>NC_044032.1:544855763-545455763 GCF_901765095.1 Microcaecilia unicolor | reverse complement strand
TGGTGGATACTTGGAATGCCCTCCCGAGGGAGGTGGTGGAGATGTGTGGGATAAACACAAAGGAATCCTATTCAGAAGAAATGGATCCTCAGAAGCTTAGCAGAGATTGGGTGACAGCACTGGTGGTTAGGAGGTGGAGCTAGTGGTTGGGAGGTGGGGCTAGTGCTGGGTAGACTTCTACAGTCTGTGCCCTGAAAATGGCAGATGCAAATCAATGTCAGGTATACATATAAAGTAGCACATATGAGTTTATCTTGTTAGGCAAACTGGATGGACCATACAGGTCTTTTTCTGCCGTCACTTACTATGTTACTATGTTATTGACTATATAGAGAGCCAACTATAAAGTGAATGAGGTTAAAGAAATATTAGACAATGAATTAAGTTTTTAAAAGAAGATCAGTCCTTGTTTTACTCTATTACTACTTAACATTTCTGTAGTGCTACTAGATGTATACGCTGCTGTACATATTATATGCAGGTACTTTCTCTATCCCTAGAGGGCTCACAATCTACGCTTTTGTACCTGGGGCAATGGAGGGTTAGGTGACTTGCCCAAGGTCACAAGGAGCTGCAGTGGGAATTGAGCCCAGGTAGCCAGGATCAGAGCCTGCTGCACTAACCATTAGGCTACTCCTCTACCCCACTGTATTATATGAAGACATAATAAACAGGTAGACGGATTTAAGAAAGAGTTGAAACAAATGAAGTACAGGAAGTTTAAAAGGGATGAGTTTGATTGTAAAACTGATCTGGTTTACCCATGGCAGAAGAAAAAGTCTAAGGTTAGGAATCATAAACAATCAAGTTTTGGAAAAAAGAACGTTCCAAGTTTACAAAAAAAAAAAAAAAACCCATTAGAGATGTATCCTATAATAGTCCCATGTATGAGAGGAACAGTAAGAGAAGTAGGACTGATTCTGAAGAAGTGCTTGACCCCTATGTCTCTCTATATATTACACTACCCGGAAGCAATATTAATTGCCAGGAGGAGAGATTCCACAGCAGAAAGAATGGCTCAGAAACACAAAGAGAAATCAGGGGATTGAATATATTTGGGATAAGAGAGAGGGAGGAGAAGGTGCAATCAGAACAGACATCAGGGAAATTGAAACAACAGATATTTACACCTAGCAGACAACAATGTGTAGGTAAAGTGTTTAATTTATCAGAAAGAATTCTGAATAATGAAGAGATTGCAGTGTAGGAAGAGGGCATGACATTCATACCCACTTCCATGTACAATGCCTTTAATACCAGAGTGGATCTATTTAAATTGATGAGAAAACGTTAGTTCATTGATTAT
This sequence comes from Microcaecilia unicolor, assembly GCF_901765095.1. NCBI lineage: Eukaryota > Metazoa > Chordata > Amphibia > Gymnophiona > Siphonopidae > Microcaecilia > Microcaecilia unicolor. The sequence goes on along the minus strand of NC_044032.1, from coordinate 545,454,457 downwards.
TTTTCTAGGAACAAAACTAATAATATTGATATGTCTATTGTCAAAAAGGATAGTAAATGGATGCCATCTGGTAATGCACATTATGCCATACAAACATATACTATACTACTAAGGGTTTTCTATCCCGCAAAATCCCTTATTCCAGGTTCAAAGCGGGTTTACATAACAATAAAAATATTACATACATAAGTTAATACATAACAAATTTCTTATATTGCAAAAATGACTAGAGTTGTAATTAGCTTTCTATATTATTTGAAACTGTTTTATGCATGGTTAAAATTTTGCTTAAAAAATACATAGATAAAAAAAAAACAGCATCCCCAAGGAGAAATACCATACTCCCTAAACTGCTTGCAACTGACGAGATGTCTGCCCCACATATAACTTCTCACATGGGCAAATGATACAGTAAATGATGTGGTCAGATCTGCAAGTGGTATTAACAAATAAAGTATATTCTCTGTTGGTCAAAGGATATTTAAATACTTTTGTCTCCAACATACTGGGGCACATACTACATTCATTGCACTTTGTATGTCCTTCAAATTCTTTCATAGCCGACCCAATCACAGGTAGAGTAGAGGGGCATAGAAGCTCTTTCAAATTCCTGCATCTGCTATATGCAAACCGTACTCTGGATTGAGAAACAAATAGGAAGAGTTCTTAAGATATTCCAATGTCTTTTTATTATATGTGTCACATTCCAGGTTTAAGAGGTATATCTCAGCACACATGTCTGTACGGAGTCATCCTCCTCAATAGCTTGAGATCATAGCTGCAGAAGGAGGTCTCTGTTATATTTAGTCTGTCGATAGGCATTTGAGACCACATTTCTAGGATACCCCCATCCAATAACCGCTTGTAGAGACTTCATTGCCATTGGCGAGTCACTGTTGGGCTCATTTTCGAAAGAGAAGGACGTCCATCTTTCGACATAAATCGAAAGATGGACGTCCTTCTCCCAGGGACGTCCAAATCGGTATAATCGAAACCAGATTTAGGATGTCTCCAACTGCACTCCATCGCAAGGATGACCAAAGTTCAAGGGGGTGCATCGGAGGCATAGCGAAGGTGGGACTTGGATGTGCCTAACACTTGTACGTCCTTGACCCATAATCGAAAAAAACAAGGATGTCCCTGACGAACACTTGGATGTTTTCACTCAGATGTGTTTTTATTATGACTAAGGCACAAAAAGGTGCCCAAAATGACCAGTTGACCACCGGAGAGAATCAGGGATGCACTCCTGGTACTCTCCTAGTGGTCACTAACCCCCTCCCACCCTCATAAACATCTTTAAAAATATGTTATGCCAGCCTCAGATGTCACACTCAGGTCCATGACAGTGCATGCAGGTCCTGGGAGCAGTTTTAGTGGGTACTGCAGTGCACTTCAGACAGGCAGACCCAGGCCCATACCCCCCTACCTGTTACATTTGTAGAGGAAACAGCGAGCCCTCCAAAACCCACCAGAAACCCACTGTATCCACATCTAGGTGCTCCCCTTCACCCGTAAGGGCTATGGTAGTGGTGTACAGTTGTGGGTAGTGGGTTCTGGGGGGCTCAGCACACAAGGTAAGGGAGCTATGTACCTGGGAGCAATTTATGAAGCCCACTGCAGTGCCCCCTAGGGTGCCCGGTTAGTTTCCTGGCATGTCAGGGGGACCAGTGCACTACAAATGCTGGCTCCTCCCAAACCCAAATGGCTTGCAATAGGACATTTTTGACATGGACGTCTTTGGTTTCGAAAATCGCCAAAAGTCAGAAACGTCCATGTCTAGAGACGTCCAAATTTAAGGATTTGGATGTCCCTGATGGTATTTTCAAAACAAAAGATGGACGTCCATCTTGTTTCAAAAATATGGGTTTCCCCGCCCCTGGATTTTGCCATTTTGCAAGGACGTCCAAATCGCAACTTGGACGTCCCTTTCGAAAATTCCCCTCCACATAACCTATCAGCTCTCGTTTGCAGTTCTGTACTGTTTAGTATTGCAACAGATTACTACACCCAGAGCGCTGGAGACAGATGCCGTATTTTGCTGCAGAAAGAAGAACAATGGATTTTCAGATTGAACTCACTATTTCTGCGGGATCTTAATGCCAAACTTGAATGGTGTCACTTTTTTTTTCTGATTTTGTTTTTGATTTTTTTTATGGACTACTTTTTTGAATGGCACTGAAGAGGATTGGCTGTTGCTAGTCTAGGCATCTTACATCAGGCTTTTTATAGGAGGCCGCCATTTTTTTCCAGGATTGTGTCTCTTTAATTCCGTCTGAAGATGAACGGAGTGGAAGTGAGCATTGATGGCTTAGTGAAGAGTTAAATTAAATCATGTTTGTGAGACAATTTGTCTATGACTCTTCTTTTCTCTTTTGCAGATTCTTTTCACCGTTATACCCTGATGCAGCTTGATGATACGCTGGCCACCATTGGTCGTGGTCTGCTTTGATATAGAAGAAAGAGACTCCATAGTTAAGTACTGATAGGTGTTATACATAGACTTTTTTGATATTTGATCTATTACAATTATTTTGCTGCTGTTTCTCAAGGAGGATTTTGCCAATGATGAAGAAGTCCTGCTCTTAAATATCCTTGAGGCTTTTTCCTCCTTATTTTTGATTTGTTGTTTACAAGTAGCCCACTGCTCCTGATTTTGTTAATAAAGAATTCTTTTTTTTTTTAATTAAAGTTTGAATTAATACATCCAGGTCAGGACATGTACAATCCTGGTAGAAATTTTTAAAAAAAGGATCTCTCATAGAGCTTTTTCTAAAATACATGCAGGAAAACATGTATGTGCAATAGTGACCATTTTACAAAGCTACTTGTCAATACATCAAACAGAGGAACCTTAGTAACTTACATGTATAAGGCATTTACACATGCATACCTGCCATTTTATAAACTACTACTACTACTACTACTAGCAGATAGACATGTCACTAATTTACAACAGAAGCTGCAATAATCTTTCATTACATACATTTTTAAGGCTTTACATTAGCAAAGGGGGATTAAGGAAGGGAACTCCCTTACCCTCCTATAAATGGCTAAGCAATGTCTTTAAAATATAAACGTAAATTCTAAGTCGCATAGTTGAAAAATGGGCATGGCCATGGGCATTTCTAAAATCTATGCACATTATTATAGAATGCACCTAGTCCATGCCTAATTTAGGTGTCAGGACATATATCAAATTTTACTTAGCATAACTGCCCATGAATAAATTTAGTCTCATGGACCAGCACTCTGTGTATTCTATATACTGTCTAAAAGGAGGCATATTGTACAGAATACGCTTATGTGAATTTCATTTCGGTGCTGATTTTTAGGTGTGATAAATAGAATCTAGCCCTAAATGTGTAAAATGAGCTTTCTAAAATTGATTTTTTAAACAAGTATGTTGTACATGCTGTTATTTATACATGTGTAAATCTATAAATCTCAAATAGGGCTTCCAAAATAATGGTTGTCATAGGGAAAATGAATGTAAGAATAAAAAGTTGAATTCTCTGAGTCTAAACCAAGATGTCAGTAAACAAATATATCAAAAAAATTAAGAGATTATTAGGGTCCTGTTTACTAAGGTGTGCTAGCGTTTTTAGCATGTCCTAAAAATTAGCAAGCTCTAAATGCTAGAGACCTCCATATATTCCTATGGATGTCTCTAGCATTTAGCACACACTAATCATTAGCGTGTACTAAAAACGCTAGCGCACCTCTAGCACGGTTTAATAAACAGGGCCCTTAGAATAATGAAAGGAATGGACTGGGTAAAAATTGTTAAACCTCAATGGATATTAAAATATGTATAAATGTTTAGTCAAGCATGCTAAAATTAACAATAAAAGAAATATTGCTTAAGATAGCCAAATCAGTCCTAAAGGCTTCTTTACATACATTAATAATAAAAGGTTGACAAGTGATTCTATCAGTTCTTTCATGCATGAAATGGGAAACCTAATTACATACTAGCTAATTTACTTTTTTGCTTCATTTTTGTGGTGGAAAGACTACTGGAAGGACGTTAGATCAATAATAATTAAGTGACTTGTCCTAAAGAATTATATTTTGTCACATGAATGAGCTTATTGTGCAAAAGCTGACAGAAATAGAAAAAGGTTGGTATGCCATTCTTTGCAATTTAACTTCCTAACACTGTAGCCCAGAAGTTTGCATACGCCTGGTAGGAATACCCATAAAAATCAAGTTTTCAGTGAAAACTGAGACAAATGACTAGAGATCTTTCTAAGGAAATTGATATACCTCCTTTCTGTGGTTTTTGATACTACATTCAAGGAAGTTTACATATTACTAATTACTTTGCACCATCTAATCCAGGGATTCTCAACCAAATCCTTGGGACACACCTAGCCAGTTAGGTTTTCAGGATACCAGCAATAAGTATGCATGAGATAGATTTGCACACAGTGGAGGTAGGACATGCAAATCTTTCTCATGCATATTCATTGTGGGTATCCTGAAAATCTGACTGGCTAGGTATGTCCTGAGGACTGGGTTTAGAAACCCTGGATTAGATGGTTAAGCAGACATACTTGCTTTCATGATTGTGGATGCAAATGGAAGGAACTGTGTGAACAGCACAGGATACCAGTCTGGGTGTATGAGAACTTGATGGCATTCTTCCCTGCTTCCAGATGCCTCTTCATTCAGGCAAGTCTGGATGAGACAGTACGGGTAGCTTGGAGCATCTTTGCTTCACTTATGATGAATTCATGTGATAAGTCATGACTTCTTCATTATCTAGAACTTTTCAATACTGACCAGGGTTTTGAAAGAATCTTACTCATGGATTCTCCATATGACAAATCCTTATCCATGTAGGAACTGTAGTTTATGAGTGGAAGACAACTATCAAAGTAGAGTAGATGTGTAAGCCGTGGAAACTTTACTGCAGAGTAAAGAAGCCAAAGCAACACTCCCTACCCAATGTGCCAGAGGCAGGTTATCTTCTTACTCAAGGACAAAAATCAATTTGATAATAAAATCTCGAAGTATTAGATAAGTATTATAGGAAGAGACAGCCTCATTGACAGACTTGGATAACTTTAGCCTTTTCACATAAGAAAATGATTTCTTTTGTTTCATAAATGAGGTGAAGGATACCAAATAGATAGCAGAAAAGAAATTCAAAGTTACAAAATGGTTCCTGTAGATTAGAATGCAAGTTTTATTGTTTGACTTTAAAGCATTTCACTGGAATAAGTATATTCAAGTTTGAGCAGTTTGTGAGGTACAACAAAGCTTAAATCCACAATAGGAAACAACCAACAAAATACCACCAATATAGACAAAATAATTCTGTTGCTAGGCAAAACATGTGGAGGGATATTTTTGAAAGGATGTCGGTCAGAATAGAGACATCCAGCTTATACATCCAAAACAGATGTCCATCTCACATGTATTTTCCAACAGGAAATACATCAGGATTTCCTGTTTGAAAATATATGAGATGGACGTCCATGCACTGGAGAGTCCAGCATTTTACAACACATGAATGGCAAAAAGGTAGGGACAAGGACATCTGTCAGGTAGCATTTTTAGAACAATGATGCGCCTTTTTCAGGATCTGACAGCTCCCGGCACACTCCAATGACATCAGCATTCCTCCTACTTAAAGTGGTTCCCTTGTTGCCTTTGCAATGTTTGCCAGCCTTGTCTAGCCATGTGTTGCCTGGCCCCACTGTCATCCATTCCTGCTCCAGTTTCAGCTAAGTCCACTGTCTTCCGTTCTTTCTCCAGTTCCAACCAAGTCCACTGTCTTCAGTTCCTGCTCCAGTTCCAGCCCACTGTCTTCAGTTCCTACTCCAGTCCAGTCCTGGAGTTAGTCCAGTCCAGTCCTGGAGTAGGACCTAAAAACAGTAAGCTGGACTGGACTGGAGTAGGAACTGAAAACAGTGGACTTGGTTGAAGTCCACTGTCTTCAGTTCCTACTCCAGTCCAGTCCAGCTCACTGTTTTTAGGTCCTACTCCAGTTCTAGCCTAGCCCATATGGATTCCTGTGTTGACCTCCATCCCTGTGTGGCGCATCTGGGGATCCAACCAAAGTCCATGGGCTCACCCTCCAGTCCCCTAGCAGATTGAGAAGACCATGGGATCGACTGAGTCACTAGCCTTGCAGTTACTGCAGCAGTTGGCTATACAGCTTCAACAATTGTCCAAGACTGTTCAGGACTTGACTCAACTAATGGACCACCTCCAGAACCCTGGGCTTGGCACACCTCCAGCAATGGCTCCTCCACCTGTTACAATTCCAGGTCCTATTGTTGCTCTGGGAACCCAAAGTCCTGCCAGAGGTTTCTGAATCAGTGTCAAATGGACATAGACAATTTAATGTGGCCCCCAGTTTTCAGTGCAAACTCTCTCCATCTCCCACAAAATCCTCCACATCGGCAAAGGGAGGGGAACCTATGCAGTGGATCAGTTGGGCCTCTTGGATCAAGAGACGCAACATAGGTAGATCTAGGACCTCTGCATGTATTGTGGGGAGAAAGGTCATTATGACCGTAAGTGTACCAGGAAGTCAGGAAGCCTTCTAGCCTAGTTCTGGCTGGGGAAGTAGAACTAGGTTCCTCCCCATGAATTCCCCACATGCAAATGCTAGTCTCTGTTACTATAAAATAAGATATTGAAATCTCCACTCAAGCCTTCTTTGACTCAGGGGTCGGAGGTAAGGTAGCTTCATAGATGAGGCCTTTGTCCGCCACTACCACATCCCCGTTCAGGAGCTACCCAGACCCATATCTGTTTCATCAATATACAGGAACATACAAGGGGTCATCAAGGCAAAAATGATTACCCTATGCTTGAGGTGCAGGGTCCTTCATAAAGACTGCAGAAGCACAATACCCATATCAACTGGAAGCTGCGGGAACTCTCGGCCTGGAGTAAGCCCTGTTTACATTGCTGTTTGGATTCTGTGTTTCCCGCTATGCCGTTGGCCACTAATAACTTGGAAATCATGGAGGGTCTACCTCAGGTCTATTCCAAGTACACTGACATAGTCTCCAAAAAACTGGTTGAGATGCTACCACCGCACCTGGATCACAACCTCTCTATTGATTTACTGCCTGGGACGATGCCCCCTAAGGGTAGATTCTAACCCCTCTCTTACCCTGAGACAAAAGCAATGTCTGTTTAGATCAAAGACAACCTACAGAGAGAGTTCATCCACCCCTCAACATCTCCAGCCAGGGCTGACTTCTTCTTTGTAGGCAAGAAGGATGGGGGTCTCCATCCTTATATTAACAACAGGGGTTTAAACAAATACCTCCTTCTACTCATTTCTGAGCTCTTCGATTGGCTCCAAAGAGTCTGTATTTTCACTAAACTAGATCTTAGGGGAGCCTATAAATTAATACACATCAGGGAGGGTGATGAGTGGAAGTCAGCATTCAACACTAGAGATGGGCATTACAAGTATCTGGTGATGCCATTCGGGCTTGTCAACACTCCTACCATCTTTCAGAATTCCGTCATTGATATCTTTTGTGACCTTCTGTAGAGATGTGTTCTAGTTTATCTAGATGGCATCTTGATATTTTTCCACTCTCTGGAACAACACCGAAAACATGTCAAGATGGTGCTTCAATACTTGCACCAGAACCAGCTGTATGCCAAATTAGAATAGTGTGTCCTCAAGCACACAGAACTACCCTTCTTAGGGTATATGATCTTGGATGAAGGTCTATGGATGTACCCAGTCAAGCTCTTCTATCCATGATTGGCCACATCCTCATGGGATATGCCTACTTTTCTTGGAAGTTCTCCCCAGCCAAAACAAATTATATAATAGGAGATCAGGAACTCTTGGCCATAAAACTGGCACTGGAAGACAGGCATCACTTACTCAAGGGAACCAAGTATCAGGTTATCATTGCGACGGACCATAAAAATCTGTTGTATCTCTGATTGACTTAACCCACGCCAAATACGATGGTCCTTGTTCTTCGCCTGATTTGACTTTCATGTGACCTTTCAGCCAGTGGAGATCATCAAGTCAGATGCCCTGTCTCAATCCCTGGAAACCAACAAAGAGACCCCAACCTCCAGTAAATCATAGACCTTGCCCAGATCTTGACCATGACTACAAGGCCAGTGCCACCCAGCAAAACCATAGTGCCCACGCGCCTTCAAGAGGCCATACTAAAGTAGGGACACAAATCCAAAATTGCCGGGCATCTCAGAGTGTGAGATACTCGAAATGATCTATCGGTCATCCTGGTGGCCAAGTTTGAGGAGTGATGTAAAGGAATTTGTCACGACATGTCCAGTTTTGGCATGTCACAAACCATCTTGAACCATTTACTATTCCTGTGAAACCTTAGACACATCTCACAATGGATTTCATCACCAATCTCCCAGTCTCTAATGGTTTCACCACCATATGGACTACTTCTCAAAGATTTCTCACTTCCTAGCCCTATCTGGATTACCATCAGCCCCTACATTAACACAATATTTCCTCAAAGAAAACTTCTGCCTTCATGGACTGCCTGAATTTATTATCTCCGATTGAGAAGTCTAGTTCAATTCCAGATTTTGGTGGAGGTTCAAGAGTTCATTACAGGTCATGCTGAATTTCTTGTCCAGATACCATCCTCAGACCAATGGGCAGATGGAGAAAATAAATTAGGTTCTGAAAACCTTTCATGCGCACCTATGTCTCCGCCCTCCATAATGACTGGTCCAGACTGCTACCCTGGGCAGAGCTGTGTTACAATAATCATATAAGCAAATCTACAGGAGCCTTCCCCTTTTGGATAGTGTTTGGTCAACATCCTCAGGTGCCTATGCCAGTACCCCTTATTACAAAGGTCCCCACTGCTGAAGACATCATCAAATCACTTTCTCAGATTTGGGAAACAACATGGAACCTCTTGGTCAAGGCCGCTTAGAGATACAAGCAGCAGGCTGACAGGAGGAGATGACCGGCTCCCCGCTTCCATGTGGAAGACCTTGTCCGGCTTTCCACATGGAATCTTTACCTCAAGACAACTTCTGTCCAGTGCGTTCCTCTCTTTATTGGGCCATATCCAGTTATCCATCAGGTGAGGTCAGTGACATAACTGAAGCTGTTCCCCAACTTATGAGTTGACATTGTCACGATTGTGCCTATGTTTCATGCTGTCATTCATTTTGCCACCTGATGGTCAAACCTGGTGGCTGCGATGGACTGTCTGCTTGCTGTTTCCCATGTTCCAGAAATCATTCCGGTCCGGTCCGGATCTTCCAGCCTTCCAGACTGCCTTGGGATTTTTGGAATTAAGCAGCACCCTTACCTGGTGACCTCCCTGGTATTTTGCCTTTATTAACCACCTGGACACTTTCTAGTTTGCCTTTGCAACAGAGGCCCTCAGAAGAGTTTTCATCTGTGAGAGTTTGTTGCAGTGCTAATCTTGCTACTTTCAGTTTCAGCTAGACCCTGCTTGTTTCCTGGTTTATTCTACTGTTTGCTGCCTGCCCAAGTCCCAGCTTGATCCCTGGTTAACTACTGATTGCCGTCAGCCTATAGAGGCTGTTTGGTTCCTGGTTTCCCTTCTGCTTTGCTGCCTGCCAGTAAGACTCTGCTTGAGTCTTGGACTATTCTCCTGCTTACTGCTTATTGCTTCTGCTCCAGTCCAGCTGCTGCAGTCCGGCCTGTGCCCGTCTGTCTGGGGTTCGCCTTGCTGCCTGTTTGGGTGGTTCTCTTGCCGCTGCCGGTTATCGGTAATGGCCCAAGGGCTCACTTTTCCTGACCAGTGTGACAGGTTGTGACAGATTGCAAAGGCCATGAGCTCGAAAGAACCACCTGCCTTACAGAGGCTTCACGACCTCACGATTCAGCTTGAACAGCTCCGCAATTTCGTCCAAACCTTATCTACACGCATGGACCAGCTTCTGCCTAACCTGGACATACGCTTTGACCAGCTGCAGCGACTCATGCAGACATCCCAGGACTTCTACCGAAATCCCGTGACTTCTCAAGCTCCAGGCCCTCTGAGCATCGACCCTGAATTGGTTGCAGCTCCTTAAATGTCGGGTATCCGCCTGAAGACCCCACCTAGATATGACGGTAATCCTAAGGACTGTAGAGGTTTTCTCAAACAGTGTGGAATAATTTTTGAGCTCAAGTCCTGAGACTTTCCTTCCGATAGAACCCGGATAGCTTATATTATTTCACTGCTCTCCGGGCAAGCGTTAGCATGGGCATCCCCTCTTTGGGAAAAGAATGACCTGGTGCTTCATGATCTCCACAGTTTCCTGGATCAGTTTAAGTGAGATTTTGAAGAGCCTGGGAAAGTCACCTCTGCAACTACTGCACTCCTGAGATTAAAGCAGGGAACGCGGACCCTGGGCAACTATGCTATTAGGTTCCGCATTCTGGCTTCCAAGTTGACTTGGAATAATGAGAGTCTGGTCTCGACCTTCTGGCAGTGACTGGCACCCCAAATTAAGGATGATTTGGCCGGACGTGAACTTCCAACCAGGTTAGATGACCTGATTGGACTCTGTAATATGATTGACATTCAATTTCAGGAGCGTAGCCGAGAACGGCGCTCCTCAGAAAAGATAGGTATTAAGACATCTAGCCATCAGTATGTGCCACAGACTTCTAGTTGTCAGGAGGCCTCTCCCCTACCACCCGTAGAACCCATGCATTTAGAGTATACTCCACTCACGATGCAAGAGAAACAGAGGCGTTGAACCCTCAACCTTTGCCTGTATTGTGGTGATACTGGACACTATGCAGCTAGGTGTCCACTTAAACCTGGGTCCTTGGATCAGGGTCTGACTGCAGGCACTATAGTAAGCCTATCTTCTGACATTCTTCGTACCCAATTCCTAGTGCCAGCAGTGCTTGATCTAGGTCACAGAAAGGAGCATAAGTTTTTCTGGACTCCGGGGCGGGTGGGAACTTTATAGCCGATTCCCTGGTCCATCAATTTAACATTCCTATACAAGAATTACCTAAGACCATTCCGCTCTTTCCAGTTTATGGACGCATTCAAGGATATGTAAGCACCCAAACGGGCCCGGTGAGCTTATGTATTGGTGATCACAGGGAGGACATTTCCCTATATGTCCTCCAGTCAGCAGTGCAACCCATTGTATTGGGTCTACCTTGGCTACAGAGACACAATCCGACCCTAGACTGGGGAAAGGGTGAGATCTTTGACTGGGGTAAGTCTTGCAGAAAACTTTGCCTCACCCCTGCGCCGGTAGTACTGACAGCGAACAGCAGGACCAAGACCCTGATGCTTGGACGGATATTAGTGACTCTTAGTCCCTGGACTCTGATGCCTCTGCAGTTGTTCTGGCCACCACTTGTGTTTTACCTCAGACCAGTCAGTTCCAAGTTGAAACCCGCACTGCGTTCAAAACCAAGATTCCATCCAACGGGGGTTCTAAGAAGATTCCTCAAGGCTTGTTGTCTCGCACCTTGCCTGGAAGACAGGACCCAGGCCCTAAGGTTCGGGACAGTCCTGCTATTTGGAGATCTAAGGATCTTAAGAATAGCTCACAGCAAACCATGGCCAGCAACACTACTCTAGCGCTGGTCACTCAATGCAGCTCCATTGACAAAGTCCAGCCTTGTCCTCAACCAATCACTTTGTGACCCGTGTCCAGTGCTATGGTCTCTGATTACATGCCTAGACTCACCAGCAGATTCCACTGTTTATGACTCTGTAAATCAAACTCAAGGCTTTAAAGTGAACTCTACACTTCTCCGGTAACCAGTGTAATTCATACAAAACCAGAGAAATGTGGTTAAATCTAGAAACCCCTGAAATTAAACGGGCTGAAGCATTCTGGGCTAACTGCAAAGGTTTCAACAAATAGAGAGGTAGACACAAAAATAACAGATTACAGTAGTCAAATAAAGGTGTTACAAGTGATTGTACCACTATCCTGAAATTCAAACTTGAAAGAAGATCCTTCAGCTTATAAAAAAAAGTTTTTCATCAACATTTTAATATGAGACTGAAATGAGAGGCTAGAATCTAATGTAATCCCCAAATGTCTTATAATGTCTTTCTGCTTTAACGCCTTCATGTATTTCACCACCATGTAACACAAACCCCTCTGTAAACCAAATGTATATTCACTGCTATTTCCAGTATCCATGATGAATTGTAAGCCACATTGAGCCTGCAAAGAGGTGGGATAATGTGGGATACAAATGCCATAAATAAATAAATAAATAAATACTTAATCTCATGCAAAATTTGAACAGTATCTCTACCTACCTTAAATTCAACAGGTAATTCCATCAAAGAGAAGTAAGATAGAGCCAAAACCTGTGTTTTTGATACATTCAGTTTCAACCTATTGGCATTCATCCAAGAATTAATAGTACACAAACATAGCTGCAGAAAGTCTAAAGATTTCTCCAAAGAACCAAAAATTGGTATAAAAAATTGAATATCATCTGCATAGATCCTATAAAATAGTCCCAATCCTGACAACAATTTACAAAGAGAAAGCATGTAGATGTTAAAAAGTACTGGGGATAAAGCAGACCCCTGTGGGACCCCTGATGCTTAGCCCAAGAAGAGCTATCCCATTCCACCTCTACTCAAGAAAATCTATCACTAAGAAATTACTTAAACCACTTCAAAACTTGCACCTGGATTGCCAACGATTCTAACCTCTAAATCAAAAGGCCATGAGGGACAGTATCAAAAGTTGACAAAATGTCAAGAATAACCAGAAAGTATGATTCGCCCCTATCAAAGCCCATTCTTAAACTATCACATACTGAAAGCAACAAAGTTTCTGTTGAATATTTAGAGGCAACCTAAATTATCCTGAGTCTAAAACCTGATATTGATCCAAAAAATCTTGCAACTGTAAATAAAACTATAAATTCCAGTACCTATGAACTATTGGAATGGGTATCAGGCGCGTTCCCATCCGGACAGTTCCCACCGGACAGTTCCCACTCACCAATCCCCCCCCCCCCCCCCCCGAGACAATTCCCACTTAGGACAATTCCCACTTAAGGAGACAATTCCCACCAAGGACTTTTCCCCCTGGACATTTCCCACCCTCCCTAGCCTATTTTTTTAATCGATTGTAGCTTCTTTCTTGTATTGGGTCCCATAAGTCCTGGCAGTGCTTTTTTTTACTGCGTCTGAAACAAAGAAGTTAGAGCAGCATATGGATTTACACAGAGGACGTATAATAGAATAACCTTTCAAAGGTAGAGTAGCTATTTGTTATAAATCGTAATCAGTATGTCATTTTGAGGGGCTGAATTAGGTTGAAACCTAGTTTGGGGGGGGGAGCAATGCTCCCCCCCCCCCCCCACATGAACTGCAGTTTGTATTTATCTATTTATTTATTTATTTACTTATTTATGACATTTAGATCCCAGATTAAATATGAATTAGGTTGAAACCTAGATTGGGGGGTATGAGGGGCATTGCCTCCCCCACATAACTGCATGTATGGAACGGGAAAGGGGTGTGTAAAAGGTAATGTTGCGGGGGGGTGAGGAGGTACTGACCCCCCCTCCCCAAATGATGTGGAAGAGAAAAGGGCGGGAGATTATTTGTCCTAGTGTGTTTTGTATTTTTTGGGATATAGGTGGGAATTGTCCTCCCTGGTGTGGTGGGAATTGGTTCAGTGGGAATTGTCATAGGTGGGAATTGTCCAGATGGGAATTGGTGGGTGGGAACTTTCCAGTGGGAACTGTCCAGGTGGGAACTGACCTAAAACCATTGGAATGTATGTATTGTAACATAATAAATGCTGTGAATATATATTTCCTCCTGCAAACTGCACAGCACACATGAGAACTTAGGCATAGCATGTCTGTCAATTAATATTCTATATCTACATCTGAGTTTTGCATATTTATTTATGACTGTGAGAAGAACATCAGATTTTATACTGGTTTTCATTCATTAATTGTTATTCATCAGAAACACATGCTGGTCTGATGATAAGTAAGCTGATGAAAGTCACAGATGCAGAAAAGCTTTCTGTTCTCATGCGATGCAAGAAAAGCACTAACAGTGCCACCACAGAATGTCATCTGACCTGCTTCAGCTGCTCCTAAGAGACTGCAGTTCCGCTAAACAAACACTGGCAAATGTATTGGCAAGAGAATGAATGTAATCCTCTTTGTGAGTTTAGTGAAAATATGCAAAATCAGGTAACTGGTATGCCAGGAATCTTTGAAAAATACTGGGCATGATGACCTGATTTTCAAAAGAGAAGGTAAAAAACCTCACTTTGGCTGGTGTAGATAGAGGGCCTGGTATTCAAAGGATTTATACAGCAAACTTTATATTTATAAATTGGCCTCTGAGAAAATTTACTACCTAACTTTGCACTCAAAGGGGCCCTTCTAGTAAAATGCATAAACGTTTTGGCTTACTGCCCCGTAGTGTATAATTTTAATGTGCATGAAGTCCAAAACAAATGCTACATCAAAAAGAGTATTCCCACTATTTTTTATTTCAGGTTGTGCGTTAACTTTCAGATTAATGTGTGGTATCTGCTCCTGACTGATGCAGAAGCACTTAACACCTTCTATTTTGAAGACGGTAAGTGATCCCACATTAATATATGTTAGCCTCTTAGCATGAGGTAAGTGTAATGGGCTAGCTGGCTAATGCTTCCATGCCCACTCTCTACCCATGCCACGCTCTCTGACAGAAAAATTCTGAAAAATTCAGTAGCACATAGTTTAACATGCGTAAACAGGCAAACTACCACAAAACCCCTTAATGCAGTCATAAAGTAACCTGTTTCCACAGGTTAACCACATATTAAAGGCCTTATTCTATAAAATGTATGCTCCTAATTTATGAGCATAATTTACGCTTTAAATTTATGCTTCTAAATTAGGAGCATAATCTATTTTGGAGCATAGAGAATACTCATAATTTAGGAGCATAAATTATGCTCATAAAGTTAGGTGCATAAATTTTAGGAGCGTAAATTTAGGAGCATAACCTTTATAGACTAAGTCTCTGAAGAGCTTAACACCCTTTAGTAAAGAGGACCCAAAATTTCACTAACTCCTAAATTTAAGAGCATAAAAAATGGATGGCAACAGGGGTGGATTTAGGGAAGGAAAATAAATTAAGAGCGTAGTACTGTTTTTCAGCACTAGGCTCACAAATGTAGGCAAATGAATTGCAGGCCTAATTTATATGTATAGGGGTAAATATTCAGTCAGCAGTGGTCAGCATTGGGTTTTTTTTGTTCCCACTGGAGCTATGCCCAGATATTCAACATCAAACCATATCTGGGCACTGGCATTTTAATATTTGGGTTCATGCTGCTGGCTCTCTCTTATCCGGTTAAGTATTATATTCAATACTAAACTGCCTAAGCAAATCTGGATATAGGTAAGATGGAGTTTTATGTGGTTCCATTTGTGTGGTTAATGTAGTGTCATGTCCCCTAGCTCAATGCAACCGGCGTCCTCGGGCTGCACGGGGTCCCATAGACACGCACACTTGACTGGCACAGCCCTGAGCCATGTATGTGTAGTTCTTCTGTGGCTGGGACTGTCTTTCTTCTATGTTTGTGCAGCGCTGCATACGCCTTGTAGCGCTATAGAAATGCTAAATAGTAGTAGTAGTAGTAGTAGTAGTGGCTGCAGTCTCCTTGATTGCTTTGCTTCCATGCACCTGGGTCTTCTCTTTATCTGCCTGGCTTTCCTTGCTTCTATCCTATTGGTCTTCCGGTTCCTCCTTCCCCTGCTCTTGTCCTATGGCTGTGCTCCTTCTCCCTGCCGGTCTCTGCTGATGTCAGATGCCAGCACTTTATCAGCTGAGCTCTTCCAGGACTCCATGCTTCAGCTTCTACTTTGGTAGGTGTTACTTGCTCAGTAGTTTCCTTCTTCTCTACTTTGTCCCTCGTTGCTGACTTTGCCTGTACCTGGATTACTCTCTTACCTGCTGCCTGCCTATTGACTTTACTTGTGCCTGGATTACTCTCTTGCCTGCTGCCTGCCTACTGACTTTACCTGTGCCTGGATTACTCTCTTGCCTGCTGCTTGACTACTGACTTTGCCTGTACCTGGATTACTCTCTTGACCTATTGACTTTACCTGTGGCTGGATTACTCTCTTGCCTGCTGCCTGCCTATTGACTTTGCCTGTACCTGGATTACTCTCTTGACCTGCTGCCTGCCTGGCCGATATGTTCACCACCCCGCTTCCAGCTCTGTCTTGTAAGTCCTGCAGGCTACCCATGCCTAGGGGCTCAACCTCTGGGGAACGGTGGTCAGCGCAGGTGAAACCCGGGGTTGTCCAGCCGCCAAGCAGAACCTAGTCTGAGTACTGGGCTCAGCAGCGCTCTACTTGGTAGAAGAACTCACAAGTCTGACATGTAGGTGGTTAAGTACTGAAAAATAGGACAAAAAATTAGGAGCATAAATTTGGGAGTTTAGTTTTTTTTTTGCCCAAAGATTTGTTTCTTCATTAGAAAGGTAAGAGTTTGCTTTCTAAGCAAGACATCCAACAATACAATTCACAGCCTTATGCAAAGGGAAGGAGGAAGCAATAAGGATAAAAGGCACCAATGAAAAGTCCAACAATAGTGGCAGATATATGCCTGGGTAACTAGTCCATCCCTCAAGCACAGGCTCTGAAAGAGGTTTGAGACACCTTTGTGGTTAAAACCTAAGCCAAATAAAGTTGCTTCAGAGTTTTTGTTTCAATTAACAAAATTGGCTTTATGCGAGAATTTCTTTTTGTTCCAGGATACCCTTTTCTGAAAATCTCTGGTGTGGCAATGGGAACCACTTTTACACCCACCATTACCAAGTTGTTTATGATGGAATTTGAGAGACATTGGTTGGAAAACACTCCGTTCAAAGAACATGTGGTATTATGGCGAAGATGTGTCTATGTTATGGTCGGCCAATACCCTTTTTATAGATTGGCTTAACACTTGTAATACGGCCTTACAGTATGCACATGAAGTTTTGGATGTCTATTCATTATTTGCATGTAGAGATTCATCAAAGCATCTTAGGATTTGAGATAAGATTATATAAAAAAATCAACAGATTGTAAAACCATTTTGAAATATAGGAGTTGTCATCCCAAGAGTGGATCAAATTGGGGGGGGGGGTGCGCTATGTGTTAAAGAGGGAATTGAGTAAAACAAAATAAATATTCTACATGAAACAGATAGCAGTGCGGTATCCTTGTGGATAGAAATTCCATGTATGAAGAGAAGGAGTATACTGGTAGGGCTGTACTACCGTCTGCCAGGATAAACCAAACAGACAGATAAACAAATGTTTACAGAAATAAGAAAAGCTGGTAAATTGGGCAACATTAAAGTAATGGGTGCTTTCAATTTCCCCAAATTTGACTGGATAAATGCTACATCAGGGAGTGCTAGGGAGGTAAAATTAGATGTAATAAATGGCTGCTTCTTGGAGCAACTGGTCCAAGAACTGAAAGAGGAGAGTTATTTTAGATCCAGTCCTTAGTGGAATGCAGGTCATGGTACAAGAGGTAATGGTGTTGGATCCACTGGAAAGCAGGATCATAACATGATCAAATTTGAGCTGATTTTTGGAGTGAAGTCACTAAAGAAATCAACTGTAGCAGCATTTAATTTTCAAAAGGGTGAGTATGACAAATTGAGGAAAATGTTTAAAAAGAAGCTAAAAGGGTTGCTGGAAAGGTTAGGACTTTAAATCAGGCATGGACGTTGTTTAAAAATACCATTCTGGAAGCCCAGACCAGATGTATTCCATGTATTAACAAAGGTGGAAAGAAAAGCAAACGACAGCCAGCATGGTTAAAAGGTGAAATGAAAGAGGCTACTAGAGCCAAAAGAGCATCCTTCAAAGAATAGAAAAAGGATACGAATGAAGAAAATAGGAAGCAACATAAGCAGTGTCAAGCTAGATGCAAAGCACTGATAAAGAAGGCTAAAAGAGAATATGAAGAAAAACTTGCCAGGAGACAAAAAATCATAGTAGCACCTTTTGCAGATAAAGAAGACTAAAGGAGAATATTAAGAAAAACTTACCATTGAAACAAAAACTCATAGTAGCACCTTTTTCAGGTGCATCAGAAGCAGAAATCCAGTGAGGGAATCTGAGGGTCTGTTAGATCATGAAGTAGCAAAAGGGGCACTCAGGAAGACAAGGCCATAGCGGAGAGATTGAATGAATTTTTTCAGTCTATATGGAAGAAGATGATTTTCAAGGTTGACGTTGCAGAGGAATGAAAGAAATCTTGGTGAAACTGGAAGACATACTGAGCCAAACTGACTAGACAAAGAGTGATAAATCATCTGGACCAGATGGCATACACCCTAGAATACTGAAAGAACTCAAACTTGAAATTGCTAATCATTCATTAAAATTGTCCGTAGTACCTGAAGATTGAACGGTAGCCAATGTAACACCGATATTTGGGATCCAGGGGTGATCAGGGAAATTATAGACTGGTAAGCCTGCCTTCAGTGCTGGGAAGAATAGTGGAAAATATTATAAAGAATAAAATTATGGAACACATATACAAACATGTTCTTATGTTCTCTTTCTCCATCGGGACCCTTATGAAGAGGGGGGTGTCCTGGATGGATCCAAGAAACTAAGGCTGACCAAAGAGGAAGATTTCTGCCAGTAAAGCATTAACCATGAAGTGAAGGAGTGCTTCAGGTGGAAAGTAGGGGATCCCAGCCTGGGAGCAGGAACAGGAAAGAATCTGTTCAGAACCAAAGGTGGTAGCCCAGAGAGGTACTCCTTTGGAGGAGAGGAGTATGGACAGACAGGAAGGTCTGATCCAAAGGAAGATCAGCTTGCTGCAAAGGTGCTGCAGGCACAGCCTTATTTTATTATTATTATTTTTTTTTAATTATTTTTGTTACATTTCTACCCCATGCTTTCCCACTCATGGCAGGCTCAATGCAGCTTACATGGGGCAATGGAGGGTTAAGTGACTTGCCCAGAGTCACAAGGAGTTGCCTGTGCCTGCAGTAGGTATTAAACTCAGTTCCTCAGGGCCAAAGTCCACCACCCTAACCACTAGGCCACTCCTCCACTCTAGAAAGGCTAGGTAAGAGGACAGGAAGAGCCATAAATGTGTACATACTGTAAGATCTACAAATCTGGATCAGAGGATTTATACTATATCCCTAAATTAGCTTATGACTGTTTGTACAAAGACATCAAGTTGGATTATAAATTATCTTATTTTATTTTCAAGAGGATTTTGAACTGCCTGTTATAGAAATTCAGTAAACGTTTGCTGTTGCACAAAAATACAATCCATAGAGTGATGAGTATTTCTTTAAAGTAAGAGTGAACTGTTTGCTCTCGGACTATCAAAGTGAAGCCCAACTTAATACTCTACAGCCTACTGGAGTAAATCTGGCCCCGAACTGCGCCCAAGCTCGAGTGAGAGAAGACAAGCACTGTGTGTGTGAGTGGGAAACTATTGTGTTTTGTGGCCTGAATCAAGGGGTGCCCAACCCCAAAAGCTAGTTGGTGCACCAAGACGCTGTGCTGGGAGTAAGACCCAGGTTTACGCAAACATATCCCAGTTTTGTAAAATTGAAATTTAGATGTTTATACAAAACAAGTCTAAATGCCAGTTTATGCATGTCTAAAATGCAAGTAGCACTTCTAAAATAAGCACCATAACTGATCGTGAAAATACATACAACTTAAACATGTGAAGCTATAGCTTTAAAACTAAACAGTAGTGATGTGCATTTGTTAATGTGCATTCGGTTTTAGATAGCCTTTAAAAAATAGTCCTTGTTATATCTATTTTACCCAAAAATTGACATGCATTAAATCGGTTAATGTGCATTATCTGCTATGTTATCACTTAACTGACAGTACCATACTGCATGTAATACATAATGTGCAGTACCCACCCATTCCCCAGTTCACTCCACCTTTGTCAACTAACCTGGTAATTAACGTGTACTAAGTGTCAAGCCATTGTTTTAATTGTTATCTCAGGCCTGAGCTAATAGTTAGCATGCGCTAATTCCTACATTAAGAATTTAATTCAGTTTAGTAAAAATGGCACCCCACTTATAGCCAGAGCTATCAAATGTTTTACTAAATTGGAATGAAGGATTCTGGGAAGCAGATACTAGGGTACTTTACCAGGTAAGTTCATGTTATCCCTTTCAATTCTCTGACAGTAAGTGACAATATATTAAATTGAATATGCAGTCCGATAAACAATCAAAATGCAATCAATAATGGAGTTAGCAAATTCTCACAAATCTTCAACTGCCTAATTCCATCAGGGTTATGGAAGTAGCAAGGGAGATTAACTCTAAAACCATTCTTTTCTTTAGTAAAATGTTCTGTAATTACAAACCTTTTTGATGCTGTTAGTCCACCCATGTAAGGTCACCGTGTGTTAATATATGTGAATGATTTCTATTCCTGTGTGACAACTATGCAGATCACTGTCAAGACATGCCCAGGGCAAAAAGAGTTGCTATTCCCAAAGAGTTCTTCAACTCTCAGTTCAAAGAAAAGCTGAGAAAAATATTTCTATGGTGTAGATGCCTTGTTTTATGAGCAACTGGTTGTCAAGCTTATTGAAGGAACATAGAGTTCTTTGACCTTATATGATATAATATATACCTTTAAAGTGGAATGTCTAAGATTGTTCTGCTCATGGAGAGGGTCACACATTAAGAATATACTAGGAAATGGGCATTAAAAATGTAGTGCATGTGCTAAAAAAGGACTAACAATAAAAGTATTAATGTAATGAGATACATAAAACATATGCCACTATAAAAAGAGTGTTAGTACAAGAAAAATGTGGCCTAAATTTAGCACATAGATCCTAATTGTTTTAACATTTGTTAAGACCTTTTTTTTCAATTTTGGAACACAACTCCTCCTCAACAGTATAAACTGGGGCTGCAGGTTAATCAGTTACTTATTTATCATGATTAAAAAAATAATTGTTTACAGGAGTTCTTGAGATTCTTAATTGTGGTATCTTCTTGTCTTGTTGCTGTTCCTTCCACTGTTTACCATCCTATTTTCTTTTTCAGTTTCTGTTCCCATGGGATTGTGTACAAGTGCTTGTTGGCTTGTATTTGTCTTTCTTTCTAGTATCTAATTATGTGGATTTTGTAAGAAAAGAGTAATTATGTATAACATTAATGTGAAGAAACAGTGGGTTTCTAAGCCTGTGAGCTGTATTATTTCATAAAGTGTATTTCTCCTAATTGGCCAGCAGATGGCCATTGACCAGATACTTTCAAGTTGGTGTCCTGGGCTCTGATTGGCCCTGGAGTTCAAATCTAACCAGGAGGTACTGGAATTTCCCAAGTCTCAGCTTGGGAGTACAGAGGAGAAGCATCTCTGTCCTGAGACAGACCCTGTTCAAGACTTGTGAGCAGTTAATTTCCTGAAACTCCCCAGGTGCTACCCAGGTAGAAGCAAGTGTTAGTTTTAATGTTGATCCTTGTTTTGGTTATCTGATATCGCTTGCTGTACTTTTTCACCTGGTTTTTCAAGTGTTGCTCACTGTTCTACTAGTTCAGTCTTAGAAAAAAAATAAAAGAGAGAAGCAAGCATTATTAACTAGATTCCGTGGTATACAATCATTTTCCCCATTGTTTTAAACTGAAACTTTCTCTCGAGATAACAGCCAAGTATATTAGAAAGGACAGTAGCAAGGCTCAAACTGTCCTAAAAGAAAGTTATTTTCTGTTCTTTGCCTGCTGGAGAGGCAGCACTGCTAATAATATGAATAAGGTGTTAATTAAGGTGTGAGGAAGTAGAATGTTTGCAAAGGTTACTAAGGGCAATTTAATTATTGGGCTAGCTTCAAAGGGTTTGTTTGAAGCAGTCTCCTTAGAATCCAAGCTATATAAAGAGGAAAGGTCCCACTTAACTTTCTTTCTGAGAAGTTCTGAGAGAAGATGACATTTCTCTGGTAAGTGGCATTATTTTGCTCTATGCTTGGTAACCTAAGGATTGGGTTTAAAAGAGGAATTGTAGGATATTGATAAACATAGAATTTAAAAAAAGAGACAAAGCAAACTTTATTAGCTAGTCTCAAACCATTTCCCCCATTGCTTGAATTTTCTGCAACAGCATTAACAGATAGACTCTAGAAGGAATAGCAGGGCCTAGTTCTGTCTTCATTCCCACCCCCCTCCCCAACTTTCACCCACCCCTAGCTCAAATAGGAGAGTCTTCATTAGAGTTTTAATTACATTTAATTAGTTTCTGAGAAGCAAACACTAAATAAATTACATATTACACCATATAATCTTAAGGCTATCTATATTCATCTGGGTTTGTGAGCCCTTGGGCCACTGCCGAGGAGCAGCAGCGGCAGGCAAAACCACCCCATGCTAGAAACAGGGCAAATCTCAGGCAAGCAGTTAGGCTTCACCTGCACCTGGCCACTTTTCACCCAGAGTTGAGCTCTGGGCTTCAGGTGGCCGGCAGGACTTGCTGGACAGGGCAGGACTGGATAACAGCAAGGCAGCACAGGGACTGAGGGTCAGAGGGGAAAGGGAGGAACATGGGCAGCAAAGCAGGAGACTGGGCAAGGAAGGGAAAGCTAAAGTGCAGAACAGAAAGCTGCAGAACAGCCACTAAACAGGGAACAAACACTGACTAACAAGACCCAGAACTAAGAGCTGCAAGCAGCCCCAAAGCCAGAACACAGACAAACAGAAACTATACACAGAATTACAAACAAGAAACCAGGCAAGGAAAGCAAGCAAAACCTAAACTAAACACAGACTAACTAGAAACAGGCAAGAGTCTCAGGCAAACACTGGACTAGCAGAAGTGCAACAAGCACCAACATACCGGACTGGGCTGAAATCTGGAACAGGTGACGGTCCACAGCAGCCACCAGTTGTGGCCACCAGAGGGCGAGGTGCGCACAGACGTAACATACCAGGGGCATAGCTACGGGTGGGCCTGGGTGGGCCCAGGCCCACCCAATCTCAGCTCAGGCCCACCCAGTTTAAAAGCAGCAGCCACTGTCTTTATGCCTCGCGGCGGCGCCGGCCCACTCAGCTACCTCCCACCTGCTTTTTAGTCTCGGGCAGCCGCACTGGCATCTCTTCTAAATCTGACTTCTGCTGCGCTCGGCCAGCAATGCATAATTGCCATCCCGCGCCGTCTCATCCATCGTCTGCGCCGCTCTAGTTTGTTAAAAGCAGGTTCAACTGCACGGCACATGCTACACTGCACTCCCACCCTAGCGATTACAGCAGGCCTGCCTCGCTAGCTACTCGGCCTTGCCCTGGCCCTATGATGCAACGCAATCCCCCCCCCCCCCCCCCCCCCCCCCCGCCACTGGATCTTACCTCTGTGCTATCGCTAAATAAAAAGGAAGAATGCGATGATCATTGAGTAAAAATGGCCGCCGATTGAACAACAACACGCTAACAACTTGCTCTGACCACCTCTGATTCACCTCAGTTTAACCAAACTGAAAATGGACGATTAATCAGGCAGACTAATCTGCATCGTAGAAACGAAGGCAAGTATCCGAGTCTGACTGCTTCTTTGGGGGAGGGAAGGGGTTGGGGAGGAGCGGGACAGATTGGAACCAAGGAAGGAGGAAGGAGCAAGGAGTGGGACTGAGGGAGAGAGCCTGCTCTATCCCCACTGTCATTCTTTATCATTGGTAGCATATATTTTTAAACATGCCAGCTTGTGTAGCATAAGGATGTACATAGAGGAAGTATTGGTTTTATCAGTTACAGTATGCAATTTGTTCTAAATTTTAATTCATTGTGTCATTTGGAGGAGCTGGCTATAGGGACTCCCTGTATTCATTAAGAGATGTTTTCACTTAATAAAAGGCCTCCGAAACAGACATCATGTTATGAGAATCAGATGCTTAACAATCAGGCTTACTATTTATGAGTATAATTTAAAAAAATATTAACTAAATTGAAGGAGCCTACATCAAAAGAAAAAGATGGCATTTGGGAACCTGCTCCTTTTGTTTTGTGGATTTTTTTGTTTTGAAGATTGCAGTGGTATATTATAAAAAATTCACTTGCCTTTTTTATTACTAGTATTTCACAAAGAGGTATTGAATAATGAGGGAAGGGCTTCCGTCATGCGGAAGGTCTGTCGAGTCAAGCAAGAAAAAAGAACAAGAAACTAACCCCCCCCCCCCCCCCCCCATTTTACAAAGCCGCACTAGTGATTGCCACATGGTAATTTAGATGGGCTGTATCGGCATTACCGCACTGGCAGCTGCAAGTGTGGCTTTGTAAAAGGGGGGATAAGAGTTGTCTATGCATTTTAGCCTACATATCCTTGACCCTGAGAACATTGCACATGTAATCAGAATTCAGTATATATATGTAAGTTGTATTAATGTCTTGTTGTCTGATGACGACTGGACTTTTATGACTGCCCTGTTGACTACTATTGAATTTTACCCTTGATTACTAACAGTCTGCTGACTGAAGCTGGACTTTACCCTTGATTATTAATAATTTATATTTGTTTATGACTAACAATGTGTAAATTGCTGACCTGTTGGAAAATTCCCTAATAAAAAGGCAGAGGTAATGAGGTGGCCAGTCCAGTGTAGTTTCACTGCTGTTAAGTGGACTCTGTGACTATTCCACGAGGCCTTTGCTATCTAACATACAGGAATCAGGGTTCTGGGACCTGTCCTGGATAACGGGTGTAGAATTAGCATCATAACACACAGCAGTTTTCTGAACTCTATAGATATATCCTGTGCACTTCAAGTTATACCAGATCTCAGGCTGATAATGTTACTAGAATGCACTCATGAACTTCACTTTACACATTAATATGAAAGAACTTATTGGAAAAGACATAGAGCATTAAACTTTGCTCTACCTGGTAGCCAAAAGTAGCTGACAATAAAAATCCTACTATATAAATGAAGAGTGACCGACGTGCCGCACATGCGCAGAACAGCGGCACGTCACAGATCTCTCCTGACATTGTTAGATGCAGGAACAGCGGCACGTCACATCTCTCGGATTCACTGCCTGTGTGTAAACTGAACTACGGGACGTGTCTCCATGACTGACGTGTCATTGCCGCTGTAGCTGTCCCGCCCCTTCAGCAGACTCGCACTTTATTCGCCCACCTATGCTACTCGGATCCCCCTCACCCACATCTCAGCCTCAACCCTCTGCTCTTCCCCAGCAGCACGGTCGGGTCCTACCATGGCCTCTCTCTCTCTAGGCAGCGGCACAATTATCTCCCCACCCGCCACGCCAACTAAAGAAGGGGGCGACCCTCTCTCTCTCTCTCTCTCTCTCTCTGTCTCACACACACACATACACACACTCTCTCTCTGTCTCTCTCTCTACCCGCCCTCGTGTAAAGATGTAATGACGTCAGAGGGCGGAACAGTAAGAGGGAAAGGAACGCTGGAGGCGAGCTGACGTCAGGATGTTCCAAACGAAAGCTAAGCAACTGAAGGCAAGTAGGCAAGGCAATAGAACTCTGCACTGGAGGGGAGGGCACGACACAGGAGAATCGATGGACATGAATGGGATGGGAGGAGAGGAGAGAATCGCGGGACACAGATGGGAGGGCAGGGCAGAGGAGAATCACTAGACATGGAGGGGAAGCCAAGGGGAGGTCAGAATCGCGGGACATGGAGGGGAGGGGAGGAAAGAATCACTGGACATGGAGGGCAGGGCAGGGGAGAGAGGAAAAATCGATCAGATGACAGCCTTCCTAGGGCCCGTTTCCAACGGGCTTGGTTCCACTAGTAGAACAATAAGTAATACCATGTCAGGGTATGCACACTGTTCAGTTTGGCCCAAGCAATATAATGGAGGCTTAGCTTTGTGCTAGTCAGTTTCTTGAGCACTCTAATATGTACCAAGGCTTTGACTGAGATGAGTTAATTAACTGTTTCAGTCACACGGTGGCCTGGGTTGAAAATAACAGCCCTCTGTTACCTTTCAGTTATTAATAATAAGCTCCTGAGAAAAGTCCCTCTATGCTTCCTTCTGACTTTACGCTGGGAGGTAGAGCTCAGCTCTGACTTTGGAAGACCCTATGTACTATTGCAATTAAGAACTTGGTCCTTTAATTTGAGCCCTATGGAAGTTAAAATCTGGCTGTTAGAACCCCTGGGGCTCAGGGGCTAATTCTGTATCTCTCCTGTTCCACTCTCTGAAGCCAACTCCTTTCTGAAGCCAACTGGCTCTTTTCCTGTTGCATCAGAAATGCCATAGTTTTAAAAACAGTCAATAGGAGGGAGGAGGGGCTGGGAGAGGGGCTTCATCAGTCCTGCAATCTTTCCATGGATTTCCAAGCAACAGCACAGTCTCTGTTTAGTTTAGTTTTGGTTTTTAGTTTTAGTCTGTTTAGTTTTTACTTTGAAAAAATAAAGAATCATCATTGGAGGAAGATGAAGTAACTCTTTTGGATTATCTAATATAATAATTTGCTCCGCCAACATTCCAATGTCTCACTGGGATCGTAACCACCTGCTGACATCACTCCTCCAACGTTCTCCTCCAACGTCCCAATGTGTGTCACTGGGATTGTAACCACCTGCTGACGTCACTCCTCCAACGTTCTCCGTCCCCCCTCCCTCCCAGTTCCATAGGACCCTGGAACTGGGAGAGAGGGACAGAGGGAGGGGGACCCTGGAAATGGGAGGGAGGGGGACACTGGGACTCGGAGGGGGGAGGGAGGGAGCCTGGAACCCAGAGGGAGGTGGAGGGGGTAGGGGAGAGATACTGCACATGGATGGATGGAGGGGGCAGGGCACAGAGGACATTGCCTGCATATGGATGAATGCAAGGGAGAAAGCATAATGCAGGGGAGGGATTGGACCCTGAAACTCGGAGGGAGGCAGGGAGGGGATGACCCTGGAACTCAGAGGCAGGGAGGGGATGACCCTGGAACTCGGAGGCAGGGAGGAAGGGAGGGAGGGGGACAACAACCCTGGAACTCAGAGGGAGGGAGGGAGGGGGGATGACCCTGGAACTCGGAGGGAGGGGGGGACAACCCTGGAACTCAGAGGGTGGGATTTTCTCAAAGAGATGAGTCTTCAATAACTTGCGGAAGTCGGTTAACTCGTAGATCGCCTTCAAGCTGCGCGGCAGTGCATTCCAAAATTGCGTGCTCATATAAGAGAAGGTTGATGCGTGCAGTACTTTGTATTTTATGCCTTTGCACTTAGGGAAGTGTAGATTGAGGAAAGTTCGGGATGATCTTTTGGCATTTCTGGGAGGCAGGTCTATTAAGTCAGACATGTATGCAGGGGCTTCACCGTGAATGATTTTGTGAACTAAGGTGCATACTTTGAAGGTGATACGTTCCTTGAGTGTATAGCTATGAAAATATAGCTATGAAAGGGAAAGTACTACTAATAGGTGATTTTAATGTGACAGATGTTGATTGGGGTATTCCTATTACAGGGCCTTCTAGAAGTAGGGAGATCCTGGATTCTGTACAGGGAGAAGTGTTCCAGCAATTGGAAATGGAGCCCACGCAGGATGAGGCCATACTGAACTTAGTGCTTATGAATGGGGACCATGTTTCTGATGTTATAGTGGATGATCATCTGGCATCCAGTGATCATCGAATGGTGTGGTTTAATATTAAGACAGGTGAGGAGAGAGTTCATTCAAAAGTGAAGGTTCTAGCCTTCAAAAGAACTTTGCTCAGATGGGGGATTACATCAAGTAGTTTTGCTGTCTGGATGACAACATCTGGAAGACATAGGAAAGCAGTGGGGAAAAACTGAAATTAACTATTGTAAGGGCATCAAATCTTTTTGTAAGGAAAGTAAATAAAAGTAAGAGGAAAAGAAGGCCATTTTGGTTCTCAAAAGTAGTGGCTGAAAAGGTAAGGAAAAAAAGGTTAGTCTTCATAAGCTATAAGAGATTGCAGAAAAAGGAAGACAGGCAACAATATCTGGAAAAGCTAAGAGAAGCTGGTACAGGAAAGCAAAGATGCAAACGGTAGCAAAAATAACCAATATGGTAAAATAGGGAAATAAGACATTTTAAAAAATATATGTTATTGGTAGGAGGAAGTGCAAAAGTGGTACTGTGAAACTCAAAGGTGAAGGGGAGGAATATGTAGAAGCTGATAAAGAAAAGGCAGATTTGCTTAGCAAATATTTCTAAGAACATAAGAATAGCCATATTGGGTCATACCAATGGTCCATCCAGCCCAGTATCCTGTTTCCAACTGTGGTCAATCCAGGTCACAAGTATGTGGCAGAAACCCAAATAGCAGCAGCATTCCATGCTACCAATCTCAGGGCAACTAGTGGCTTCCCCATGCCTATCTCAATAGCAGACATGTGCTCACAGCCGAAGAGCTAGGAGCAGGACCACAGAAGACAAACACATAGGAATGGAGGTGTGGTAGAACCTGTATGTTTTTCAGAGGACTGTGTTTGTGAGGAGTTAGCTAAACAAAAGGTAGACAAAACAATGAGGCCAGATGACATACATCAGATGGTACTGAAGGAACTTAGAGAAGTTCTGGAGGCTTCCTTGGCTGACCTATTCAATGCTTCTCTAGAGTTAGGAGTGGTCTCAGAGGTATGAAGAAGGGCAGATGTGATCCCACTCCACAAAAGCAGAAGTAAGGAAGAGGTTGAGAGTTACAGGTCGGTAAGTCTGACTTCTGTGGTAAGTAAATTAATGAAAATATTTTTAAAACAGAGAATAGTGAAGTTTCTGAAATCCAGTGGATTACCAGACCCAAGATAACATGATTTCACTAGAGACAGGAAGTGTCAGACAAATCTAATTAATTTCTTTGACTGGGTGACCAGAGAGTTGGATTGAGGAAGAGTGCTAGGTGTGGTGTACGTAAATTTTAGCAAAGTCTTTGACACAGTTCCACACAGATGACTAATAAATAAACTGAGTGCCCTCCGTATGGCCCCTAAAGTGACTGGCTGGGTTAGGAACTGGTTGAGTGGAAGGCAACAGAGGCTAGTGATAAATAGAGCTCACTCAAGGAAAGGGTTGTTAACAGTAGTGTGCCCAAGGATTTGGTTCTTGGGCCAGTTCATTTTAATATTTTTGTAAGTGATATTGCTGAAGGGCTGTCTGGTAAGGTTTGCCTCTTTGCAGATGATACCAAAACCTGAATAGAGTAGACACTCCTGATGGTGTGGATAAAATGAGGAGGAGCCTAGCAAAGCTTAACGTATGGTCTAGAATTTGGCAGCTAAGATTTAACGATAGAAAATGTAGAGTCATGCATTTGTGCTGCAAAACCCCCAGGAAACCATACAGTTTAGGGGGTGAATACATTTTGTGCATGAAAGAGGAGCGGGACTTGGATATAACCATATGTGATGATCTTAAGGTGCCAAACAGGTAGAAAAGTCAACAGTGAAAGCTATAAGGATGCTTGGGTCATATGGAGTGGAATGACCAGTAGGAAAAAAGAGATGATGATGCCTCTGTATAAGACTCTGGTGAGACCTCATTTAGAATATTGTGCATAATTCTGGAGACCACACCTTCTAAAAAAATATAAACAAGATGAAGTCAGTTCAGAGGGCGGCTGCTAAAATGGTCAGTGGTCTTCATCATAAAATGTATGGGGACAGACTTAAAGATCTCAGTATGTATACTTTGGAAGAAGCTGGGAGAGGGCAGATATGATATAGTCAGTTAAATACCTACATGGCATTAATACACAGCAGGTGAGCCTTTTTCAATTGAAAGGAAGCTCTGGAATGAAGGGGCATAGGATGAAGGTGAAAGGGAATAGAGTCAGAAGTAACCTTTCCATACTTATGGTAGAGTTTAAAAAGGGGTTAGACGGTTTCCTAAAGGACAAGTCCAAAATCCGCTACTAAATGGACTTGGGAAAAATCCACAATTCCGGGAATAACATGTATAGAATGTTTGTACGTTTGGGAAGCTTGCCAGGTGCCCTTGGCCTGGATTGGCCGCTGTCGAGGACAGGATGCTGGGCTCAATGGACCCTTGGTCTTTTCCCAGTGTGGCATTACTTATGTACTTATGTTCTTATGTACTTATGACAGTTTACGGCATTATAAGGTCAGCCCGCTCAATCCAGACTTACTACCTCTTCAGTGTTAAGAGCTGTCACTTGGTGGCTTTCAGACCATCGTCTTGTTTTCAATCGTGACAAGACAGTGGTCTGCTGGTTAACTGGTCATCTCACGCTTCCCACTGTCTTGCTTTCACTGTTTGATACCATAATCTCCCCGGTTCTTAATTTCCGTTATGTAGTAGTGATTCTCAATTCAAGTCTCTCCTTTGAATCACAAGTATCTGCTCTTTGTAAGTCCGAGTTTTTTTCTTCTGTGTCAGTTGCAATCAGTCCGTTCACTCTTTAATCATGATACATTTCATTCATTAATTCTATCTATGTTTATGACAAGATTAGACTACTGTAACATCATTTATTTAGGGATTTCTAAATTTTTACTTAAAAGGCTTCAGACTTTGCAAAACAAAGCCATCTGTATTCTCTGCCATCTACAGAAGTTTGATCACGTCACTCCTGATTTAAAGGATCATCATTGGTTTCCAGTTGCATTCCACATTCAGTTGCTTCTGGGTTTTAGGGCCTTCCGACAAGGTACACATTCTTATCTATCCTCACTGACTGTTCCCTATTCCCAAGCACGGGTCCTGCGCTCTATTAATGACCATCATATGGTCCTGCTAGGACCTCGCTTGGCACAAATAGAGATAACTCATCATGGTGCCTTTTTCTTTGTTGCCCCTAATTTATGGAATTCTATGCCTTTAACCTTGCACAGCAAATTTCTCTTAAGAAATTTAAATCATTGCTTAAAGACTGGTTGTTTCAACAGGCCTATACTGATGAGTGATGTTTGGTACGATGTGGTACCTGAATGAGAGCAATTGGCCTAGTTATGTGTGTTCTTGTGCACTTGGGTCACTTTTCTATGAATTATTGTTGTTGTTCTTTTCTTTTACCTTTTTTATTAGTTTTGTTAAAAGCAGTATATCAAGTCACGAATAAATAAACTGTGAGAAAAATCTTCTTCATGGAAAGGGTGCTGAATTCATGGAATGGCCTCCCAGTGACAGTGATGGGGATGAAACTGTTTCTGATTTCAAGAAAGCTTGGGACAAGTACATAGGATGTCTAAGGGAGAGGAAGGGATAGTAAATGGCATGGATGGACAGATTGAATTGGCCATATAGAACCAGATTCTATATATGGCGCCTGAAAAATCTGCATGGAATAAATTTCCACCTAAGTGTATTCTATAAGTGGCACCTAGATTTAGGCGCCTAGAACTTACACCAAGGAAATCGTGATGTAAATGCCGGTGTATAAATTTAGTAAGTGTAAATTTTGGAATGCCCACGAAATGCCCATTTCCATGCCCATAACCACACCCCTTTTGGCTGCACGAATTAGAATTTAGGCACAGTGCGTTACAGAATACACTTAGTGAGTTATGCACATAAATTCCAATTATTGCCAATTAGTGCTCATAGTTGCTTGTTAAGCGCTGTTATCAACACTGATTGGCTTGTTAAGTCAATTAAGTTATACGCATTGTTTAATATGCTTGGATTTTGGCGCAGAACACTAGGCATGCTATATAGAGTCTGGTGGATAGTCTTTATGTTCATTTTCTATGCTTCTAGAGGATCTTCACAAAACCTTATTGGGTGGCTCCATTCTAGTAGAAAGCGCACAACTCAGAATTTCATCAAGAACAAAAAAAATGGGATTCCTTATTGATGGGAATTGTCCTAAACATGGTAATGTGGAAGTAAATTTTAAACACTGTGTGTAGGATTGTCATCTTATAATTGACTTGTGGAATACTATCCCCTGGTTTCTATATTTGGCACCTGAAAATCCGCACGGAAACCAAAGCGTATTCTATAACAATGTGCATAACTTAATTAGTTACCTAGCTAATCAGTGCTGTTAATTAGATGTTCACAAGCAATTATCAGCACTGATTGGCATTAATTGAGATTTATGTGCACAACTCACTAAGTGTATTCTATAACGTGGTGCACCTAAATTCTAAGTCGCATAGTTGAAAATGGGGTGTGGCCATGGGTGGGGCAGGGGTGTTTCTAAAATCTATGCACATTATTGTAGAATACACCCTATTTGCCCTTAATTTAGGCGTCCTGATTTACACCAACTAAAACGTGGCCTAATTGAAGGTGGCCAAATTTAGTCATTTGGTGAGCCGCATAGAAATTTAAGCCTATTCTATAAAATTTAAGCGTACTTTAGAGAATACGCTTAGGCATAATTTTTTTCTGTGTGGATTTTTCAGGTGTCATATATAGAATCTAGCCCTGTATGGTTACATTTGGATCAAATGCATAGACAAACTTTTGCAATGACCCGCCTCCCCCACAAAGAAGATTATTAGATTTGATGGATGATATCATATAGAGGGTACAGGTTTCTACTTTATTCCTCCATAAAGCATGCCTTCCAGCTAAACGCTGCATTTTGTTAAAATAGATCAGGGACTATCTCCGCCTTGTCCCTGATGCTTTGGCATAATCAGATGCATGAGTTGTTATGAATGGAAAGAATGTCTGTTGAAACTGCAGGTAAGGTTTAATGTTCAAAAAGTGTTCTGTTAAGATTTGGGATCCCTGCTTGAGTACTTTAATACTGCGTATGCGCTCTGCTTTGTTAAATAACCTGAAATTATAATTAAAGGTGCTAACAACCAATTGCTGACGCAAATTGGCACCAATTTGGATCTGTGTCTGCGTCTGGCTGCTTGCTATTCTGTAATGCTGGGCACCTAAATCCCCATAACATGCAACCCCAAAGGGAGCGTGGCCATGGGAGGGGCATGAGTGGGTCATGGCCATTTGACAAAGGTGCACATGGTGTTATATCATAAGAACATAAGAACAAATTAATTTAAAAATCCCAGTCCTTAGTGCTCCTATAGAGTATGACAATGACATAATGCATTCCTTTGAAAGACAAGAAAATAAATAAATGATTTCTGGTTCTCATTCTTCTTGTGGACTCCACTTTTTGTCTCTGACTTGGATCCACCCCAGAAAAAGAAAGAAAAGTAGGAAAGGAAGGAATACAGTACCATGAAATTGGAGCCTCTCAGAAACACAAATATAAAATGGCAGGGAATACAAGTAAATATTCAAGTTAATTGCCCTGAAAACCAACTTCAGGCCAGTGAAGATTAGGAGGGAGGAGGAATCCTCATCTGAACAGATAAAAAAAAAAAATCATTAACTGCATGGATGAAAACACTTCCAGTGTTCTGCCAGAACAAAATACAATTTGAAATCAATCCAAGATGTTGCAGAGGATAAGCGATTACAGAAATGAGGCAAGCTCTTTAGCGAGAAATGGGAAAGTAGATGCAAGGCAATTATTTGTGATCAAGTTAGTATCCAGGGAGGGGAGTAGTGAAAAGGCTGTAATATTTCTTTAGTATATAACAAATTCTACTTTGCTTCCTAACTTAGGGGCCCTTTTACTAAGCCGTGAGAGGGCCTACGCGTGTGCACTGCATGCCAAAACGGGACTACCGCCAGGCTAGCGCACCCCCTGGCAGTAACTTTGGATTTAGCATCTGCTCATTCTGGCAGTAGAAATTATTTTTATTTATTTATTTGTAGCATTTGTATCCCATATTTTCCCACCTATTTGCAGGCTCAATGTGGTTTACAATTGTTCCGTAATGGTGTTCACCAATTCCGGAAAAGAGAAATACATAGTTAAAATATGGAGGTGACAGAGTGGAATTAGGTAGTCAAATAAATAAAGTTCATTTTCATAATAAGCAG
The DNA here is from genome assembly GCF_901765095.1 of Microcaecilia unicolor. NCBI lineage: Eukaryota > Metazoa > Chordata > Amphibia > Gymnophiona > Siphonopidae > Microcaecilia > Microcaecilia unicolor. The sequence continues at coordinate 545,420,687 of NC_044032.1, read as the reverse complement.
GGCCGCTGAGAGACTGGGCCAGGCTTGGGACAAGGCCACCCCCGGGCCCCCCCCCCCCCACCCACCACCGGGCCCTCTCTCCACTCCCGGGCCCTCTGCACTGACCTTAAGCACCTCACCTTCGAAGGCGCAACAAGCAGCGGCAGACCACTACTTCCTTCTGTGTCCCGCCCTCGCGGAATTACATCAGGTGACGGAGTGCAGTTGGGGACGTCCTAAATCGGGTTTCGATTATACCGATTTGGACATCTCTGGGAGAAGGACGTCCATCTTCCGATTTAAGTCAAAAGATGGACGTCCTTCTTTTTTGAAAATGAGCCCAATAGCGCCCTAAAAATAAGAGTGTGCTAAATGCTAGAGATGGCCATATATTCCTATGGGCATCACCAGCATTTAGAACGCACTAAAAACACTACTGCACCTTTGTAAAAGACCCCCTCAGGGGCCCTTTTACTAAGGTGCTTAGGCACCTATGCTCGTCCAACGCGCATCAAATTGGAAGGAAATTGCATTTCTGACGCGCATCCAAAACACATGGTAGAAAATATTTTCTATTTTCTACCATATGGCACTTACCTGGCCATAATTGGCAGTTTATACATACTGACAATTAGGCCTGGTTAGCACTTGAGACCTTACCGCTAACTCAATGGGTGGCAGTAAGGTCTTAGGCCGAAAATGGATACGTGCTGGTTTTAATTTTGCCGCACGTCCATTTTTGGCCGCAAAAAAAAGGCCTTTTTCCAGGCACGCTGAAAAATGGACCTGTGTGCGTCCAAACACACACCTACACCAGCGCAGACCATTTTTCGGCGCGCCTTAATAAAAGGGCCCCTCAGTGAGGTAAATACAAATATATATATATCTGTGACATTTAGGTGCTTATTTAAATTTAATAGCAAGATATATAGCACACTTCAGCCATATCACTTTTCTTTCAATCATCCGAAGGATATGAATAATTGATGAATCACCATTAGTAAGAATTTAGAAACTATATAAACTGCCTTGTGTACCAGCAAAGGTATATTAGTCCTCTCTGGTTGATATGTATCACTGCAGCTTTTATTAATTTAGTATTCCTGCTGTTTATCATTACTGAGTTTCTTATCATTAATAGACTGAGCCCAGCTGTTCGGGATACTGATGCTTCCTTTAAGTCTGTCTTCTGTTAGGTAGTTAATCCCATAAGAATTAATGAGGAGTGAAAAATATCTAAAGAACACAATAAACCTTGTCATGAAATATAGATAAGGCTGCAAAAAGAAAGCAGCAAACTTGTGGAGCAAACTTGCTGCATGGACTAGCTGTTTTCATGTATTATTTTCTGATGATAAGTGAGGGAAAGGGCATTCTCTAGCATGCTACGTCTAGTGATTTTTAAGCCTACTTCTCAAAATAGACTCTGGAAATTTTCCATTTTTCAAAGTCCGATATTCATATCTTCATGGTTTTGTACTTCGAAGAAAAAGAAATTCTGAGCTAAGTCTATCTTATATGCTATTTCGTGCCATTTTTTGACCCACATAGATTAATTCAAGAAATATAATCAAAATAAACTCCAGTGGCAGAAATCTGAACTATTACAATAGTTATTAATATTACTGTATTGAAATGCATTTCAATTACAAAATTCAAATTATATTGTTCTTTAGTACGCAGAGATTTTAAACTATTTCATTCTGGAAAGTTTCAACTGAGGTTTAAACAAAAAATTGAAGTGATAATAAATAATAACAAATAAGAATAAGAATAACAAAACGTATTACCTGCTCTAGCATTCCAGTTCAGAGCGGTTTACAAAATGAGATACTGGTCAATACCCAGGAATTACAATATAAAAGCTATAAAAATATTTCCTACCTCACTATCCACTTAACATTCAGAGGGGTCCTCTTACAAATGCGCACTGAAAAATGGCTTGCGGTAGTATAGGCACAGGTTTTCAGCGCGCGGCAATCCATTTTTTATTGCGCTTGTAAAAAAGGCACTTTTTGGGCGAAAATTGCCGTGTGTCCATTTTGGGTCTGAGACCTTACCGCCAGCCATTGACCTAGCGGTAAATACTCACGCAGTAACCGGGCGGTAATGACCTACTGTATGTGTGCCAAATGCCACTGGGTGTGCGTCCGTTACGCGCGCCTGAAAATAAAAAATATTTTTCAGATGCGCGTATCGGACGTGTGCCAAAAATGAAATTACTGCAAGAGCCACGTGGTAGTCGGGCGGTAACAACATTTTGGCGTGTGTTGGGTGCGCATAGATGCTTATGTCTATTAGTAAAAGGGCCACAGAGTGATTTACAGAATAAAAAATGTATCTTAATCTTCAACTGTCTAATTAACACTATACTGAATTCAGTACATACTTCCCTAATAAAAATGTTGTAATATTATGACAGAGTTCTATATAAGACCCAGATGATCTAATTATAGTAGACATTTCTTTTCTGAACCTAGCTACTTGGAAAGATATCAAGTATTCAAAAATTTTCAGCCTTTTTATACCTCTAGGGGAGATATAATTTTTTTTAATGTGGTAAATAAACCCTAATAAACAATAAATAAAATCAAAATTAGAGCATTAAGGAAGTATTTCTATAATTGGATGCCACCTTTTCACCCTTAGGCCACATGAGAGGTGCCTATTCTATAAGAGATATTGAAGGCTTCAGGGAATTTGGACTGCTGGTGAGCACTGTTCCCTCTAAAATGAGGAGTCTTCCACCTATAGTCCTGCCAGTGCTGTTTCACTATCACTATCACATTTTCAATAGTGAAGGACAGACGAGTTCTGCATGATTCCAGGGAAAATTCATGTCCATAGTGATTGAAAGCACAATATTGAAGTACCACCTCCCACTGGCAGCAATGCAGTTGGAGGACTCCTGCTCAGCTTAGAGCAGGGGTTCTCAACCCAGTCCTGGGGACACACCTATCCAGTCAGGTTTTCAGTATACCCGCAATGAATATGCATGAGATAGATTTGCCTGCACAACCTCCATCATATGCAAATGTATCTCAGACATATTTATTGCGGGTATTCTGAAAACTGACTGGCTAGGTGTGTCCTGAGAACTGGATTGAGAGCCCCTGGCTTAGAAGAAACCATTTGTTTCTGTATGTGGGTGAGTGGGAGATAGCAGAATGGAAATATTTAAGGTGGCATGGATGAATGGTGACTTGCAGGAGAGAAGTACTAGAAGAAGCGAAGCTGGTGCTGGTTTGTGGCTGTAGCAGGGAAAGCTGCACTTTTTAATCAGTTGAAGATCTGTTGTCAGTTTATTTATTTTTTATTTGTTACATTTGCATCCCACATTTTCCCACCTATCTGCAGGCTCAATGTGGCTTACATAGTACCGTAAAGGCATTTGCCAAGTCCGGTAGAGAAACAAATACATGGTGATGTTGTGGTCGATTAAGGTTCAGGCACAATGGGGATTGAAGAGAGGAGAGGTTATATAGAGGGGCATAATCAAACGGAAACGCCTATCTCCATGGGCGTTTATCTCCGAGAACGGGACCGTGAAGGGGCGGGCCAAACCATATTTTCGAAAAAATGGACGTTTTTGAGCTGGGCGTTTGTTTTTTTTAGCGATAATGGAAACTAAAAATGCCCAGCTCAAAAATGTCCTAATCCAAGCCATTTGGTCATGGGAGGGGCCAGGATTGGTAGTACACTGCCCCCCCTGATATGCCATGACACCAACTGGGCACCATAGGTCAGTGCGGTGGACTTCAGAAAAAGCTCCCACATGCATAGCTCCCTTACCACGGGTGCTGAGCTCCCAACCCCCCTCCCCCAAAACCCACTACCCACAAATGTACAACACTACCATAGCTCTTAGGGGTGAAGGGGGCACCTACATGTGGGTACAGTGGGTTTTGGAGGCCTCCCATTTACCAGCACAAGTGTTACAGGTGGGGGGGGTGGGCCTGGGTCCACCTGGCTGAAGTGCACTGCGGTACCCACTAAAAGTGCTCCAGGGACCTGCATACATGCAGGCCTCTAGGACTGGTTGCTGCTATATAACATTGGCACACCAGTTGACACCTGAAGACTAATCTCTCCGAAAACGTCCTTTATTGGAATAACCGCCTTTACTCACAGTTAACTGCAGATCAGAGGCTGTGCCCCACTGGCAACGAGTCTCCCTGGTACTGAGATGAGCAGTAGGTCAGAGCTGGCAGAATGCTGTACAATGCCTTCTTTCAGCCACATTCAAGGTAAGAACTAAGTTCTGTAACGTGGCTAACACAGGAAAGGGAACTAAAACTGGCTTACAAAAATGGCCACTACCACATGGACTACAACAGGAAACACAACAGGGCACACTCTGACCCAGTAGGCAGGGGGAAAAGCATCATGGCAGAAGAGCCTACCAACTACCAACATCGTGAGACTGTAACACAAGCTAATGAACTCACGGAGCCCAATACCCTACACCCACCACAATGCAATGCTGATGTGACCCTGTACTACACCCGAGAGCCACATCTGACCCAGGGAAAGGCTGTGAGAGGATCAAACACATTCTGCTGTCATGGAGGTGGGTACTGCATTTGAGGCTGGCATACAGGCTGGAAAAAAAGTTTTTAAAGTGGGTTTTTTTTGGTGGGAGGGGGTTAGTGACCACTGGGGGAGTCCGGGGAGGTCATCCCCGATTCCCTCCAGTGGTCATCTGGGCAGTTGGAGCACTTTTTTGGGACTTGTTCGTGAAAAAAAGGGTCCAAAAAAAAGTGACCCAAAATCGCGGTAAAAACGCCTTTTTTTCGATTATCAGCTAAAGACGCCCATCTCTCCTTGGCTGATAACCACGCCCCAGTTCCTCCTCCACCACGCCTCCGACACGCCCCAGTCAACTTTATTCGTTTCCGCGACGGAGTGCAGTTGGAAACGCCCAAAATCGGCTTTCGATTATACTGATTTGGGCGCCTTTGCGAGACAAACGTCTATCTCCCGATTTAGGTCGCACTATAAGCGTTTTTTCTCTTTTCGAAAATAAGCTGGATAGTGTCAATTACGAGCTTTGGTTTTGCTGTGTTGCAGAGTGCAGGCATTTATGTTGGGTCGGTAGGGTATGCCTTTTGAACAGGTTGGTTTTTAGTGATTTCCTGAAGTTTAGTCGTAGGTTGTTTTCACAGCTTTTGGCAGTGAGTTCCATAGTTGTGTGCTTATATAGGAGAAGCTGGATGCGTAGGTTGCTTTGTATTTGAGTCCTTTGCAGGTTGGGTAGTGGAGGTTTAGGTATGTTCATGATGATCTGGCTGTGTTTCTGGTTGGTAGATCTATGAGGTCTGTCATGTAGCCTGGGACTTCGCCGTAGATAATTTTGTGGGCCAGGGTGCAGATTTTGAAGGTAATACGTTCTTTGATTGGGAGCCAATACAGTTTTTCTCGGAGGGGTTTGGCACTTTCGAATCGTGTTTTACCATATAGCAGCCTTGCTGCCGTGTTTTGAGTGGTCTGGGTTGGGGACAGGAAAATGGAGTGAGATTGTGTGTAAAGGGTTGGCTGATGGTGGTGAATTAATAAGGAAATTCTGACTAAAATATACAATCAGTGATTATATAGAGTGTGCCTATGAGAGAAAAATGTTTAAGATTTTCAAAAGACGCTGAGGAAAACTTAGAAAATGTTTGAGTCTGAACGAAAGTGTTGGACAGAGCTGCCATGTAATAAAAAGCTCTCAAAAAGTTTTTGTGATGGAATAACTGATAGAAAGAATATAATCAAATCTTAATGGGACTACGATACCTGAAAAAGATTGAATTTTATTTAAATGGCTGTCTGTAGATTGAACTTTTGAAAATTGTTTGGTCAGTTGGGGTGAGTTCCGAGCATAGGAGACTACTGTGAAGTTGTTTCTTGAAAGAAAATAAATGCAGAAGTTGTCCAAATTTATTTTGAAAAAAATGTTGAATCACCGAGTGACATGGAAGAATGGAAGGTGGATTTTTTAAATAAAAATTGTAACTCTCAGAAAAGCTCATTCTCTGCTGGTGTGAGTGACATTTTTAACATCAAAGTGGAGATTAAACCTACTTCTTATAGGCTGATTAATTTTTTCTGAATTGTTGAAAGTTGCACCTGAGGTAATTTAATTCTGAGCTAACTGTGAACTATTGAACCTCAAGGTATACTAAGGTTGTGATTTATCAGCATTTCTAGGCATGTTACTGTAACGCCCCTTTATTGGGCGCATCTGGATTTGGGGTTCAACCTGGCTAAAACCTCCCAAAGGCATTCTTCGTCAGTCCCTTACATGCTTGGTGCTTGGTGCCTCCACCTGAGGAAAGAAAAGCGTTAATGGGTGGGATTGCCCTCTCCCCCCCCCCCCCCCCCTCAGGGAGAAATCCAACAAAAAGGAGAACTGCTGTGAATAGGGCTGGCTAATATATTAAATGGGTTTCATTCAACTATTTACACAGATCTTTATATATTCAGCTATTATACACAAACACCAATAGTCTTGGCACTCAACCTCTTAAAGCAAGAATCAACAAAACACCAGTGGTATTGGTACTCAACCTCTTAAACCATATGCACTCTAGTATTAACAGTCTTTGACTCAGGTATTCAGAATCAGTAACTTAGTCCTTAACATACTGTTCAGACCCTGTCAGTCTTGCTCGCCAAGATGGTAGCTATAAGCTGTTCCCTGCTGCTTAGTAAAATCAGTGTGTGGGCATGGTTCTGTGGCCTAGGTCTCTGCTCTCCTTTCCCTTCAAGTTCACACCCCCCCGTCCCCTCAGATCCCACCCCTCCTTCAGCAGACGTCTTGGGCTGGTGGCTGCTGTACTGGATCCAAAATTGGCTAAGCCTGTCTCTGCTACGGCTTCCTGGAGGCTCTTTATGGGCTCTGGGGATTGGCTGTCCTCCTCTGGGCCAGCCACACCTAGAAAGCCTTCTCCCTCACTAAGCCCTAGTGCCGATCGCACCCCAGAGGCCTTCCCCCTTGCTGGGTCACAAGTGCCGATCGCACCCCGGAGGCCTTGTCCATCGATGGGCCCCTAGTGCTGACTGCACCTTGAAGGCCTTCACCTTCATTGGCCCCTAGTGCTGATTGTACCCAGAAGCCTTGTCCTTTGCTGGGCCCCAAGTGCTGATCGCACCCTTGTTGGGCCCCTAGTGCTGATTGCACCTCAGAGATCCTCACCCTCACTAGTCCTCTCTTCAAGAGAAGCCTCTGGTGTTTCTCCTTGCTAAGGTTCAGAATTGTCAGCCCTTAACAGGGCTCTGCAACCACAAGGCCCAGATATCCCCACTAGATGGCTACTTCTGCTCTTCCTGGCCATTTTCTTCTGCTCTGAGCTGCTCCCAAAAGCATAATTCCTTTGAGACTGCTCCAAAGGGCTGCTGCCTCTTTCTTCTGCTTCTAAGGGTACTCTCTCTGCTTAGGATCAGAGTTTCCAGCTCTTAATAAAACAGTGTAACCACCAATAGTTGGATTTCACCATTAAAGGGCTAGCTTCCATTCCAACCAGAAGCATCAGAGACAGTTCATCATGAGACAAATAACCTCCATAGGCAATCCTCTCTCTCAGTGAATTCCCAATATGCCACCAATTTGTCTCTCCTCTAAGCTCATTAGGAACAGGTTTGCAATTCCCCTCAGTTTGATCCAGCTCTCTCATAAGTAAATAAGTGTTGCCATACTGGGACAGAGCAAAGGTCCATTAAACCTGGTATTCTGTTTCCAACAGTGGCCAATCCAGGTTACAAGTACCTGGCAAGATCCCAAAATAGTACAATAAATGTTATGCTGCTTATCCTAGAAATAAGCAGTGGATTTTTCCCAAGTCCATCTTAAAAATGGCTTATGGACTTTCCTTTTAAGAAGCTATCCAAAACTTTTTTAAATCCCGCTAAGCTAACTACCTTTACCACATTCTCTGGCAATGAATTCCAGAGTTTAATTACATGTTGAATGAAGAAATATGTTCTCTGATTTGTTTAAATTTACTACTTTGTAGCATTATTGCATGCCCATTAGTCCTAGTATTTTTGGAAAGAGTAAACAAAGCAATTCACCAGGGCTGGAGCTAGGGTTTCTGGTGCCCTCCTGCCACCTACTAGTCACTGCCCCTACCCATCCAGGGTCATGATCATTATGGCACACCCCTTTTACCAGCCATGGCACATATAAACAGGCATTATTGAAAATATTACACCAGTATAGGAGAAAAATATAACTTGTGGAGTTTTTTTGTTTTCATTATAAATAATTTCTGTAAGCTGTTACAGCTCCAGTATACCCAAAATGACATAAACCAAATTAGCATACAGACCAGGAATTAGGAGAACAATCTTGCTAAATCTGAATGTAGCTTCCTGTCTCAGAAGGCCGTGCAAGCTCTACTATTACCTGTGGCCAAATACCTCAAGCCAGTATCTAACAGGTGCAGTAGTATAACTTAAGAACAACAGTGAAACCAACAGATAAGTATTAACCAAAGTATCTTATTTGCTCTCTCTCAATCTATAAATTTCCTTTATAGTGTGTGTGTCTCAAAAATCAATTATTTTGAATTACTTTATGTCTTTTAGGTGTGAACACCCAGATTCAGTCTCTAGAACAGGTAAGTCAGATTAAACTCAGTGACCTCTTGGTGTCTTTTTGCATAGGAGTGAAGACTTATCTTTGGTCTTTCTTGGAGCTTCTTCTTTCTTTTCCTTGCTTGTACGTTGGCGCTCAGGATCTTCTCTTTCAGTTCAGGAACTTACTGCCTCACACTTGAAATAAAATCAACAACAAAAAAAAAGACTTCCTCCCTGACTAACAGCAGGAACAACACTAGATGGGATTCAGAGGCATCTGTGGCTTTCTAACTAGCAAAATAAATAATAATTGTGTAACCTTAAATAATTGTTCTGCTCTTCAACTGAGTTCCCTAACTAAGGAAGGGCACTCTTCAATGGATCCTGTAGTCACACTGCCCATAGCAACTTGGTCTCTCCAAACTCATACAATCTTCCACACTAATACACCAGCAGACCATGCCGAACACACATACTGCAAGCCCAGCCTTAAGTGGCTTAACTGGGATTAATCCACTTGCATAAACCTGTTTTACACAACCTTGCACAGGGTCTCTCCACCACAGTCTTAACTGCAACACTTTTAAACAGCACACAAACAAAAAAAATCAGTTTAGTTCTTTCCTTCTCTGCTCAAATCCAATACGTTTCACCTTCAGCTCACTTCACCTGCATTCAGTGCTTCAGTAATAAAAACTAGCAGAGAAATTCTCTTTCAGATACTTAAACAGCACACAAAAAACCCATCAGTTTTAGAACTTTGTTTTTCTCTGCTCAGATTCAACACTTTTCTCTTCCAGCTCTCTTCACATGCATTCAGTGATTCAAAGCTCACACAAAAACTTACTTTCACATACTTTCTGCCTAGAAATCCTGTCATGCAGTCAGAGCTCTCACAAACACATATTCACTCTTCATTGTCTTCAGCCCCTCCTCCACTTCCTGGCAAGCTATTGCCAAGGGAGACTGGGTCTCTGAGTCACCAGCTGACGTCTGCTAGCCAATAAGGTGTCAGAACATAGGGTGTTTGCCTCATGGACCCTAATTAGCATTTTTTCACAGTCTCCATTTTGGAAAATAACTTTCCATAGGAAATAATAGAAAAGTTATATTTCTAGACAAAACCCATCAATTTCTATACAATCAGATCAAAATATCTTACAATCATTGATGCCATCTAACTATACATACAGTGCATTTTTTATATGTTTAAACACATATTTAAAGATATTTACAGACTTTTATCATAGATCTCTATCAAACTTCTATAAAACTAGAGATGTTCACCTAAATTAAATTCTGCATCACCCCACATACATGCCCAAGCAATGCCCACTCAAAAAAAAAAAAACAAATCCAATGCTCAGAGCATTGGGGCAAGCCACAGAAAGTGCAGCTCCATGCAGGGAGTCCAGAACCACTTCTGGAGCCACAGCACTGGCCACCAACAATCACTGGAAGCCCAGAGCCTCCCAGGTAAAAATAAAAATAAATATAACCCACCAGATTACATTCACGGCCTCTTTAACCAAATGTTGTCCCCAACATTTCACACAAACATTCCAACTTCAGATCAAAACAGGTACTACAGGTACATTTCTTACAACCAGTTTCATTTCAAGACATAATGTTTGTCACGGTTGTGGCCGTTCCCTTATGTTCAGACCTACTGTTTCTCTGTATCTAGCTCTGTGACCTCTTCAGTCTGCCTTTTTTTCCTGTTGTTGTTCCTCCTGTTAGCCAAGCCTCGCTTTGGTGTCCCTGAAGCTAAGCCTCGTTTTGGTGTCCCTGAAGCCAAGCATCGCTTTGGTCTCCCTGCTTCTGCTTCATTTCCTACTTATGACATCATCAGCCTACTCCTTTATAGGACACAGGGAGCTTTCCTACATTGCCTTTACAACAGGTCTATTTTCCTTTTTCTTGTTGTACTGTTGTTTGATTCTTAGGGAACTGGTCTTCTTGTTATGCTATGTCTTTGGGCACAGCCCTGAGCTCTGTGTGAGTGGTTTTGGTTTCAATCTGTATGGATTACTTTTCTGTTAGGTTTGCTCTCAAGCAAAGCCCTCGTCTGTTTCTCTGTGTGTGTTGTTGTGCTTTAAACCTGTATGGATTACTATCCTGTTAACTCTGCTTCCAAGCAAAGCCCTGTTCTGTTTTTCTCTGTGTGTGTGGTTCTGGTTTGAGTCCTAAATAGATTCCTTCCTTGTTATCTAGGCTCTCCGGCATAAGCCTGTTCTGTTTCCTTGTGTGGTTTCCCTTGTTACATTTCCCTGTTCAGAGAACCGGTTGTTGCCATCCCAGATGCTTTACTTTGCTTCCCTAGCCTAGCTGTTTCCTTGATTACCTTGCTTCCATGCAGCTGGATGTGCTCTGTCTCTGCCTGCCTTTCCTTCCCTTACTCAGCTGTGTGCTGGCTGAGTTCTGGTAAGAACATTGTTTATTTTTCCCTTGGTTTGCTTTAAACCTTTGACTGCAGTGTAAGCCCTGCTTCTTGCTGATTTGTGTTTTAGAAGCAGCCTTTCCCTTTAGCCTGCTTTAAGTCTTTGTCTATCTCCTGATTCTTGTGAGCATTCCTCCTTATCTGATTTGTGTATGTAAAGGCAGCTTTCCCTGTTTGCTTACTTTTCCCTTTGTCTCTAGTGTCTGTTATTTGAATCTGTGGCATAGCCTTGTGTATTCCTATAAGCAGCTTCCCTTTAACCTTGTGTGTTGTGTGGCCAGCCTTGTGTAACTGTGCCATAGTTCAGTCAATGACCTTCCTGTGTAACTCTACGAGGAAAGCAAGCTGCCAGTTCACCTTACAAAGAATAAACCTGCATTCCAGGCCATTCCTCCGACTCAGTGGTGTGCTGCAGCCAGCTCACACCAGCTTTCAAGAGCCAGTTGTTAGTTGTTTCAAAAATTTGGGAGCCGATTGTTAAAGTATGCCCCCCACTGTTACTTTATCAAATGGCTCCCAAGAATTGGGCTCTAGTGTCCTCCTCCCCTGTGGCTCAGCTCGGGCATCTTTTCTCCCCACTGCCTATAGCATGAAGTATCTCTCAGCTCTCTCCCTCTTTGTTCTTCCCAGCAATCCTCTCCTGCCATGATTATTTCTTTTAAGCAGTACTGGGACTGTCAGAAAGAGCAGGCTGTTTCAGCCAATCCTAGGGGCTTTCCTTCAGCCTGTCCCACCCCCGACAGGGACACAGAGGAGTGATGATGGATGTGGGGATATAAACACCAGAGATGCTGGACAAGGAATATAGGGACACAGATGGAAGATGGATGGTAGACATGGAGAGAGAAAAAATGTCAAATGGACAAAGACCCTGGTGAGTGAGTTAAGAGAAGACAGATGGAAGCAGGAACCAGAGACTGGGACCAATATGTTTTGAAAAATATAATGACCAGACAAAAAAGGTTAAAAAAATAATTTATTTTCTATTTTATGAACAGAATATGTCAGACTTGAAATATATGTCTTGCCAGAGCTGGTGTTAGACATAGCTGGTGCCGAGAGCAGAAGTTTAGGAAGGGATCACAAGCGTATTACTAGGCTGTGCCATATTCAGCTTTCAGCAGTCTTGGGGCTCTCTCTGACCAGGGGGCCAAGGACAGTTGCACCCCCCCCCCCCCCCCGCCAACACCATCCCTGGCAAGTGGTATCTTTATATTTTGCATAGAAACAAATGCCTTTCTTTCTTGTTTCTCTGATGCTGTACTACATGCAAGGTCTGGCTTCTTGGAGTTTTGGTTTAATTTATGTTACTAGTTTGTGTTCACATATTCTGTATTGGTATTTGTGTTCCGTGTGTGAACTGAGGTAAGAAAAATGTACTAGCTGTTATAGAATTTGCAACAAAACTGCTGCTATGAAAACATAACCACTTCATACTTTTGTTCGCTGCTTTTTCTATGTCACAATAATTATGGGCTCCTTTTTAAAAGCAGCGCTACCAATTAGCATGTGCTGAATGTGAAGAAGCCCATGGGAATCGAATGGACTACTTTGAATTCAGTACACAGCTAATCAGTAGTGCTGCTTTGTAAAACTCTCTCTTTCTCTCTCTTTTTCTTGGCTTTTTTATTGCCAGTGATATGTAAGCCCAAGACAGGAATAGGTGTAAATATTCCCTTGGCATAGTCACACCTCCTTAAAGAATCCAGGACCTGTGGTGGAAGTCTAATTTTTTTCTAGCTTCTATGTATTTTCAAGAAGAAAGTAAACAGAAGCGAAAAGATTTACTTCACTTCAGGTCCTGTTATTTTTAGTATATCTTTGAAGTATTTGAATGTCTCCTTTCTAGTCCTCACTTCCAGGACACACTGTACATATTTAAGGCTGATAGATTTGGTAGCCCTTTTCTAGCAGCCTGTGTTCCAGTGGTTCTCAGCTCAGTCAGGTTTTCAGGATATCCACAATACACATGTATAAGATCGATTTGCATACAATGGAGGTAAGTGCATGCAAATTTAATTCATGTATCTTCATTGTGGATATCCTGAAAATCTGACTGACTGGATATGCCTGAGGAGTGGGTTCAGATCCTGCCTTCACAAATGGATGCAATACCCAAGCTTATTTATTTATTATTAAAATTTATACACTGCATAATCTATAATTCTAAGCACTTAACCATACATGCATTGAAAATAGGCTATGGGGTCTCTTATAGCGCACAGTTATTTCAGAACCAAGCCATTCAAGTGTAATCAATCATTTGCCTCAATTGCTAAATCATATTATAAAACAGCCATATGTATGTAACTAAGTAAATATATATATATATATATATTTACTTAGTTATTTTCTATTTTCATATCATTGTGGATTTCATGGAATTGTACCTTGTTTTCTCTCTAATTTTGTGGACTTGAAATGGATGGGATAAGTAATGTATTTTCTTTCTTTATTTGTATGATATAATGTTGGATCTGTTCCATTTTTCATCACAAGAGTTTTTCTTGTATGTATTGTTAATATCTTTCTATATAAAAGGCAACACCAACGTTCTATGAAGCCTCCAGCCGGAAGTGTGAAGGGGGCGAGATATCCGGTTTCCCTATGAGTGTCTGCCCCGCCCTCTCTGTAACACAGTCAGTGAAGGAAAACAGCAGAGCACGAAATCAAATCGCTGGCTCTGTAACAGTGAAGGACTCAGAGGGGGAGGGGAGAGAGGCCAGAGGGCAGGGACACACACACTCCCACATGCACACAGAAGAAAACATTGCTAGCCCCCGTTTCATTTGTATCAGAAACGGGCTTTTTTACTAGTCTATAAATAAATAATTTAAAAAACAGCCAGAGCCACAATCTTAACCACCATTGTGGTATACATGTAAAAATCTATAACTGAAAACCAAAAAGCGTCTACTTATCTGCACAAACAGAGCACAGTGCTGGCAGGAACTTTGATAATATCCAATGCCCACATTCAATGACTGGCATTTCCATATACTTGACCTGCTTCCGGGGAATATAAAGTCACTGACATCTACACCCAAAACAATATTGTTAGTAAAGGTTCTAGAAATCTGGCTTTAACTATAATTGCTACTCAAAGCAAAAACAAGTTAAAATACTCACAAAAATTGTTACTGGTGACAAAACGCCATCTTGGAGAGGCAAGGTTGAAGGCGGGACTCAAGGAACTGCTTCAAATTTAAAGCGGAACATCCAATGAAATTATATCACATATGCAAATTAGCCATGTGTGCAACTCACACAGCACAACAGAAACAAAAAAATCAAAGACATATAGCTGCAAGGAAAAAAACCTTATAAAAAACACACAGACTCAAAAAATCTTTTGGAAAATATCTAAAAGTTGTATATAAAACAGTATATCCAAAAATTAATCATAGGTCACAGATCCTATTAAGGCCTCCAGGTACCAAAGTAGCCAAAAATTATATTCACTGCCATTCCTTGTACTGCAAAATGGAATCCTAGTCACCACCACGTGGCGAGGATAACTCTTTTTCCAACACTACAAACTTTAAGTGATGGAACGTATGTGCTGAGGAGAAGCTCTACAAGAGGAGCAGCAATATCTTGGCACTTAAAATGACTCTTATATAAGAGCATAAGCGTTGCCATACTGGGACAGAACAAAGGCGGTAACCAGGCAGTGCACAGTGCTGCCCAATTATCACTGGGTAAGCACCAGCGCTACAAAAATAGAAAATATTTTTGTAGTGCTGGAAATGGCGTGCACTGGGGGTGGTAGCTCAGCAGTAGTTCCAGATTAGCACATGGCAAGCCTGTTGCCGTGCACCAACCCTTTAGTAAAAGGGCCCCTAAATAATGTGAGTAGCATTACTACTGAATGCTACGTAGAAAATTCATGCTAACAGAACAACTCGGTCACACACACAAATGCCAAATACATAATAGCTGACCAAAAATGATAAAACATAAATTAAACCAAAATCTCAAAAATCCACACCTTGCATGTAGTACAACACCAAAGAAATAGAAAGAGATGCATTTCCTCCTATACTGTGCAAAATATAAAGTTGATACATGCCATGGATTGTGCTAGGGGAGTGCAACTAGGACAACTGCCCCCTGGCCAAAGAGATCCGTAAGCCTGCTGGAAGCTGAAGAAGGCACAGCATGGTTGGGTCCCCTCCCAAATTTCTGCCCTGTGCCCCAGACATGTCTAACACAGCTGTGGCAGGATACACATTTCAAATAAGACATATTCTAATCACAGAGTAGAAAATAAAATGATTGTTTCTACCTTTTGTTGTCTGATCATTTTATTCTTCAAATCATGTTGGTCCCAGGCTCTGGTTTCTGTTTCCCTCTGTCTTCTCTTAACTCACTCGCCAGGGTCTCCTGCCCATTTGACATTTATTCTTTCTCCATGCTTACCATCCATCTTCCATTTCTATGTATTTATATTTCCCCATGTTCAGGATCTCTCTTCTCTATGTCCCTTATATTGCCCTGTCCAGCATCTCCTCTGTGTCCATCTCCCCACATTCATCATCACCACTCTATGTCCCTATCCCCTCCACCTATATCCAGCATCACTCCTCTGCATCCCTAAGCTCTCCCAAGTCCAGTATCTCCTTTCTGTATTCCTATTCTCCCTCATGTCTAGCATCTTCCCTCTGTGTCCATATACCCCCTCCCATGTCTGGCATTGCCCCTCTGTGTCCATATACCATCCACATGCAGCATCTCCCTTTTGTATTCCTGTCCCTATGCTCCCCACTATGCTCATCCCCTCTTTTCTGAATACCTCCGTATGTCCAGCTTCTCCCCTCTCTTCTTCCCCTACACCAATGTGTCTCCCTTTCTCCAATGTGTGTTCAGTATTTCACTTCATCTCCATGGTTCAACATCTTTTTCCTTTCCCTTCCCTTCACTCCCTTTCCCCCTACAGGTCCAGCACATCTCTACCTTCCCTCCAGCATCCCCTCTCCCATGGGTCCAGTGCCTCTCTCCCTTCCCTCTAGCCCCCCATGGGTCCAGCACCTCTCTCCCTTCCCTCTAGCTCCCCATGGGTCCAGCATCTCTCTACCTTTCCTCCAGTACTCAGCTCCCCACCCCATGGGTCCAGCACCTCTCTCCCTTCCCTCAAGCCCCCCATAGGTCCAGTGCCTTTCTCCTTTCCCTTACCCCACCCCCACCTTGTGGGTCCAGCAGCCCCCTTCCTGCATTACCAGCACTCCCTCCCCATGGGTCCATCAGCCCACCTCCCACCCTTCTAAGGTCCCCTCCCCCACAAGTCCAGCACTTTGCCTTCCTCCCCCTCCCTCTGCAGTAGCTCAATCTTATGCATTCAACCATGATCTCTACAGGCCTGCTCCAGGGCCTTCCCTCTGCAGGGTCCCATCTTCTGATAAAACTTCCTGTTTTCACTAATCAGAAAGTTGCATCAAAAGGCAGGACCTAGCAGAAGGAAAGCCCCAGAACAGGCCTGAGGAGATGGCTGTCTTGCTGTATAATACAGAGCTGCTGCAAGGGAGAGGGAGGGAGGAAGGAAGGAAGGAAGGCAGGTAGGGCAGACACAGAGATGCCGGACCACAGAAGCGGTACATGCATGTTTTTTTTAACCATGGGAGCAAAGCGTTTTACCATTCCCATGGAGCAGCAAAAGGCTTTGCTCCCACACCCGCAGTAAACACGCCATTTTTTTTCCTGCTACTGACGATTTACTGAAGTTTACCATGGGTCCATATCCCCGTGTCATTCTCTAACATGGAATTTCTGTACTTTGGGATTGATGATTGACATCCTTGGGTTGGTTCATTGTGGCTTGTGAATGCCATAGCTTTTGAGCTGTCCTAAATTCACCCCACTTAACTTACATGGGCCTTGGCTGAATATTGCCAGCGCCTACATAAGCCCTGGCTCCTCCCAAGCACCACTTCTGACCATCCCACTATTTTTGGGGCATTCAGAGGTGATGTTCAGTGGCACTGCCCACTTTAGTGCCACTGAATAAAGATGGTTGGGTTGCAACAGGCGATTTAAGCGGGCAGGTGAGGCGCCTGTCGGCTTAAATCGCTTTGAATATCAGCCCCAGTATCCTTATGTTAGCCCATTTCTACTACAGCCATCAAAAGGGCTTTTTCCTATTTGTTATATTTCTGGTCATGTATTATTGTTAGCATTATCATGTGGCCATTTAAAAAAAAATTATGGCAGGAGCTTTTACTACCTTCTTTTTAGGAGGTGCTAATGGCTTTTGCAGTATGGACATGCTAACCAGCTAGCACAAAGGTAATAGCAGCATGCTAGCTGATTAGCACATCCTTTCCATTCTCTGCCCTGACATGCCACCTCCAAAAATATCTTGTAAATAATTACTGCACACTTAGGGTCAGATTCTATATACGGTGCTTGAAAAATCCAAGTGGAAAACATTTCCACTTAAGCGTATTCTATAAGCGGCACCTAGATTTAGGCGCAGTATATAGAATATGCTTAGTTGGTATCCTAGCGCCTAAAACTATGTGCCTCCATTTACACCAATGAAAACTTGGCGTAAATCCCAGCATGCAGATTTAGGTGCAGAGGGTCATATTTGATAACAGTGCATGTACATTTTAGGAAGCCCACAAACGCCCATTTCTCTGCCTATAACCATGCCTCTTTTGCCTGCACACATTAAAATTCAGATGCAGTGTATTACAGAATACGCTTAGGGAATTGTGCACGTAAATTCTAATTATTGTCAATAAGTGCTCATTATTGTTTGCTAAGTGGTGTTAACAGTGCTGATTGGCTTGTTAAGCCAATTAAGTTATGCACACTGTTATAGAATATGCTTGGATTTCAACGTGGAACACCAGGGGCGCTAGGGTTACCATATGGCTCCAGAAAAAGGAGGACGGATTGAGCCAGCCAGGTTTTACTTCCATTGAGCAATGGAAGTAAAACCCGGCTGGCTCAATTACTTCCATTGAAAGCAATGGAAGTAAAACCCGGCTGGCTCAATCCGTCCTCCTTTTTCTGGAGCCATATGGTAACCCTAAGGGGCGCTATATAGAATCCGGGGGTTAGTGCACACAGGGGTCCTTTTACTAAAGTGTGCTAAAAATGGCCTGCGGTAGTGTAGGCACGTGTTTTGACGTGCACAGATCCATTTTTCAGCGCACCTTTTAAAAAGGACTTTTTTTATTTTGACCAAAAATGGACATGCAGCAAAATTGAAAATTGACGCGCGTCCATTTAGGTCTGAGACCATACTGCCACTCATGACTAAGCGTAAGATCTCACGTGTTAACTGGGCAGTAATGGTCTACATGTGTCTAATGCATTTTACCACCATGAAGTGCCGCGCACCAGAAAATAAAAATTATTTTCTGGCACGCGTAGTGGAAGCGCGTCAAAAGTGAAATTACCTCCCTTGCCACACGGTACCCAGGCGGTAACTTGGAATTGGCATGCGTTGGGCACATAGGCACTTACGCGGCTTAGTAAAGGGGCCCCACGGATGGCAAAACTTAGCACATCCCATGTTAAGCCATTTTTGCTGCATTAGGTGCAATTAGCACCTAATGCAGTTTAGTAAAAAAGATCCATAGTGAGCACAATATAAATGTAATGAGCATTAACCTATGAATTAATGCACATAAAGTCAATTTGCTTGAGTTACAACATTCTAAGACGTTACACATTCTTGTTAAAATGAATGCATGAAATGAACTGTAAAAAATCTACAAATAAAGGGAAGTGGGAAGTGGACCAGGCCCAACTGCCATGCTGTCCGAAGAGCCCAGCTGTAGTTCTAGGTCTGCCATGCACCATTTCTGGTGCTTGAAAATATTTTTTGTTTTCTAGTATCAGTGGGAGGGGAGTGGGCGTACCCAGTGGTAATTGGGCAGCGCTGTGCTGCAGCCCTCACCACCTCATAAGTAGGAGGTGGTAAGAGCTCCAGCAATAAATGGCCATGTTGCAATTTTTAAGGTACCACATGTCATTTACTACCTCTTTTTAAAAAAATCTTTTTACCCTCAGCAGTAAAAGGTGGCCTCTGCGCTTGGCAATCCCACATGCCGACGCTACCGCAGGCCAACTTTACCACTGGTTGGTAAAAGGGCCCCCTAGTTTTAATCACCTTTTTTAAAGGAAGCATTGCATAACATAAATAGGTTCTTGCAGAACTCTACAAGAATCATATGTTTAATTCAATGCTCCTGCATGAGAAATTTAGGAAAAGTGAAAACAAGTATAAAATGTGGGTTACACCAGCCCTTAGGGCTGTTCCTTAATTATTTAAAATAACTATCTAAAATTCATTGCTTCCTAAATTATTTGGGATATAAATATATCCTGCTTAATGCTTTAGTGGACAAAATGAACTTTATTTGAGTACTGCAAATGCAACACCAAGGAATAATATATCATATTCACATCATTACTTTTTTAAGAAAATGATGAAGCATCTCTTAGCACCAAAGTTAATCTGTCTTTTTTTTTAAGATCTGGCAGTTTTCTCCTCTTCTTATGGGCTTTCAGTTCAATTGTATTTAGTTTTTGTTGGGTTATTTATTCTTTCTGTATCTCCCCCCTCCCCCACACCCCTGTTCCTTTTACTCATTCTCCCCCACCCTCCTTTCAGTTTATTTTTCCTATTTTTGTATCCCACGCCCAACTTAACCCAGTCATCAAAGTGGCAGTCCTTAGACACAGGCCACAAGCTTTGGTTCCTTTGGAAACCCAGTTAATATGGAATCTGAAACTAGGCACCTACATTTGGGTGCTAGATACACACATAAACCATTAGAATACTGGCATATAGCACATATATATGCATACTTTAAATACATACATCATCGATAGCTGGGCATACACATAGGCTGAGTCTGGACAAATTCTAGGTAGGATGCAAAGTTAAACACATAACATATAGAATGCTGTAAGTTACACTCATGTCTCTGAGACATAGGCCCACATACTTATGCTAGTTCTATAGTTGCTCTCACCTAAGTTATACACCTACATGTTATACTAGTCAAACATATAAACGGCAAGTGACCGTACTCACTTGCAAATGCACAGTACAGACTTCCCTTTCTGTCCCGTCCTCGCGTCAAGACGTCATGACATCAGAGGGCGGAACAGAGAGGGAAACGGAGTCGAATTGTCAGACGCCGCCGCTGCCGCATGGAAAGGAACATCGTGCGAAACAACCTCCACCCTCCCCCCTCCGTATCGGGCCCCCTGCACTGACTTGACAGCACCTCTCACCTCCGTGTGGAAGCATTGCAGGCAGCAGCAGAGCGATCTGCTGCTGCCTGTAGCGCTTTCACACGAAGGTGAGAGGCGCTGACAGGTCAGTGCAGGGGGCCCGGCACGGAGGGGGGAGGGAGCGGCGGCGATGAGGGTAGCTGGATATGAGGGGAGGGCAGGGGGGAGAGGCCATGGTTGCTGGACTTGGGGTGAGAGCAGGGCACAGAGGAGGGTTGCTGGACATGGGGGGAAGGGGGAGGCCAAGGGAAAGAGGAGGGTCGCTGGATATGGGGGGGGGGGGGGGGGCCAGGGGAGAGAGGAGGGCTGCAATACTCGCCCGTTTTTACGGGCTTAATGGCTAGTATTCTATAAAGGAAAGAAGGCACCAGATATATGGTTTTATGTATTTTCAGGTATGCTCAGGTGGATTTGTATCTATATGTTGTCTATTTATAAATTAATTACAGACTCCTGATAAAGGCCATTTAGCTGAAACACGGCATGTGTTGAGTGGTTTTGAAGACAATCAATAAAGTTATTATCGCATCATTGGTTACTGTGCTTTTTGATTGGTCATCTCCACTGTTTCCTGTATTGCACGTACTTTAACACTTGGCTAGCAGTCAGCCTTAGCTCCCTAGTCCAGCATCTTCCTGCTAGCCACATGAATAGTAGTGTTCAGCAGCATTTTAACAGCAATCTTGTGGGTTCCAACAACCATAAAGTGATTTGCCTAGCAGTTTACCAAATGGCCACCAGGCTTCAGATCTGCCAGCCTTTAGTTTATTGTTGGGTTACCAAACAAGTTTGGAATAGGTATCTTCTGTATTAGCTTTAAGTAATGGTTAGAGCAGGGAGCTACCAACCATGGACACCAGGGTTCATATCCCAATTCTGCTCCTGATTTCTTGGACAAGTCACTTAACACTCAATTGCACCAGGTACACGCTTAGATTGCAAACCCACCAGGGAAGGAAATATCTACTGTACCTGAATGTAGCTTGCCTTGAGAAAGGTGAATCTTGGAGGAAAGGAGAAACAGGGGTGACATGATACAGCCGTTCAAATATTTGAAAGGTGTTAATCTGCAACCCAAAAGAGAGATACCGGATAGGAGGGGAGAGATTAGTAAGCTCGACTCAGGAGAGACACCTTTGGGTGTTGGTGTCGGAGGATCTGAAGGTGAAGAAACAATACAACAAGGTGACGGCCGTGGCCAGAAGGATGCTAGGCTGCGTAGAGAGGGGCATAACCAGCAGAAGAAAGGAGGTGTTGATGCCTCTCTACAAGTTGTTGGTGAGGCCCCACTTAGAGTATTGTGTTCAGTTTTGGAGGCCGTATCTTGCTAAAGATGTAAAAAGACTGGAAGCAGTGCAAAGAAAAGCTACGAAAATGCTATGGGATTTGCGTTGCAAACCGTATGAGGAGAGACTTGCTGACCTGAACATGTATGCCTTGGAGGAAAGGAGAAACAGGGGTGATATGATACAGATGTTCAAATATTTGAAAGGTGTTAATCTGCAAATTAACCTTTTTTGGAGATGGGAAGGCAGTAGAACTAGAGGACATGAATTGAGGTTGAAGGAGGGCAGATTCAGGAGTAATGTGAGGAAGTATTTTTTTACAGAGAGGGTGGTGGATATGTAGAATGCCCTCCCGCGGGAGGTGGTGGAGATGAAAACGGTAATGGAATTCAAACATGTGTGGGATAAATACAAAGGAATCCTGTTTAGAAGGAATGGATCCGCGGAATCTTAGCAGAGATTAGATAGCGACGCCGGTAATTAGGAAGCAAAACTGGTGCTGGGCAGACTTCTATGTCTAAGCTCTGATTGTGACTGAATAGATATGTGTGGGCTGGAGTGTAAATTTTAAAGGGGTTTCGACGTTAGCTTCAACTTAGTACAAGAACAGTGCTGGGCAGACTTCTACAGTCTATGCCCTGAAAATGGCATGGACAAATCAATTTCGGGTAAAAAGTATCACATACCATGTAAATGAGTTTATCTTGTTGGGCATACTGGATGGACCGTACAGGTCTTTATCTGCCGTCATTTACTATGTTATTGTGTTAAAAGTGGGAAAAAACGTAGACACAAATTAAACTGAACCCTAAGAAGCCAGAGAAACAGTAGCTGTGCCTCCCCCCCATTCTGTGCAAAATATAAAGATAGCAGGTGTAAATTTATAAATCTGACTTAGTCCAAATACTACATTCCAAATTAAGGGGGCCTTTTGCTAAAGCACTACTGGGATAAAATGGGCTTCTTAGTATTTAGTGCACTCAAATTACATTAGTGCATGCTAAGCTTTAGTAAAAGAGACCCTAAATAAGGTATACTGTCCTAACCAAGAAAGGAGGTTTTGGTCTTTAAAAGCTAATTAAAATCTATTAACTTAGTCCAATTGAAAGCTATCATCTTATTTTCCATTATTAAATTTTATATTTAATTTGTAATATACCACTAGTAATATATTAGTTTTAAAATTTACAACTGCTATTTTATATTTTCTACAGTACATGGGAAATTGCTTCTCTTTCTGTGATGCTGCATTGTGTGCAGAGTCTGGCTTCTTAAGGGTTCAGTTATATTTATGTTTACATATTTGGTTTTATTTGTATTTATTAACCTTTAGAGTGAAATAACACAGCTGCCACACTACTTTATTTTACTTATTTTTCTGCCTCTCTGTACAGATGTCATTACTATTAAACAGTCTTCAATTTTCCTCTTTTTACAGCATCTGCCTACAGGTTTCCATCACTTTCCCTCACCACGGCCCTCCCATCACCCTCTCTTCTTATTCCCTAGTCTTTCATAAACTGTCTTCTCTTCCTCCTCTGTCTCGCTCCATTTTATCCCACAACTCCTTCCATCCCCTCTCTCTTTCCCTATTTCATCCAGCATCTCCTTCCTCTCTCCCCTTTCATATATCATTTCCTCCCTCTCTCTCTTCCCTTCCATCCAGTGTCTCCTCTCTTTTGCTATCTCCCCCTTCCTTCAAGCATCTCCTCCCTTTTCTCTCTTCTCCTTCCATCTGGTGTTTCCTCTCTTTTTCTCTCTTCCCCTTCCATCCATCTTCTCCCCCTCTCCCCATTTCATCTAGCATCTCGATAATCTCTCCCCCATTTTTCCATCCTGTCTCTCATCTACCCTTTCTACCCACTATCTCTTCTTTCACTCCTTTGTTCCATCTAGCTTCTCCCATCTGCCTCCCTCTTCCATCTAGTGTCTCCCCTTTCCCCTTTCATCCAGCGTCTCCCCACTCTCTCTCCCCCTTCCATTATCTCCCCCATTCAATCCATTGTCTCCTCAATCTCTCCTCTTTCATTCAGTGTCTCCCCTTTTCCATCCAGTGGCTTCCCCTCTTTTCTTTCCATCCATCTCCCCCCTCTCTCTCCCCTTCCATCCAAATTCTTCCTTATATATCCCTGTCTATCCAGTGTCTCCCCTCTCTCCTCTCTCTCTCTCTCTCTCTTTCACCCCTTCCATCCAACATAAGAACCAAAGAACCCTTCTTCATCCAGCAATGTCCCTCTCTCTCTCCTGTCTGCCATCCAGCTGCCTCTTCCATCGAGCATCTCCCCTTCTCCCTTCACCTCCTACATCCAGTGTATCTTCTATCCCCTCTACATTCCTGGCATCTTCAATTCATCTGTACCTCTGTTCCTGCTGTTTGCCAGGACCAGAAGCGTCATAAAAACAAGACAGTCATTAGGCACATGTGGCTCCTGGCTGTATTGGTCACGCC
This sequence comes from Microcaecilia unicolor, assembly GCF_901765095.1. NCBI lineage: Eukaryota > Metazoa > Chordata > Amphibia > Gymnophiona > Siphonopidae > Microcaecilia > Microcaecilia unicolor. Next base: position 545,396,716 of record NC_044032.1, on the reverse strand, counting down.
TCCTCAGAAACAGGAGTTTAAGGTCAGAGGGGCAGGACTACAGAGCCAGTAGGCTTCAGTCCCCACAATTGTTGGTCTCAAGAAAGTAGCAGTGATGATGGAGATGGCAGCAGGAGGAATGTAGAGAAGGTCATAGCTAGGATTTCTCACATTGGACACTTCAGCAAATACAGCCACTTGCAGTTTACAGTGGCTTCTGTTAGTGCCAGTGGCAATGCTCCGTTTTCTTCCTTATCTTTGCACAGGTAGGGGTAGCTCATTTGGGGGGGGGGGGGGGCAATTCCCCCTTCTCCCCCCAAGCTATGTCCATTGTGGAGTACACAAATATGTACATAAATTATAGAAGGCTAACATCTAGGTGCATGCATTTCCACCAGCTATAATGCTGGTGTAAGTGATTGTGCCATAAATATAAGAAGTTTTCTGCCACTTGCACAAGTATTCTATAAACAAAGGTAGGCCCTTGCTTTTCTTTATAGAATAGGCTTGAAATAGACACTGCCAACCCTCATCTCTTAGGCATTCTGTTATAGATTCACCCTCTTCATGTTCAGTCTATGCTTTTTCTAATAACGTTCATCAATGGTCACAGAAGTCAGCCTGCCCTGAACTTCTGACTCTGGAGTTTGCTATTGCTTTTTCACTTTTAAGAGATATAGAATTTTCACAATTAGTACTAACAATGTTGCACATTCTGTTCCAGAGTAATCTCCAGTTACATTTTTTCTTGTCTATAGGCTCCTTGGAATTGAGTCTTTGTCTGTGGTTACCTATGTTGTTACTGTCCTTTTAGAAGATGACCTAAGGCATAGCCCCCATTTTTCAGTAGGTTATATGAGGAGTTTAAGTTATCTGCATCAAAGTTCTGAAATTCTGAGACACTTGTGGCATATTGCCAAGTTAGTTGAAAGGAAAAATACTGTGGAGCGTCTTTATATCCATCCTGGCCATTTCTTGCCTTCATATTTTGAGGAAAAGTTCACCTCCTGACACAGCCTCATGAAACAAGGGGGGTTCTTGTTGAGTATTGCACCTCAAGCTGTTTACCTGTGCTGTTTGAATGCTTCTTGCTTCGTATTGAGGACAAGAAAGGAAGCTAAGTGCATACATTTAAAATTATACATAATAGAGGCACAGCTCGGGTCTTTGAAATTGTGTTACATATATATTTCATTTTGAAAATTGAGAAAAGTAGTAGCCACATTTGAAAATTTTTTTTCTTTATTAAGGGCAGTTGGTTTTTTCCAGCAGTGTTTTTTTCTCCCCTTGGGAGTTGTTTCTCACTGCGTTTTTCACAATCTGCCATTGAGCCAATGAGAGTGTGCCCTATTGGGTTGCATCTTATAAAAGACTTATCCCGGGGCTGTTGACACTTGCTTTGATTAAGAAATAACAAACTAGTGGCATACTGTTTCTCAATTTTCAAGAGCAATACAATTTTTAGAGTTTTGCATTTATTAAAAGACTCATATACACACATATCCTCTAATTCTATAACGAAGGTCTAGATTCTATATAATGGCACCAGAAAAATTCACGGAAGTAAAAAAATATGCCTAGGTGTATTCTTTAAAGTACATCTAAATTTTAAGAATAGGCTTAAATTTCCGTGCAGTAAATAGAATACGCTGAGTGCCTCTCCACACAATCAAATTTGGTTGCATCCGTTTAGACCATGCTTTACTTGGTGTAAATCCCCAATGCCTAAGTTAGGTGCCAGAACGGATGTATTCTATAATAATGTGCATAGATTTAGAATGCCCATGCTCTGCACTCCCCTTTCAATATGTGACTTAGAATTTACGCAAACCACATTACAGAATAAACTTAGGACCTCATTTTCAAAAGAGAAAAACGCCCTAAAGCTGGCTTAAATCTGCATGTGGACATTTTTTTCACAAAAATGTCAAATTGGTATTTTCAAAACCAATTTTTAGACATTTTTCTATGAAATACATCAAAAGTGCATTGAAATCACAAGGGGGGGTGTTATGGGCATGTTAAGGGCAGGACCTGGGAGTTCCTAAAGCTTGGATGTTTTTCAGCCATAATGGAACAAAACAAAAGTATCCAGGACTAAACTAAGACGTTTTGAGCTAGACCCTGTTTTTATAACGCATAAGGCACAAAAGAGTGCCCTAAATTACCAGATGACCACTGGAGGGAATCAGAGGTGACCCCCCAATGCCCCCCAGTGGTCACTGACCCCTTCCACGCCCCCCACAAATGTGAATACAAATAAGATTTAGCAGCCTCTATGACAGCTTCAGATGTTAGAGCCAGGTCTATTAGAGCAGCATGCAGGTCCCTGGAGTAGTGTAGTGATCAGTGCAGTGCAGTGTACCATGGAGTGGGGGACTCTGGTCCTATCTCCCTCTATCTGTCACATTTATGGGGGGAAACTGTGAACTCACCAGAACCCCACTGTACCTACATATAGGTACCCCCTTCACCCATAAGGGCTATTGTAGTAGTGTACAGTTATGGGCAGTGGGCTTTGGGGGCTCAGCACACAAGATAAGGGAGCAACGGTGAGATGTGTACCTGGGAGCATATTTTTGAAGTCCACTGCAATGACCCCTAGGGTGCCCCATTTATCTCTTGAGATATCTGGGAGACCAGTCTACTAATAATGCTGGCCTCTCCTACATTCCAATGGCTTAATTTTCTGTTTTTCACTTGGACCTTTTTTTTTTTTTTTTAAATGGACCAAAAAACAAAACATCCAAAGCACAAAACCTTGTTAGAAACAGTATTTTTCGAAAACAAAAGATAGAAATTTTTCTTTTTTTTGAAAATGAACGTTCCTATTCAGATTTTAGGCATTTTTTGCCAAAACATCTAAAGTCAGACATCATATCAAAAATGCCCCTCCGCGCGAGTTGTGTGTGTAAACAGTGGCGTATCGAGGGCAGGGCGGTAGGGGTGGACAGCCCGGGTGCAATCAATGGGGGGGGGGTTCTGCTCCGTCAGTCCCCATCCATCCCTGCCTTCGCCCTTCCCCTAACTAAATAACTTATCTACTGCACTGTCTTCATCTTCAGTCGGCACCGCTCACTGCGTCTCCTCCCAGCGCCGCTGCTCCTCTCTCTCACCATCCTGAGACTCCCGACTGTAACTCCCCCCCTCAACGCCTTCCTCCTGGCCTCTCTGCCCCTGCGGCACCCTACGCCAGTGAGCGTGCGCCTTCCTGCCACTTTGCCTGCGAGAGTGACGTCTCCTCTCCTCCAGGTGGCTGGGTCCGCTCCTCCTCTTTCCATCCCAGCTCGCGCGCCGCCAGCCTGCCCGCGCATCTTTCACTTCCAGGCTTGCACTCCACCCCCGCTGGGCCACCAGTAGCATCAGTGGCACTCAGCATCAAACAGTGGATTTTTGGTGTGTATATATATTGGATTGTCCTTCGCCGCATCGTCAACCTTGTCTCTGCCCCAAGGATGGTTGCCACCCCCTTCCCCTTTGAGACTTCTAATTTATTCGACTTCTGTTTCCGGAACTAGCAGATTAGGCCCTGCGGTGCCATGTTTAATATTGATTTATTTATTTAAATTGTCACTGTGCTGCCTTGGTGCTTAATTTTTTTTTACACATTTTATTGCATTTGCTTGCTGCTGCTGCTGCTACTAGTTTGGTTGGAGCAGCATGGGGGGTCATAAAATGTGAAAGGACTGAGGGGGGGGGCCAAGAATGGGAGAAAAAGAGGGCATGCTGGATGGATGGAAGGGACAGACAGGGCCGGATGGCCCTGATGGAAGGGAAAGGGCACGACTGGATGGAAAGGGGCAGATGCTGGAAGAAAAGGGCCAGGAGCAGAAAGAGGGGGGGGGGGGGCATACGCTGGATGGAAGAGAGAGAGCAGATCTGCACAGTTGGATGGAAAGGGGCAGAGAGAGGGGGCAGACTCTAGATGGAAAGGTCTGGCACGATGATTACATATACAAGTTTCAATAAAATAAAATGTTCACTGTCTGTTTCTTTTCTGACCATTTATCTCATTTCATGATTATTGCTAAAAATAATTTTTTTCAAGGGGGGGGGGGGTTGATAAAAAAAGGTCAGCACCGGGTGTCAAGTACGCTAGGTATGCCACTGCATGTAAATCTTACATAATGCCAATTAGTACTGATAATTGCTTGCTAACATCCAATTAACAGCACTGATTGGCTATTAACCAATTAAGTTATTTGCATTGTTATAAAATATACTTTGATTTCCACATGTAAATTAAGGTGCAATATATAGAATTTGAAGGAAATGCACAGGTACATGCACAATTGCGCACTTAGTACCACGTGTATATAGAACTTTATAACTTAATCAACCCTTGACTGGCATTTAATTGGTGATAACCAGTGGTGTGCTGGAGCCAACTCACACCGGCTCACCAGAACCGGTTGTTAAACTTTAACAACCAGCTCCCAAAATTTGGGCTGGGGTGGCTCAGGTTCCTTCCTGACAGCGTCAGGTCCAGCTACCCTGTGAATGGACGTCTCACTCCGACCCTTGCGGCAAAACAAAAAACAGCATAAAACCGTGCATGGGGCTTGTGCACACCGCTGCCGGCTCCCTTCCTCCTCCCTCTCCAAAACAGGAAGTTACATCCTGAGGGGAGGGAGGAGGAAGGAAGCCAGTAGCAGCGCTCACAGGGCTACGGCCCAGTGCATGGTTTCAAGCTGTTTTTTGTTTTGTTTGCTACGAACGTGAGGATCACAGCTCGTGGTTCCTGCTTCAGGCCGTCTCAGAACCGACCCGGAAGGAGAAAGGAAGCCGGCAGCAGCACCTGCAGGGCTGTAGCTGAAGGAGGTTAGATTGAGAACAGGAGACGCATGAAGTTAAGATTCCACTGAGGTTTGTCTCTTTCCTCTACCCATAGTCACCGAGAGGGAGGGAGCAGGGGGACAAAATTCCCCCAGCCTGGGCCTCCAAGGGGGGCCCGGCGCAGCATTCCCATCCGCCCTCGTCGTCGACTGTCTGCCACCGGGCTGGGACCCCTGCATTGAAATCACAGCACCTTTCACCTCCATGTGAAAGCACTGTAGGCAGCAGGGCAGCAGATCACCTCCCTTTGGGCCTCCTGCCCTCCCTGTGTCCCGCCCTCATCTGATGTAACTTCCGTGAGGGCGGGACCAAGGAGGGAAGGAGGGCCGAAGGGAGGCGATCTGCTACCCTGCTGCCTGCAGCGCTTTCACACGGAGGAAACACAATTTTGGATCCTTTGTTCCAAAACTTGCAATATTCTCACACTTTGTACATCTGCTCACTGTATGTACTATGAGTTAAAGATACATTTAACGAAAGCAGATAAAAATAAATGTATATTGGAGCTCATAAAAAATATCGCTCTGTGTGCTTATTAAGATGTATGTCTATATTACTGGCACATTAATTGTTTCTTATGAATCTGGAGCAACCATGTTCACTTTATAGTACAATTATAGTTATTTTTCAATTTAGACTACGCATTTATTTCATTGTAGATCAGAAAAGCTCCCTTGCTGAATGTACATCAGTAATTGTTCAGCACAACACTTATTATAAATTAATTTTATTGATTAAAGCTTACAAAACAGGGTCAACACTTAAAAAAAAAAAAAAAAAGCATGTAACAAATTAGTGTACCATAAAATGAGATTGCACTTCTTAGCCTGTACAGTTTTTACAGCGCTGTAATCCATTCTCATTGCAGGCCGTGCACTTTAGGCTTTGAAAGAGTCTGTGAAGCAATTCCGAAACACTGACATCTTGCTCCCATGGCACACTGAACAAGGACGGAAGCCATATCCCCCACAGGCAGTACATGCATGGGGGTGCTGTACCCTCTGTAAAAATAAAAGAAAAATACGGCAAGAAAGTCAGTGAAATGAAGATTTTCCTTTCATTTACCCTAGGCTCATTAATATATCATTAATAGTAGCTCACCAAAGGATAAAGATTTCATTTGGCATCGTTAACAAGAACACCCATGGAAAACATGTTCAATTTCTCTTTCATTCTGCCTTAGAAATTCTCTTTCTCTGCCTTCTATGTGATTTAACAGTGACACCCAGTGGCTGCACATATCAAATGGCAGGTTAAAGCAGCAAAAATATTTTGACTAGAAAATTAATTATATATGTATTTATTTATTTATGTGGGTTTGTCTCATGTCTTTTTCAGTTTTAGATCAAGATGAGTTACATTCAGGTGCATTAGTGAAAGTGTAATTGGTTAAAATATCAACTTGCCTGTTTCTTGATTCATTGTTTCTCTTTTTGTTGTATTTGTGTCTTTTTTGCCTAATTATACTTTCTTCCTTATAATTTAAGGAAGATGTTTTAATAAAGGAAATTGACTTTTATTCATAGCACACATTCTGTTTTTAAAAAATTCTCCTTCCAAGGGTCAATTCAGTTATCCATGAAATATTCATAGTTTACTTGAAATGTTTGATTTCCGATTCATGCCCTCATATACGAAACTGCCTGGATGAAAAATAACAAGAAAGACTTGGAAATGTGCAAAACTACCCTCCCCCCACCAAAAAAAATTTTTTTCAGACATTCTGTGCTATTTTTCACATAAAAGACAAGATTCTATACATGGCACTTGAAAAATCAGCGCCAAAAGTATTTCCGTCTAGGCATAGAATATGCCTAGCTGGTTTATAGAATACGCTTAGCGGCCATACATGTACCTAACTCTAGGCCTGGAGCAGGTGTATTCTATAACCGTGCATGTAGATTTTTGGAATGCCAATGGTCCGCCAATTCCATACCCATGGCCATGCACCCCATTTTGGCAGTACACATTAGAATTTACGTGCACCACTTTACAGACTAGGCCTAGCAACTTGTGTGCATAAATTCTAATTAATTCTAATTAGTGTCAATAATTGTCTTTACATGGCAATTATCGGTGCTAAGGGGCTTTTTTACTAAGCCGCAAAGGCACCTATGCGCACCAAATTGGAGTTACCGCCCGGTTACTGCATGGCCCTTGCAGTAATTTCAATTTTGGTGAGCATCCACTATGCTCATCTGAAAAATATTTTTTATTTTCTGGTGTGCATAATGGGCGCACGACATGTGGCATTTGACATGTGTAGGTCATTACCACCCAGATTCGTTACCGCTAAGTCGCGGTAAGGTCTCAGACCCAAAATGGACATGTGGCAAAAAAATTTCAGCAAAAAGAAAAGGCCTTTTTTACAGGTGCGCTAAAAAATGGATTCGCCTGCACCCAAAACCTGCGCCTACACTACCACAAGCCATTTTTCAGCAAGCCTTTGTAAAAGGACCCCCTAGTAATTAAATTGCGTACAGAAATCCAGAATATAACCAGAGTTGCATGCACAATTTCAGTCGCACTATATAGAATTCAGGGAAAAGTGCACTTCTGTAAAGTCACTTCACAAAAATATGCTTTGCAGTAGTAAACTTTCACACAATATCCACTGCATGAAAATGTTTTGTTAATTTCTTTTTTAGACTTTGACAAGTTTCAGTCCAAATACTATACCTGTGTTTATTACAGATGAATTTCATAAAAAGGACTATCTACCACTATTTGCGTTCTAAAATTATTTGAGGTGAATCAAATACAATTATATAATTCTATAAATTGAGGCAATTCTATAAATTGGCACCTCAGTTTAGACACCCCAATACCATGCACCTAGCACCAATTTTATAATGGCATCTTGGCAAATGTTGGAATTGGCACCCCTATGGGATTTTTTGAAATTGAAAATTTTAACAATATGTACAACAAGCACATAGGAAACATTTAGCCCATGTCCTGAGAAGAAGAGGGGAACTCAATAAATCCACATATTAATAAACAAACAAACAAAAGGAAAGTCATCCTACCTGGTCAAACCTTAAGGCATTCTTACATCATACCACCACATTGATTTAACTACTTAGCTCCCCTATCTAATACCAATATTTTCAACTGATATGGTTCAAAGAAGACATAATAAGTATCTGAAAAGGAAATCAAACATTTGGAGGGAAACTTCAGGAAAAAAAGTGGTCTCTAAAGCCAAAACTCTATGTTTAAAATGAAGAAATTGTCTACGTCTAGCCTGAGTAGTTCTACATATATCAGGAAATACCTAGAGTTCCCTCTATGGCACGCCTATGTTTAGGTGTACCCTCTATACATCATCTCAGTGGTAAGTGAAAGCTGGTGCTCCTAAGTGTGTAAGTGACACATGTAATTTACAGCATTCTGTAATCTACATGCATAACTGGTAGACACACACACGGCCTACTCATGAACCACTCATGTACAACCCCTTACAGTTAGGCGCTATGGTACTTAGGCACTACCTTTTAGAATAGCACCTACAGTACATAGCCCCAACGGTCAATTACTGGCACCTTTGATGCTCCTATATGGTGCCTACCTCTAGGTATCAAATTATAAAATTGCCCCATAAGTCTTTATCCCAGATCCTGTAGGTCATTAACCTGGTTTCCAATGACCACTCAAAAAATTGTGGTGCTAAAAATGAAGAGCCAGATTAAGGGGCTCTTTTACTAAAGTGTGGTGAAAATTGGGCTTAACTTGTTTTAACATGAGACTTTCCCACATGTTAAGCCCAGATTTAACCCGACATAACTTTTAATGCAAGTTATGCGCTAATGTTGTCATACAGTTAATATAGAAGCACTTACCGCTTCCTATTTAGGAGGGTACTAGGTACTCCCACATTAACTCTGCTTTATGAGTGGAGGAGTAGCCTAGTGGTTAATGCAGGGGACTTGATCCTGGGGAACTGGATTTGATTCCCACTGCAGCTCCTTGTGACTGTGGGTAAGTCACTTAACCCTCCGTTGCCCCAGGTACAAAATAAGTACCTGTATATATGTAAACCATTTTGAATGTAGTTGTAAAATACCGCAGAAAGGTGGTATATCAAGTCCCATTTCCCTTTCCCATTATCCAGTTAGCACACAGCTAGCTGGATATTACTTGTCCATGACATGCCCCATCCACAAATATTTTTAAAATATAGGGGTCCTTTTACTAAGGTGCACCAAAAATGGCCTGCGCTGGTGTAGACGCATGTATTGGATGCACACAGGTCCATTTTTCAGCGAACCTGCAAAAAAGGCCTCTTTGAGGGGGCCAAAAATGGACGTGCAGCAAAATGAAAATTGGCATGTGTCCATTTTGGGCCTCAGACCTTACCACCACCCATTGACTTAGCAGTAAGGTCTCATGCATTAACTGAGTGCTAATCGTCAGCACATATACAATGCCAATTACTGCCCGGTTAGCACTGTGCGCCAGAAAATTTTCCAGCGTTCATAGTGGGTGCACGTAAAAAATGAAATTACCATCCGGGCCACGAGGTAGCCGAGGGGAGTTCAAAATTGACACACGTAGGACGCGTTTTTGCGCCTAAGCGGCTTAGTAAAAGGGCCCCATAGATAACATGCTGGTTAGTGAGAACAAACAAGCAAAATACCACAGAATGCTTTAATGCAGTTGTTCCCAAACCTGGTTCTGAAGGCACCCCAGTCAGTCAGATTTACAGGATATCCACAATGAATATTCATTAGAGAGATTTTCATGCAGTGGAGGCAGTGCATGCAAATCTCTCTCATGAATATTCATTTTGAATATCCTGAAAACCTGACTGGCTGGAGTGCCTCCAGGATCAGGTTTGGGAACCACTTTTAACATGTTCTGTGGTAGTCTGTTCTCATGCGTTAACGTGTATTAAGGGCTTAAAGCCCTTTAGTAAAAGTGCCCCTTAATTTGGTGGGTAAAAGTATGACAAAAGAGTATAAAGGCCTACAAGTTAGTTTGGTTGCATAATTTTGGAAAAGCAACTGTTTGCTCAGAGGCACCAACATTTGAAAATGATTGGAAGTGCCAAACACAATACAAGTTGCCTTGGGGGTGCTCAGCACCCAGCAATACCCACAGAGCTAACTGTTATGCTTTTTCTCAAGGATTTAAATTCCTGCTCCATCAGTAAGCCATAGACTCCCTCCTTTCATCCTCCTGACTGGTGGGGCATTAGTCACTGGTAGTCTGCCTTTATTGAATGTACTTTTCTGTCTGTCTCCCTCTATTCTCCACTGTCACTTTCCTATCACCATTTGTAGTTCCTTTCAGTTTCTTAAGATCATATTTAACTGTGAACAACTCAGATAGTGCACTTTTGGGGCAGTTTAGCAAGACCATATGAAACCTGAACTGCCCCAAAAGTGCAAAATCCGAGAAAAGGATTGTGCAAGCAAAAACTTCAGCAAAAAGTGCTGAGGGTCTTTTCACTGAACGCAATCAGACTCTTAATACTGTTGATGAAATAATCATTCATCATAAACATGAGAGTTGGTCTTATAAGCCTGTATTATCTCAGCTGGGTTCAAAATAGAAATATGAGCAAAATCAAGATTAGTCTGGATTTTCTCCATCCAGCCAGTAGGCAAGACTAGACAGGCACCTCATTTAGCTGCTTCTGGGTGGGGTCGGAGAGGACACCAAAGAGCAGTTGGAGTCAAACCAAAAAGAACTGAACCTGACAACAACACAAACTCAAAGAAACAGGTGGTACTTTTTACCAGTAAGAAGAATAGTAAGTTTTCAAATAGCCAATTTATCCAGATTATTCTGGGAGGGGTGGTGTTGACATGGTCATGATTGTTGGAGGGGAGCAAGGCCGTGTCTCCCTCTAGGCCTTAGCCGAGTCCTCGGAGCACATCAGTCAGGTTTTCTGTTTTTTCACAATGAATATGCATGAGATAGAGTTGCATGCACTACCTCCTTTGTATGCATATTTATCTAATGCCCTGAGGACTGGGTTAAGAACTGCCGATCTAGGCTGAGTTCTATGATTTAACTTGACACATATCTAGATCAGTCAGAAGCAGTTCAGATTATTAGAACCAATTTGAGTTCAAATGTCTTTTATTATTTTACAACACAATCAGAGAACAGATACAGACAAACAAATATTGTGATATGACACAAACACACTATAAATCATATCCCTGACATGTAATTGACCAACAGCTCCCACTTACAACACTTATTTTTACCTATAAGCACCTTGTCTCCCGCCTTCCTGTCATACTTATGATAAAAGCAGACAGAGTTTCACCAGAGTCACTGACAACACAGAAGTGTCCTTCCAATTACTAATAAGCAACAGCAATAAAAAATATCAAATAATTGGTTCACACCATTTGGTAGAGACCTGTCCAAACCCATTGATTTCCAAATCAAAATTTTGTAAGTAAATGGCTCTGTAATAGGTAATAGCTGGTTGACACGATCCCAAACTGCCTTCCAAAATGCCAAGCTTTGACAGTTTATAAGATGTCCAGTATGCTTTGTACAGCAGCCAAAAACAGATTGCCGAATGAAAGCAGACAAGGACAGAGCATACGGATCACCAGATATTCCTCCACTTTGACACATTAAGATCTATTTTAAATTCCCACTCCCAACAAAGCCTGAAGCTACACTTGGCTTCAGGTCTCTGCACTCATAGTATCTTGTAAAAACAGGCTCCAGCAGGTGGTTGGGAACTGAGATTCTCTAAGATCTGAAGTAGCATCCAAGAATCATCCAACTTAGCAAGCGGGAACATGCTATGCTGTAGTGCGGGTTTTCATTTCAATCAGCGGAAAAATTGAGTTCTGGGTAATTGATATGTCTGTTGTAACTCCTGAAAAGGCTTGAATGCCCTATTGGTATATATCTGACCTATCGTCCATATATTCCGATCCCTCCAAATCTGCCATGTTTGTTTCTTGTCAGTTTTTACAAAGGCTGTATTCCACAATGGCGTACATAAGGCCCATTGGTCTTCCTTGTCCAGTGTATGCTGCAGCATCTGAATGGCCTCCAAAGTGAATAGTTACACATGCATCAGAATGACATAAGAGTGATGTGTCCACCAGATAATATAAGGGGGTCGGGTACAGCAGCTGTTGTTCCATCTATAACCAACCTGACTGAGAAGCATCTCTGAGATTTTGAACAGAATGACCTTCATGACATAACAAGAAAGAAACTTGATTCCATAGATCTGGGAAGTTCAAACCATCTGGTAGTTTAGATTGTAAGCTCTGTTGAGCAGGGACTGTCTCTTCATGTTCAAGTGCACAGTGCTGCGTACGTCTAGTAGCGCTATCGAAATGATGAGTAGTAGTAGTAGTAGTAATTTCAACTTACATAGGTTGGCTTACATTGCCAAAGAGAAGTACAGAGCCTCTTTTCTAAATTTTGCCACCATCAAGCAGACTGCCAGCCAAACCACCTTGAGTGAATTCCTTCAAAAAGGCGGTAAATAAATCCTAATAAATAAATAAATGCTCTCTCATCCTCATTTCAGCTCCCTATCAGTTTACATCTGCTCTGCTATAAAAGTACCCACTGTCTCAGGGTCCTCAAAATTCTTGGTGACGTTATTCAGTGTCAATCTGACTCTTGGAGCGTAGCCCAAGACTCTTAAATGGCTCCCACATTGCCAAAAGGGCCTTCCTTCTCTTTTGCATGATGCCATTAATATCTGCAAAATTAAATTGTATGACCTTGATATTTGAGAGGCACCTTCATCTTGGCTGCCTGCAGGATTGTCAGCACTTGTGGGCATCGCAATAACTTAGCCACAATCTGTCTCAGATATTTAGCACCAGGCCACAGTCATTACAATAAAGTACAGTGGGCCCATTTGACATCAAATATGTGCTCAAAAGTAAGGCCCAAAAAGGAAGGTAGCCAACATTCAAGAAACTGAAGCATATCCAGACCCTCTGTTTTCTCTGGTAACTTGAGGATATGAACATTACTGCACTTCGGTTGTTCATGTCCCTCCACACTCCAGTCCAGAAGCTGTATGGTCTTAATTTGATAACACACTGCACCCAGCTACTCTGTTTGTGCCTGGATCCATTCGTTCAAAATGTTGAATCCAATTGTGCTTTAATTCCGGCTACCTCCTCAATCAGAGAATGCAAAGAGTCCTTATTTTCTTTCAAAAGCTCTTTGACCTGGGACTCTTCCTTCATGAGTGCCCAGAAAGTAGGCTCAGGACTTTTATCATCTGCCACTTTCTGAGGCAAGGGAGGATCTGATTTCAGCCGCTTCACTCCTTGAGGTTGACCAGAAGAGAAATCAAATGGTTGGCTTGGAGCTAGCCATGAGTAGCAATCAAACAATTCAAATAATACTTCTGAACACAGCTAGTATGGTGATTCAGGGACAATTCCTACAGGGTTTGGAGAGCTCAGGAATCAGACATCCATCTTGGGCTGTGCTCCCCAATGCCCCAGTTTTAGAACCTATCTAAGTCCCCTCTACTATGAATATTCTTGCGTGGACAATGTACTAATTTATACAGAGAAAAGTACACTTCTGTACACAATGACTAGAACTCATTGAAATTCTCCCCTCTCTCAGAAAACCCAGTTACTTCTCTCTTCCTAACAAACATTCCTCTTCTGCCAGGTTTCACCCTGGCCCACCTGTCACATACTGCTCTTGCTGCTATCACAGATTCTTCATATCCTTTCTCCTCCACTCATCGTTTTCCCTCTCCTTAAAGCCCTGTTTTGCCTGTTCTCTCTTCTCTCTCTCTCTCTCTCTCTCTCTCTCTCTGTTTTACACTTTCATCAATTTCTTCCACCTCCTCCCCTGTCCCGCATCTCTCTCCATCCTCCTCCTCACACTCTCACCTCTTTCCCCTCCTCCTGCAACTTTCCTCTTCTATTTGCATTGTCCCCTCCACCTTCCCTCCCTCCCTCCTTGCTTTCTTCCTTCCCTCCTACTCTAACCTTCCATATCTCTCTCCTTTCTCCACTTTCCCCACCTTAATGCTATCCTCCTCTCATCATCCCCTCATCTCTTCCCCCATCTACATGTTTCCATTTCTCCCTTTCATGTACAGACTGAAAATTGTTAGCAGTAGGAACAGCAGCTCTTTATGCTTTCTACTCACTAAGCTAGTAGCATCCCTTTTGGTGTCCCCTTTCTATCTATGCACTTCTGCTTTAAAACAAAACGTACAGTGGGGGAAATAAGTATTTGATCCCTTGCTGATTTTGTAAGTTTGCCCACTGACAAAGACATGAGCAGCCCATAATTGAAGGGTAGGTTATTGGTAACAGTGAGAGATAGCACATCACAAATTAAATCCGGAAAATCACATTGTGGAAAGTATATGAATTTATTTGCATTCTGCAGAGGGAAATAAGTATTTAATCCCTCTGGCAAACAAGACCTAATACTTGGTGGCAAAACCCTTGTTGGCAAGCACAGCGGTCAGACGTCTTCTGTAGTTGATGATGAGGTTTGCACACATGTCAGGAGGAATTTTGGTCCACTCCTCTTTGCAGATCATCTCTAAATCATTAAGAGTTCTGGGCTGTCGCTTGGCAACTCGCAGCTTCAGCACCCTCCATAAGTTTTCAATGGGATTAAGGTCTGGTGACTGGCTAGGCCACTCCATGACCCTAATGTGCTTCTTCCTGAGCCACTCCTTTGTTGCCTTGGCTGTATGTTTTGGGTCATTGTCGTGCTGGAAGACCCAGCCACGACCCATTTTTAAGGCCCTGGCGGAGGGAAGGAGGTTGTCACTCAGAATTGTACGGTACATGGCCCCATCCATTCTCCCATTGATGCGGTGAAGTAGTCCTGTGCCCTTAGCAGAGAAACACCCCCAAAACATAACATTTCCACCTCCATGCTTGACAGTGGGGACGGTGTTCTTTGGGTCATAGGCAGCATTTCTCTTCCTCCAAACACGGCGAGTTGAGTTCATGCCAAAGAGCTCAATTTTTGTCTCATCTGACCACAGCACCTTCTCCCAATCACTCTCGGCATCATCCAGGTGTTCACTGGCAAACTTCAGACGGGCCGTCACATGTGCCTTCCGGAGCAGGGGGACCTTGCGGGCACTGCAGGATTGCAATCCGTTATGTCGTAATGTATTACCAATGGTTTTCGTGGTGACAGTGGTCCCAGCTGCCTTGAGATCATTGACAAGTTCCCCCCTTGTAGTTGTAGGCTGATTTCTAACCTTCCTCATGATCAAGGATACCCCACAAGGTGAGATTTTGCGTGGAGCCCCAGATCTTTGTCGATTGACAGTCATTTTGTACTTCTTCCATTTTCTTACTATGGCACCAACAGTTGTCTCCTTCTCGCCCAGCGTCTTACTGATGGTTTTGTAGCCCATTCCAGCCTTGTGCAGGTGTATGATCTTGTCCCTGACATCCTTAGACAGCTCCTTGCTCTTGGCCATTTTGTAGAGGTTAGAGTCTGACTGATTCACTGAGTCTGTGGACAGGTGTCTTTCATACAGGTGACCATTGCCGACAGCTGTCTGTCATGCAGGTAACGAGTTGATTTGGAGCATCTACCTGGTCTGTAGGGGCCAGATCTCTTACTGGTTGGTGGGGGATCAAATACTTATTTCCCTCTGCAGAATGCAAATAAATTCATATACTTTCCACAATGTGATTTTCCGGATTTAATTTGTGATGTGCTATCTCTCACTGTTACCAATAACCTACCCTTCAATTATGGGCTGCTCATGTCTTTGTCAGTGGGCAAACTTACAAAATCAGCAAGGGATCAAATACTTATTTCCCCCACTGTATGTGGAAAGAAAGGCAAGGGAACCACAGGGAACTACAGTTGCATAGCCTCAGGTGGGCCTAGGTGGGCAGAGGCCCACCCACTTTGGAATCAAGCCCATCCAGCAACAGCAAACTTTGCTATGCGTGGCAGGGATCCCCAAGCACCACCAGCTGAGGATTCCCAGCATCTCCCCCCCCCCCCCCCCCCCCCCCCCCCCCCCCCCCCCCCCCACCCCCCCCCCCCACTATGCTACACCAATGATCTAGCATCTCCCATGGTCTCTCAATCACCACCACTACCCTTCTCCCCAAAGTTTACCTTTTAAAAATTTACTCCCCATCTAGAGATCACTAGACGTGAGCAGTGATTCACACATGATGCTTATATGACCACAAAACCATCCCTCTGATGTGGTCCAGTATATGCAGAAACAGGAAGTTGCATCAGAGGGAAGGCTCTGAGGATGGTGCAAGCAGCATGTGTGAATTGCTGTGAAAGGAAATGGGGGGTGAGAAACAGGGAGAGATGACGGATCACCAGCAGCAGAGGAGAGGACAATAGAGATGCTATTTTTAGGCAGGGTAAGGAGGGGAAGAGAGAGTGAGAGATGTTTGACTGTGGGCATGGGAGAGGGAGTGAAGAGAAAATTTCACACCCGCCCACTTTGGGCTCAGACCTACCCAAAATTGGCCATCTGGCAACACTATTGTCCAGCAGCACTGTGCATGCTCAGAGAGAGAGCAGGAAGCATGGAACACAGCAGTTTCTGCTTGCTTGCTTGCTGTCCATTTACCATTCAGGTTCCAGTCTGTGCAGGTCATTTATCATTGCCTCCTCCCCTCCTCAAACTCACCTTGTGTTTAATACACAATTACCTCAATTTTTGTTAAGAGATCCTGTAGTTCCCCTGATTCATTCATTGACAAAATTTTCTCTGCACCCTGATTGAAAAACAAAAAAAAACATAAAGTATTAGGAACAATACAGTTGTTAGTTATTTTCTTTGAATACAAAATGCCTTACAAAGGATAGGATTGTAATTTTGGAAATACAATGCAAGTTTCTTATTTGATATACTGCCCTGTGGTCAAGATGTCTAGACAGCATAAATGTATTCAACAAAAAATAAAAAGAGGAGGTGAGAAAAGGAGAGGAAATGGACTACAATCCATGGAAAGGAAAGAAAGGGAGAAAATGCCTTATTGTTGCTCTTGCAGGCATGCACCCTGTAAATCTGTGTGGCCCTGGGAGCTAAACATGGGCACAGAGGAAAGTCAGCTCTCAAATGCTTTTTTTTAAAGAAATGTCTTTAGTGCTGTCTTGGATTTCTGGTGAGATGTTTTGAGGCGCAGGAAGCTTGTTCCATAGTGTGGAGCCTATCACACCGAACACAGTCCCAAAATATGTCCAGAAAGACTTGACAGAGTGAAGGTACGACTAGTAGTTTTTGTTGGACTTGAATGAAGAGTGCGCAAAGTGGAATATGGGATTAAGTGACATGAAAGGAATAGTAGTAGTCCTGTGTGATGGATACTGTGAACTAATGCTACGATTTTGTACCTCAAATGAAATTGAATGGGTAGCTAATGTTCTTCTTTCAGAAGTGGGCTTACATGGTCAAATTATCTTGCACCATATAATAATCTGACAGCAATATTTTGTATCAGTTGCATATTCTAATCTTCCTTGTGTTAAGACCTGTGAACAATGCATTACAGTAATCTAGGTACTTGAGAACCTGATTCGCTGAGGTGTTTCCATCATACAGTATGTTGATAATTCAGCACTGAAGCAAGAGGCCAACAGCTGGACGCAGCCAAGTGAAGCAATAAAACAAACAAAACAAACTGCTTCACTTGGCTGCGTCCCTTCTTGCGGATTCAGCATTATTATACTCGAGCGTTCCTAGCACTCAAAGTTGGTTTGAGTTCCAGCTGTGGATCTATTGACCCCTGAAGAAGGCTTTTCAGCCAAAACACGGACTGTGTTGGGTCCCAATAAACTTTGTTTGGAGCTCTTACTTCTGTGTTTTGTCTGGTCACTTGGAACTTGTTTTCTTCCACCCTGCGTTTGGTTTGCTTGCATTACTGTGGAAGGAGTGAACCCCCCCCCCCCTTTCTCCTTTGTTTCCAACAATCAATTATTGGCATTAGCAAGCACTTAATTGGCAATAATTAGAAGTTACATACAGAATGCCCTATTCTACAACATGCATGCCTACATTTCATAGCAAGCAACTCCAAAGGGGGTGTGGCCAAGGGAGGGGCATGGGTGGGTCAGGGACATTCCCAGAATTTAGACACGATGTTATAGAATACAAGCATTTGTGCGCCTAACTGCCATTAGTTGGGTGTGAGCATTTACACCAGCTTTTGGCAGGTGTAACTGCTCACGCCCAAAGTTAGGCACAAATGCATGCTAAAGTAATATTCTATAAAGGTAATTATGCACAGAGTGTCCTCTACAGAATGCTGTCTTAGCACAGTTCATCCTGGTGCCTAATTTTGGGTACCATTTATTGAATTTCCTGCTTAATGCCATTTAAGTAGGTGTAGCTAACTATATTCAGGCTCCATTTTACTAAGGCGTGCTCACATTTCCTATGGGCGTCTCTAACATTTAGTGCACCCACAATTTTACCGCATGCTAAAACATAAGCGCGCCTTAGTAAAAGGGGGCCTAAATTATCTACCATTCAGCTAATGCATGGTAAAGAACTTTCCTCTGTGTTAACTGAATGGCAAAATATTGGAAATGTCTCCAACAGTCGATTTGTAGCATTGCAGTTACTGTGTGTTAATTTTGGCTGTTAACCCATAGTAACTGCATAGTTCTACGAACATAAGAATAGTCATACTGGGTCAGACCAACGGTCCATCTAACACAGTATCCTACCTCCAGCAGTGGCCAATCCAGGTCACAGGTACCTGGAAGAAACCCCAGTTAGTATCACCATTCCATGCTACCAATCCCAGTGCAAGCAGTGGCTTCCCCCATGTCCATCTCAATAATAAAACTATGGACTTTTCCCCCAGAAAAATGTAGTTTTGTATAGTAGTTACTGACTCTGCATTTTAGTAAATAGGCCCCAGAATGTTTATAGTGTAATAAAAATAATTTTTGTGGTTGAAGAGACTTTATACTATGAACAATAACAAACTGAAACAGGCCAATCTTCAGCATGCATTAACTGTCCAGGAAAGATGGTAGACCAGTTAATTCACATCTCAGTGGATAGTCAGCCATTTTCAACAGCATTTAACTGGTTATCATTGCTAAAAATTCCTGATTAGTGCCGAAAATAAAACCAGCGATGTTGAGGACATGACCAGTTAAATCCCAATAATCATAACTTAACCAGCCAGGCTTAGCAGCCAAATAAGGCCACATAAAAAGCAGGCCTATCTTTACCTGCTGAGCCATGGCTGGTTAAGTATGAATATCAACTTAATTAATCATGTACTAGCTGGCATTGAAAAACCCGAATATCCGGTTTGAACACCGGCAGCAGGCAGTCAAAGCGCTGCCCACTGCCAGCTGAATATCGGGCTGAAAGCTTTTGAAAATGTTAAAACATTACATGTGTAAGAGATGTTTATTTGATCTCCAGTGAATGACACAAATACTTCTCACTGTTCTGAATACAACCCTGTTCAGTGACAAAAATCATTATTACAATGAATTTGCTTGTTTTGAAATGAATGTCCTGAGTGCCAAAATAGGAATCAGGTATCAGGTTTTCCAGGACATTTCCAAATCTTCTGTACTTTCTACATGAATGGCTATGATTTTGTTACTTAGCCATATTCTGTTCTCCCTTGAGAATAACAACCAACTTGATTTCAGAGATTGCTTCTTTCATATTACAGTTTATTTCCTATGGTTCAAGAACAAATATCTTATTTGAATGCCAGCATACTCGGAGCTTTGATAGAGAAAGTGATGGATCTACATGAACTAAGGGAAATCCCCAAACAGTATTTCAACTATGTCTTGACAGTTTAGAAATGAAATTCTATGTTGAACAGTGATTGAAAAGCATAGTAAAAGTTACTACAATGTGACATGAAGTAAACTGAAAAGTAAATAATGACATAATATTCTAGTTTTATTATATCTCGTTCTGTATCAGGAGGATTGACACACATCTGGGAGAATTGTACTGTTTAACTTTAGAGTTATCTTTAATGAAATAGTTTTTCATTTTAAAAACATTGATATGTCTCCACAGTCTACAACAGAACATAGCATTAAAAATCTGAGTAATATATGTATTTTTTTTAATTCAAAATTTTTGTGTACATTTCAATCCATCACCAGGCTAACCTAAAATATTGTATAAATCATTCACATCATTTTCATTTTCCTAATTTAGTATTCTCAATGGAGAAGGGTAGTTAGTGGGGTCCCTTAGGGGTCTGTGCTGGGACCGCTGCTTTTTAATATATTTATAAATTACCTAGAGATAGGAGTAACTAGTGAGGTAATTAAATTCGCAGATGACACAAAGTTATTCAGGGTCGTCAAGTCGCAGGAGGAGTGTGAAAGATTACAGGAGGACCTTGCGAGACTAGGAGACTGGGCGCAGGGCCACCGAGAGACTGGGCTGGGTCCAGGACATGACCGCCCCTGGGCCCCCTGCCCCCCCCCCCCCGAGGTCATCGCCGCCGCTCCCCCCTCCACCCGCTCCCCTCAGTCCGCCACCGGGCCGGGCCCCTGCACTATATGTAGATCCTTCAAGAGGTAGTGTGTCATGATTTAGGCTCTACACCTTTTCTGATGTTTTGGTGCCACCTCAGTAAGGCCAAAACACAATCTCTCCACTGCAAACACTATACACAAACTTGTGCAAAAACCTACTCATAACCTTACCAAACCATAACAGCACTAATTCCAAGGACAGGATGAGCTACAACCTTATACGTGGAAATGCAGCACTGTAATTACACCGGGCTCTAAAACACAAGTACACTACCTAATGAAAAACAAAACAAAAAGGGCTGCAAATACTACACACTAGCAGAATACTGCACCTTGATCACACATGAAAAACGCATGACATCAGATATGACACAAGGAACTAGAAATAAAAAAAAATATGAAGGCAAAATACTGAACTGGAAAGTTACCTCAAGAAGTCAGACTCAGCATGCAGCAATACTAGAAAAATTGAAAATTACATGAAAAATATCACAGATACACATTTCCAAAAGCTGACATATTCCATGTGCATCTCCTTCCTTTGTCTTCCTTCCCTTCATCCTTGTCCAACATTTCTCCTCTCTTCCCTCCCCTCCATCCATGTGCATCTCCTTCCTGAGTTCCCTCCCCTCCATCCATCCATGTCCAGCAACTCTCCATTCTCCCCTGGCCTCTCCTCCATCCACCCATATCCAGTAAATTTCCTCTCTCCCCTGCCCCCTCCATTCATCCATTCATGTTCAGCAATTTTCCTCTCTCCCCTCCCCTCCCCTCCTGTCCTGCGATCTCTTCTCCCCCCTGCCCTGCCCTCCTCTCCAGTGATCTCTTCTCTCCCCCCTGCCCTGCCCTCCTGTCCAGCGATCTCTTCTCTCTCCCCCTGCCTTCCCCTCCTGTCCAGCAATCTCTTCTCTCTCCCTCTGCCCTCCCCTCCTCTCCTCTCCATGTCCAGTGATATCTTCTCTCCTCCCTGCCTTGCCCTCCCCTCCAGTCCAGCGATCTCTTCTCTCTCCCCCCTGCACTCCCTTCCTCTCCTGTCCAGCAATCTCTTCTCTCCCCCCCTGTCCTGCCCTCTTGTCCAGTGATCTCTTCTCTCCCCCTGCCCTCCCTCCTCTCCTCTCCATATCCAGCGATCTCTTCTCTCCCCCCCTGCCCCCTCCTCCAGCCACCCATGTTCAGCAACTCTCCTCTCTCCCCTCCCCTGCCCCCCTCCTCCAGCCACCCATGCCCAGTGACTCCCTTCTCTCCCCTGCCCGCCCTCCTCCAGCCACCCATTCCCAGGGACTCTCCTCTCTCCCCTGTCCCCCTTCCTCCAGCCACTAATGTTCAGCAACTCCCTTCTCTCCTCTGCCCCCCCTCCAGCCACCCAGGTGGTCCAGCAGTTTCTTTGGGGCAGGCAGGAAAGATCCCCAGTCTTTCTTGCCCACTGCCAGCTCTGACTCTCCCCCACTGCGGGATCGCTATTCAAAATGGCCGCCGAGACTTACAAGGGTGGCCTCCAAGACTTCAGCAGAAGTCTCGCGAGGATGCCACTGAAAGTCTCGGCGGCCATTTTTAAAGAGCGATCCGGCAGTGGGGGAGGGTCAGCGCTGGCAGCGGGCAGGCAAGGCTGCCTGCCCAAAGAATTCGCTGGACAAGGGAGGGGACATGCGGCACCGGGCCTCCCTGGAGGCCCAGGCCCGGGAATTTTGTCCCCCCCTGCCCCCCCCCCTTGGCGGCCCTGGACTGGGCGTCCAAATGGCAGATGAAGTTCAATGTTGGCAAGTGCAAAGTGATGCAAGTGCATAGCTATGTCATGTAAGGTTCCACGTTAGGAGTTACAGACCTAGAAAGGGATCTGGGAGTCATCGTGGATGTTGAAAACTTCTGCTCAGTGTGCTGCGGCAGCTAAGAAGGCACACAGATTGTTGAGTATTATTAGGAAAGGGATGGAAAACAAACACGAGGATGTTATAATGCCGTTGTATCGCTCCATGGTGAGACCGCACCTCGAGTATTGTGTTCAGTTCTGGTCACCGCACCTCAAAAAAGATATAAAGGATTGGAGAAGGTGCAGAGAAGGGCGACGAAAATGGTAAAAGGGATGGAAGGACTTCCCTATGAGGAAAGGCTAAGACGGTTAGGGCTCCTCATCTTGGAGATGAGCTGGCTGAGGGGTGATATGATAGAAGTCTACAAGATAATAAGTGGAATGGCGCGGGCAGATGTGAAGTGTTTGTTTACACTTTCTAACAATAATAGAACCAGGGGACATAAGATGAAGCTAGAATGTGGTAGATTTAAACAAATAGGAGAAAGTTTTTCTTTACTCAACGCGTAGTTAGACTCTGGAACTCGTTGCCGGAAAATGTAGTGACAGCAGTTGGCCCTTAGAGATGGCCATCCCTGTTCAATTATGCCCCTCCTTGTGACACAAGTAGGGTTACTATATGGCTCCAGAAAAAGGAGGACGGATTGAGCCAGCCGGGTTTTACTTCCATTGCTTTCAAAGTAATGGAAGTAAACCCGGCTGGCTCAATCCGTCCTCCTTTTTCTGGAGCCATATGGTAACCCTAGATACAAGGAGAGAGAAAAACATTGTGAAGGCATAACTACATAAGCACTGCCATACTGGGAAAAGACCAAGGGTCCATCAAGCCCAGCATCCTGTCTCCGACAGTGGCCAATCCAGGCCTTAGAACCCGGCAAAAACCCAAAAACAAAACAAAATTTAAATTAATAATGTTCAATGGCCTTTTCTTTCAGGAATCCATCCAAACCCCCTTTAAACTCAGCAAGGCCAACTGACGTCACCACATTCTCCAGCAACGAGTTCCAGAGTCTAACTACGCGCTGAGTAAAGAAAACTTTCTCCTATTTGTTTTAAATCTACCACCGTGTACCTTTTTCTAATTCCACTATATCTTTTTTGAGATATGGTGACTAGAATTGCACACAGTATTTGAGGTGTGGTCGCACCATGGAGCACTACAAAGGCATTATAATGTCCTCATTTTTGTTTTACATTCCTTTCCTAATAATACCTAACATTCTATTTGCTTTCTTAGCCACCACCGCACACTGAGCAGAGGGTTTCAATGTATCATCAATGATGACACCTAGATCCCTTTCCTGGTCGGTGACTTCTAATGTGGAACCTTGCATCACGTAACTATAGTTCAGGTTCCTCTTTCTCAGTTTATAGAAGTACCCTCCTTGGATAAGTTATACATGTAAGGAGGTAAGCATGTTAAGCGTAAGAACTGGGGCACAGCACGGCCCAATCCAAGGCAGGTATAAATCTGTGGTCTACATGCATATTTTATATAACACATGCACAACTCCACCCCTGCTCTGCCAAAACTATACCCACAGGAATGCCTGCACTCAGTGCATGTATTTAATTTTCTTTATTTTCTTTCTTTCTTTCTTTCTTTCTTTCTTTCTTTCTTTCTTTCTTTCTTTCTTTCTTTCTTTCTTTCTTTGGATTTATTAACCATCTTTATGAAGAGATTCACCCAAGGTGATATATAGCAGGTACAGTTTAACACAAAACTTACAATTTTGTTAACAGCATAAGAATAGCAAATGACCAAGTATAAACATAAATGCAATAAAGAGGTAACCTTGAAAAAAAACAGCAAATTAAAACCTAATAATAGGACAACATGAAACTGGATAAAATAAAATATACACATTTAACAGAACTGGAATTCAAATAAAAGAGATATAATTCAATGTCAGCATAACACTAATGAAATATCTAATAAGCACAGATTAGAACATTCAAATAACGTAGCTACAGTACTAATGCTTTTCTACAATACAGCTTACCTTATAGCTGAGAGGCCAAGTGCAGATATATAGATGGAGATACGATGCATGGTACAGACTCAGTTGAGATAATTAGAAAGTTAGCTAAACTCAAGGCAAGTTCTTTGTACATTTAAACAAGATCTAAGGAACTGATCTAAGCTACAGTGTTTTGAAAGCTTGTCCAGGTGCAGAATGTGTATAGTGAGTGTATACTTGTCATCTTCTTGACATGCAAGCTTATTCGCACTTATACTGCCATGCAATTCTATTAAAGACCTTTTCCACATATAAAACAAGCTTATTAATACATACCCTTCATGAGACTAAAGAAGTTAGAGCCCCTTTTACAAAGGTGTACTAGCATTTTTAGCTCACGTTAAATGCTAGAGATGCCCATATATTGCTATGGGCATCTCTAGTGTTTAGTGCAAGCTAATTATTAGTGTGCACTAAAAACGCTAGTGCACCTTTGTAAAAGACTCCCTTAGTTTATTGGTATTTAATATACCATCTTTGCTAATTCAGCACTGAGGGTGTGGATAGCATGAGGAAGGATCTGGCGAAGCTTGAAGAATAGTCCAAAAACTGGCAACTAAGATTTAATGCTAAGAAATGCACGATCATTCACTTGGGTCACATAAACCCAGTACAGTATAAGGGGTGAAGAGCTTCTGTATATGAAAGAAGAGCGGGACTTGGGGGTGATTGTGTCTGATAACCTTAAAGTGGCCAAACAGGTAGAAAAGGTGACGCTCAAAGCCAGAAGGATACTTGGGTGCATGAGGAGAGGGAAGACCAGCAGGAAAAAAGAGGTGATAGTGCCCTTGTACAAGTCTCTGGTGAGGCCCCATTTAGAGTACTGTGTGCAATTCTGGAGACCGCACTTATGGGAAAACATAAACAGGATGGAGTTAGTCCAGAGGGCGGCTACAAAACTGGTCAGTGGTCTTGGTCATAAAATATAGGAACAGGCTCATGAACCTCAACATATATACGCTGGAAGAGAGGCGGGAGAGAGTGGATTTGATAGAGACGTTTAAATACCTTAGTGGTGGTAATGTATAGGAGGTGAGCCTTTTTCAAATTAAGGAAACCTCTGGAACGAGAGGGCATAAGATGAAGTTAGAGGAAATAGGCTTAGGACGAATCTGAGGAAATACTCTTTCATGGAAGGGTGGTGGATGCATGGGGATCACTTCCCAGTGTAGGTCGTAGAGACAAAGACTGTGTCAGAGTTTAAGAAGGAGTGGGATCTGTTAGGAAAAGGAGGAGTTAGTGGTTACTGAGGAAAGGCAGACTAGATGGGCCATACGGCCCTTATCTGGAGTCATGTTTCTATGTTTCTATGCATTTCGCAGATACCTATAAAGCTTACTGCGGATAATGTTAGAAGAAATTAGGATATAACCTAAGAATTACAACGATATGAACACTTAAAAATTCTATATGAAGTGTGTTCCATGAGCTGGAATAGCAACATTTAAGCATGCCTAGGACAAACACATGGGATTTTAGTGGCAGAGGGAGGAGAAAGATCACAAATCAGGTAAGATGTGAAACACAGTACATATATGCACAAATGGGCAGAATGGGTAAATCTAGCCAAATGGTCCTTGTCTACAAACATTTTCTCTGTTTCTCCTTTCCAGTGTCTCTTTTCTTCAATGCTTACTTTCTCAATTTGATGAAAGAACTACCAGTTAAAGAATAGTACATGAGACCGAAATATGATTCCTAAAATCTTGACATTACCTTCAAATGTAAAATTAGGATTTTTTAATTTAAGAATGCTGTCATTCCATATACTATCTCTCTTACCCAGTACTAAAATTAGTTTTTTCTGTATTTAATTTTAATTGATGATTGGAAATCCAGTTTTCTACATAATAAATGCAATCCTTTATTATACTAGAGACATCTTCCACTGATTGGTAAACAGGAATAAGTATCATAATGTCATCAGCATAACTGAAGTTTTAAAAACCCAAGGTATCTAGCAAAGTTCCTACTCAAGATAACAGAACATTAAATAAGAGAGGGGAAGAGGGGAACCTTGAGGAACATCCCATCTGATCTGCCAATCTGAAAGGGAACCTTTGAATTAAGAAAGGTTAATGCAGATTAGTAAATAGCCCTCTACAAAAATTGAGATGACTTTATCTTTCCTTATTATTTGCTATTTTAATCAGCTTTAAATATTTTGCCTGTTTTCAACATATGTATATCTACTTTCTCTCCTCCTTCCTCTTCTCACTTAGAAAACCTACAAACTGCTGACATCCTTTAACAACCAAAGCAGTAGGCAAAATGAAGCCAAAATTACAATGTGCCTACTGTGTCTTGATATGATATTGTATGCCAAAATATTTTTCAGCATATTTTGCTCTTGCTTTCTCAGACTGCAGTCACACCCCGGTCCTAAACACCAATGGTTTCATTTTGGGGTTATGCCTGGGATATATATATACTAGTGCTGTACTTAGCAAAGGTGCTACATACGAAACAGTTTGTATGGAAAGTCAAGGGCTCTCCACCAGCACTCTTGGTATGTCCAGTGTAAACTGGGAAGGTGAAAAAGAGCTATAAAATGATCACTATATATTTTTCTCTGATCTTTGCTTTACCATATATTAAACTGTTTTCTTATGTTTTTGAGATTGGCCAGGATCAGCCCTACTCTTGGTCCTGGTTTGGGGTTCAGATGTCAGCGCTCTTCCTTCTGATTACCAAAAGGGGTTCATTATTAACTCCAGTTTACCCACATTGGTTGTGTGAAAATATACATCAGAAGGTGAGCTGTAAGAGGTCAAGTATGAACAACCCATGAGCATTTTTCATCACATTTCTCGTTTTTTTCACAGAATGTTGTTTCTGTGCCTGCAGGCATTCTCTCACAGGTTTTCTGTGTCTTTTATGCTGGCATAGTAAGAACTCTATTCCTATGTGTATTTATGCAATTTATGCACACCTCTTTTTAGACTACACCTAAAAAGATGAATGAGTAAATTCCAATTATTGCCAATTAGTGTTGATAATTGGTTATCAGCCAATTATCAACACTAATAGGCTTGTTAACTAATTGAGTAGCACGCATAAATTGGCACGCGATATGCCATAAAGAAGCCACGGTAAAGGGCTGAAGCATAGCGGCACCCGGTAAAAATGAGTGCTACTGAAATATTAGTGGGTGGCAAACAGCAACCAATATACAAAGGGGATCACATGGAAATGAGATCCCCACCTCCCAACCCGACCTGGACCACCTCCAAACCACCCTGACCCCCCGCCCAAGATCTCTTAAAAATTCCCTGGTGGTCCAGTGGACCCCTCCACCCCCTCCACCCCTTCCCTCTCACCCACCAAAGCTAAAGAATCCTGGTGTCCTGTGGACCTCCTGAACCCCCCTCTCACTGTAACCATCACTCACTGGTGGTCTAGAGACCTCCAACAGCCCCAGGTACGTTAGATCCACAGGAGGCAGGAGGGCAGGAGCAATGCCTCCTTTCCCTGCCTCTGGGCCTGCCCCTCTCAAAATAGCAGCACCCAGCCCCTGCCAGTGTATCCCAGATGCACTCCTTCCCAGGATGCACTCCTTATATGGTGTTTAGCCCCTCCCAGTGCATCCCAGGATGCACCGAGCAGGGGCTGGGTACTACCAATTTTAAAAGGGCCAGGCCCAGAGGCAGGAGGTGTTGCTCCTGCCTTCTGTGGATTTAAGGTATGTGGGAGTGTGAGGGCTCACTAGACCACCGGGGGGGGGGGGGGCTGGGAGGGGGTCCACTGGACCACCACAGACTTTTTTCAGGGGGTCAAGGGGGGCACTGGGGGGGTCTGGAGGGGAGAGGTAAGGAGCACTAATAGGCAGCCTTTGCAACTACTTGTTTCCCTCCTCTCCGACAGCTCCAGAGCAGCCATAAAATGTAACTCAGATTTTACAGCTTCTCTGTAGTTGTGCATCACACAGAATGTTCATTAGAATACTGATGAGCTCATTGTAGTACATTTGCATAGGGTTCTCAGTGGCTGCTAATGGCACAACTTAAAGCCATGGGAAAACCCCTTTGTGCATTACTTAGTAGATAATGTTTGCTTAGACTGGCTACAACTAGTCTAAATCAAACATTGACAGCATGGTAAGCTCTGTGCATCGGGGCCTAAGTAAGGAAAGGCACATTCTGTGTGTACAGAATGAGAGTTATTTCTAAATACAAAAGGGTTGATATTCAAAGGCTTCTGCATGGTTAAACCTAGGGTTACCATTTTGTGTCCTCTGAAAAAGAGGACACATGTCACGCCCCCTACCCCGCCCCCGCCACGCCTCATACCCCGCCCCCGCCACGCCCCCTTCGGGTCCTCGTTCCGCCCCTCTATTCCCCGCCCCCCATCACATGGTTCCCCCCCCCTCACATATTCCCCCCCTCACTTACTATCTAGCCCTGGTGGTCTAGTAGGGTCTTCTCTTCGGGGCAGGAAAGAGCCCCCTCTTTCCTGCCCGGAGCGCTGCCTGTCCTTGCCTGCTGCATCCTCCTCGGTCTGGCTGGAGATTCAAAATGGCCACCGAGAGTTGAAGTGGCCTCGCGAGAGTTCAACTCTCGGCGGCCATTTTGAATCCCCAGCCAGACCGAGGAGGATGATAGACAGGGGAGGCAGCGCTCCAGGCAGGAAAGAGGGGGCTCTTTCCTGCCTCGAAGACGTCACTAGACCACCAGGGAACATGGTAAGGAAGGGGAGGGGACGGGAGTAGGGTTACCACAGCGCCGATCGCCCGCCCACACGCACGCGCCTGCCCGCACCCGCACCCACGTTTGTCCAGAAATCCGGACAAACGTGGGTGCAGGCAAATCCGCCGGACGCCCCGGACATGCCCTCAAAAGAGGACATGTCCGGGGAAATCCGGACGAATGGTAACCCTAGTTAAACCTCACTGAGCTAGCCAATCCCGGATATTCAGAGGCACTTAACAGGATAGTGCTGATGAATGTCCTTGCTATCTGGTTAAGTTAGGGGAGGTCCAGGGACAGATTTAGAGCAGAGCGGCAACTTATCCAGTTAGCAACAATATTAGTCTGCTAACCGGCTAAGTGAGTGCATAAAATTAGGAGAGAATAAAGGCTGTACTAAATTTATGCTCTGAGTTAACTGAGCACTGGTCTCAATATCAGCCGGTACCTGGTTAACTTCCAGGTCAGTGAATATACCTTGATATTCAGGGCTAGATTCTATATATGGCAGCTAAAAAAAAACCTGTGAAAACAATACCCACCTAAGCGGTATTTTATAAGCTGCACCTAAAGTTCAGCGCAGTTTATAGAATAAGTGCTTAAAGCAGAGAGGTTTCGCGTAAATTTAAGTGCAGTCATTTGCACCAACAAAAACGTGTGAATGCCCATGCCTAAATTTACATGCAGAGCACCCTTATTCTGTAATTATGCACGTAACTCAAAACCATGCCCCTGTTCCGCCCCGAAATGCCCATGACCCTCCCATTTCCATGTCCACTTTTTTTGGACCGCATATAAATTGTAGGCACTGATCCCACACCTAACTTTACATGCGTTAGTGCCAATAATTGTTTGATAAAAAAGCAATTATTAAATTGCGCACACAAAGGAACACACCTAAATTTGCGCCCACAATTTTTGGTGGCCTGTCAATGCTGGGAGCTGCACATGTCCTGGCAGGGTTAGGTTTAGCCTTCGTTTGAAAGTGACTTACAAGCTGATTACCACCAAAGGCTGAATATTAAAGTATCTTGTCTTTTGTGCATTACACCTTTATTGTTTCTGTGTTAATTTCTACTACTACTACTTATCACTTCTATAGTGCTACAAGGCATACGCAGCACTGTACACCATACACATAAAGACAGTCCATGCTCAAAGAGCTTACAATCTAAATAAGACAGGTAACAGACAGAACAACTAAGAGGTAAGGGGAATTAAAGAGGAGGGGATAAAAGGTACAGGCAAGTGAGCAGTGGTTAGGACTCAAAAGCAGCGTCAAAGAGGTGGGCTTTTAGCTTGGACTTGAAACGGCCAAAGACGGGGCTAGACGTACATGCTCGGGAAGTCTATTCCAGGCTTGTAGTGCAGCGAGATAGAAGGAACGGAGTCTGGAATTAGCAGTAGAAGAGAAGGGGACAGACAAGAGAGATTTGTCAACAGAATGGAGTGCCCGAGGGGAGGTGTAGGGAGAGGCAAGAGTGGAGAGGTACTGGGGAGCAGCAGAGTGAATACACTTATAGGTCAGTAAGAGAAGTTTGAATTGAATGAGGAAACGGATAGGGAGCCAGTGAAGTGATTTGAGGAGAGGGCTAATGTGAGCATAGCGATTTTGGTGGAAAATGAGTCGTGCAGCAGAGTTTTGGACTGATTGAAGAGGAGAGAGATGGCTAAGTGGGAGGCCGGTGAGAAGCAGGTTACAAGAGTTAGGGGGAAAGATGAGAAGCTTTGCTATTGCCAACACTTTATTCAGCATTTTTCTTTCCCTCTTTTATATGTGTGTTGAGTTTTTTTTTTTTTTATTGTAGTCTAGCTTTGTAGCTCACTCTATAAAGGGCCTCAATCCTCCAAACTGTGTTTTGCATTAGTACTGGCATGTCCTTGTATACCCTGCAATGGAGCAGATGGTCTTTTTTGGATATGGAACTGCATGTGCAGCCCACACTCTTGCTTTGCATTGTCGTTAAAGTCTGGATGTTTTTTTTTTATTATTTTATTTCGCTTACAGCCATATCATTATTTGCTGGGTCTCTGGCTGAAGGATCTGCTGGAGGAGAGTCTGGAGCTACAGCCACCCCTGGAGGCTCCCCATCCCTGCAGATCATTAAAGAGATGCTAAGAAAGACAATGCAACTCCCACAAGGGAGCTACATCGATAGAAGGTGAAAAAAGTAAATATTTTTGTTTCAAAATCCTGAAAACTAATGATAAAAGTATCATATGTATGAAAATACTGCACGGTGCCTGTTCATTTAAGCATAGTTATGTGAGGTGAGGTGTTTGGTATAGAAGTAGTGTTTCAGTTTGTATTCAATGTGTAGAAATTAGATATCTGCGCATTTAAGAGTAGTCTTAGGTCTATGTGAGAAGCCCAGAAAGGTGCCTATTTTATGAAGGCAGCCGTTATTAACAAATCAACTTCCCATAGAACTCACTGCATTTTCTGAAAGCCTCAGCGGTATCACTCGTTACACAAATTTCATCAGCAACGAGATTTACACAACCACCTCTTCATCGGCACTACAGAAATTATTTTTCTAAATAACCTCTCTATTTTTATCCACTCAAAGTTTCTTTTTTCTGAATAATATATCACATTTTTATTTTCATGTTTTAATTAAATATATAAACTGAGCTGGTGTTTCACTAAAAAGCTGTTTCAAGGAAAGTCTCCTGCAAAAGGAGCATCAAAATTAGACACTATTCATAAACACCTTCCTACTACCTTATTCATTTCACATCCCCCAAAGATACCTACTTTACTTCATCACCAGCTTAACGGTCAGTGCTTACAATCTCAGCGAGATGGCGTTGGCGGGGTTTTTTACTCCCCTTTTAACTACATGCTAACATCATTTAAGTTTAAATTCCACCCCCCTCACTTCCGGGTTAAACTAAGGTCATTCATACTCTACCTCCATGGTTTAAACATGTAAACGTGTAAAAATAGAATTTATTTAGAAAAATCATCTCTGTAGTGCTGAAGAGGAGAAGGGTGTGTAAATCTCGTTGCTGATGAAGTTTGTATAACAACGAGTGACACCGCTGAGTCGTGCAACAAATTCAGTGAGTTCTATAGGAAGTTGATTTGCCTACGTGTGTCACCTCTATATGGGTACAGTAGGCATTTTGTGTTTTTGGGGGGCACTCATACTTTCCACCACAAGTGTACCAGCTAGATAGGGATATGGGCCTGGGTCCCCTTCTCTACAGTCCACTGCAGTGACCACTAGGCTACTCCAGGGACCTGTTTGCTGCTCTAATAGGACTGGATACACATCTGAAGCTGTCATAGAGGCTGAAATGTACTGTTTCTTTCACATCTTTGGGGAGCAGAAGGGGGTCAGTGACTACTGGGGAATTAAGGGGGGGTCATGCCTTTATCTCTCCAGTTGTCATCTGGTCAGGTTGGGCACCTTTTTGGCACTTAGTTGTAATTGAAACAGTTCTAACCAAAAATGTCCTATTTTTTGCCCTAGAGGTGTTTACAATGTTCCATTATAGCTGAAAAACATCCATATCATAAGCCCGATTTAGTCATACCCAAAACATGCATCCAACATGCCCCCTTTAGATTTAGACAAACTGCATATAAAAACGTCTTTAAAATGAGTTTGGAAAATAGTGATTTGGATGTTTTTTGCAGAAAAACATCTGTCATTTTGTGCCATATTTTGGACGCTTTTTTGTTTCAAAAATGAGTCCCGTGGTGAATCAAGCCCAAATTTTGTAATGGTCTCTATGAAAGCAGAACAGCCCCATACTCACATAATTCTTATCTATTTTGAATGAAGCATACAATGCTATTCTGTTTCTCATCTTCAGTAATCCATGGTGACATAGAAAGTGCTTCACTTTGACATTTTTTTTAATCAAATAAATAACTGAACCACTAAACTAAATTAAAATGTTGCTGGATAAATTTCAACTGGCCTACCCATTCTTCCTAATTGAGGCTCTTTCTCTCTGGTTTTCTAACACTTGGGTAGATGAGCACACAAACATGTTTTTCAAGTTGTAGCCATAATTTTTCTTATGAATCATAGAATGTGAATTCTCACTGGCAGAACTAAAAGATGAGGAATATAATCTACAACCTAATGATATTTTGACCAGTGCTGTGTGATTTCCATGCATTCATGTTCACAAACATAGGGTCTTTCCTTATTTACTTGACTGCATATGATTTTTATTTTTAGGGCAATTCATCTCTCGGGTGCATAGTGAGATGACACTTGTTTATTTTTTAAAAATAGATCTTAATATAAAATTATTATTATTATTATTAGCATTTGTATAGCAAATCCTACAGTATGTGTTGCTGTTAACAAGAAACATGTATAAATATGCCAAAGAGAAATCCATGGTTTTCAAAACCATCATTGTTAACATTTTCGTGTCCAAGGGCATAAGCCCTGCCTAATGCATTTCAATAATCTGTTTGGTTTATGAATTCTCATCACAGTGAAAGCAACATTATTAATTTATTTTGAATTTAGCTTACACCTTTTCAGTAGCAGCTGTAGATGAGTTACATTCAGGTACAGTAGATATTTTCCTGTCCCTAGAGGAGTTACAATCTTTTGCTACCTGAGGTAAAGGAACATTAAGTCACTTGATCAAGAATACAAGTAGTAGCAGCAGAATTTGAACTTGGCTTCCTTGGTTACCAGCTTGGTGCTCCAACCACTAGGCTACTCCTATCTTACTCATATGGGCAGAATCTCATTCCCTCTTTTCTTTCATTTTAAGCTGTCAGTATTAATATACACTTGGTGAATATATCGATGGTTAACTCCTTTAAATCATTATACAATGAGGTATATCACAATATCATATAGCAGTTGGAAATGTGTATATTCAGTACTTACCCCAAGATAATGGCCATCAATAAATACAACTGGTAATGATGGGACTTCAGATACCATCCTACATCTGTCATCTAGCTCCTTTCCATAATCAATATTCAAAGCAATATTTTTCTCTTCAAATTTTACTCTGTGATTTTGGAAGATTTTTCTCACAATCTCACATCTTTCAAATGTGTTTCTTACTACTCGAAGGCTGGTGGTATAGATTACTATTCGACCATATTCTAAACTGTTTGATAGCTGTAGAAAAAAATAGGTACATGATGCAGCATGATATTTTAATATAAATATTTAACATTTTATAATATTTATTTGGGGATCTCTATCATATGTACTTCATTAATTATGTGACAGTTTATCGATCATTGTTTATATGCTATTCATCAGACTGACTAACAAAACAGAAAAAAAATACTTTGGGACCCTTTTACCAAGCTGCTATAAGTACTAACATATGCTTACTGCAGCAAAAATTAAAAAAAACCTTACCACAGGGCATGCTCAGCACTGCTCCCTCTAAGCTAAGTGGGAGTCCTCAAACTGCTTTGATGCCAATGGGGGAGGGGTAGTGCTTCAATATTGTGTTTTCAATCATTAGGAACAAGCAAGAAGGTTTAACAGGAGATAGCAGGAGAATGCTTGGCCCATTATCTGGTCTGAAGCCAGTAGACAGAGCTTGTCACCCTATCAATTACATTGTTTTGAGGGTACCAAAATGGCGGCAGCTGCATTGGGGAGAATTAATATCTCCTTGGTGGAAGGCTTCAACTTTGTGACATCACACCGTCTCCTGTCCATCAAACCTCCTTGAGGACAAACAGGTCCTCTAGAATCCTACAGAGGTTTCCTGACCCTCACTATTGAAAATATGATAGAGAAACAGTGCCCACCATTGCTAAGGCTGTAGGTGGAGAACTCTCACTCAGCTTAGAGGTATCCCTGTTAATTTAGGGTTGTGCACACGTTAGTCATGTGCTAAAAAATAAAATTTATTTTTTAGCACTGGGCACAGGGACTGGGTGTGTTCTGCACCACACACTAACTGATTAGTGCATGCTTAGCACATGAGCTGTGTGAGAGTTTTGCCAGGTGAACCATTCTCTAGTATCAATACAGGAAAACAAGGGGCCATTTTACCAAACTGTGGTAAATATGGCCTTACTCCCAAATTCTATAAATGGTGCCTTAAGTTGTGCACACTAATTTGGCCTCATGGCCAAATTACATACACAACTTAATTGATTAACCAGCCAAACAGCACCAATAATTGGTACTTAACAACCAATTAGCAGCACTAACTGCCTTTAATTAATTTACATGCACAACATTCTAGGTATATTCTATAACGTGGTGCACATAAATTCTAGTGCTTGCAGCTGAAAAAGGAGTGTGGCCATGGAGGGATTGTGGACATTTCAAAAAAACTATGCACAGTAAAATAGAATACACCGGATCTGTGCCTAAGTTAGGTACAGGTATGTAGACCTGGTTTTAGGTGGCCTAAATAGGTGCGCCTAAAGTTTAGTTGCAAGAACAGTCACTAAGCATATTCTATAAACTACTCCAAACTTTAGGCATAGTTTATAGAATCTCGCTAAGTACATGGTTTTTCAGTGCCAATTTTTAAGGTGTCATTTACAGAATTTGACCTTTAGCACGTGGGAATGACCCATGTAAGGGCATGTTAAGACCACTCTTTACTGCAATTTTGTAATAAGGCCCCTTATTGTCCTATATTGATAGCAGAGAATAGTTCACCTGGCAAAAAGCTCACACTTGTTAGGATGAATATTAGAGCATACTGGGGCATTGTCAGGAAATCAGATCAGTAGTCCTAATAATGCACCCTTGTCTCTTACATTGTGACATAATAACACAGTACATAATGGCAAAGACCAAAGTGGCCTATTCAATCTCTTGGGTATGATAGTTAGGTTATAACTGCCACTCCAGTCAGGTTATCCAATGATTTCTTAGAAGTACAAAAAATCATTTCACTGTTGTTTGAAATGGGAGGGGAGATATGATAGAGGTGTAGAAAATCATGAATGGAGTGGAGCAGGTAGACGTAAATCACTTGTTTACTCTTTCGAAAAGAACAAGTGCAATGAGAAACACAATAAAGTTACTAAATAGTACATTTAGAACAAATTGGAGAAAATATTTCTTCACTCAATGGGTAAATAAGCTCTGGAATCATTACCAGAAAATTTGGTAAAAGCGGTTATTGTAGCAGGGTTTAAAAAAGAGTTGGCCAAATTCTTAATGAAAACTTACCGTTATTAAAGTGAACTTGGGGAAATCCACTGCTTATTCCTACAATAAGCAACTCTTTTGGGATTGCCATTTACTCATGACCTAGATGGTCACTGTTGGAAACAGGATACTGGGTTTCATGGCTCTTTGGCCTGACCCAGAATAGCAGCCAATAAACATATGAACCCCCTATGCACAAATTTTTAGAAGATAGTGCTGGGGCAGAGCAAGGGCACTTAACTCCATGGATAGTTGACAATATTCAGCTACTATCCGTATAACAGTGCAGACAAATTTAGGACAGCAAAAATGTGGTCGCTCATTTTCAAAAGGAAAAAAAGCCTCTTAAAATGGCATAATGAGGCATTTGGACATTTTCTAGAGAAAAAAGTCCACTTCACGATTTTCAAAACTTGAATTTGAGATGTTTTTCTCTGCAGTGCATCCAAATCACAAATGGGTATGCTAGGGATGGGATTTGGGCATTCCCAACACTTGGACATTTTTCTGCCATAATGAAACAAAGCAAAAACATCCGGAGCTATAAGACAGACATTTTGGTCTACACCTATTTCAGTCACACCTACATCACAAAAAAGTGCCCTAAATGATGAGATGACCACTGGAGAGATTAAGACATGACACCCCTTTACTCCAATGGTCACTGACCCCCTCCCCCTCAAAAATGTGAAAGAAACACATGCCAGCCTTTAGGACAGCTTCAGAGCAGCAAGCAGGTCCCTGGAGTAACCTAGTGGTCAGTGCAGTGGACTGGAGGAGAAGGGGACCCAGGCCCATATGCCACTGTGTTACACTTATGATGGAAAGTGTGAGCCCTCCAAAACTCTCCAGCAACCTACTGTACCTACATATAGGTGGTACTTGCGGGCATAAGGGCTATTGTAGTAGTATACAGTTGGGTACAGTAGGGTCTTTGAGGAATCACTATACAATATAAGGAAGTAATGGTGAGATGTGTACCTGGGACCTTTTTTTTGTGAAGTCCACTGCAGTGCCCCCTAGGCTGCCCCACTGCTCTGCTGGGGTGTCTGTGTGGTCAGTCTGCTATGAATGCTGCCCCCTTAGATGTCCCAATGGCTTGTTTTTGACATTGTTCCCTTTTTTTCTCAAAAATGGTCCTAAAAGAGACGTGATGAGCACAAAAGAATCTAGCAAGTGGCTATTTTTGAAACAAAAAGTTGGATCTTTTTCTAATTTGAAAATGGTCATGTTCACTACTGTATTTAGATGTCATATTGAAAATGCCCCTCTAAACTGCTTAGCTATATGGATAGCAGCTGAATAGCTCCACCTCTGCATATAAGATACTCATGGTCAGCTTATCTGGGTTTAAAAAAAGGTTTGGACAAGTTCCCAGAGGAAAAGTCCATAGTCTATTATTGCGATGGACATGGAGGAAACCACTGCTTGCCCTGGGATTGGTAGCATAGAACTTTGCTACTCATTGGGTTTCTGACAGGTACTTGTGACATGGACTGGAAACAGGATACTGGGCTAGATGGACCATTGGTATGACCCAGTATGGCTATTCTTATTTTTCTTAAGTGGATGCTGCCACTAGTACTGAATATTGTGAGCACTCTGGAGGGCTGGTACGAGGGAGAGGGGATAGTGGTTCTTTCAGCCGGCATCATCCCCGGTCATTCAGCCCAGCTAGGAGAGCAGGGCGCCCTCTAGGGATCAAACTGCCAGGGAAAGCTGTAATGCAGGAGAAAAACTACACTCCCCAGAAGCCAGTGCAGGGTCAGCTGAACTCTCAGGAGGGGGAGGGTGGAATGACTGATTGGGAGATGAGGTCTGATCCTGGAGATGGGGAACAGCTGGTGGAGCTTGGGGAGGAGGAGGAGATGGAGTGGAATAAAGCAGAGGTAGAAGGAGAAGGTAAGGGGGAATGTATGGAGGTGGGTGGTTTGGCTCTAACCCGTGCAGACAGGGTGAGAGCTTTTGTGGCCTCAGCATTGCCCCGGTTGTGGAGTTGGGGGAAGCTGGGAGCAAAGCAGTAGGGGAGCAACTGGAAAGCACAACTTGCTACCATATTGGCTGTTCCCAAGAGGTAGTGCTGTGGAAGGGGGGAAGGGCTTTAAGACAGAAAGGCATGTGCATTTTGGGGGAACTTAAACTGTAAGAGGTGAGAGAGGAGGTGGTTCCAGCTAAATCTCCAAAACTATCTGCGGTGAAGATAGTGTGGCTGGAGGTTTGGGGAGGGAGAATTTGAAACAAAAGCCTGTAATTGAAAATGGATTAAAGTTTGCTGATAATTGGAGGTGTTTAGACAAGGCTGACATCTGTAACAATAAAGAACTTGGATTGCTCTTTCTGCTGGAGTGGGACTGATTTTCTCAGCAGCTGGCAAGGTGGAGAGGGAGAGCAAGTGAAAGTGCGGTGGCTGGCTAGGAAAGCAGACGGAAGCCAGTGAAAGCTAAGCAGGGTCAACCCTGGCGCCCACCTGGAAGGGGGACCTGGTTACAAAGTGGTGGCAGTGGTGGGATCATCTGAACAACCCGCCGGATAAAGAAGCGTGCATTACTCCGAGTTCCGGTAAGCATATACGGGACTCGGGTAACCAGGAGGAGGGGGATATAGAGGGCCAGAGTGGTGGTAATACCGCACTTGGAGAGTGTTCTTTGTCTTTCCCTTTCTCACAGGTACCAGTGGCTAAGCCGACATGGAGTCGAAGGAGCTGCTGTCTTTTATGGCCCACCAGTTCCAAAAGCAGCAGGAAATGGCTCAGAGACTTCTAGAGGATTCCTTGGCTGCTTCTCGAGCACAGATACAACCGGTGCTGGAGGTGGTGCAGGAATTGTTACGGGCAGTACCCCTACCGAGGAAGGAGAGTACTTCGTTGGAGTCTACAGCTACTGGAGCTGTGCCTGGAAGCATGGAGCCTGGACGAGTTAATTGGTTGCCTTGGGGCAAATTAACAGAGCAGGACGACATTGAGGATTATCTGGGGACTTTTGAGAGGGTAGCATTGGCGGCTGCCTGGCCTCAAGAGCAATGGACCATTAGACTGGCTCCTGCCCTGTCGGGCGAAGCCCTGGCAGCTTTTCGGAGCCTGTTGCCAGGGGACGTGGTGGATTATCAGAAGCTGAAAACGGCTATTTTGGACCGGTATGGGGTAAGCAGACAAACTTATCGCAGGCGCTTTCGGAGTTGGAGGTGGAGGGAGGGGGAGACTCCGAAGGCCTTGGCTCAGAAGCTGATGGACTTGGCTACCAAATGGCTAGAGCCTGATAAGAGGGCAGTGACTCAGTTGATGCAGGATCTGGTGCTGGAGCAGTTTTTAGAGGCTCTACCGGACAGTATCAGGGTTAATTTGACCAGGAAAGGCTCTCAGCAAAAGAAACGAGGTCAGGAGCAAAGGCGGCAGCATTGTCAAGAGCTCCTTCATCAGGGGAGGTTCCCAGGGGATACGGAACAGGTGTTAGAGAGATTCCCTGATTTTTCCAAAGAGCAAAAAGATGACCAGACATTGCAGTATGCGTGGGAGCGGGTAGATCAAGAGGGAGAAACCAGCTTCCCTCGGTTTGTTAGTGACAAGGGGTTGCTATATCGGCTGTCCTGTTTAGCAGGGGGGAAGGAACCTCAGAAACAGTTAGTAGTACCGAGGGGGTTTAGGGACCTGGTGTTACGGGTATCTCATGATCATATCCTAGGAGGTCACAAGGGGGCTCAGAATACTCTCCGGCAGGTATTAAACAGATTTTACTGGCCCGGGGTGTATAAAGAGGTGGAACAATTTTGCAACTCCTGTAGTCAGTGTCAGAGGGTATCAGAGCAAACACCGAACAGAGTGCCCCTACGACCCCTTCCCCGTATAGGGACTCCTATTACCCGTATGGCAATGGATATGATCGGGCCCATTGATAAGTCCCGAAGGGGTATTCCTATATTCTAGTGATCATGGATATGGCCACAAGGTATCCCTGGGCCGTGCCGCTTCGTACCACCTCAGCGAAAGTTATTGCGGCCCAGCTAATTCGGATCTTTTGTGAGATGGGGTTTCCTAGGGAAATGATTACCGACCGGGGGACCAATTTCATGTCACGAACCCTGGCCCAGGTGTGGGAGGCTTTCGGAATACAGCATATTCGGACCGCAGCTTACCATCCTCAGACTAATGGCCTGGTGGAGAGATTCAATAAAACCTTGAAAATGTTGTTGAGGAAAGGGTTAGGTTCCTCCCATGAGGAATGGGATCTATTGTTACCATTTGTTTTGTATGTGTGTAGGGAGAATGTTCAGGCCTCTCTGGGCGTATCACCATTTGAATTGATGTATGGGAGATCACCCCGGGGAGTGTTGGATGTGTTAAGGGAGCAGTGGGTTCCTCCGGAAGAGGAGGATCGGGATGTAGTGAACTATCTAGTGAAGCTGAAGGAACGGTTGCATAAATTGAGCCGCGGGGCTCTCAGCAACACTGGGAGAGGAGTCAGGATTATCAGAAAGCCTATTATGACCGGAAAGGGGAGGAGAGGGCATTGGAGGTGGAGGACAAAGTCTTGATCATGGTTTCAGACTCACCTCATAAGTTCACGGGACGCTGGAGGGGTCCTGCTGTCATAGAAAAGAAGTTAGGTCCAGTCACCTACTTAGTAAGGAATGAGCAAGGCCGGGGGCAGACCTATCATATTAATGTGCTTAAACCTTGGCAGGAGAGAAGGGGACTATTTGGTCAGTCTAGGATAGAAGCTGAGGAAGAATTAGGACCACAGATCACGGAGATATTTAAGGCAGGAGAACCGCAGATTGCGACTACATTGCCAGGGAGTCAGCAGAAAGAGGTTCAGGCACTTGTGGAGGCGTTTCGGGATGTCCTGACTCCTTGCCCAGGGGAAACCCACCTTATCATGCATGATATCATCTCGGAGCCGGGCCGGGTGGTCAGACAGAGACCTTACCGTCTCTCACCCCCAAAGAAACAAGAGGTGGTCCGACAGGTACAGGAGATGCTGGATTTTGGGGTCATTGAGGAATCTGTCAGTCCATGGTCGAGTCCAGTGGTGTTAGTGCCCAAGTCCGATGGTACGTGGCGGTTTTGCATCGACTTTAGACAAGTTAATGCGCTGTCAGATTCTGATGCCTATCCGATGCCACGTATCGATGAACTATTGGATCGGTTGGGTACTGCCCGATATCTGTCCACCCTGGACTTGACCAAAGGGTATTGGCAGATCCCTCTGACTCAGGAGGCCAAGCCTAAGACAGCCTTTTCTACACCCATGGGGCTCTATCAATTTAAACGCATGCCGTTTGGTCTTAATTCCGCAGCAGCTTCCTGCCAGCGGTTGTTAGATCAGGTTTTAAGACCACATCAGCAATATGCGGCGGCTTACCTGGACGATGTTATCATTCAGAGTGAGGATTGGCCCTCTCATATGATAAGAGTGAGGGCGGTATTAGAGGCTTTCCGTCAAGCAGGTTTGACTTTGAACCCTCAAAAGTGTTGCTTTGGGCAGGAGAAGGTTAAATATCTGGGATACCGGGTGGGGAATGGTCAGATAACTCCACTCTTGGATAAGGTAGCGAGTATCCGGGACTTTCCCTGCCCCCAAAATAAGAAACAGTTAAGGAGCTTTTTGGGCCTAGTGGGGTACTATAGGAGGTTCATACCCCACTTTGCCTCCATTGCTACACCCCTCACTAATAAACTTCAGAAGGGGTCCCCCAACAGTCTACGATGGGAGGAGGGAGGGCTTCGGGTGTTCAATGAATTGAGATTGGCCCTGTGTCAGGAACCCCTGCTGAGAGCCGTGGATTTTGATAAGCCCTTTGTACTGCAAGCTGATGCCTCGGGGGTAGGTTTGGGGGCTGTGTTGTCTCAGGTACACGAGGGACAGGAACATCCCCTGATGTATCTGAGCCGGAAACTGCTCCCCCATGAGGTCCGGTACTCGACCATAGAGAGAGAATGTTTAGCGATAAAATGGGCAGTGCAGATGTGCCATTACTATTTAGATGGACGTAAATTTACTCTGGTTACTGATCATGCGCCATTGAGGTGGTTGGGCCAGATGAAAAATAGTAATGGTCGTCTCACAAGGTGGTATCTGGCTTTACAGCCCTATCAATTCAAGGTGGAGCATAGATCAGGCAAATTTCTGACAAACGCGGATGTTCTTTCTCGAATTGCCAGTACAGGACAGGAGAAGACTGGCAATCGTTTGAGCCGGGGGGTGTGGTGAGCACTCTGGAGGGCTGGTACGAGGGAGAGGGGATAGTGGTTCTTTCAGCCGGCATCATCCCCGGTTCATTCAGCCCAGCTAGGAGAGCAGGGCGCCCTCTAGGGATCAAACTGCCAGGGAAAGCTGTTAATGCAGGAGAAAAAACTACACTCCCCAGGAAGCCAGTGCAGGGTCAGCTGAACTCTCAGGAGGGGGAGGGTGGAATGACTGATTGGGAGATGAGGTCTGATCCTGGAGATGGGGAACAGCTGTGGAGCTTGGGGAGGAGGAGGAGATGGAGTGGAATAAAGCAGAGGTAGAAGGAGAAGGGTAAGGGGGAATGTATGGAGGTGGGTGTTTTGGCTCTAACCCGTGCAGACAGGGTGAGAGCTTTTGTGGCCTCTAGCATTGCCCCGGTTGTGGAGTTGGGGGAAGCTGGGAGCAAAGCAGTAGGGGAGCAACTGGAAAGCACAACTTGCTACCATATTGGCTGTTCCCAAGAGGTAGTGCTGTGGAAGGGGGGAAGGGCTTTAAGACAGAAAGGCATGTTGCATTTTGGGGGAACTTAAACTGTAAGAGGTGAGAGAGGAGGTGGTTCCAGCTAAATCTCCAAAACTATCTGCGGTGAAGATAGTGTGGCTGGAGGTTTGGGGAGGGAGAATTTGAAACAAAAGCCTGTAATTGAAAATGGATTAAAGTTTGCTGATAATTGGAGGTGTTTAGACAAGGCTGACATCTGTAACAATAAAGAACTTGGATTGCTCTTTCTGCTGGAGTGGGGACTGATTTCTCAGCAGCTGGCAAGGTGGAGGGGAGAGCAAGTGAAAGTGTGGTGGCTGGCTAGGAAAGCAGACGGAAGCCAGTGAAAGCTAAGCAGGGTCCAACCCCGGCTCCCACCTGGAAGGGGGACCTGGTTACAATATATGCAAAATATTTTAAAGCCATAGCTGGTATTAAAATAACGCTGACCACAGGATTTCATTATTAATTTGATCATACTCATGTCATATGTTTTCCTAGCACAAACTCACATACCATTTTGGCTTCAGTGATCAATTTTATTTATTTATTTATGACATTTATATCCTGCATTAGCCCAATTAGAACTCAAGTTCAATGTGTGGCTAACATAACAATTAAGAAAAGCACAAACATGTTCAAAATATATTAACAGAAAGTAAAATACATCATATAATGTTAAACCAGTAAAACTTGAGTTAGGAACAGATGTAATTAAATACTAAGGCCCTGTTTACTAACCATGCTGCAGGCACACTAGTGTTTCAAGCGCATGCTAAAATTTAGCGCACGCTAATGCTAGAGACACCCATATATTCTTATGGGTGTCTCGAGCGTTAGTACGCACTAATTTTAGCGCATGCTAAAAACGTTAGCACACCTTAATAAACAGAGATTTAACCTAGATAATTGAAATATGAAAGAAAAATGTAAGGCCTGGAATTAGCTGGGATAGACAGAAGTAGTGGAAGGTGGGTTGAGGTAAAAATTAATACCATGAGATTACTTGAGAAGGGTGCTTATTCCCTTAAAGGCTACACTGAATAAGTGAGTTTTCAATAGACTTTGGAATAACAAATAATCATTGATGCATTTGATGGTTTTAGGTAAAGAGTTCCAAATCTTAGTGCCTCTTGATATGAAAAGTTAGCAGTATGGATTGTTTTGTAGGTTACTTTCTACAATTCAGGAAAATGTAGGATAAGATATTCTCTAGATGATTTAGAGACATTATGTGAGGGTAATTCAAGGAGGTTGTTTCATGCACATTGGGGCTGAACCATACAAAATTTTGTGAATGAAGGTGCATAGCTTGAATGATATGCTATCTTTTATTGGCAGTCAATGCAAATTTTACAGGAGGGTTGATTTGATGAAGCGTGGTAGTCTAAATAGGAGACGTGCGGCAGTGTTTTGAGCGGTTTGTAGCTTTTTTGAGGTAATCCCCTTTAAGTTCTGTGCAAATAGAGTTGCAGTAATCAAATTTTGTTCGGACTAGGGATTGAATTAGAATATGGAAGACTGATTTTGTGAAGAATGCTCTTAGTCTCCTTAATTTTCCAAAGAGTGAAGTACCATTTTGGAAATTTGGGGCCCTTTTACTAAGCTTGCGGTAGGTTCCTACGCAGGCCCAACGCATGCCAATTTGGAACTACTGCCCGGCTAGCACATGGCCCTGGGCGGTAATTTCATTTTTTACGCGCGCCCACCTACATGCACCGGAAAATATATTTTATTTTCCTGTGCGCGATGCTAACCAGGCGATAATCAGTATTGTATGCATGCTGACAATACCACCAGTTAATGCGTGAGACCTTACCGTCTAAGTGAATGGGTGGCGGTAAGGTCTCAGGCCCAAAATCGACGCGCGCCAATTTCATTTGCCGCACATCCATTTTCGGCCCCCCAAAAAAGGTTTTTTTACATACATCAGGAAAAATATGCAATTTGGAACCAAGAAATTCTATATTCTGAAAGTGAAAATATAAATGCATGATAGAGTCTGTCCCCGTGCAAAAGCAAAGGACACTACTAAAGTAGATATTCCAGTTACAAAGTCCCCCTGAAGTTTCCAGCATACTAATCACATCCAAATTGTTTCAGAATTTTCTCCAGTTCTTCTCCTCACAAGTATCCCACTGATACATATAGATGTTATTCCAATGGTGGTAATGTTCA
Organism: Microcaecilia unicolor; assembly: GCF_901765095.1. Lineage (NCBI taxonomy): Eukaryota > Metazoa > Chordata > Amphibia > Gymnophiona > Siphonopidae > Microcaecilia > Microcaecilia unicolor. Next base: position 545,351,908 of record NC_044032.1, on the reverse strand, counting down.
GAGCTTCTTCAAATATATCCTTGGTGCCATCAAAAATACAGGTGGGAAATTCAGGAATCCTGATGTTAAGGGGCTCTTTTAGTACCCAGTGTAGTCCTATCCCAGGTTTCCATGCAGGAAATTGGCCCTACTGTTGGGTTTCACTAAGGAGCCCAGTGGTAGTTCTGGCTTCTGGCGCACATTGTTTTCCAGCACTTTCCTGGTTACCACCAGGTTAGCACCAGAGCCCTCACCACCTCCCAAACAGGGGCGTAGCAGACTTTGGCGGGAGGGGGCCCAGAGCCCGAGGTGAGGGGGCACATTTTAGTCCCTCCCCCTGCCTGCCGCCAACTTTCACCCCCCCCCCCCCCCCCCACACCATCGCCACAACCCTCTCGAACCCCCATTCCTGCTGCCAACCCTCTCCCGCCACGTACCTTTGCTGCGGGGGACCACAACCCCTGCCAGCCGATGTCCTCTTCTCGGCCGCGTGCATTGCCGAATGAACTGATCAAGTTTGAATCTGTTTTTGTGCTTGCATCTGATGTCTGTCAGACATATGCACAGAAACTTGATCAGATCACACAGCAAGCAATGCCGTGCGGCTGAGAAGAGGACTTCGGCTGGCAGGGGTTGGGGTCCCCCGCCAGCAAAGGTACACGATAGCAGCAGGGGAGGGTTGGCAGCGGGAAGGGGGGTCCAGGGCCAAATCTAGGGGGGGCCCATGCCCCCGTGGCCCCATGATAGCTACGCCCCTGCTCCCACATAGGAGGCAGTAAGGGCTCCAGCAGTAAATGGCCACGTGGCAATTTTTAAAATTACCACTCAGCCATTTACTGACCCTTTAAAAAATACCTTTTACTGGTCGCTGTAAAAGGTGGCCTCAGCACATAGCAATACTATGTGCCAACGCCACCGTGGCCAGCTGTTACTGCTGTTTGGTAAAGGGACCCTAAATGTCTTGCCAAATTCTCCATATTTTCTAATTTCCTGTGTATCACAGTTTTGTCCATCACAAAGAATTTGAACTTCTTTTCAGATCTTGTTCAAACACCTCAACCTTCTGCGTTAGTGCACAAGTTTTGGACTACACATCCTGAGTTTTCACCAAATTCCGTGAGGCAAATTTTGTAAATACCAAAACAGAGCTTATGCCTAAAAGCTACTGCTGACCATACCTCCTCTAAAATTATTTCAGAATGTCTTACCAAGGGGTGCTCAGAAAACATTGTCCAGCTCTCCCAACAAATTAGAACTAAATTCACTTTCAGCTGCAGCATTCAGATCTCACCTCGAACAGTACTGCCAGAGGAAGCCATTATCTTTTGGAACTCAAATCCATTCACAGCACTTCCTCCGATAACTTCAGCCCTTCCCCAGGAACAAGTTGCCATTGCTATTTCCTGGGACTGAGGCATCACCAAGCTGCAGAGCACAAGTGGTAGCTGGGGAGAAAAAGGCTTAGCGAAACATTGCTGCCCAGAAGCAATCTGCTCCCTGTAGCATTCTATGCAGCAAGAATGCCCCAAGGTATTCAAGAGATGCTGACAAACTCACAGATCAAATGCTGTCATGAAGTTTCCACAGTCAGGGTAGAGGTAGGTGGGGTTGCCTAACCTATTCCCTTTTGTTTCGGCATCCCTTTTCAAAGTAATAAATCTGGTGGAAAAGTGTAAGAATTCTCATGTCCAGAGCTCTAAAACAGCATGTTAGCACTGTCAGCCATCTTGGATCCCCAGCAGGGTCCCATTAGGCTTGGCCATTGGCATAGCTATGGGGTGGGCCTGGATGGGCACACTGCTCTCTCCCCCTCCTCCACAGCATCCCTGCATCTGCACTGTTGTCTCTGAACCCCACCCTCCCCTGTCTATTGTACAGATGTTCTCGGCACCTACAGTAATTTATTCTCGCTTCTATCTGCTGCATTCTATCTCTGCCAGACAGGAAACAGGCGATGATGTCAGCAAGGGTGGGATGCAGTAGATGGAAGCTTGCAGAGCTGGCGCAAACAGTGAGAATGAATCGCTTCAGGCACTGAGGATACCTGTATGGTACACCAGGGAAGGACGGCAATCAGAGACAGGAGCGCAGATGCCAGGACGCCGCGGATGAGGGGGAGAGATATGGGGTAGGTAAAAAAATCAGTATTTTAAAAAAAATATCTCTGGGAATATATTGAGGGGGGGAGGCACTCTGTGCATGGAAGGGCCCATCCAATTTATCTCTGGGCCCATCCAAAATACTGAGACTGGCTACGCCTCTGGGCTTCGCTCCTTAAAGACACAGGGAGAATCCAGCAATGATCCTCTTGCACATTGCTCTGAATTCTGCCAGCCCCCTCCTTTCCCTCCTGTACCTTAAAGTAGGTGCATCTTATGGCCACTCACACTGACCAGCACAGGCGTAGCCACGGGTGGGCCTGGACGGGCCCAGCCTAGTCACTTTTGGCAAACACCCACAGAAGGTGAGCTCTCCACAGGAAACGAAAGACGAAACACACAGTGGATCCAAAAAAGTCCTCTCACAATGATGTCTTCCTGAACAAGGTCTTTATTAACAATAGCAGAATCGACCCGACACGTGACGTGTTTCAGCCGTGAGGCCTGCGTCAGGGGTCTATAAATAATATAATATACAAAGACATGCATAAAATTACAAGTATAATTAAAACATGACATAAATAAACATCCATATAAAATTTGTTATACAGGTTTAAAACATTAAAACGTCAGAATGAAAGATGCAAAGTGTATATGATAAAAATATATAATGAAAATATAAATATATAACTTAAAATCAATAAGGAATTTAGGTTACATAAAGATATAAAATTATACCACATAGAGATATGAGGACAAGAATAAAATAAAATACACAACAGAATATAATATAAATGTTAGAAACGTACCTAGTAATATCTGTAGAAAAAAGTACCTTGTGGATCAGATGAAAAAAATATATAGCACTAAAGCTGCTGACAACGATATCTATAATAAATATGTAAAACGAAGCAATAAATCAATACATACTCTCCATACATTCCTGTATAATAAAATCAAAACTAAAGGAAAGTCAAACACAGAGATATGAACAGGGATCCAAAAATGTGTGTAATGATGGAGAATAATGAAGAAGACCACATGAATGTGAGAATGAAACTAAAAACAAAAATGAATATAAAAAAGTGAACAAGGGTTGAAAAAAGAAGAAAATAGTGGCACGGCTGCCGAACAAATCAGCAAAGTGTTGAAAAGATTGGATATCTCAAAAAAATGAATAATAACACAAAAATGATAAAACATAGGAAAAAAGAGGAAAATACCTAATATTGCTGTAAAAATGACACTAGAAGTAATAACAATATAAAGAGGACAAAATACAAATAAAAATAAAAGTAAAAATTAAAAATAAGGAAGCAAAAGTAATTATAATAAACATGGAAAGTATGTGAACATATATTGAAGAGGAACACTTAAAGCTGCAGAGGAAAATCATCACATAGGAGAAAACGCCTATGTGGCAGAAATCTATACCCTTGCAAACGAAAGTAAAAAATAAAAAGAAATGAACCCCGTAACATGCTGGCAGAGGAACTAATGCATGTAAGAACATTGGTCAACACGAAAGGTGTGCAATTACAGTCAAAAAATATATATTGACAATTCAAAATGTGACTCATGCCCAAAGAAATCATGACGTAGCTGAACTCAGTGTAAATCAAAAGAAAGCAGATTACAGATAAAAAATGTATACCCATAGAAATGAAAAAAGAAAACTAATAGGTATGAGGCATGCTATAAGCTACTACAGCAGACAGCATAGCTATCGGCATTGCCACCGCGATCAAGCCATGAAAGCGCCTAAGTAATGCTGAGTACTAGAAGCACGCTAATTTATGTGAGGCACAACACTTCATTCTATATCTGCACTAAATAAGCACTAGTTAAAAGTGGAGACATAATGAAGGCTAGCGAGGCTGAAGGGAAATGATTGAAAATGCTTATCATATACAAAAACGTAAGTACATATGAAAAACACTACTATCAACTCGAACTGATGTGAAAACAAAATCGAAAGAATGTATGTATATAACATATAAAAATATAATGTCCGTGCCCCGAGGGAAGATGACGAAGCTACCCTCGGTATGATTCAAACACGAGGGCCATTGCAGGTAAAATATATACCAAAGAAATGATTAAAGTGAAGGGTATCGGGCATGCTATGAGCTAATACAACAGATAGCATAGCTGTCGGCATTTGCAACGCGGAACGAGCCATGAAAGGGCCAAAATAAATGCTGAATTACTAGAAAGCACGCTAGTTTGTATAAGGCACAATGCTAACCTCTGTATCTGCACTGAAAAAGCACTGGGTTCAAGTGAGGCATAATAAAGCGGACAAGAGTAAAGAAAAACCAATGAAAATACTTACCGTGCATAAGACAACGCTGTGCTGCTTTGTAATACGCGATGTATAGCAAAACATGAAAACACCCTCGAGGGAAAGATTTATACAGGAAGTGAAGATGACATCACTTCCCCAGTGAGTGAAAAAAAAAAAAAAAAAAACCATTGCTAAAAGGGTGTAGCGAATGAGAGTGGTGGGGTCGATACTTAATAATATGATCGATATGAGAGATCCCACTGCTCTAAGGATGGTGGAAATTAATGGGGCACACAATAAACTATGGGTAAAATCTAAACAACCGATAAAAACAAGGGATTAGACATGTAAAACAAACTATACGTGATCCCATATGTAGTGCATGCTACATACGAAGTAAAAATAAAAATAAAAAATGAAAAATGAAAATAAAAGATAAAAAAGAAATCTAATGATCAACATAAACAAAATTATTAAAAAGTTATTATTAAAAAATTATTAAAAAAGTGTAACTACAGATATGGGTCCTCATATATAATATATGTACTATGAAAAAGATGAAAAAATAATAATGATACTAAAATAATGACATAGCACAAACAAATATTGAAAATTGAAAATGAAATTGAATATGAAAAACAAAAAATATGAAATATAAAATAAGAAATAAGAAATAAGAATAAAAAGGAAGTGGGAGACCTCAGGATACTGGAACAATAAAAAATGAAAAAAAGTGAAAAAAAAGGGCAGGGATGGTCATAAAAAAATAATAACAGGGATTATCATAAAAAAGGGCTGAGATCCATGTCCATATTGAGTCCATGCGGTGTAACTGTGCCTAATGTATATATAGTTCTCTGTTCTTCCCTTAGTAGTCTCTCATCTATATTGCCAACCTCTCCAAGACATAAATATTTTTTGAATACAAAAAATTTTAAATGTTCAATTGTATGATTTTTTCAACCCAATGAGTCACCAAGGGGCACTATGTATCTGTCTTGTGAGGCAACTCCTATGTTCTATGATTCTTGTTTTTATAGCTCTCTTAGTTTTCCCTACATAGAGTAAGTCACAAGGACATATTATGATGTAAATAACTCCAGTAGTATTGCAATCTGAAAATTGTTTGAGAGTGTAGTTTTGGTTATTCTGCTTACAGTGAAATGAAGTCATAGTAAGTGAGTGTTTGCACACTGAACATCTCCCACATGGTATATGGCCAAGGGAGTCTGATCTTGTAGACCGAGGCTCTGGAAGGGTAGAGGGAACCAAAAACTCTCTAATGTTGCGATTACGAGAGTGTGCAATGACTGGAACTTGATTTGTGAAGCAGGTATGTGACTCCAAAATATGCCAGTGTTTTCTAATGATGTTTCTATAGCCCCATGATAATGTGAAAATTTTAATGTGCAGACCAAATCTGGGCTTAATTTATCTGGCTTAGCAATCAGGAGATCATTCCTATTCTTGTCAATGGCCCTTTTTAGACTTTCATTTACACATGGCCCGGGGATATCCTCTGGAGCTAAACCTGTTGGACATGTCTACAGATTTAGCTTGAAAATCGTCAAAATCTGTACACAGCCTACGCAACCTCAAGAACTGTGAATAAGGTAAGTTTCTTTTATGATCTATTATGAAAACTAGTGAAATGTAAATAATTATTCTTATCTGTAGGTTTCCTGTATATAGTGGTTTTGAACCCATATGTAGTTTTTTGTATCAGAATGTCCAAAAAGGGAGATCTTACTATGGTGATGGTGCATTTGAAACGTAAGTTGGGGTCCCTGGTGTTCAACCAGGTAATGAAAGAGGATAAACTATCTATGTTGCCTTTCCATAGCAGGAAGATGTCATCTATATAGCGTTTATACATTCTGATCTCTTTTTTATATGGGTGTATTTTGAGAAACCTCTCTTCAAACTGGGCAACATATAGATTGGGCAATATCGGGGGCCATGGCTGACCCCATAGCTGTCCCTTTAATCTGTTGGAAAAAGCTGCCATCAAACCCAAAATAGTTCTTAGTAAGGGCAATAGTGGCCAGGCAAGAATGAAATGATTAGGGAATACGTCGCTCATGGATCCTTCTCTTCAGTGTGTTCTCTATTACTATCAAGGCTTCCAACTGAGGAATATTGGTGTAGAGAGCTTCTATGTCCAAAGTAACCATGGTGACATCTTCTAGATCTCCATCAAACATTTCTAAAATATTGATCATATGAGATGAGTCTCTAACGTATGACTCAATCTGTGGGACAAAGGGTCGTAAAAAGTAGTCTACAAACTGAGGAGAGTGGCTCTAAAACTGAACTGTTTCCTGAGATGATGGGACGACCGGAGGATTATCTAACCTTTTGTGTATCTTAGGAAGAGTATATATGGTGGGGATGGAAGGACACTTAACTGTAAGATAATTTTTTTTCTTTAGAGTGATATACCCAGCATCGAAAGCATAAGACACTAGTTCTAATATGTCTTTCTGAAAGTTGGTCAGTAGGATCTTCTTCCAATCGGATATAATATTCTATATCAAAATCTGTCGATGTATTTCCATAATGTATTCTTGTCTATTTTGTATAACAATAGCTCCACCCTTATCTGCTGGCTTTATACAATATCTTGATTCTGTGAAAGTGTTAGTAATGCATTATGCTCATCTTTGGTAAGGTTATGATGAGCCTTACGATTCCCCGTTCAAGACGTTCTATGTCTGAAAGAAACACACTTATAAAAAGTGAAAACAACGGGATCTGGAGGTCCAGGCGGTATCCATTGGATTTACCTTTAATCACTGAGGCGTCTTGATAACCCTCTGTGTTGTTAGAAAAAAAAAGTTTTTAATTAGTAATTTTCTATAAAACCTAAACATATCGACCCTTGTCTGGAAGGAATCATATCTGGCCGTGGGGACAAATGAGAGGCCTTTCTTAAAATATTAGTTGATGCTCTGAAAGACTGGTATTGGAAAGATTAACAATGGGAGTGTCCTCATTTTCCTCTCTCATATTCAATATTGTTGATTGTATCGGTTGTTGTGAAAATGGCTGCTGCCTCTGGGTCTTCCTCTTGCCCTGCCTCGATTTGTAGCCCCGACCTCTTGGTGGTGGCCCTCTGTATTGTCGTGATTGTTCTAGAAACGGGGTCCCTCGCGGGCCAAATTTGATCTAAAAAAGTAGTAGAGGGACCGGCTATTGGAACATTAGTGGGGCTAGATAAAGGGGAAGTAAAACATTCATCTGAGTCACTCCTGATCCGTTATTATTTCTCCTACTGGGTGACTCTGTATTTTCTGCTGGTCTTCTAGGTCTTTGATGAATGTCACTAATCATTTGTTTAGAATCATATTCACTTTGAAAGCGTGGCCTAGATTTATATTGAATATTCTAGTATTCCTTTTGGTTTAGACCAGGGGTAAATTGAACCCCTCCTATAATCCTCAGAATCTTTATGTAGTTTATTAATTTTACTCTTTTTTATTTCATTCCTAAAACTATCCATCCGTTTATTAACATCTACTATAATCTCATCGAACTTTGGATCAGTATTCTTTAATACTTCTAATTTTTCATTGACCGATGGTCTTAAAATGTCATTCCTTTTTTTTGACGTTTCTATAATAAGAATCATCAAATCAAGCAAACACTTGTTCAGAATCGAACCACCACTGAGTGAGGAAGTCCTCATCATCAGTGAACAAGCGAGGTTCCTTCATAATTCTGAGGCCCCTAGGTATCTTTTATTCCTACAATATGGTAATAAAGTAGCATAATGTACCTCATTTTGTATTATAGATTTATTATTTTAATCATATCTGTCCATAAATCTACAAGAGATACAGCGGGACATTCTTCTGCCTCCAATGGTGTAAAATCTTGCATTAATCTTTGTAACCTCTCGCCACTGAAGCTGAGGACGTCATCCCATGGCTCAAAGGCCATGGTGTACCTCCAAGTCCAACGAAGCAAACACCCACAGAAGGTGAGCTCTCCACAGGAAAACGAAAGACGAAACACACAGTGGATCCAAAAAAGTCCTCTCACAATGAGTGTCTTCCTGAACAAGGTCTTTATTAACAATAGCAGAATCGACCCGACACGTGACGTGTTTCGGCCGTGAGGCCTGCGTCAGGGGTCTATAAAATAATATAATATACAAAGACATGCATAAAATTACAAGTATAATTTAAAACATGACATAAAATAAACATCCATATAAAATTGTTATACAGGTTTAAAACATTAAAACGTCCAGAATGAAAGATGCAAAGTGTATATGATAAAAATATATAATGAAAATATAAATATATAACTTAAAATCAATAAGGAATTTAGGTTACATAAAGATATAAAATTATACCACATAGAGATAATGAGGACAAGAATAAAATAAAATACACAACAGAATATAATATAAATGTTAGAAACGTACCTAGTAATATCTGTAGAAAAAGTACCTTGTGGATCAGATGAAAAAAATATATAGCACTAAAGCTGCTGACAACGATATCTATAATAAATATGTAAAACGAAAGCAATAATCAATACATACTCTCCATACAGTCCTGTATAATAAAATAAAACTAAAGGAAAGTCAAACACAGAGATATGAACAGGCGGCCATCTTTGAGAAAATAGGATTGATGAAAGAATGGGGGATTTTCTCCCGTGAAATCAGAGGAGATATACCTTGATACAGCACTGTTGTGCGAAACGTGAATTCATGTCGGTATGAGGATCTCCGGGATGAATAATATACTTCTTTAAAGTTTTTCAAAGAAGAAAGTTTTTTGAGCTATGCTACAAATAGAGCTAAGTGCCTATGTTTTAAGTTATATAAGAAAAAAAGAAAAAAAGTATTTTGGTGCTTTGATTAAATTGATGGATCAAATGAGGAATACCAGTTCACCATAAAAGTGCCTGGCTCACATTAAATAAGCCTGTGTGGTGTCACTGGATGAATTCTGAAAGATCCTATATTTGATAATAATATCTCTAAATGCCTTTGACTAAATGGAATTTAATGATATTTGTAAGAGCTGGGTTATATGTATATGATACTCTAATATACCCCCTCTATTGAAATATTTATCACCAGATTTAGGATAATACCTTTGACTAGCACTGGGAGACACCCTTAAGCAGGTGTCTATTCTTCCTATGCAAATATTTGTGCCCATTATTATTAATACAGTCTATCACTCTTACGACCATTATAGTATGTAAATCCCAAATTCTTCATACTTATATTCCATATTTTTAGGTGAGCTTTCAAAGGCCACTAAACAGAAACAGTACTAGTTTCTGCACAAGTTGAAGGTTTACATCTAAATAAAGGAGACAAAATATGCCTGTTTCTCTTGAATCTTTCTTCCACTTTTGAGCTGGTAGACCACTCAGTATCGTCAGGGACGTATCTGTAATGGGGCCAACGGGTGCCTGGCCCCGTACATTTGGCCCTGGCCCCCGCTACCACCGCCAACCCTCCTGTGCTGCCAATGGAAGCCTATGGGAGGGGGGCGAAAAACGGCCCCCGCACTTTGGGCTCTGGCCCCCCCCTACCAGGGAAAGTCAGATACGCCCTGAGTATGGTTCTTATGGTTTGTGCAGAACACTATCGAATTGTGTGACTTTCTAGTTGTATGGTCACTGCATGGTTTTGTTTTGTTTTTTTTAATCTACCCTATGGTCTCACAAAGCATCTTCTCTTCATTAGTACACTTTACAGCCTATGGGGAAGTATTGCAGTCAGCAGGTTATAAGGATTTCATTTTTTGCAGACTACATCCAGATCATCTTTCCACTACAAATGGACATTGTCAGTTTACTTTCTAGATGAATAAAAGACTTGGCTCTGTTTTAGAGTGCCTTCTGTCTAGCAATCTTTTGCTAAGTGTTTGTAAAATGGAAGTTCTTTGTATTGGTCAGAGTAATTCATTTGTAGGTTCATTTTCTATCAGCTTGTTTTGGCTAAACTGAAATGATTAGCTATTACTCCTTTGCTGTATTCACTGCACTGCTTGGTTGCAGAGGTCCTGATGCTTACTTTTAGAGCTTGCATAATAATGCTGTTAGTTGACCCTACTTTTTGAAACTAGGGTCAGAATGTTTTCTGTTATGGCTCCATCCTTCTGACATGATCTTTCAGTAGCAGCTAGGCAGGAGTTGTGTCATGAACATTTTCTGCTTTTTAGGATCTTGCCAATGTTGGAAACAGGATAGGATAGTAGGTTTGATGGTCTCTTGGTCATCCAATATGATACAGTTTTTCTTGTGTTCTTATGCTTCATACTGGGATTTTCTTTGTCTGTTTTTAGGGTCCCTTTTTTGTGCCATTTTCAATTTAGGTAACTTTGTTGGACTGTTTTATTATGCAAGCTGTTCAGCACAGCTCTTCCTTCTGAGGGCTGATGTAATGAGTTATAGATGCAATAATAATAATAAATTAATTTATTAAAGACACACAAGATTGAATTAGAAATGCTTCTGGAAAAAACACATTTTTATTAGAAAAGCTTCTGGGGAAAAAAACCACATTTTCTGAGGTTGAAAAACAAAAATAGATTTCAAATGCCTTGCTTGTATTAGGAAAACTTTAGTAGTTTAAAAAGAAAGTACTATACTACTCATTCAAGCTTAAGCCCCTTCTCAGCAGTTTACAGTAAAACATACATAACTGTACCATAACACAAACACAAATAAACATATCAAACAATGTGCTTCCACACCTTTCAGTTACAAAACAGATCACCCCAAATATTCATAAATAATCATGATAAAATCTTGACCCTCTTACACAATTTCACATAATTCAACTCATATCTTAATATCAAAGGGAGTGAATTCCATAATCAAGGAGTCATCTAAGTAAAAGCTCTGGTTCTAGTCACTGTTAGCATCTCCAGGCAGGTATCTAGAAGTCCTAATAAACCCTGACACTCAACAAAGATATAAGTACGTAAGTGTTGCCATGGTGGGACAGACTGAAGGTCTATCAAGCCCAGTAAACTGTTTCCAACAGTGGCCAATCCAGATCACAAGTACCTGGTAAGATTCCAGAACAGTAAAACATATTTTATGCTGCTTATCCTAGGAATAAACAATTGTGCCTGTGCTCTGTCGAGCATCAAAATATAACAAAATATTTAAACACACATGAATACAAGTGTATTGCTTCTTCAGCTTATTGAGAGTGGAGTAGTCTCATATATAACACACGATAAAGATTATTTGATTTTTCACCCAATGACTGGGTGTATTATCTGTGTGTATTGTCTAATCATTGACTTAACCTCCACCACCCTTTGCTAATCTTATATATGAAAATATATTTCTGTTTATCAATATGCTATCATCTAATTTTATGCAGCACTTAGCTTGAACAAGTTGGTGCTCTTAAAACAGAGTAATGCTGCAGTTGCACTTGAGACAGTTACTTGAACTGGTGACTCCCCCTTGAAAAAGTAGCCACGAAACGGGGACCTGTCGGGGTTTTAAGAGCACCAACTTGTTCAAGCTAAGTGCTGCATAAAATTAGATGATAGCATATTGATAAACAGAAATATATTTTCATATATAAGATTAGCAAAGGGTGGTGGAGGTTAAGTCAATGATTAGACAATACACACAGATAATACACCCAGTCATTGGGTGAAAAATCAAATAATCTTTATCGTGTGTTATATATGAGACTACTCCACTCTCAATAAGCTGAAGAAGCAATACACTTGTATTCATGTGTGTTTAAATATTTTGTTATATCCTAGGAATAAGCAGTGGATTTTCCCAACATTCTCATTTTTGTTTCCCATTCCTTTCCTAATAATTCCTTTCATTCTATTTGATTTCTTAGCCAATGCTACACACTAAGCAGAGGGTTTCAACGTATCATCAACAGTGACACCTAGGTCTTTTTCCTGGGTGGTGACTCCTAATGTGGAACCTTGAATCACGTAACTATAGTTCGGGTTTCTCTTTCCCACATGCATCACTTTGCACTTGCTCACATTAAATGTCATCTGCCATTTAGATGCCCAGTCTCCCAGTCTCATAAGCTCCTCTTGCAATTTTTCACAACCATCTTGCAATTTAACAACTTTGAATAACTTTGTGTCATCAGCAAATTTAATTACCTCACTAGTTATTCCCATCCCTAGATCATTTATAAATATGTTAAAAAGCAGCGGTCCCAGCACAGACCCCTGGGGAACCCCACTATCTACCCTTTTCCATTGAGAGTACTGACCATTTAACCCTAATCTCTGTTTTCTAACATTTAACCAGTTTTTAATCCACAATGGGACATCATCTTCTATCTCATATCCCCCCCCCCCCCCTTTCTGGGCCTTTCTTGATGGTTTCTAGTGTCAGCTTCGCAGTACTACCAAAGGATGGATAAGAGAAGGAGAGGAGAGTAAGGAAAGAGGAGTGGTAGAGAAGAAAAATTAAGGAAGGAAAAGAGGGATGCATGCAAGAAAAAAAAAGATGTGCAAGGGAGGAAGGGGATTTAATTTCTATCCATCCAATATTCATAGTGATTTAAGTAGGCAGGAGCTTCCCTTGCCCACTTAAATTGCCTGTGACTGACTAACCGTCAATTTTCAGTGGCACTTAACTGGCCAATGCCGCTGAATATCAGTACAAAACAGCCATGGGTGAAGTGGGCAGGTCAGGGGTGGTACAGGGGATAGAGCTAGGGGAGGGGCTGGAAGTTATACAGGTGCTAGTAATAATTTGAACCTGTCATAAATTCAGCTGGCTAGATATGTGAGTGCTGGCACTGAATATTAGCCAGCACCCATTTATAAAAAGTGTCCTGTGCTTCTCATATCCCCCCCCCCCAGTAAGGTTAGCACCCCCTCTTGCAGAGAGGCTGCTCCCCCCCCCCCCCCCCCCACACACACACACACTCAGTTGCAGCAGCTATTTTGGAGAGCCAGCTGCTAGGGACAGGAATGAGTAGGCTTTGCTCCTGCCCCATCCCACCACTGAACCATCAGGGACTTCAGTTAGGTCCATGGAGCCTATCCTGAGTGGCACAGAGGGTGGGTGGACAGGGAATTCTACCCTTGCAAGAGGGGAGATTGGGAGGCACACAGGGCAGATATTCAGCCAAGGGCCTACATAACTGTCTTATGCAGGCTCCAGCTGAATATTGGGACCCGCATAAGCTCCAGTGGCCAGCACCACTGCAATTAGCCCCAGATATTCAGTGATGGTGCTTGGACATGGCCTGGCACTGATTATCCAGAGCTAATTTAGCTGGCAACAGTCAGCATTTAAAAAATGGTGCCACGCCGGCTGAATATTGGCCGGTATGTGTATAAGAATTGAGATGGGATGTATGTGAAATGAGGGATTGGGAGAAGACAGAGTATGGTACATTTCATGAGACAGGAGGAAATGAGGGGGTAATATCTTCTGGAGAGGGGTAAGAAAGGGGAAGAGCATGAAGGAGGGAGGAAGTGAGAAGGAGAAAAGTAGAAGGAATGAGGTGCTAAGACAGAGAAGTCTGAAGAGGGGGCAGAATGTCTGTGGAGAAGAGGAGTGGAGGTAAAGGGGAGAGGGAAAGAATGTTTGGAAGTAAGGAGGAAAGGAGCAAGTGCAAGGGAGACACTAAATCTGAAAGGAATGAGTGTACAGGGGAAATAATGTCTGGAGCCTCCAGACCCTCAGGAGATGGAAGAAGAAGGTGAAAAGGAAGGAAGAGTGTTGGAGGAAGGGTGGAGAGACTGAAGGATTTGAAGGGGTTAAGGAAGAAGTTTAAAAAGCAATGTGAAGAGACAAGAGTCTGTGGAAAAGGTGAGAGAATGTGGAAATGGGGGACTGGGAAGGAGATAAAATAGGAGTACTGAGAAGTTAGGTAAGGGCTAAGAGAAAGAAGAGTCTGGATGATAGGACAGATAATATGACAGGGACGGTGCTGGTGTTGGTGTGGGAATGAGAGTCAGAGGAAGGTGGATAAGGGCTTGGGAGGGGTGAGTACAAAGGATGGCAACAGGGGTCTAGAGTGGTAATAGGAAGCTAGGAAAACAGAGCGTCAGAACAAGGAATTGGAGAACTAGAAACGGGGCACGAGTGGGAGATAGCTGATCGGTAAAAGAGAAGTGAAAAGAGGAATCTGGGAACTGTATGGTGACAGAAAGGAAGAATGAGGTATAAAATAGCTCTGAGTGGAATATATCTAGACAGATAGATAGATATACATATGTTGTGCGCATAGATAGATATATGGCATATAACTACACAACCTTTAAAAAGACACTCAGAGCCTATGTAGTAAATTTACCATAAGGGTTTATATTGTGATTTTTTTTTCCATGCTGTACAGAATCCATTCCCATATTTGTTGAATGCTGCTATCAAATAATTCTAATGGTAGTTATATTGTGCAGTTGAAATAGGCTGGGGTGATTCTTTATGCATTGAAGCCCTTGGTATTTTTCCTTATAGTGTCTGTTATAGCTCATTTCAAAAGTAAGGGGAGGGGTTATGATGTGCCGAACATGACATGCAGATTGTCACTTTGGCTTACCTCCTTCTATGCATAGCTTGCATTCCCATTACCATGCCAGACACTTCTGTCTAGAGATATCAGTGAACAGAAGGTACAGGGAAGAAGCATGATCACAGAACAGCATAGGTGGAGCTAACAGTTGTTTTTCAGTTGGCCTTCTTACTGATAAACACATACAAATATGGCAAGGTTTCAGAGTTCAAATACAAACTTTTAACATGATAAAGCTAGTGCCAATACTTGCAATGTCCACAGCAGACACATTAGTAATGCTATGAGTTATTCAGGCTCTTTTTATTGTATCATATTGCCATGGCAGATGCCGTGTTGGAGGGTGATAATTTATTTCTCATATGGAAAGATACAAAACACAAATGTTAAAAAGTACAGATGCTTCCCTTGAAGAGGAATGACATTTGGATTTATGACTTATTAAACTTTTTCGTGGTTGCTCATTTTTAAATACAAATTTTAAAATACCATTTGTAAGCCATTGAGGTATACTCTGCTGAGTCAAGTTCCAGCCCAGTGCTACTGTGTTAATTATCAATGAAACTGTGGTAATTGTTACATTGTACACTTTGAATGACTTTGCAGCACGATACCTCATTTGCAGCCTTTGGCTATGCCCAGGCTCGTAGTGCACCTGTGTGTATTTAGCATCCTCCAGGAATTGCGGTGCAAATGAATAAAGTATTGTTAGTTCATGTAGATGCTAAGAAAATAACAGTTAAAACATTTAACCAATTTGATTAAACTAACACAATATATTGTGACTAGCCTTCAGAAGCTTTGCTGTCTTCAAATCAGAGCTAGGAAAGATGTTTCCTGAGTACACAGCTGTAGACTGTATTACTGCCACAATGTTGGTTTGCAAAGCTCTATAGAGTTACGTCCTAGAAGCAGGTGGGAAGGAGGTGATTAGAGAGGGATGAAGATGTTTAAGATCACCAATTAAATGGCAAATTCTGCTGCTAAGACATTATCACGTTAGTGTCTGTGAATTTTTAGCACGTGCTAATGATTAGGACGCGCTAAATGCTAGAGACGCCCATAGGAATATATGGCTGTCTTTAGCATTTAGCGTATCCTAAAAATGCCAGCGCACCTTGGTAAAAGACCCCCATAGGGGTCCTTCTAATAAGCTACAGTAAAAATAGAACTTAGTGTGCTTGTCTGTGGGTCTTTCCCACATGCCAAGGCTATTTTTATTGCTGCTGTAAATACTCTGATTTTCTATTTTTTACATTAATGGCCATGCACTAATATTTTTCAAAATTACTGTGGCAGCACTTACTGCCACCTATTTTGTAGATGATAAGGTTCCTGCATTATCCACGCACTAACCAGTTAGCATACGGTAAAGTAGATGCACTAACTGGTTAGCACAGGAATACTCATTCTCCACTCCTGATATGCCTCCCCCCAAATAAAAATACAAAAATTGATTTAGCGCATGGTTAGCATGCCTGCATTCCAAAAATTACCATTTGATGCTGTAGTGCATCCCACGGTACTCCAGTTTTTGCTGCATTAGATGTGTGTTATCACCTAATGAAGGTCAGTAAAAGGGACCCTTAACCCTCCATTGCCTTTAGGTACAAATTCAGATTGTGAGCCCTCTACGGACAGAAAAATACCAACTGTACCTGAATGTACATCGCTTCATTAGCTTTTGGGCTTGCAGGCAATAAATAAGTAATTAAAATAAATAACATTTTTGTTGTAACCCCTTTTGATACAAACTTTTGGCTTGAGTGCCCATTATTATGCAGATGACATCCTCTTGATACATTATACTACCATTGAAACTTTAGAGATTCATCCCTCCAAAGTTGTCTAAATGCTGTAGCAAACTGGCTTAATAATAATGGGCTGATTCTTAACACGGAAAAAAAATGCTTGCTGGGTTACAGGTCACTCTCCCTCCCTCCAAATCACTCACTCCCACTCCTTTTGGTCAACCTATACCAACTGTCTCATTCTTCAGATATCTAGGAGTAATTTTAAATTCCCAACAAACTGGGGTGGGCACTAGCGAGCTCGGCAGTGAATGGCGGCTTGAATCTGGTGCTCCGGAGAAAAATAAAAAAGAATCAATATTATCTGTTTCAATATCTATCTATTTTACTGCATTTGTCTTGATTCAGACTCTAGATGAGCATGTCATCAATCAAACCGAGTAAACATTCGAGCCTCCTTCACCACAAACGTTCAAGCCTCCTTCACCACAAAAACCCTTGCTAAACAAACCAGAAGATGGTGTTACTCAAGTTATCATGGATGAACTTAAAGGTCTCCGCAATCTCCTCACTGACACAAGCTGGATACCTCCGAGATTAGGCAAGGAAGACATCGCATAATTCAAAATGAGAATGAATGTGCTCCAAACAAAGGTCTCAGTGGCGCAAGAGAATATTATATCCCACATTTTCCCACCTATTTGCAGGCTCAATGTGGCTTACATAGTACCGTAAAGGCGTTCGCCAATTCCGGTATAAACAAATACAGTAATGTTGTGGCAGAAAAAGGTTCATGTGTACAGACACATTAGGGAATCGTAGGGAGGAAGAGAATCATAGAGAGGAAGAGTTATTAAATGTCCATTACGAGCTTTGGTTTCATTGTGTTGCAGGGTACAGGCATTTAAGTTGGGTCGGTAGGGTATGCCTTGTTGAACAGGTTAGTTTTTAATGATTTCCGGAAGTTTAGGTGATCATAAGTTGTTTTCACGGCTTTTGGTAATGCGTTCCATAGTTCTGTCATGAAATGACTGAAATGCTTGGTTGTGCTTACCATCTATACAATGCCCAATGTATTTGTAACTTTATTACTACCTATGCCCTTACTCCAATACTGATTTGGTCTTACTGTTTGCAAACTACTGTGTTTATATATTATACCTTAATATGGCTTTAACCTGTCTTTCTTTGAATGTGAAAGGAATTCTGAACCCCATAAAAAGAACTAAGATCATTAATTATGCTAACAAATTTAAACCTGATATACATTTTGCACAGGAAACACATCTTTCCTCAATTGAATCTTGAAAACTACAAACTAAGGGCCCCTTTTACCAAGCTGGCATCGGCATGTGTTTTTCATGCATACTGAGGCCCCCTTTTACCATAGCAGGTAAAAGGGAAGTTTCTCTTTCCTGCAGAAAATGGCCATGCAGCAAGTAAAACACTTGCTATGCGGCCATTTCAGGGGGGGGGGGGGCCTTACTGTCACCCACTGAGGTGATGGTAAGGGCTCCTGCATCAACCCGGCGGTAACCGGGCAGTGAGCAGCACTGCCTGATTACCGCTGGGTACACTCTGTCGTTACAAAAGTAAATATATTTTTGTAGCACCGGATATGACAGCACGCTAGGGGTGGGAAGTACCACCGGGCTGCTGCGGTAGCCTGGCGGTACTTCCTGTTTAGCGAGCAGTAAGCCTGCATTGGGCTTACCGCAGCTTAGCAATAGGGGACCTAAATGGTCATATCCAGTTTTATTTTCTCCTTCTGCTAGAAAGAAAAATTATGTGGCCCTAATAATTAAAAAAATGGCAAGATATTAAGATAATTTCTCACTCCAGCAAAACTCATGGTAGATGGTTAAAGGCTTGCACTGTGTCTGATTGTTTGTAATCTATATGGCCCTAATATTGATGATCCATATTTTTATGATGATGTTGCTGATTCACTAACTTCAAAAGGCTCCTTGCCAGTAATACTTGGTGGAGACTTTAACTTAATTTTCAACCCTGACATAGATCATCATTCTGTTGTGCCATATAGGAAATCTAAGGCCTGGCATAGATTACATGACATCATATATCATCTTAAATTGGTTGATCCCTGGAGAATTTTACATCAAGACACCAAGGATTACATTTTTTTTCAGCTCCCCATTCTTCTTATTCCAGAATAGATTTTTATTAAGCAACAATTTGGTTAACTTCATACAAGCAGCAGAAATTCAAAACATTGTGGCCTCTGATCATGCTGCCATAAATCTGCAACTATCTAATATATGCAAAATAAAAATAAAAAAAGCAATTCATGGAGACTGAACACTTCCTTACTTTTAATGACTTGGATTTTATCCAACTAATTCATGATTCCATTATGGAATATTTTGATCACAATCAACCATGTGATGAATCTTGGCCATGTATCAGGAATGCCTTTAAGGCCTTTATTCGAGGCATAACTGTTTCTTATTCTGCTAAGAAAACTAAAATGCTTAAAAAGGACATAACTGATTTAGAATCTCAACTTTCTCACGCATGTGTCGGCGTTTTCTGAGCCCCGACTGTGTGTTGGAGATCATGTGCTTCCGTCAATCAGTCTAAGATATGTTTTGAATCCAACCCCTGATGACGTTAAGGGAGCAAAACACGGACCATGTTGTGTACGGGAGCGTATTTTCAGAAGGCGTTTGACAAAGTACCTCATGAAAGACTCCAGAGGAAATTGGAGAGTCATGGGATAGGAGGTAGTGTCCTATTGTGGATTAAAAATTGGTTAAAAGATAGAAAACAGAGAGTAGGGTTAAATGGTCAGTATTCTCAATGGAGAAGGGTCTGTGCTGGGACCGCTGCTTTTTAACATATTTATAAATGACCTAGAGATGGGAGTAACTAGTGAGGTAATTAGATTTGCTGATGACACAAAGTTATTCAAAGTAGTTAAATCGCCGGAGGATTTTGAAAAATTACAAGAGGACCTTACTAGACTGGGAGACTGTGCGTCTAAATGGCAGATGACGTTTAATGTGAGCAAGTGCAAAGTGATGCATGTCGGAAAGAGGAACCCAAATTATAGCTACTTCATGTAAGGTTTCACGTTAAGAGTCACTGACCAAGAAAGGGATCTAGGTGTTGTCGTTGATGATATGTTGAAACCTTCTGCTCAGTGTGCTGCAGCGGCTAAGAAAGCAAATAGAATGTTAGGTATTATTAGGAAAGAAATGGAAAACAAAAATGAGGACGTTATAATGCCTTTGTATCGTTCCATGGTGCAACCGCACCTCGAATATTGTGTCAATTCTGGTTGCCGCATTTCAAAAAAGATATAGAGGGGCATAATCGAACATTGCCGGCAAAATAGGTCGCAGGCAATCTATTTTGGCGGCGGTGTAACAGCTGGCCGGAACCGTATTTTCGAAAAAGATGGCCGACCATCTTTTTTTTCAATAATACGGTTTAGGCCAGCCAAATGCCAGAGTCTGCCGGGTTTGAGATGGCCGTTTTTGTTTTTCAGCGATAATGGAAAAAAATGCCAGCCGTCTCAAACCCGGCAAAATCCAAGGCATTTGGTCATGGGATGAGCCAGCATTTATAGTGCACTGGTCCCCCTCACATGCCAGGACACCAACCGGGCACCCTAGGGGGCACTTCTAAAAATTAAAAATATATATACAAATAGCTCCCAGGTCCATAGCTCCCTTACCTTGGGTGCTAAGCCCCCAAAATCCCCCCAAAACCCACTCCCCACAACTCTACACCATTACCATAGCCCCTATGGGCAAAGGGGGGCACATACATGTGGGTACAGTGGGTTTTGGGGGTGGGGTTGTAGGGCTCAACACTTAGCACCACAAGTGTAACAGGTAGGGGGAGGGATGGATCTGGGTCTGCCTGCTTGAAGTGCACTGCACCCATTAAAAACTGCTCCAGGGAACTGGGTATGACATTTGAGGCTGGCATACAGGCTGGCAAAAAAGTGTTTTATTTTATTTTTTTAGTGTGGGAGGGGGTTGGTAACCACTGGGGGAGTATGGGGAGCTCATCCTCCATTTCCTCCAGTGGTCATCTGGTTAATTGGGGCACCTTTTTGAGGCTTGGTCGTGAAAATTAAAGGACCAAGTAAACCCGGCGAAATACTACTTAACGACGCTTTTTTTCCATTATCCGTGAAAGCCGGCCATCTGGTAGCCACGCCCATGCCCACCCATGTCCCGCCTTCACTTCGCTGCCGACACTCCCCCTTGCACTTTCACCGGCGCGGCGACAGGAAAGCAGCGATGGTGTCAAAAACGCGTCTTTCGATTATATCGATTTCGCCGCTTTTGCGAAATCGCTGGCCATCTCCCGATTTATGTCAGAAGATGACCAGTGATCACTTTCGAAAATAAGCCTGATAGTGGAATTAGAAAAGGTGCAGAGAAGGGCGACGAAAATGATAAAGGGGATGGGACGACTTCCCTATGATGAAAGGCTAAAGTGGCTAGGGCTCTTCAGCTTGGAGAAAAGGCGGCTGAGGGGAGATATGACAGAGGTCTATGAAATAATGAGTGAAGTGGAAAGGGTAGACGTGAAGCGTCCGTTTATTCTTTCCAAAAATACTAGGACTAGGGGGCATGCGATGAAGCTACAAAGTAATAAATTTAAAACGAATCTGAGAAAATGTTTCTTCACTCAACCTGAAATTAAACTGTGGAATTCATTGCCAGAGAATGTGGTAAAGGTAGTTAGCTTAGCACAGTTTAAAAAGGGTTTGGATGGCTTCCTAAAGGAAATGTCCATAGACCATTATTAAATTAACTTGCGGAAAATCCACTATTTCTGAGATAAGCAGTATAAAATGTTTTGTACTTTTTGGGGGATCTTGCCAGGTATCTGTGGCCTGGATTGGCCTGCTTTTTCTATCTGTTAAAACTAAATGGAAAAGACTATGGAAATTAGTTGATAAAATTTGCTTTTTATATTTTTATTTTGCCTATCACTAACCTACAATTCCTCCTTTAAACCCCAATCATTAAGTACCCAAAGCACAAAGCAAAATAGTGTTCACTTACCAAAGAAATGTCCTCTTCTCTCTGAACTTCTGAATTACTTACTATAGATATTGATACCGCATTCTTGGACAATCTTCCTCACCCTACCCTTACTGATAATGATAATAAAATTCTCTCCAAAGGCATTGAATTACAAGAACTTGAAAGTACTCTGTTGGGAATGGTCAAAAAAAAAACCTGACCGCGACGGGCTTCCTGTAGAATTTTACTTAGAATTTAAAGACAAAATTCTTCCCTACTTATTGAACTATTTGGACAATTTATTACAAAACATCACAAATAAAGGTTCCATCATGGAAGCCATTGTTATTGTCCTTCTTAAGCCAAATAAAAATCCCATATAGGTGCAAAACTGTTGGCCAATGTCATTAATCAATTATGATGCAAACATAGGTTATTGTATGTTTTACCTTGCATGATACAACCTGATCAATCAGGACCTGGTAGACTATCTAGTGACAACACTCGATTATTTTCTAATGTCATCAAGCTGCCTGTTATAGCAATGGGCCTAGATGCTGAAAAGGCCTTTGACAGAGTTGAGTTACCCTATATATTTAAATTTCTGCAATGGTTTGGCTTTAATAAAGCATTTCTATACATGGCTCCTACCACACGTGTACAAGTCAATGGCTTATTATCTTCTCCACTTTATCTTACCTGAGCTACTAGACAGGGATGTGCCTTGTCACCCGTCCTTTTTACTATCACCTTAGAACCACTTCTGATCTTCTGACAGCCAAAGTATCTGCATATGCAGACGATATCTTGCTATATACTACTCCTGATTCTGTACCTGAGATATTAAGCACCATTGACAAATATGCAAAGATATCTGACTATAAATTGAATACTTCCAAAAGTGAAGTTCCGCCTCTAAATAAATACACATTAAGCTAATACTTGAGACACCCATAGGAATATTTTATTTGTTGCATTTGTATCCCACATTATCCCACCTCTTTGCAGGTTCAATATGGTTTACAATACATTATGAATAATGGTAATACATAAGGAATTATACATTTAGTAATAGCAGAAGTGTTTTGGTACATGATAGTAAAATGACATGGTAATATTATAACAAGCAAACATAATAAGAGATATATAGGAGAAGTATAAGAATTAAGGAAAGTGTGCATTTAGTGATAACAAAAGGTTTTTGGGTAACATGAAACTGAGAAAAAAGATGATAGTAGCATGATGCTGAGAAAGAAGATGGTAGTAGTTTGACAACCAAATAAGGTTGGGGCATTTCTGGATATGTGTATAGCGTTCATGTTTGTTGATCATTTTTGTATGTCTTGTTGAAGAGGTGGGTCTTCAGTAGACTTCGGAAGTTAACTTGTTCATAGGTCATTTTTAGGTTTCACGGCAGCGCATTCCAGAATTGTGTACTCAGGTAGGAAAATGTTGATGCATGCATTAGTTTGTATTTGAGACCTTTACAATTTGGGAAGTGAAGATCAAGGAATGTACGGGATGACTTTTTAGCATTCCTGGGTGGTAAGTCTATCAGATCTGACATGTAGGCTGGTGCTTCTCCGTGAATGATTTTGTGAACTAAGGTGCAAATTTTGAACGTGATACGTTCTTTGGCATTTTCGTATTTTGTTTTACCGAATATGAGTCTAGCTGCCGTGTTCTGGGCTGTCTGAAGTTTCTTGATTATTTGTTCTTTGCAGCCAGCGTAGAGTGCATTGCAGTAGTCTAAATGACTAAGTACCATTGATTGTACTAGGTTGCGGAAGACAGATCTTGGGAAAAAAGGTCTTATTCTTTTTAGTTTCCACATTGAGTAGAACATCTTCTTGGTTATATTTTTCGCGTGGTTCTCAAGTGTTAGGTGTCGGTCAATGGTAACCCCAAGAATTTTTAGGGTGTCCAAAATTGGAAGATTCAGTTTTGGTGTTTCAATGGTGGTGAATTTGCACATGTTATATTGTGAGGTGAGTATTAGGCATTGGGTTTTTTCTGCATTGAGTTTCAACTTGAATGCATCTGCCCATGTGTGCATGATGTTTAGGCTTTGGTTGATGTCATTGGAAATTTCCTTTGGATCTTGTTTAAATGGAATGTAGATCGTTACGTCGTCTGCGTATATGTATGGGTTAAGGTTTTGATTTGATAATAGTTTCGCCAATGGTATCATCGTTAAGTTGAATAGGGTCAGTGAGAGGGGGGATCCTTGTGGAACACCACATTCAGGTATCCATGTAGCTGATGTAGTTGAATTAGATGTAACTTGGTATGACCGATTCCAAAGTATTCGAGGATATGTAATAGTATTCCATGATCAACCATATCGAAGGCGCTTGATATGTCGAATTGTAACAATAGTATGCTCTTGCCAGTTGCAGTCATTTGTTTAAATTTATTCATGAGAGTAACTAGTACTGTTTCCGTGCTGTGGTTAGACCAAAATTCGGATTGGGAGTCATGAAGTATTGAGAATTTGTCTAAATAATTTGTGAGTTGTTTGGTTACCAACCCTTCTGTCAGTTTGGTTATTAAGGGTATGGATGCTACTGGTCTGTAATTGGTTAATTCACTGGCATTCTTCTTTGCGTCTTTGGGTATAGGAGTGAGTAGAATGTTTCCTTTTTCTTTCGGAAAGAGTCCAGTTTGTAGCATATAGTTTACGTAATTCATGAGGTCTATTATGAATTGATGAGGGGCATATGTCATGAGATTGTTTGGGCATATATCTAATTTGCAATGAGATTTAGCAAATCTTTTGAGCATTTGTGAGATAAGATCTTCCGAGATTATTTCGAAGTTGATCCAAGTTCTGTCTGCTGGATATACACCAGGGTCTGGATCTAGACAGTCAAGGAGTGCAGCATAATCGGTGGTGGTTGTTGGTATTTTAAGTCTCAGTTGTATAATTTTCTCGTTAAAGTATTTCATGAGATTGTCTGCTCCTGGTGTGTCTTTATTGTTGGTTGTGATTGTTGTGGTATCTAGTAATTTGTTCACGAGTTGGAAGAGTTTGTGTGTGTCTTTGTAGTTTGGTCCGATTTCATTTTTATAGAATAGTCTTTTAGTTTGTCTTATGGTATATTTATATTTTCTTTGAAGTTGTTTCCATGCATTAAGTGTTGGGTCATCTTTCTTTTTGTTCCATGCAAGTTCTAGCCTTCTAACTTGTGTTTTGAGTTTTTTCAGTTCTTCGGTAAACCATGGATTTGATTTCTTCCTATATGAGGTTCTGGTTTGAGTTGGGGCAATATTATCTAGTGTTATTCTGCATCTGTCGTCCCATTCCAGGAGGAATTGGTTTGTGTCCGTTTTTATTGTCCATCCATCACGGTAGATCTGTTGCCAGAATATTACTGGATCTATTTTTCCTCTTGTGGTGTAAGTTTTTCGTTCTAGTTTGTTGGCTGTGTTTTTCTTTCGCCATTGGAGGGAGATGAATGCTTTGTAGTGGTCTGATCACGGTGTGGGTGTCCATCTTGTATCTGTTATTAGGAGGTTTAAGTTTGGATCGAATTTGTGTGTGATGATGTCTAGTGTGTGTCCTTTTGTGTGTGTTGGTTGTGTATTTGGTTCGTGGAGATCCCATAGTTGTAGGAACTCTTTACATTCTTTGGTGCTCATTAGGGTGAGATCTTCAAGGTGCAAGTTGATATCTCCTATTATGATGAGGTTTGAGGTGGAAACACAAGTGTTCGAGATGAAGTCCATAAATTGTATTTGTGAATCTTTCCAGTTGCCTGGCGGTCTAAATAGTAGGATTGCGTTGAGGTGTTCCTGTAAGTTTGGGTGGTTAATTCTTACCGAGGCGATTTCAAGTTGTGGAAGAATGGATTCAGCTGTGATATATGATATATGGGTATCTTTAGCATTAGTGCGCACTAAAAACACTAGCGCGCCTACAGCATGGGCCTAGTAAACAGGGCCCTTAGTAATGATTATTTTTAACTATAATTTCCAATGGTCTCCCAAATAAGTTGAAATATTTAGGTATTTTGTTTGGAACCTCCATTGATTGATTTTATATCTTATAATGCAACTCTTATTCTGGAACTAGTTAAAATTTAACTGAGCACTAGTCACCACTGAAACTCTCTTGGTGGGGTCACCTGCACTCTATTAAGATGATGTTGCATTCTCAATATGTTGCCATAGCTTTTACTGATGTATGTCTATTAAAAAAATTGACTCCATGCTGACTGCATATTTATGGAATAAAAAACCACCATGCATCGCTCTCAAAAAATGTAAAGCTTTTAAATTACATGTCAGCGTCAACTTCCCGAGTTTTACTGCTATCAGCTGGCTTTTCTCCTCAGAAAAGGATCAAAATGGATTCTACATGATTCTCTTCTGGATAGAGTTTGAAAGGAAAGATATAAAAAAATACAAAATTGACCTTGTTCCTTTTATGCATACTATTGTCTGGATGAATCAGGACCCTATTGCTACATCTACCAGGGTAGCTATTTTTGAGCTGGACTACTGTTCAAACACAATGGTCATCTTCAATAGCATGATTAATTGGCATTCTTGGCAGCTGCTCGATATATAGACCATTGGTTAACTAATAAAAGATAATCAATGGCTCACCTTTGAAGACCTAACATCATTCCTTGTCATCATTATCAATAGATACAACTACATCATTGTTTACAGAAAGCATTTTGGTTATTGGCCAGCAATAGCTTCTCCAATGAACCTACTTGCCTAATTGGTATAAGATGATTAGATGTGAAATACCCTCCTTCCTCTTCTCTGCGGGGCTGGTGGTTGGGAGGCGGGGATAGTGCTGGGCAGACTTATACGGTCTGTGCCAGAGCCGTTGGTGGGAAGCGGGACTGGTGGTTGGGAGGCAAGGATAGTGCTGGGCAGACTTATACGGTCTGTGCCAGAGCTGGTGGTTGGGAGGCGGGGCTGGTGGTTGGGAGGCGGGGATAGTGCTGGGCAGACTTATACGGTCAGTGCCCTGAAGAGCACAGGTACAAATCAAAGCAGGGTATACACAAAAAGTAGCACATATGAGTTATCTTGTTGGGCAGACTGGATGGACCGTGCAGGTCTTTTTCTGCCGTCATCTACTATGTTACTATCCACCTTATAATTGAAAGAGAAAAACGCCTAGATTTCGACCCAAATCGGGAGATAGACGTTTATCTCACAAAAACGAATAAATCAGTATAATGGAAATCCGATTTTGGACGTTTTCAACTGCACTCCATCGCGGAAGCGTACAAAGTTGACGGGGGTGTGTCGGAGGCGTGGCAAAGGTGGAACTGTGGCGTGGTTATTGGCCGAGGAGAGATGGGCACCTTTCGCCGATAATGGAAAAAAAGTATGCGTTTGTAGCTAGAATTTAGGGCACTTTTCCTGGACCCTGTTTTTTCACGAATAAGGCCCCAAAAAGTACCCTAAATGACCAGATTACCCCCAGAGGGAATCAGGGATGACCTCCCCTGACTCCCCCAGTGGTCACTAACCCCCTCCCACCACAAAAAATGATGTTTCACAACTTTTTATTTTCACCCTCAAATGTCATACCCACCTCCCTGGCAGCAGTATGCAGGTCCCTGGAGCAGTTGTTAGGGAGTGCAGTGGACTTCAGGCAGGTGGACCCAGGCCCATCCCCCCCCACCTGTTACAATTGTTCTGCTTAATGCTTAGTCGTCCAACCCCCCGAAACCCACTGTACCCACATGTAGGTGCCCCCCTTCACCCCTTAGGGCTATAGTAATGGTGTAGACTTGTGGGCAGTGGGTTTTGAGGGGGACTTGGGGGGCTCAACACACAAGGGAAGGGTGCTATGCACCTGGGAGCTCTTTTACCTTTTTTTTTGTTTTTGTAAAAGTGCCCCCTAGGGTGCCCGGTTGGTGTCCTGGCATGTGAGGGGGACCAGTGCACTACGAATCCTGGCCCCTCCCACGAACAAATGCCTTGGATTTATTCGTTTTTGAGCTGGGTGCTTTCATTTTCCATTATCACTGAAAAACAAAAACGCCCAGCTCACAAATTGTCGAATAAAACATGGACGTCTATTTTTTTCGAAAATCGGTTCGGTCCTCCCCTTCACAGACCCGTTCTCGGAGATAAATGCCCATGGAGATAGACGTTTTCATTCAATTATGCCCCTCCACGTTACACAGTATCTGGCATCATGATACTGGTATGTCATTCTCAGAAAAGCAATGGCAAAACACTTGGTTTTATATCTTCAAATCAATTATTTCAGTTGCCATATATCAAATGGCCTATTTTAAATTGCAAAGAACTTTCTGGACCCCACACATAAACTATCTAAAGCGAGTACAATGAATACTAATGAATGCTGGTCATGCCATTCAGCTATTGGTACGTTGGATCATATAATATATTTTTGTGCAATTGTACAAGCATTTTGGAGTAAGGTTTAGGATAAAATCTGTTCCCTTCTCCTATTACAGGACCCACTATCGTTTTCTATAATATGTTTTGGAGCAGCTGTAATGCATTCTACTCTTTACCACCATCAAATTAAACTACTAAAAGCTTTAATTCTGATTGCTATTAAACTGATATGCTCTAATTGGAAAGACTCTTCAAGATTAGATATCAACATTTGGTGGAATATGCAAAGTATGAAAGAGAAGCTGCAGAGTGCATGGGTACCTTATGTTCGTATAACAAAATGTGAGCTCCCATAATTCAATACTGTCAACATACACCAATTACATGTAGTAGGAATGTTACCCTGTTATAACTTTTCAATGTATTACACATTCTTTGTTACATCACCAAGCTGTCAGCTTCTTATTTAGTTATTTCTGTACTTTGTTAATTAATCTCACAGCATGTTATTTTGCTTTGCCTCTTGGCTTATCATGTTCTATACTATACAGTTGTTTTCTTTTGTATGCATCCAATATGTTTTATCTTTTTGTTTGTTTTCATTATTGAAAACCTCAATACAAATTTATTGAACTTAAATCTCCAACAAATCCCTAGTATATTAGAATTAGGTGGATATGGAGTGAGTTAAAAAGTACAAGCATAGTTTATGAAATACTCTCCAATGCCCGTACACCACATAAGGTGGTTCAAATGTGTTTAGTATATATTAAAGATGTGATTGTGCAAGAGTCATTTTAGAAGCATTTAGATGTGTAAATTGCAATATTTGCATGTCTAAATTGCATACACATGCAAATAGCACAGAAATTTAAAGGAAGCATGCCGGGGGTGCCTAAAAATTAGACATGCCATTGCTATTTTACAATGAGAAGACTGAGCTAGGTTTAGAAAAAAGCCAAAAAAAAAAGCCACATTACCTTTTGCACCTGCCCTCAGGCATATGCAAATGCCAGCTCCCAGTTGAAACTAGGGGCCTCAATCAAGAGGCGGGTGCAAAAGCTGATGGCACCCCGTCTCTACACTTCCACACACACAACGTCAAAAATACCCCCGATCCCCTTGGACTGTCCCTGATATCAACCCTCCTAATTCCCTCCCCCTGATATCAACCCTCCTAATCCCCTCCCCCTTCCCCAGATCTTCTCCAAAGTCTCCCTGATACCTAATAAGAGACAGGAGCAATCCTTAGTCACTCCTGCTCCACTAGGCACCTGATTCAAAATTGCAACTCTAACACAACTCACATGTCTTTAACTACTTTGCAAAACATATCATTTCGATAATGTGGATCTTCAGATATGACAACACAAGTACTGAAAAATCAACTTATCTTAAGCAGCCGAGTGTGAATCGTCATTGATCCAAAATAATGGTTCCGACTATTTTTGAAATTTGAAGCTAAGTAGCTTTATTTTTTCCTGTAATGTTATTTAAACAAAAAATTCTTGAAAAATTAGTTTTAGCAATTTTAAACACATTCCCCCATATTCTAATTCGAGTTTACATGCAGAACTATAATGTGATGCGTGTAAATTCTAAGTTGCATAGTTGAAAAGGTGATATGGGTGTGGCATGGGTGTTTCTAGAACCCACCCAGTCTGCGCCCAATTTAGTCATTCGTATTTATACCAGGTGTTACTTTGTAACTGCCCGTGACTAAATTTAGTCATGCACACAGACGCTTGGCGTATTCTACAAACTACATGGAAATTTAAACTTTTTCTATAAAGTACGCTTAAATTTAAGCATACTTTATAGAATACGCTTAGGTGTATTTTGTGTCAGCGCCAGGCATGATATATAGAATGTAGTCCATTGTGAGCTACTTTTGTTGGCATGTTTCTGTGGTCACTGGAGCTTCAACTTACACCTAGCTACCTCTTTTTTTAAATAGTAAGAAAAAAAGATATTTTAATTGTGCAGCTCTGATTTTGACATAAATTCATTTTTTCAGGTATCTTTAGATAGATAGGATACCTAAACTGCTACAGCATATCAGGAAGCATTTGGAAAAGTACCAGGATCTCCCCCAGCCAACTCACCCACCCTAATTCTTGCTTTTCTTTTACAATTTGCTTGATTGTTTTGCTGTTTAACCATTTTTATCAGAATCTATAAATCCATCTTTCAAACTGCTTTAAATTATATTCCTTGCTCTACTAGAGTGGACAATGAGCATTGAACTTAATGATATATGATGCACTAAGCTTTGTTCCTGCCAGTTATTGACTCGCTCTTATAACTTAATGGCTCATGTGTTTAAATACTTGAAACTTAATTTTTCCTACTCACACAACAGATTCATCAATCTGGGCCCTATATTGGGAATTCATTTCTACGTTTCTTTCACAGAACAAATGTAGACATTAATTTTTTCTGTGACAATACAAAATAAAAGCTGAGCAGTAAGAATATAGCTCATTTTATTTCATTTTCTAAGTGGTTTGCACTGCAGTTCTCCTTTAAAGGGTCAATCTTCCTATCACTTACATAGATGCATAATCCAAAATACTGGTTCCCCATGTAGTTTGCACCAGTTTTCCAAAGTAAAAGCGCATGTATGCTTTCCCTTTGAAAACTGAAGGAAAAATGCCTACAGATAATACTTGTACCTCTTCCAAAGCTTAGACTTACAAAGTTACGTGGAGGGGCATTTTCAATATGATGTCTAAATCCAACTTTGAAATTTAAAGAAGTCTTTATTAAACAGTTAGAGACAATACTGAAACCAAAAATAGATCTGATACAACAAGTCATATAACTGAAAATAAACAGCAATAGAAGTCCCAAAAGGGAACAAGTCGCAACAGCAGTTATCCATACACAACCTAGAAACTTCCATAATGTAGTATAATTTTAAGAAAACAAAAACTCAACCCCACCCAAAAAAAAAATCCAACTTTGGATGTTTTGCACAAAACGTTCAAAATCTGAAGAGGAAAGAAAGTCATTTTTTAAAAACAAAAACACCTATCTTTTTCTTTTTCTTTTTTTTTGGAAAATACTGTTGTGAACAAGGTTTTGTACTTTGTACATGGTTTTTTTGACCATTTTCAAAAAACAAAGTCTAAGTGAAAAATGTTGCAAATCAAGCCGTTAGGGTGTAGGAGGGGCCGGCATTTTTAGTAGACTGGTCCCCCAGACATCCCAGGAGAGCAATGGAGCCAGTGGCGTAGCTACGTGGGGCCTGGGGGGGCCTTGGCCCCCATAGATTGGGCCCTGGACCCCCTGCCGACGACCCTCTCAACCCCCCCTCCCATCGCCAACCCACCTACCTTTGTTGGCGGGGAACACCAACCCCCCACCAGCCGAGGTCCTCCTCGCAAAAGGCTTCGTAGTCCTTCTGTTTCTGACGTCCTGCACGTTGTACGTGCAGGACATCAGACTCACAGAACGAAGCCTTGTAGATCAGCTGATTGCAAGGCTTCGTTCTGTGAGTATGACGTCCTGCACGTACAACGTGCAGGATGTCAGAAACAGAAGGACTAGGAAGCCTTTTGCGAGGAGGAATTCGGCTGGCGGAGGGTTGGGGTCCCCCGCCAGCAAAGGTAGGCAGGTTGGCGGCAGGAGGGGGGGGGTCGAGCAGGACGTCGGCAGGGGGGGTCGACAATGGCTGGCGGGCGGTGGCGGCGGCAACGGGTGAGGGGCGGCAATGGCAGGGGGGTCAGTGGCACCGGGGGGGGGGCTAAAATGTGCCCCCTCACCTCGGGCTCTGGACCCCCCTCTCGCTGAAGTCTGGCTACACCCCTGAATGGAGCACCCTAGGGGGCACTGCAATGGACTTCAAAAAAATGCTCCCAGGTACACATCTCTCCATTGCTCCCTTATCTTGTCTGCTGAACCCCCCCCCCCCCCCCCCAAAACCCACTACCCCCAACTGTAGTGTACACCATCCCTTATGGGTGAAGGGGGTACCTATATGTAGGTACAGTGGGTTTCTGGTGAGTTTTGGAGGGCTCACAGTTTCTACCACAAGTGTAACAGGTAGGGGGAGGTATGGGCCTGGATCTACCTGTTTGCAGTACACTGCACCCACCACTAGACTACTCCAGGGACCTGCATAACATCTGAGACTGGCATAAAAGCTAGTAAATAATGTTTTTAATCACATTTTGGGGGGGGTGGGAGAGGTCAGTGACCACTACGGGAGTAAGGGGAGGTCAACCCTGATTCCCTCCAGTGGTCATCTGGTCATTTATAGCACTTTTTTTGTGCCTTATTTGTTATAAAACAGGTCTAGCTCAAAACATCTTAGTTTTAGTCCCTTTTGTTTTGTTCCATTATGACTGAAACACGTCCAAGTCCTAGTAACAGCCAAATCCCACCCTTAACACACCACTGATATGCTCCCTTGAGATTTGGATGCACTGCATAACCATTGTGAAATAAGGCACATGCTTCTACCCACAGAAAGGGTAGGCAATTTTCAGATCCCTTCAGCATCAAGCCTCTCCTCTTCCTGATAGCATCAGAAACATTTTCCCACACCCTGTGATAAAAACATAATAATATCTTCTCTAAACCCCAGGCATAGTGACATCCCCGAAACCCTCTCAAATAAAGGATGTGATGGAAAAGGCTGACTTAGATTTGGTGTCAGTTACTGAAACATGGCTGGGATATCATTATGCTGAGCTGCAATCTACTGAGGAAGGACGGGATAGGAAGAAAGGGAGGAAGAGTAGTGTTATGTCTTAAAGATAATATTAATGTGACAGAATTGCAAGATTTACAGGGTAAGGAGGAGGAACTGTGGGTTAATCTGGAAAGAGGGGGTGGTAATTCTATTTTTTACTTGTATGCCATACAGGCCCCTCCTCACAGGCAGAAGTGGACAGAGATTTAATTGAAGATATTCACAATACAGCTATGAAAGGGGAAAAAACTACTAATATTTGATTTTAAGATGCTGGATATTGATTGGGACATCCATGTTGCAGGGTCTTCTAAAAGTAAGGAGATCCTGGATTCTCTAAAGGGAGAACTCTTCCAAGTGCTGGTAATGGAAGGTAATGGAATCCACACATTATAGGACAGAACCTGGTGCTTATGAATGGGGACAGTGTTTCTGATGTTGTGGTGGGTGATCCTCTGGCATTCAGTAATCATCAGATGATGTGGTACAATACTGACCCATGTGGAGAGATGCATTAAAAGTAAAGGTTCTAGACTTTAAAATAACTTTGTCAAGATGGGAGAATACCTAAAGGAGCTGTTAGCTGGATAGGAATAGCTTGGGAAGTAGAAAAATAGTGGGCAAAACTGAAAGGAGTGATTTAAGGGCAACAGACCTTTTTTTAACAGGAAAGTAGACAAAACTAAGATGAAAAAGAGGCCGTTTTGATTCTCAAAACCAAGATGTCATCCAAATAGACTATGACAAAGGAATAGAGGAGATCTTGGAAGATGAAGTTAATAAATTCCTGAAATAATGTCAGAAAATTGCTTATAGATGCTATTTTGTTTCACACAAGAAAGGGAGCTGGAGAAGAAAAAGTGAGCCTCTGCCCTGAAGATGTTTCGAAACCTGGCCAAGTTGGCTGAGGTTCTCAATGGGGGAACTACACGTTCTATGACCAG
Organism: Microcaecilia unicolor; assembly: GCF_901765095.1. NCBI lineage: Eukaryota > Metazoa > Chordata > Amphibia > Gymnophiona > Siphonopidae > Microcaecilia > Microcaecilia unicolor. The sequence continues at coordinate 545,318,291 of NC_044032.1, read as the reverse complement.
CTGCCAGTTAAGTAAAAAAAAGAGACATGTTGGAAATTGTAACAAATGAATATAAAGATAGAATGAAGAAGTAAAAGATTGGAATGATGTGAAGAAATAGATGTTTAAAACAAGAGTAAAATAAGATAAAAATAAAAGTAAAAAATTGAAAAATATTGAAGAAAATATATTTATCTAAATGATGGAAGAACTTTAAGAGGATCAATGAGGATTTGCATCTAACTATATATCTTTTGTTTTCTGTTTATTTACCCTGGGATTTCAGTGTTCCTCTGTTTCCTCAGGATATTCATAACAGAGGATGGTCTTTATTCTACAGAGGTAAAAGACTCTGACCTGTCCATGTCCCTTCCAGATTAATACCCCCTTCCAGCTGTGTGCTATGGATTTTGTGCTATGAATTCCATTACCATTTTCATCTGCACAACCTCCGGCAGGAGGGTATACTATGTATCCACCACCCTCTCCGTGAAAAATACTTCCTGACATTACTCCTGAGTCGGTCCCCCCTTCAACCTCAATTCATGTCCTCTAGTTCTACCGCCTTCCCGTCTCCGGAAAAGGTTTGTTTGCGGATTAATACCTTTCAAATATTTGAATGTCTGTATCGTGTCACCCCCGTTTCTCCTTTCCTCCAAGGTATACATGTTCAGGTCAGCAAGTCTCTCGTACGGTTTGCAACGCAAATCCCATACCATTTTTGCAGGTTTTCTTTGCACCGCTTCCATCCTTTATATATCTTTAGCAAGATACGGTATCCAAAACTGAACACCATACTCCAAGTGGGGCTCACCAATGACTTGTAGATGGACATCAACACCTCCTTTCTTCTGCTGGTTATACCCCTCTCTATGCAGCCTCGCATCCTTCTGGCCACGGCCACCACCTTGTCACATTGTTTCTTCACCTTCAGATCCTCTGAAGAAATGTCCATGATCTCTCACACACAAGCAAGCAAAAGAGAAAACTGTTGCGTTAGGTCCATATTGCTATGATGGCAGCAGCATCCACGTCAGTCTGGCTTAGTTTGGTTCTGTGATGCTCTTAAAATGGTTGTCCCGGCTATACCCTACAACACTTCCCTCCTATTTCACACCCTGCATCCCTCCCTTTGCATGTCTAATAACAAAGCTTTGCAGCAATCTAAATAGGTATGAATACTAGCATAGTTGTTGCCTGAACATGTGGGCAATGACTAGAGAAACTAGAATATGGATGAGCAGGAAAGGTAGGACAAGCAATATTGACGCAATATTCACTCAGTCTTCATTTGGAAAGTATTATGCAGTTAAGAAAGGCTTCTGTTACTCTCATAATAGTGTGTGCAACACAGTCAATTGTATATCTAGATATGTAGAGCCCAGAATTGTTGATTCAAAACAGTTCCACTTGTCTCTATGTACAAAAATACAAGTTATTTCTTTCCCTCAAAAAAAAAGCTTTAATTTCCTGATTGTACACAGGAGTGCCATTCCACAGTATTTGCAGATTCAGTAACTAGATAGCTGTAAATATGTAATGGCAAAGGCTCACTGAGGCACATGGCAAATATTCATTATGAATGTTCATGTATTTTTCATATTTTACTTGTCTAATTTTCAGATTTTATCTTCTTTCAGTGCATAATGAGGGTTCAAAAAAGACAGAAAGTATGGATAAAATTCAATATATCTTCCCAACATTTAAACATTTGTATTCAGTGCCAAGCCATACCCAGATAGCGGTGCTGAACATGTGAATACAGGACAGCCAGTGGAGGCTATCCAGATACCCTCCACCTTGGCTATGTCCTAAGACCACCCTGACACTATCCTACTGTCGGAAGCTAAGTAGCTTTATTTTTTTTATTGCAGCACAGTTTATAAGAAACAGTTTAAAATTTTGAAAATTAAAAATAAAATTTGGATCGATGATGATTTGCACAGCGTTGCTTAAGAAAATTGATTCTGTGACTCTTGTGTTGTAAGATCTGAAGATCCAGCTTTCATAAAAATATGCTTTGATTTATAAAACAATGTGAAGTTTGTATGTTGCTAGGAGTAGATTTTTGAAGTTTACAGTGTCCCTGCACATGAAGATTTAGTCCTATCTATTTGATTGACTATCCAGATAGTGCCAGGGTGGTCAGTAAAGATTTCTACTACTACTACTACTTATCACTTCTATAGCGCTACAAGGCATTCGCAGCGCTGTACACCATACATGAAAAAGACAGTCCCTGCTCAAAGAGCTCACAATCTAAATAGGACAAACACACAGACAGACAACTAAGAGGTAAGGGAATTAAAGAGAGCTGGGGATAAAAAGGGTGCAGGGCAAGTGAGTAGTGGTTAGGAGTCAAAAGCAATGTTAAAGAGGTGGGTTTTTAGCCTGGATTTGAAAATGGCCAAAGACGGAGCTAGACGTACAGGCTCGGGAAGTCTATTCCAGGCGTGAGATGCAGCGAGATAAAAGGAACGGAGTCTGGAATTAGCAGTAGAGGAGAATGGGACAGACAAGAGAGATTTATCCACAGAACGGAGTACCCGAGGGGGGCGTAGGAAGAGACAAGAGTGGAGAGGTACTGGGGAGCGGCAGAGTGAATGCACTTATAGGTCAATAAGAGAAGTTTGAATTGAATGCGGAAACGGAAAGGGAGCCAGTGAAGTGACTTGAGGAGAGGGCTAATTTCTAGCAGCTATTTCCAGATAATGCCAGTGAAAATCAGTGGCTGGCCCCGTGAATGACTGAATATTGACCCTGATGATAACAAGAAAGTGTCTAATAGGAATTCTTTCTGCTTCAGAAAGATGTGAGCATAAATTAACTAATGTCAGAAAATTGCTTACAGATGCTATTTTGCACTGTCATTACATCACAAATCATTGCATAAACGAAAACTATGGTAGAAAAGAAATAGGAAATGTATTATATTTTTTTACAATTAGAATTATATAAAAAAGGGTTCTAGAAGTTTTCACATTCATCATATGAAGGCTCCTGAGGAAGGCTCAGTGCCAAGACACAGTGCTGTGTCGAGCCTTCACCAATAAATATCTTACCATCTTTAGAAGCCTCCTCCTATTTTCCTGGTTAGCCTGGTCTGTTTTCCACTTTCTTTTGTTTTCTGTTTATTTACCCTGGGATTTCAGTGTTCCTCACAACAGAAGATGGTCTTTATTCTACAGAGGTAAAAGACTCTGACTTGTCCATGTCCCTTCCAGGTTAATACCCCCTTCCAGCTGTGTGCTATGGATTTTGTATGCCCAATTTACAGAATCCCGACTAAGAGCAATTATATGCATAACTGATAATTAATGCCAGTCAACACATTATAACCAATTGGTAGTTAACACCAATTAGTAGCTAATTATCATAGTAAGTTACATGTGCCATTAACAGTACATGCGCCAAGTATCAGCTATCTTCTGCTGAATATTGACTGTTAGCGTTTAGCAAATAGCCAATTCTATCATGCTATATAATTGGTTATCTGTTGATATTTAGCACATTGCTGGCTACTTTTAGTGGCCAAATTAGGCTGCCAAAATAGTAGGCCTATCTTTGGTCGGCTTAAACTTAAGCAGCCAGCGCTGAATATTGGCTTGGCTGGTTAAATTTAAACCAGCCAAAAATAAACCGGATATTCAATGCCAGTCACCAAAAACAGCCCGACATTGAATATCTGGGCTTAGCGCTGACTGCAGGAGGTAATCCAGCTACCCCCAATGGTCTGAATATTGGCCCCTTTGTCTCTAATGGGCTAATTAAGTTTTGTACTTGGGGCAAGGAGGATTAAATGACTTGCTCAGGGGTCACAAGGAGCTGCAGTGGGAACTGAACCTAATTCCCCTGTTTCAAAGGTCACTGCACTAGCCATTATATACATGATAGATTTGCATACAGATGAGGTAGCATTCATGCAGATATGTTTCATGCATATTCATTAGGAATATCCTGAAAGCCTAACCTGTTTCAGGCCCTTGAGGGCTGAATTTGGACACTCGTATCATAAATACATATGATCTAGGAAGTTCAAGTATAAATTTTTATTTTAATTCACTGCACATAGCTGCTGAATCTTGCTCCCGATCAGGCCAAGGAATGTATTAGAGGTTGCCATGGCAACTTTGCCGAAAGCTGCACGGGATCCAGAATGCGATTATTCTCTTCACTGCTAGGAATGATCCAGAAATGTAAAAAGTTTGAATTTTGTGCAGCCTAAATATAACAGTTACAGAAGTGATTGTGGTAGCAGATGATATCAAAGAATAGTGCTGTCCAAATTACTTGAAGGATTTGACAATTGACTCATTTTGTTTATGCTGATTTTTAGGCCCAAAAACATTTCAGGTGCTCACGTATCCCCCTGTTTACAAAGCCACGCTAGGGCGGCTGGTGCACTAATGTCGACACAGCCCATTCACCGCTAGCGTAGTTTTGTAAGCAGGGGGGTTATTTGACTCATACTATTTTACCAATAGCTGAAGGTGAGTTACATTCAGGTATAGTAGGTATTTCCCTAAACCTAGAAGGCTTACAGGTCAATATTTAAAACTCGCAGCCAGTGTTTTGTTTGAAATATCATGACTGGCTTTTAAAATGTTCAGGTATATGTAGCCATAAGAACCAGTGCTATGGGTGCTTGAGCACCCCCAATTTTGAGCAAACTCCTTGACAGTGTCCAGGGAGGGGTAATTTCCTTTGGTTTAACACCCCAATCATTTTGAAAGGTTGGCTCCCATGTATGCAATACCAATATACATATAACTGCTGAGCTATACAGGTATCAGTGACTGACTATATGTATGGCTAAGCAGTTTAATGTAGACAATGTAGCTAGACAGATAGGAGTCAGTTCTATAAAGGTGCTTAACGTTATGTATGCACGCCAAATTGGGTGTGCTTAAGTGGCTACATGTAATGGTGGAAATGTAAGCTCTGAAATGTGTTGAGCATCCAGTGTGTGCACTATTGTAATTGTGTGCACATATGTGCTTGAAGTAGGAAATGACATCACTGGTGTGAGGACATCAAGAAAATGGTGGTCACTATCAAGATGGCACATTTTGGTGGTACAGACACCCTCCTACTGGCCAGGTTTATATTCCCAAAGATGAGGAAGTTGCCCCATAATCTGGCCAAACGAGAGACAATGTTAAAATCAGGAGCGTGTGGCAGAGCCTGCAGAAAACATCTAATGCAGAGACAGGTATCCTGAGAGAAGTAAGTGCTGTTAGAGGGCCATCACAGAAAGGATGTTTGTTGATTGGATATGCAAGAGAAATAAATGTGTAAGACTGGATCCATGCATGCACTATTATGACACATGGGGGCTGGATTTGCAGAAGGCCTATGGACATAGCAGCAACACTGACTCAGAGCATTATTGCATTTGGGCTCAGAAAGGGAGAGAAGAGAAGTCACAATCTGTGCAGAGGATGCAAAAAACTCAGCAGTACCTTACCAGGGCATATATTTATGTAATCATCATGTTTGTTGAGGTTAAACTGTTTGGGGAGGCTAGGGGAGGTTAAACTGTTGGGGGAGGCTGAAGGTTTGAAAGTTAAATAAAAGCATAGACATAGAAACATAGAAAAATAAAGATAGATAAAGACCATATGGACTATCTAGCCTGCCCATCCATACCATCCATACCATCTAGAGATCCCATGTGCCTGTTGAGGGGATTGGAAAGCTAAGGGTCATCTGGTGTTATGTTATGTTGGGAGTGACAATAATCACCCATCTATCACCACAGCGCACTCTTCCTCCATCATCATGTATGTCATGTAGGTCAAACCCACATGAAGGCAAAACTCACTGTTAAAAATTGAGTAGAAAAAGCAAGCCTAAGGATTGTACAAAGGTATTTGTGCATGTCTATGGCCCTTAGAAACCTCAATGCAGCCAACCATATACCATATATTGAAGCCACAAAAGACCACACTAGGAGGCTTCGAGTGGACACATGCTATGGTGGGGAGCAGTTACAGTCTATCTGCAGTGGACTACCAAAGGTACCATAATGGAAACCCTATGTGTAAATAGTTATGTAATCTCTCTTTCCCCCTTTTTGCATTTCCACACAGATTAAAAGGCTGAAAGAAAGGCTTCCATACCTCCCCATAATAGAATTCTTTGTTACTCGCCTATTTCCTCGCCATCTATTTCAAGCAGGAAATAAAATAGTAATCATAGGTTTAAAACCCCACTGTTCTGTCACAGCAGGTACATGTCAACAACATGCCCAAATGACACAAGCACAAACATTCGAACACAAAATCTCACAGTCTTAAGACAACTGTAGTCCAACTCACATGGAGGGGCATAATCGAACGGCGCCAGTCAAATTGATGGCCAGCCATCTTCGGAGCCAGCTCCGCAAAGGGGCGGAGCAAACCTTATTTTCAAAATACGGTTGGGGCCGGCTAAATCGATTGCCGGGTTTAGAGTAGGATCGCCGGGTTTACATAGATGGCCGGCTTCGTTTTCAAGCCATAACGCAAACCGGGCCCGGCCATCTCAAACCCGGCAAAATGCAAGGCATTTGATCGTGGGAGGAGCCAGCATTTCTAGTGCACTGGTCCCCCTGACATGCCAGGACAGCAACCGGACACCCTAGGGGGCACTTCTAAATATTTTTAAAAAAACCAAAAATAGGTGCCAGGAGTATAGCTCCCTTACCTTGTGTGCTGAGCCCCCCCAATTCCCCCCCCAAAAAACCCACTCGCCACAACTCTACACCATTACCATAGCCCTAAGGGGTGAAGGGGGGCACCTACATGTGGGTACAGTGGGTTTGGGGGGGTTTTGGTGGGCTCAATATTTATCACCACAACTGTAACAGGTAGGGGGGTGGGCCTAGGTCCACCTGCCTGAAGTGCACTGCACCCACTAAATACTGCTCCATGGACCTGCATACTGCTGTCAAGGAGCTGGGTATGACATTTCAGGCTGGCATACAGGCTGGCAAAAAAATGTTTTATTTTATTTTTTGGGGTGGGAGGGGGTTGGTGACCCCTGGGGGAGTACGGGGAGGAGATACCTGCTTCCCTCCGGTGGTCATCTGGTCAATTGGGGCACTTTTTTGAGACTTGGTCCTCAAAAATAAATGGACCAAGGTCATCCAGTGAAATGCTCATTCGAACCGGCCACTTTTTTTCCATTATAAGGCGAAGCCGGCCATCTCGTACCCACGTCCCCGCCCTTCCCCCGTCACACCTTCACTACCCTACCAACATGCCCCCTTGAAGATTGGCCGGCGCCGCGACAAAAAAGCAGTTGAGGCCGGCCAAAATCGGCTTTTGATAATACCGATTTGGCCGGGATCAGGAGATCACCGGCGATCTCCCGATTTGTGTCGGAAGATCGCCGGCAATCACTTTCGAAAATGAGCTGGATAGTCTCAGTTCCACTAGTGACTATGTGAGTTGGACTACAGTTGTTTTGAGACTTTTGAACTGTGTGGTGTTGGCAGGATACATTTGTTTTTAAAGGAGAGCGCCTTACTGGCAGCTACCAGTTACTTTATCAAACATCCTTTTCAGACTTCTGATGCAGGTCAGATTAGCTGAAACATGACTCATGTCGCGTCTCAGATGATAATTAATAAAGCTATGTATTACCGTTACATCGTCTTTTCATTTTTCGAAGTCACCTTCGCTGTGCCTTGTGTATAAGCACAAATAAATCAGGCACCTTACTATTGTAGAATTAGGCCCAGAGGCCAGATTCAATAAATAGCACTCAAATTTAGGCACCAGGAAAAATCTGTGCTAAGTGCTATTCCATAAAAAACACTTCAGACAGCACAGATTCCTGTGTCCAAATTTGAGCATGAGGATTTACTCCTGCTGAAACCTGGTGTAAGTCCTGGCGTGCAAGTTGAGCATGTAACTTTGGTTTCCATAACACTGCCCCCAAATTTTGGGAACACCCCTGACTCACCCATGCCCCTTCCATGGCCATGCCCTCTTTTGGATTGCATGCAAGACAATTCAAGTGTGCAGTGTTATAGAATAATGTGCAAGCAGATTTATTTTATTTATTTATTTATTTATTTATTTATCTATCTAAAACATACCTGCTGAATCCACAATGTTCTAGGTGGATTACAATTAATACATTCATAATATTAAAATGATATAATTAAACAAAACAAACACTAAACATTTTGACATTCCACCTGATATTTAGTACTATTTATCTAGCCAGAATGACTGAAGTGCTTAACTATTACTACTAATCATTTTTGTAGTGCTACAAGATGTATACAGTGCTGTACACATTACATGCAGATACTTTCTCTGTCCCTAGTGGGCTCACAATCTAAGTTTTTTGTACCTGGGCTAATGGAGGGTTAAGTGACTTGCCCAAGGTCACAAGGAGCTGCAGTAGGAATTGAACCCAGGTTGTACTAACCATTAGGCTATTCCTCTGCTCTTATAAGCTTAACTGGCTATCTGCCAGAATTCTACAGGGGATAACTGACTATCCCCAACTGAATATCCCTGGATAGCAGATAGCCAGTTATATCACGCGATATAACTGGCTAGCCACGATTTTTAAACTAGGTGTAGTCGCCATATATGGCCTCTTGAAAACCTGGTATATCTTTCGCCAGTTTGAAGATAACTGGCTAAGTCTTGAATATTGTCTCAGATGATTATCTTCAAACTGGCCAGAAATAAAATGAATATTCAATGCCGGTCACCGGAAATGGCCCGGCATTGAAAATCTGGGCTTAGCGCCGACCGCTGGAGTTAGCCGGTCTAACTTCCATGATCTGAATATCAGTCCCACTATCTCCATGTCTGCACAATTACACTGTTCATCAGATAGTTCAGACACTGTCTCAAGGTCTCTTAATCATCAGATGCATGTGTAAATTCAAAGTTGTGCCAATTAATGTCAATAATTGTTGACACCTCATTAACTCATTAATTTGCAAGCACATCTGCCCTGCATGCCCAAATTTGGTAGAAAGAATTCAGGGGATAGTGACTATATATCGCTACTATCCATATAGCTAAACAGAATGCTATCACTTCTCCCCAGCACTATAGAGATAGTACTGGAGCAGTCAGTATAAAATTTCAGCGGCAGAATATGGATAGAGTCAATGAAAATTCATGAATAAGGCACTTCTACATGTAAATGGCAAATCTAAATACTGGCTGCTTATGTTTATGCAGAATTGTAAAATTTATGCATGCATGAGTGCACATATTATTTATCACATTTATACCCCACATTTTCCCACGTTTGCAGGCTCAATGTGGCTTACAATAGACCGAAAAGGCTATCGCCGGTCCAGTAGTTATACAAATACAATAGATTGTGGTGGTCAGAGTGGATAGAAACATCAGGGTATAAGGGAAAAAGGGTAAAGGTAAAAGAGTCCAAAATAGTCCATTTATATGCTGTTTTGAAGGACTTTGGATTTTATGTTGGAGCCTGGATTTTATGTTGGAGCCTGGGGGTAGGTCTTCTGGAATAGGCTGGTCTTGAGTAATTTCCTAAAGTTGAGATGGTTTTGGATAGTCGATAACACCCTCATCCTCCCTGTGTCATCATCTGCCCGCAACCTCGGAGTCATCTTCGACTCCTCCCTCTCCTTCTCTGCGCATATCCAGCAGACAGCCAAGATCTGTAGCTTCTTTTTCTATAACATCAGCAAAATTTGCCCTTTCCTCTCTGAGCACACCACGCTCTCATTACCTCTCGCCTTGACTACTGCAACCTACTCTTCACTGGCCTCCCACTTAACCATCTATCCCCCCTTCAATCCGTTCAGAACTCTGCTGTGCATCTTATCTTCCGCCTGGACCAATATGCTCATATCACCCCTCTCCTCAAGTCACTTCACTGGCTTCCGATCAGATACCGCATACAATTCAAGCTTCTCTTACTAACCTAGAAATGCACTCAATCTGCAGCCCCTCATTACCTCTCTACCCTCATCTCCCCTTATGCCCCTACCCAAAACCTCCGCTCATAGGACAAATCCCTCCTCTCAGTACCCTTTTCCACCACTGCCAACTCCAGGCTCCGCCCTTTCTGCCTTGCCTCACCCTATGCTTGGAATAAACTCCCTGAGCCCATACGCCAAGCCCCCTCCCTGCCCATCTTCAAATCCTTACTCAAAGCCCATCTCTTCAATGTCGCTTTCGGCACCTAACCATTATACCCCTATTCAAGAAATCTAGACTGCCCCAAATTGATTGACTGCACATTTTGTCCTTTAGATTGTAAGTTCCTTTGAGCAGGGACTGTCCTTCTTTGTGAAATTGTACAGCGCTGCGTAACCCTAGTAGCGCTTTAGAAAAGTTAAGTAGTAGTAGGTGACTTAATACCAGTGATTGAATTAGATATCGAAATACTTCTCTAGGGAAGAAAGATTTTATCCGCTTGAGTTTCCACAATGAAAAGAACACATGCTTATAGATGTCAATAATTGGCCTAAGCACTGTTCTGTAAATACCCCCTTAAATTAGATAGTGGGTATTTGCAAAGTATCCAAAGCATCCAACTTTCAACTTCTGTAATTCCTAGGGGGAATACTTTTGCCACTATCATCCTCAGGTTTATTTACAGGGAATTCTCATTTAGGGCTATTTACATATATACAGTTTCTCCTGTCCATGCCCGTCCTGTAGAGAGATTTTATCCCCAAAAGCTGTACTCCTCTTTTTAACACTGATTCACTTTTGCTGGCTCAGACCCCCCCCCCCCCCTTATCTGACCCTCTTTCAGCGTTGACCCAACTTAGGTCCACTCTGGTTCTGGGACAAGCTCTCCCTGGCTCCAATCCCCTGCTCCCGGGCTGGACCTTCTTCTACCCACCCATAGCAGACTGTCTCCTGGTTGCCACTTATTGGAGCTGCAACCTGCCTCTCTAAGCCAGTGGATCTGTCCAATTCTCAGGACTCTCCTTTCTCTTCTCCCAGTCAATGGCAGGGGATGTACAGGCAGCTCCAGTCCTGCATCAACCAAAGCCCCGTAAGCAACCAAAGACCCCCTAAAGGGCATAGCTTTATCTCCTTCTAGACTCCCCCACCCCAATCATTTTTCAGTACCAGGGCACTATTTCTCTGCATTTTATTTCAAACTACTCCCCATGAGCTGGGCTTTCTCCCACCCAGGTACATCCTACCTAGGGTTACCATACATCCAGTTTTACTCAGACATGTCCTCTTTTTGAGGACCTGGCCAGGCAACCGGGCAGGTTTTGCCAGCCTGCCCATTTGTTCAGATTTGCAGATGAACGGGCAGGCTGGTGGGAGGGTGTCCTATTCTCCCTTTCCCTTAAGTACATAAGTATTGCCATACTGTGAAAGACCAAAGGTCCATCAAGCCCAGCATCCTGTTTCCAACAGTGGCCAATCCAGGTCACAAATACCTTTGCCTTAGTGTGGTGCCCTGGTGGTCTAGTGACCTCTTTGGAGCAAGAAAGAGCCCCCTCTTTCCTGCCCGGTCCAACTGCAGACTGTCCTTCTCCTGACGCTGATTCAAAATGGCTGCTGAGAGTTCAAGCAGTGGCCTTGCGAGACTTCTTCAGAGGTGTTGAAATATCACTGCTTGAACTCTCAGCAGCCATTTTGAATCAGTGCCAGGAGAAAGACAGTCTGCAGACATGCCAGGCAGGAACGAGGGGACTCTTTCCTTCCTCAAAGAGGTCACTAGACCACCAGGGCACCACACTAAGGTAAAAGAGGGGAGGGGTAGTGAATGGAGTTATGTGGGTAGAGGGAGGCTGGAAAATTGGGGAGGGGATCTAAATGGGGGAGAGAGGGAATCTGGCTTTCTTTGGGGGGTCAAAGTGACAAGAGGTGGGGTGGGGTATGATGAGACAGGGCGGGGTGCAACAGGAGGCAGGGCAGGGGTGCAAGAGGGGTTGGTGACCCTAATCCTACCACTCCAACCCTCTGGCAGGGACCTCCCTCCCCCTAGGACTCTGGAAAAATCACTTTAGTAATAACCATTCCATGGGTATTACATATCTTTATTGTCTTGACAGCTCAGCCTCTGTAACCTGTTGTCTCCCAAATTTGCAGGGTTATTGCTCAGTTATTCTGTGTGGGCTGCAGCATGCGCGTCCACATTCTCCCATGGGCCTGCAGAGATTGTCTAAAGATAATCTTTCTCCCTGGAGAAGGAAGGAGGGCAACCCTTCATGTGTGTATATAAACGGGTCAAAGCCAGGACTGTCATTAATACTTGAAGACTGTGGGTCAATTTTAGCAGGGAATGGAAAAAGTGCCAGTACTCACTATCACTGAATATCCCCTAAAGAAAGCCCTGAATAATTTTATAAAGATCCTCTGTGGCACAGATAATTTGACAACAAAAACTGATTGACGCTAAAGCCCAACAAGTTAACTCAGCAACTGTCTTAAGGGTTTGGTCTGTGCTATTTTGGAGTGAATACAGATTTTATTTGGCAAGTCATATTTCACATCAGATTACAAACATGACCATCAGCAATAACAGTTAACAAAGTGTAAGACGTCAACTTCCCACCCCCATGGTTTTGGTGTCCAGAAGGTACATAATTGCTGAATATCTATATTGTTTTGTATATATGGAGGGGCATAATTGAACAAAAACGTCTATCTCCATGGGCGTTTATCCCCGAGAACGGGTCCGTGAAGGGGCGGACCGAACCGTATTTTCGAAAAAATAGACGTCCATGTTTTATTCGACAATTTGTGAGCTGGGCGTTTTTGTTTTTCAGTGATAATGGAAAATGAAAGCGCCCAGGTCAAAAACGAATAAATCCAAGGCATTTGTTCGTGGGAGGGGCCAGGAGTCGTAGTGCACTGGTCCCCCTCACATGCCAGGACACCAACCCAGCACCCTAGGGGGCACTTTTACAAAAACAAAAAAAAGGTAAAAGAGCTCCCAGGTGCATAGCACCCTTCCCTTGGGTGTTGAGCCCCCCAAATGCCCCTCAAAACCCACCACCCACAAGTCTACAACATTACTATAGCCCTAAGGGGTGAAGGGGGGCACCTACATGTGGGTACAGTGGGTTTGGGGGGCGGTTTGGAGGGCTCCCATTTACCAGCACAAGTGTAACATGTGGGGGGGGGGAAGGGCCTGGGTCCACCTGCCTGAAGTCCACTGCACCCCCTAATAACTGCTCCAGTGACCTGCATACTGCTGCCAGGGAGGTGGGTATGACATTTGAGGGTGAAAATAAAAAGTTGTGAAACGGCATATTTTGTGGTGGGAGTGGGTTTGTGACCACTGGGGGAGTCAGGGGAGGTCATCCCCGATTCCCTCCAGTGGTCATCTGGTCATTTAGGGCACTTTTTGGGGCCTTATTCGTGGAAAAACAGGGTCCAGGAAAAGTGCCCTAAATTCTCGCTAAAAACGCATATTTTTCTTCCATTATCGGCGAAAGGCGCCCATCTCTGATCGCCCGATAACCACGCCCCAGTTCCGCCTTCACCACACCTTCGACACGCCCTCATCAACTTTGTCCACATCCGCAACGGAGTGCAGTTGAAAACGTCCAAATTCGGCTTTCGATTATACCGCTTTATTCGTTTTTGTGAGATAAACGTCTATCTCCCGATTTGGGTCGCAAAATAGACGTTTTTCTTTTTCAATTATAAGCTGGATAGTATTCTAAATTAAGACACAGAGCTTTTTCAGAAAGTACTGAAAATGATATATGGTATTCATCCCAGAGTATTAATAGAACTAAAAAATGAACTTGCGGAGCTACTGTTAGAAATATGCAATCTGTCCCTAAAATCGAGTGTAATACCGGAAGACTGGAGGGTAGCCAATGTTACTCCGATTTTTAAGAAAGGTTCCAGAGGAGATCCGGGAAATTATAGACCGGTGAGTCTGACGTCGGTGCCGGGCAAGATGGTGGAGGCTATTATTAAGAATAAAATTGCAGAGCATATACAAAAACATGGACTGATGAGACAAAGTCAGCACGGATTTAGTGAAGGGAAGTCTTGCCTCACCAATCTAATGCATTTTTTTGAGGGGGTAAGCAAACATGTGGACAATGGGGAGCCGGTTGATATTGTATATCTGGATTTTCAGAAGGCGTTTGACAAAGTGCCGCACGAAAGACTCCTGAAGAAATTGCAGAGTCATGGAATCGGAGGTAGGGTATTATTATGGATTAAGAACTGGTTGAAAGATAGGAAGCAGAGAGTAGGATTGCGTGGCCAGTATTCTCAGTGGAGGAGGGTAGTTAGTGGAGTCCCGCAGGGGTCTGTGCTGGGTCCGTTGCTTTTTAATGTATTTATAAATGACCTAGAGATGGGAATAACTAGTGAGGTAATTAAATTCGCCGATGACACAAAATTATTCAGGGTCGTCAAGTCGCAGGAGGAATGTGAACGATTACAGGAGGACCTTGCGAGACTGGGAGAATGGGCGTGCAAGTGGCAGATGAAGTTCAATGTTGACAAGTGCAAAGTGATGCATGTGGGTAAGAGGAACCCGAATTATAGCTACGTCTTGCAAGGTTCCGCGTTAGGAGTTACGGATCAAGAAAGGGATCTGGGTGTCGTCGTCGATGATACGCTGAAACCTTCTGCTCAGTGTGCTGCTGCGGCTAGGAAAGCGAATAGAATGTTGGGTGTTATTAAGAAGGGTATGGAGTCCAGGTGTGCGGATGTTATAATGCCGTTGTATCGCTCCATGGTGCGACCGCACCTGGAGTATTGTGTTCAGTACTGGTCTCCGTATCTCAAAAAAGATATAGTAGAATTGGAAAAGGTACAGCGAAGGGCGACGAAAATGATAGTGGGGATGGGACGACTTTCCTATGAAGAGAGGCTGAGAAGGCTAGGGCTTTTCAGCTTGGAGAAGAGACGGCTGAGGGGAGATATGATAGAAGTGTATAAAATAATGAGTGGAATGGATCGGGTGGATGTGAAGCGACTGTTCACGCTATCCAAAAATACTAGGACTAGAGGGCATGAGTTGAAGCTACAGTGTGGTAAATTTAAAACGAATCGGAGAAAATTTTTCTTCACCCAACGTGTAATTAGACTCTGGAATTCATTGCCGGAGAACGTGGTACGGGCGGTTAGCTTGACGGAGTTTAAAAAGGGGTTAGATAGATTCCTAAAGGACAAGTCCATAGACCGCTATTAAATGGACTGGAAAAATTCCTCATTTTTAGGTATAACTTGTCTGGAATGTTTTTACGTTTGGGGAGCGTGCCAGGTGCCCTTGACCTGGATTGGCCACTGTCGGTGACAGGATGCTGGGCTAGATGGACCTTTGGTCTTTCCCAGTATGGCACTACTTATGTACTTATGTACTTATGTACTTATGTGCTTGGAAAAGGCAGAGTCCACCTGAATAATACTCTCCATTAGAGAACGGTACAATATGGGGGGTGAAGTATTTCTGTGTACAAAAGATTAGCAGGACTTGGGGGTAATGGGTTTTGATGAACTTAAGGTGGCCAAACAGGTAGAAAAGTTGACAGTCAAAGCCAAAAGGATGCTTGAGTGTATAAGGAGAAGGATGACCAGCAGGAAAAAAGAGCTAATGGTGCCCTTGTATAAGTCTCTGCTGAGACCCATTTAGCGTACTGTGTGCAATTCTGGAGACCTCACCTATAGAAAGATATAAACAGGATGGAGTTGGTCCACAGGGCGGATACAAAGTGGGTAAGCGGTCTCCATCATAAAACATATAGGGACAGTCTTATGAACCTCAACATGAACATACATTAAGTGAGGAAAGAGAGAAGGGATATGAGAGAAACATTTAAATATCTCAGTGGCTTTAATGTACAGGAGGTAAGCCTTTTTCAAATGAAGGTAAACTCTGGAATGAGAAGGCATAGGGTGAAGTTAAGAGGAAATAGGCTTAGGAGAAATCTAAGAAAACACTCTTTCAAGGAAAGAGTGGTGGATGTGTGGAATAGCCTCCCGGTGGAGGTAGTGGAGATGAGGACTGTCAGAATTTAAGGAAGTGTGGGCCAGACACCTGGGATCCCTTATGAAAAGGAGGAGTTAGTGGTTACTGAGGATGAGCAGACTGAATTGGCCATTTAGCCCATATCTGCCATCATGTTTCTATGTTTCTATTACTAGTTTTCTCTCTGGGAAGAATTAAATGGGTTATTTTTAATTGTATGTCTATGTACTTTGCCTAGAGAAACATTGTAATGGAGGCTTGTAAGCAAGTCAAATGAATAAATAAATAAATAGCTACTCATCTGCTCCAGATGTGGGTTATATTTTCCTCCGTGAGGCCTCTACCTCAAATAGATAAAGCAGTCCTGCCAGTCTTATTTTTAGTCACATAATATAGCTCCCATTATTTCCTATGGGAGGAAATGTTATTTTTTCCGCTCCAATGGAAAATTAAATATAAAACCTTTGGAATATTATTTTCTTTCTCTATATTTTCTTCCATGGAAATTAAGTTGGGAAAAAAAAGTATCAGGAAAGAATGACAAAACGTCTGAGCACTCAAAGAGAAAACATTGTGAGGGTTCCCTGCCCAGGAACTCCATTCATCAGGTAAGTCACTCTTATCTGTACCCTTCTCCTCCACCACCTTCTCCAGACTTCATTCCTTCCATCTTGCTAGGCCGAACATCTGGAACAGACTTTCTGAATCAGCACATCATCTGGCCCTATTCAAATCCAGGCTAAAAGCTCACCTTTTTGAGGATGCTGTTAACTCTTAACCCCTTTTTCACCTGTTCAAACCCATCTTGTTATATTCATTCCCATAATAAATGGAAGTCCCTAATCCCTTATTTGTTCTGTATGTCTGTCTTCACTGAATTGTAAACTCTGTCCAGCGTGGACTGCCTCATACAGTTTTGTACAGTGCTGTGTTATAAAAAGAATAAGCAACAGGTATAATAGTATTGCTATAGTACACTGGCATTTATTACATACAATACAAGTGACTAACCACACTTTCTACACATATCCCACCAGCCACCACTCTGTCCCTTTATTTAGGTCTCAAGTACACAAACAACCAGTCTTCTGCAGAAGCATTCACTTTAATAAAGAGTGACATCTACATGCATCTACTGGAAGCATTTCTGCTCTGCAGGATACCAGCCTTTAGGCTATTGTATATTTTAAGTAGTTCAGGTTTGAAAGAAAGCGAGAAGAAACTCATAAAAGTGGGTTACGTTAAGTAGTATGACCAAATAATACAAAGTCAGGATATACATAGTAGAGAACTGCACAGGAATGGGGTTAGCGGGAATCCCGCAGTTTCTGCTGGGATCCCCTTGAGGTCCAGAGGACTCCCTCGGGGATAGACGCAGGTCCTGCGGGGTTCCCAAGAAGTGTAGTTCCAGACCAGTCTACCTATCTTCCCTTGTGTTACTAAGCTAGCTTAGTAATTATAATAGCACTAAAAAAATTAATGCATATGGATGATAGCATTGAAATCCCCTTAAGTACTGAGAGGGAAAATTATCAACATGGGCTACTGTTAAGTTGGGTCATTTTACCACAAGTCAGGTTATTTTAGTACAGGGGAAGGGGATTACTTGTGGGGACAGGCAGGGATGGAGGATATTCCAGTAGAGACAGGTTAAATTCAAGTGGGAATGGGGGGGGGGGGGGGGTTCTGTTCCTGTGCAACTTTCTAATACATATATAGCCCCATTTTAGATAGAACATAGAAACTGGAATTGATATGTACAGGAAGAAATGTGTATGATTCTGGTACTATTTTAGAAAAGCATCCAGCAATGCAGAGCCTGTTCTAAAATACATGTAGTAGTTCATATGTATTTATCAGCAGCACTCTGATATAATAGCCTGGACAAAATAGCCCCGACAAAATGGCTCCTAACAAAATAGCCTCGTAACAAAATATCCCTTGACAAAACAGTCCCTGTAACAAAATAGCCTATAGTCCTTTACAAAAATAAGAAGTATAGTAAAAACTCTGTCTCCCTCCCTCTGGAGGTCTAGCATCTCCCTCTATCCTCACCTCCTAACATAGTCCAGCATGTCTCTCTCTTCCTCCTGCTTACCCTCTGCTGTCTGGTATCTCTCCCGCCCTCCCCCAGCTCCTAACAAAATAGCCTCGTAACAAAATATCCCTTGACAAAACAGTCCCTGTAACAAAATAGCCTATAGTCCTTTACAAAAATAAGAAGTATAGTAAAAACTCTGTCTCCCTCCCTCTGGAGGTCTAGCATCTCCATCTATCCTCACCTCCTAACATAGTCCAGCATGTCTCTCTCTTCCTCCTGCTTACCCTCTGCTGTCTGGTATCTCTCCCGCCCTCCCCCAGCTATCCTCCAATATACCTGTGGTCCACCGGCAGCATCAACAAGCTGCTTCGACTGGCCCCTGAAGTGTTCTCTCTGTTGTGTCCTGCCTACATGGACATAGAAAGTTGCATCAGATGATGCAGGACACAACAGAGGGAGTGCTTCCAGGGCCAGCCAAAGCAGCTTGTTGACGCTGCTGGCAGCCCACAAGAACATTGGAGGATCGCCAAAGGTGGGGGGAAAGGGCAAGAGAGATACCGGACCACACAGAGCAGGCAGGAGGAAGAGGGAGTCATTCCAGACAGTGAGCACTGAAACTGGAGTGGCAAACGGAAGACATACCTTGGCTCAAAACAGCAACAGGACTCATAAAGACACACAGTTGCAGCAGTTGGAACAGGAGCAGAACAGGTAAAGTACTCGGGGGCTCATATGTTAGGGGCTAAATTGTGGACAGGCCTTTTTGTCAGGAACTTTTTTTGTCTGTTTTGGGGGGAGGGGTTGTCGGGGCTATTTTGATCAGGTACCATTAATCAGCACCTGTAGCAGGAACAGCCATTGTACTAAAATACTGAACAGAAGAACCTCAGCAACTTACACATATGTGTCGATATTTACATGTGTAAGTTGGTGACCAGGCACTGGCTGGGAGGTACTATGCCACTGCGCTGTTGCATGGATGGGAATATTGTTACAGCTCTTGTCAGGGATGTGAGTGTGTGTGCATCCTCATGCCTATGTGGCATACAGCTGGCTGGGAGATGGCAAGAGATACTGTTTGTTCCTCCCATTCTTATAGCCACTTTTTCTGGAACCCCCATGGGAAAGGCAGTTTACATACTGCAAGGTGGAAAACCTAGGTTTGGGGGAATCTATCTGTAATGTAATCATGCTAGCTGGCTTGGGGCCGGCACTGGTGCCAGTGGCTGCATATCACCCCGTGACTCATGGGCATGTGTCATAGCTATGTAAGTGTATGTAACATGCTGGCCATTTCTACTGACTGGCCACTTTTATATTGGTCACAAGAGTGTGCTGTCCAAACATCCCTTCCCCCTCCCCCACCTTCCTTTCCATGTCATCTCATAGATTTGGGGTTGGCTACAACATATTCTAGTAGTATGAGGGTTGTGGGCACAGTCAGGCGTTGATCCAGAACAGAGCTGTTATAGGGGTGCAATGTCAGTGGTACTTACGTCTGACCTTGAGGCATTCCCTCATGCGCCAGATGAGGCCTGGGTCTTCCTGCCGTATCCACCTGTACCGGTACCTGAGCGCCTCGAGGTTATACCAAATCATCTGCAAAACATAAGTTGATGGCGAGAGGGTTCAGATGATGGGGCTTCTTGGCTTCACTTACATACTTTTTATGACATTTACAATGCTTCTCACATAGCACGTGACGGATGGCAACAGCCACATTTGGGGGGCTGAGAGGGTGGGTATGCAATACACAGGCACAGGTACTGTGTGAGCTGAAGTGGCCATGGGAAGTGAAGATGGCATGGTGGCCTTTCTGTGGAGCATGTGCACTGTTGCTGGGAAGTGGGGTAAAGCAGGTGTATCTTTGGGTGGCTGCATGTACTTTGGTGAGCTGCTGCCAATGTTCCCATCAGTATGCAGGTGTGGAGTGGCATGCTGGGAATGGGGAGATTTAGGGGGTTCACATATGTGCAACCGCTCATTTCTGCATTTAATGGTTAGCGAAGGGGGACCCATAATTACTTGACATTGGATATTCTGGACATTCTGATTTCATCAATGGTTTGTTATTCCTTATTGTGAAAACACAATATAATTTATTGCAACAACAACAAAAAAAGAATTCACTGTATGGTGCTTGAACATGAGTGGTGATATGATCCTGGGAATCATTGCTTCACACTCACCTTTCCAGGCTGCTCCTGATGGATCTCCATACCCTATGGAAACATTGTGGGATGGCAGATGGTGGTGGCACTTGAATATCTCTCTCCTGTGCCTGAAGCACAAGAAGACCAGGAGCTCAGACTCCTGCACTGAAAAACTAGCCTCCCTTAGCAGAGACATTACTTCCACAATGAGGTTCATTCTTCCATGTGCAGAGGTATACATATATATAGATAGATAGATAGATAGATAGATAGATAGATAGATAGATAGATAGATAGATAGATAGATAGATAGATAGATAGATATAGATATATATGCACATTTCGCACATGGAGGGAATGTCCTGCCGTTGCACTGGACGTTTTCTCGACATGGGAACCACTACCACCATTGCATATTTTGCGTAGTGTACTTCCAATTGGTGGAAATGTTTATCTCAAAATATCTATGACGTTTGCAGTGTTTCTTTTTTTTTTAACCCTTTTTTAGTGTATTTTCGAATATTGGAAAATGTTTATTTTCCTCTTCCATTATGGACTTAGTTTTTAGCACATTTCCGATAAATGTTTTTTCACCATTTGGACATCATATCAAAAATGCCCCTCCATGTATCTAAATCAAAGCTATAAAGGGTCCAAGTTATATGCAATTGCAAAATAGTTATATGCAATTGCAAAATAGTTACTGTATTCATTCTAATAAATGTTCCGGTGATTATTAGAAATATGCTTTTTCTAGTCTAGAGTGGGCTATTAAAGAGAGCACTTCAATTTTTAGGAAGCCTGAAATTGTTGATGTAAGATACATTTTTCTTCTCTCCCCTCCCCTTCCCATCCCTGGTGGTGTCCAGCATTTTCTCCTCCCATCTCCCCTTTCCATCTCTGGCGGTGTCCAGCATTTCTCTCCTCCACCCCCCAACCAGAAGTATAGCCAGGTTGTGACACCAGGGGGAGCAGAGCGCAAACTACGTAGGCGACACATGCACTGCATAGGCTGCCAGAATAATAGGCACCAGTGCTGTTAGAACTCCGTTTGGAGAAGCGGTCACTCCCCTGGTGCCCATACCCCCATGATGACCAGCATTTCTCTCCTCCACCCTGCCCCCAGTGGTATCTGGCATTTCTCTCCTCCACGCTCCACCCCCTCTCAATGACCAGATTTCTCTTCTCTTCTCTTCTCCTAATCCTGACACCATGCTTATGGTGCTGGGCTGGTATGATTCTTAAGCATCTGTACATGCCATACAGAAGTTCAAGACACCACACTGGCTCAGTGCCATAGCCTTAGTGTCAGCATCAGCTGGGAGAGGAGGTAAAAAGAGAAATTTGGTCACGGTGGAGGGGGAGTGAAGGATAGAAGATAGAAATGTCAATCATCATGGGGAGGAGGTGTGGCAGAGAGAAATTTTCCAACAATGCCTGATGGCTGAATTCTGGGGTGGAGAATTATTAGGGAAACTAGAATTTGGATTGTAGACTAAATTTACGGGGGGTTTTGGTCCTGAAGTGGGTGGGGGGGGGAAGCAGTTATAAGACATGGGCAATTAAGATTACAATACTAACAAAGTATTGATTGTTCCAATATCTCTATAACATTTAATACTGTTTCCAACACAGGAACACTCTGACTTTCAATAACTCATTCCCTTGACTCATTTGTCCTAGCAGCTGGAAAATATCAGGCCCTCGCAATCAATGGAAATGCCACAGTAGGAAAGGCATATATCTGTAATAATGGTAGCATGATTTCTTTGTTCTACAGTAATAAGAAATTTGTTATCCTGCAATTAACCAGTGTGGAGTGTGGTGAAAGGGGAGCACCTTGAAACAGCTCTTTTGGCGAAACACGTGTCAGCATTGATCCCCCTATTAGTTTCAACTGCTCAGATAAGTGATTTCATTTTTATATAAACAGAAAAAAGAAAAAATGTCTTTGATGAATAAAATGGATGAAGATTTAAGTGATCAATGGAACTGATGAAGATTATGATGCAATCTGTATTCCTTTGAAATAATTTCGGAATAGCATCACTGAGGAACCATACCCTAACATGTAAGTGTTACTGCTTGAGTTCTTTTTGGTTTGTGGGAACCTTTTTCTTAGGATTTATGAATATTTGATCCTAGCAACCTTGTGTATTTCTATTTGAATTTGCCATTGTGGATACTCTTTAATGTGTAGCAGTATTCTATAAGTTACATGTGTAAATGTTGGACAAGCCCATGCACCTCCAACCTTGCACATCTCCTTATTATTATGCGCTGAGGCAGGGGTGAGCAGCCACGGTCCTCAAGGGCCACAAAACCCAGTCGAATATTTAGGATTTCCACAATTAAAATGTATGAGATCGATTTGCATGTACTACTTTCATTATATGCAAATAGATCTCATGAATATTCATTGTAGAAATCTTGAAACCCTGACTGGGTTGTGGTTCTCAAGGACTGTGGCTGCCTACCCCTAGTCTAAGAGGTCTTTTACTATGCTGCGGTAAGAAATGGCCTTAGCACGCCCTTACGTGGGTCTTTCCTGCGTGCTTATGCCATTTTTTCCACAGCTGAACAAAAGGGTTATTTTTCATTTTTTCAATATATGGCCATGCAGAGGTTGTAAAGGTGTGTGGTAATGTAGATGTACTAGCCAGTTAGTGCGGAAACACCCATTCTTCATTCCTGACATGTTCCCTCAAAAAAAAAAAAAAGAGAGAAGAAGAAAATAAACAATTGCTACACGCTTAGCACATGAAAATGGCAAAATTAATGCTCATCCGCATTAGGCCATTTTTGCTGCATTAGGCATGTGTTAGCATTTAACGCAGCTTAGTAAAAGGGACCCTAAAGTTATGGAATACCTCTTGGTGCCAAACTAGCACTTGAGCATGTAACTATAAGTCAACTCCTGTAAGTGCTAGTATTATATAACTTATGCATGCACTCGGTGTATACATGTTAAGTGCCAAGTTATAAAATGAAGAGCATAGTGACTCACTTCTTTACATCTCCCCCCAGACCATGTTCACAGTTGTGACCCAAGTGTTCCTAATTGCCCTAGCAACTGGATATATTTTTCGTGCTGACTGTTCAGGAGTAGTTCAAACCCTGGTAGCCTCATAGACATACATACATGCCTCAAGGAATTTTCTAGCTGTGCTCCCTCTCATAGAGCTGGAAGGTCCTAAAGACCATATAAGAAAAGAGTTTTTAGACTTTGTTATGCCTTATAAAAGCTGGAACTTCAAACTCTGTGGAGGGAGAATCCCTAAGCACTAAATCAGTCATGGAGCAACTAAAAACCAGTGTACCTGAATGTAACTAACCTTGAGCTACTACTGAAAAAGGTGTGAGCAAAATCCAAATAAATAAATAAATAAATAAATAAAAAGAAGCGATACCCCAAGCAAATAGAAAGAGAGTAAACTCCCAGTGAAGGAGTTTTTCTTTTTGCTTTCCTTTTTTGCCAAGCTGACAGCTGAGAGAGAAAGCTCCATGGGCCGTAAGGTTAGGTGCTGAACAAAGCCTGCACCAGAATAACAAAGCATTTTGAGTGCTGCCTTAAACTCAATAAAAACCACTGGAAGGAGAGAGAACATTTGTCTTTTACCTCTTGGCTGCCCAACAGCAAGCAGAGAGCAGCTGAGAGCAGTTTAGAAGTCTTGTGAGAGCAACCTATGTGAGGGAGGTGATGCCTGAGAGGAACCAGGTTGAGCCTGTGAGAGTCAGAAAGCCAAGAGAATGTAAGTGCAAGGAGAATGAATGTCCAGGGTTAGGTTCACCAACAGAAAACGTATTCACAATATCAATGTCTCTGGTAACATTCAACCACTTGTATACACAAACCAGGACTCCTAGCCGCCAACTTCAAGAAAGTGCTAGCAAAACAGTTCACACCAGTATAATGTGGCAGATCTATAATTTATATGTATAGAGTACCCTCAGATATAAACCACTGTAACTGCAGTCAATAATGCTGCTAAAAAGTGGCATAGCACTTCTTTCATTGGGTAACTCTGACAATTTTTTGGGGAGAGCAACATATGCTCATTTTTTTATGCATCCCAATCACCACAGTGCTATAAAATCACTTGTAACTTTTAAAATAGTATATACTAGGTGAAAACTGTGCACTTATCTTTTGAGTTCTTGCCTCCCAGGCAGAACTGTCTTGCCTTGTTAAAACATTTATCAGTGGCCTTGTTTTGTGGATTGCTTGAACAAAGAAAAGAAGCAACAAAGAAGGAGGAAGATAACATCTATGCAGCCTTAACCCTTGTCCCTGAGGAAAGAGATTGAAACCCCGCGGAGTCGGGCAGTTCCAGGGAAAGGCAACTGATAAATGTTTTAACAAGGCAAGACAGTTCTGCCTGGGAGGCAAGAACTCAAAAGATAAGTGCACAGTTTTCACCTAGTATATACTATTTTAAAAGTTACAAGTGATTTTATAGCACTGTGGTGATTGGGATGCATAAAAAAATGAGCATATGTTGCTCTCCCCAAAAAATTGTCAGAGTTACCCAATGAAAGAAGTGCTATGCCACTTTTTAGCAGCATTATTGACTGCAGTTACAGTGGTTTATATCTGAGGGTACTCTATACATATAAATTATAGATCTGCCACATTATACTGGTGTGAACTGTTTTGCTAGCACTTTCTTGAAGTTGGTGGCTAGGAGTCCTGGTTTGTGTATACAGAGTTAGGTTCAGGCATGCATGAGACAGAGAGGATCTGCGGAACATGAGTAACCTACTGTGTGTGAAGAAATTGCACCTAGAGTGTGCATAGAGGTGTATGTGGAAGAAAAGAGTGCATGGGTGGAGGTGCATGGGCATGTCCAACATTTACGCATGTAACTTACAGAATACTGTTACACATTAAAGAGTATTCACAATGGCAAATTCAAATAGAAATACACAAGGTTGTTGGGATCATCTGTTCAGATATTGGGGCCCCAAGTAGCTAAGAAGCCAGAAAAAAGAAAGATATTGACTTAAATGTATGACTTGTAGTGAAAGGGGAAGAAAGAGTTTATCTCTTTTAGAATCCTGAAGAAGGAGAAGGATACATTCCAAAATCCAGAGGGGATTGCTACTGAAGAATTCCTGGAAAATATAAGAAGTTAGAAGAGGAGCTTAACAAAGCATCTTAGTCCTGAAGGTAAAGAAAACTACATTTACTAGTGTTGAGTTTATTTCCTGTGCTAAACAGAATGAACTTTCTTTAAAAGAACCACTCATTAAATTATAATTTTAATTCACAACTTGGTGGGCCATGAAATTAATTATAAAAGGAAAGAAGGTACCAAGAAGGCACAGGGTGCTGCCCAAGTGTCGTGCTCCACACGAGGGCCTTGGAGATTGTGTTCCTTCCTCCCTCCTCCCTGTGGTTGACTGGGTAGCCATCCAGTCCATGCCTCTGCCTGTTGAGTCTTTCTTCCTGATTGCAGGGCAGACTCAATCCAACCTTAGGACAAAAGCTCCCACAATAGTTATTTGTTTATTTTGTCCGTGGTTTAACCAAAGTTCCCCAAATCTTTCCCAAGTCCTTAGTCCCCAGTGCAGTTGTACAATCCTTTAAATCACAGTCTCAAAGTAAATCACTATAGCAGCCAAAAAGAAAAATAACAAAAGCAAAAAGTAACAGAACAAAAAAAGAGAGACTGTCATGTAGCCTCTGCTCTGATACCGTCTATGTGACTTCATAATGTTGCTGCAGCAATGAAAATCAATACCACCTTCTTACAGACCATACTAGAATCAGTTAGTTTGTCTCCCAAGGTTTACCCCAAATAGGCAGCAAAAATATGTTTATCCCAAATCAAAACCCTGGCAGCAAAACAGTTCAGCAAAAATCAAGTTCTCAGAAAACAAATCCTATCAACAAAACTCAGATTATCCAAAAACAGTTCTTTCCCTTGCTCACTGGGATGCAGAGTCCTGCCACCAATTCTTTCAGTCTCCTGACTTCAGATTTCTTCCTCAGTTTTTATACTGCTGGGTACAGCCCCTTTTGGACCCCACCCTTCTTAGTTGCGTTGAAACCAGTCTTTCCCTTATGCTCTAGATAGTTGGGGAATATTCTTTGGTTGCTGTTCCATTCTTTGTGCTATAGAGTGTTGGTGAAAATTCTTTGGCATCATAGTAGTCTTGTATTGACCTAACATCATTCTACTAGGAAGAGAAGAGAGCACATCTTCATACTTGTGGATTATTGTAACTATATTCAGGCTTTAGCAAATCACTGATCTCGATCAACTCAGTTGTACCAGTTTCAGATAGCAAGGGGCCTAAGTCATCTCTCCTTCCAGCTCCTCTCTTCTAATCCATGATTCAAGCAGGTCGACATGATATATCTTAGTTTTCTTTCTTAGATTACTTCTTAATACAAGGATCTGACCCCCCCCCCCCCCCTATTGATCACATAAGGTTCCTTTCAGCACGGCAGTAATTTGTTAGAGAAAGTCAGGACCAACACTAAAACTTTATCCTGAGGCTAGAATTCTCTCTTCTGGACTCTCTTATCATAGTAAGATTTTTGCTACCACTGTGCCTACTCTAAATTCTCTTTAACTACCCTTTTCTCCCAGTATAACTTCTTCCCCAATTGTTGCACATAATCTACAACAGAATGGGATTCTCTTTCTACTCTGAACCAGGCTTCCTTTATCACATCCAACAGCTCCTTGGGCTTCTGCCCATATAGTAATTGAAAGGGGAAAAATCCTAGCGAGGCCTGGGTGCAAACAATGTGAACAGTAGTAACTTACCAAATTAGCCACTTTATTCCCTACAGATTTCTTTATAATTTAAGCACTCACACCATCCCCATTCAAATCATTCAACAAACACACTGCATACAAAATTAATACAATAATTCACTTTAACAAGCTTTATTATACAACATTCATAAAATGAATATTTTGCACAACAATAAATCATACAAAAACAAACTGTAGCAGAACTAGATGGTGTCATACTAGTCATTCACATTACTACAGCACTTCACTTATTTGCAGTCTGCGGTAACACAAGACTGCAATTAATTCAAAATCCTTTACCTCCCCACTTCCTTTGCTCTGTAAGCATGGCAGTGTCGCACATGCCTTACCGCCAAAAGTGGTGGCTACCAATGTATGTCACCAACTTCCCCACTAACTGCAACCAAAGATCTGCCACAACCCTCCAAGACATCCTGGAAAATACTCAAAAATATATTTTGACCAATCTCAGAGAGATGAATATCATCTGGACGATATAGCCCAGCACAGTCAGCTGTCAATAAGTCATATGAAATTATTAAACCTTGTGACAAAACTGCAAATTTGGAAACTTCAATATTAAATCGTTTTCGGAGCCTTTCAATTGCCATAGGAGATTTAGCATCTTTCCAAACTCTTCGCAGAATAATTACAGACCCAATAATAGTAGCATCAGGAAAATAACATCTAATAGAAAATATCTCTCTTTTCATTTGCCTAATAAGTTCGCCATCTTTGATATAACAAATATCATTTCCCCCTAAATGAATAAAAATACATTTTGGCATACCATAACATCGATTCCACAAAAATAAAGGCAACAATTGGGCCCATCTCATACCTCTGATTCCCATGTATAGTAAATAAATATTATACAAACTTAGGAGCCCTCTTACTAAGCCGCTTAGGCACCTATGTGCACCGAACTCGTGCCAAATTGGAGTTACCGCCTAGTTACCGAGTGGCCCTTACGGTAATTTCAATTTTGGTGGCGCACATCAGCTACGCACATCTGAAAATATTTTTTATTTTCTGGCGCACTTAACGGACATGCGCCAAGTGGCATTTGACATGCGTAGGTCATTACTGCCCAGATTCTTTACCACTAGGTCAATGGCTGGCGGTAAGGTCTCAGACCCAAAATGGATGCGTGGCAATTTTGATTTTGCTGCATGTCCATTTTCAGCAAAACAAAGAGGCCTTTTTTACAGGCACACTAAAAAATAGATCGACGCTTGCCCAAAACCCACGCCTACACTACCGCAAGCCATTTTTCAGCTCGCCTTTGTAAAAGGACCTCTGAGTGCCCCCTTTGTTCCTTCGTGATCCAATGGTCCCACGGATTCCCTCACAGGCTTTCTGCTTCTGATGTACCTGAAAAAAGTGTTACTATGAATTTTTGTCTCCACAGAAAGTTTTTCTTAATATTCCTTTTTAGCTTTCTTTATCAGTGCTTTGCATCTAGCTTGACAGTGCTTATGTTGCTTCTTATCTTCTTCATTGGGATCCTTTTTCCATTCATTGAAAGATGCTGTTTTAGTTCTAATAGTGTATTTCACTTCACCTTTTAACCATGCTGGCTGTCATTTGCTCTTCATTCCACCTTTGTTAATGTGTAGAATACATGTGGTCTGGGCTTCCAAAGTGGTATTTTCAAACAACACCCATGCCTGATTTAAAGTTCTAACCTTTGCAACTGACCCTTTTAGCTTCTTTTTAACCATTTCCCTCATTTTGTCATTGTCACCCTTTCAAAAATTAAATGCTTTCGTACCATGCCCTGCATTCCATTAAAGACTAAGATCTAAAATAGTTCCCCCTCTTGATGGTTCTTGAACCTGTTGCTCCAAGAAGCAGTTATTACATCTAAGAAATTTTCCTCCCTAGCTCTCCCTGATGTATCATTTATCCAGCCAATATTGGGGTTATTAAAATCAACAATAATCAAAAAGCATCTCTCTTGTATTAAGGAGTCCCGACTTAATGATAAAAAGTGGAGAAAAAAGACCTCAAGTAACAAAGAGCATCAACCAACAGCACAAAGCTGATCATAGTCAGAGCTTGCACTCAATCATCAGTCATTAAAAAAAACTCCACTACAAGTCTTTAGCAAAATATAGTTAGGACTTCTAAAAAAGTAGGCAATGAAATCCAGTCATTATAAATATTTGCTTAGCAGTCAACTTCAAATCAGCATCATCAAAGGTCACCCATAGCAAACTGGAACACTTCCAGAGTACTTATCTTAAAAATGAGTAGAATAAACATCCCAACAGGAGATCTCTGTTTCACCAAATGCCATCATCAGGGAAGACTTGCTCAGAAATCTTCAAAATGGCTGCAGGGAGCTCCAGACACCAATGACATATATCATGTCAAACAAATGTAATGTCGTTAACAGCAGAACCAATCACAGTGTCTACTTTATTTTAAAAAATGCCTTCCATTCAATAGCAGAATTTAAACCTCCCGGAGACACAGTTTGAAGCAGACATCTCGTCAACTGATGACTCGATTGATTGAACATAGGATTGTGTTTCCTCTGGTAAAATACTTGAGCCACTAGTAGCACATTGCTTGGAATATGGACACGCATTTTCTTCCATTCAGTGTATTGTAGTAGATCACCTGCGATTATGTCAAAAGGAGAAAAGTTGGATCTTTAAGCTTCAAACTGTGTCTCCTGGAGGTTTAAATTGTGCTATTGAATGGAAGGCATTTTTTAAATTAAGTAGGAACTGTGATTGGTTCTGCTGTTAACGTCAGCTTTAAGATACATACTATGGAAGTGTTCCAGTTTGCTGTGGGTGACCTTTGATGCTACCGATTTGAAGTTCATTACTGAACAAATGTTTTTAATGACCGGATTTCATTGCCTACTTTTTTAGAAGTCACGACTATGTTTTGCTAAAGACTTGTAGTGGAGTATTTTTTATGACTGATGATTGAGTATGAGTTCTGATTATGATCAGCTTTGTGCTTTTATTTGTGTTCTTTATTACCTAGGTCTTTTTTCTCCACTTTTTATCATTAATTCAGGACTTCTAAGTACAAGAAAGATGTTTTTTGATTATTGTTGAATTTGTGCCATCTCTTCTTTTTGACCTGTTCAGTAATTGAAATCATCCATTATCACAATGTTATTGGTACCTACATGTACCAAGATGGCTGGCTTCTCCCCAGCACTAATTAAAATCCTATCAAGGTGACATGTGAGGTCTACTACTACCTTCACACCAGTCAGGCAAGTGACCAGGTGATCCTCACGCCCACCAGCCATCCAGCTGTCTACATGCCTAACAACTGAATCACCAACTACAATAGCTATCCTAACCCTTCCCTCTTGGGCAATATCTCCTGGAGACACATCTTCCATGCATCTTAATATTATAGTGAATGTAACTCACCTTGAGCTACAACTGAAAAGGTTTGAGCAAAAGTACACTGAAGTACACTGCAGTACCCACTAAAACTGCTCCAGGGACCTGCATGTGCTGTAATGGACCTGAGTATGACATCTGAGGCTGGCATAGAGGCTAGTACAAAATATTTTTAAAGATGTTTTTTTAGGGTAGGAGGGGTTTGTGACCACTAGGGGAGTAACAGGAGGTCATCCCTGATTCCTTCTGGTGGTCATCTGGTCAATTCGGATACCTTTTTGTGCCTTATTCGTAAAAAAAACACGTCCGGGTAAAAACGTCCACATTTTACTTTATATCATCCTTGCTTTTCAATTTTAGCTCAAAGACGTCCAAGTCTTAGGCACGCCCAAGTCCCACAATCACTATGCCTCCGACACGCCCCTTGAAATTTGGACGTCCTTGCAATGGACTGCAGTTGGAGACGTCCAAAACCAGGTTTTGATTATACTGATTTGGACATCCCTGGGAGATGGACGTCCATGTTCCAATTTATGTCGAAAGATGGACGTCCATCTCTTTCAAAAATGAGCCTGATGGTATATTGTGTGATTTATTTAGTGTTTGTTTCTCAAAAATTAAATTAATGAAAACTCCCCTCTTGTTATCCTAATTAGAATAACTGACTATAAGTTAAGTCTATCAATGATGTGCTAGGTATGTGCACTGTTATAAAATATACCCTATCTGTGCCTAAGTTAGGCACAGGTATTTAGGCCTGGTTTTAGGTGGCCTAAATGGGTACACCTAAATTTTAGGCAGAAGAACATCCACTAAGTGTATTCTATAAACTACACCTAACTTTAGGCATAGTTTAGAGAATTGCGCTAAGCGCATGGTTTTTCGGCGCCAATATTTGAGACACCATATATGACCAGCATTGGGATCTTCTTTAAGAGTTTATGTGGAACATGCAGGTTACCTTCTTTATGCCTTTGTTTAGGATGGTACCTGCCACTTTTTGCTGGATACACTCCTTTATGTCATTTGTTTTGCTTTGATCCATTTCTCTTGCTAGATAGGACTCCACTGTGTTTATCCCATGCCTTTGTCCCAACCACCTCCATCAGGAAGGCTAATCAAGCACACTGCCACCTTTTCTGCGATTAAGTATTTTCTGATGTTGCTTTTAAGTTTGCCTCCTTGAGTTTCATTTCATGTCTAGTTCTACAGCTTTCCTGTCTTTGAAATAGATTTGCTTGCACATTAATACCTTTCAAGTATTTAAAGAGCTTTATCAGGGATAGGCAACTCCAATACTCAAGTGCAACAGGTAGGTCAGGTTTTCAGGATATCCACAATGAATATGCATGAGATAAATTTGCATGCATTGCTTTCATTGTATGCAAATCTATCCCATGCATTTTCATTATGGATATCCTGAAATCGTGACCTACCTGTGGCCCTCAAGGACCGGAGTTGCCTATCCCTGGTCTGTATCATATTACCCTCATATCTCCTTTCCTCTAGGTGTACATATTCAGGTCTTTAAGTCTCATACATCTTCTGGCACAGATCCCACACCATTTTGCTTGCCTTCCTCTGACATAAAGACCCTTATTTTAGAAGCATTTTCCTGTACAGATCACATA
The DNA here is from genome assembly GCF_901765095.1 of Microcaecilia unicolor. Taxonomy (NCBI): domain Eukaryota; kingdom Metazoa; phylum Chordata; class Amphibia; order Gymnophiona; family Siphonopidae; genus Microcaecilia; species Microcaecilia unicolor. The sequence goes on along the minus strand of NC_044032.1, from coordinate 545,286,425 downwards.
TACATAGAAATAGTAATTTTTGAAAGCCACTATTTATAAATGGAAATCCACACTACATAGAGATTTCAAGGAGGTATGGTATGGGTGATTCAAAAATCTACACATATGTTCCTCACGTCACAAAGGGAATACACATTTATGGTGAAAAATATTCCCGGTCAGTTTTATACCAGATCAAAACTATGCACAAAAGTATGTGTTACAGTCAGGTCTTTACGCAAGAATTTAGGGGATCCAGTCTCCTTAAGCCCCCATTTTCGTTTCTTCCTCCATAATAAAACCAAATTTGCAGATTTAGACTTGTATCACTGATATTCTAGATGTTGTCGGCATTATTTCAGTTCAGTATATTCGTAATTATTCTAGCAAGCCACTTTTATGCCACAAAAATAGTCTGTGGGCAGCAGAGAGGGGAGAGAGAAAATAATATCCAGCAGGAGCATTTTGTCACTGCAGGAGGGAAGAAATCCCATTCACAGGGAGCTGGTTGACAGTGGGTTTTTCATATGATAGCAGTGTGCAGTCATTTTGGTGGGTTATGGTGCATACCACTATTATGATCATACTAGTTTGGCCAAAATTTAGCATGCTGACTGAAAGACTCTGCATAGGAGCTCTTTTACGAAAGCACACCAAGCAGTTTATGCACTGCACGCCATTAGTGCACAAGTGCAGCATTTGCTACCACTCTGGCATTACTGTGTGTGCTAATTCATGCAGAGTTGGCTCAGGGCATAGACCAGGTGAGGCACTGGCTCAGGGCACCAAGCCTCAAGGGCACCAAAAGCCTGCCTCATCTGCTTCTCTGCAGCAGCCAAACCTCTGTTCCCAAATCTGGCAATCTCATTCTCTTTCAGGCCACCCTTCCCCCCAGTTTGCAGGGTGGCAGTTTTCTCCTCCCAAGCATCAGTGGCATTTCACCTAATGCTACCTGCACCATTGCCAGACATCTTCCTTCTGCCGCACCCCTGCATGAACAGGAAGTTACAACAAAGTGGGAAGGCCACGCAGGGCCGTGCCTAGGGTCTCTGGCGCCCCCCTGCAGACTATCAATTGGCGCCCCCCCCCCCCCGTGAAAATGATCACGCCCCCCCCCCCCCATGAAAATGATCGCTCACCACTTGCCACACTGAAAGGAATTGTCAGCAATATTCTTAGAAACAATTGGTATACATTGCAAAATAAGATAGCAGATGTAAATTCTCAAAGTGGACATATTCCAAATGCTAAAATGAAAATAAAATGATTTTTTTTCTACCTTTGTTGTCTGGTGACTTTCTTTTTCAATCATGCTGGTCCAGTATCTGATTCTGCTGCTATCTGTCCTCTTAACTCCATTTCCAGGGCTTCCTTTCCATTTATTTCTTTACTTTTCTCCTTTCTTCTTCATTTCTTGCTCTATATCCATTTCCAGCAATTTCTCCTCTCTCCCTGGGTCCTGCCCTCCCATCCATGTCCATTCTTGTCCCTCTCTGCCCTTCCCTCCTCCATCCATAGCCAGCAATCCTCCTCTCTCCCCTCCCCTCCATTTCCAGCAATTTGTCCTCTCCCTGGGCCCCCATGTCCATCCTTGTCCCTCTCTGCCCTTCCCTCCTCCATCCATAGCCAGCAATCCTCTCTCCCCTCCCCTTCCAGCAATTTGTCCTCTCCCTGGGCCCTGCCCTCCCATCGATGCCTCTCTGCCCTCCCATCCATGCCTCTCTGCCCTTCCCTCCGCGCCCTGGGGCCTTTAAATCTTTTACTTCTGGTCGCAGCAGCGTCAGTGAAAGCGGAGCGCTGCCGACATCTCCCTTCCCTTTGCGCTCTTGGTTCCCTCAGTGTCCGCCTTCTTCTGACGTCAGAAGAAGGCGGGACACTGAGGGAACCAACGAGTGCAAGGGAAGGGAGACGTCGGCAGCAGTGGCATAGCTAGGGTAGTTGACACCCGGGGCCGGTCATTTTTTTAACACCCCCCCCCCCCCAAATCCAGTACTAGGCATACCAAGAATACAAAACACGACCTATAGAGCAATTTTACCATACCATAAGCAGTCGTTTCTATGAGTCACACAAGGAAAAGGAAAGCATCTTAAGCACTACAGTGAGCACTAGAACATCAATTCACCTATTGTAAAACGAAACCAGACAGAATAGTACAGATCGTCGATCCTGCACAGTCAATGCCAACTGAAAGCCATGTCTTTTCACAAACACAGATACACCCTAATCCACTATAGAATAAGTAATCATAAACTTTCTATTTAGACAAAAATTAAACTGAACCCCCAATGCCAGACTCTGCATACAATGCAACGCCACAGAAACAGAAAATGTCTCCTAGTACTGTGCAAAATATAAAGACAGCAGATGTAAATTTGAAAAAACTAACAAATACCAATCACCACTTTACAAATTAACAAATAGAAATAAAACAAATACAGAAAATAAAATAATACCATTTTATTGGACTAATACATTTAACTTCCAGAGGCCAAAATCTCCTTCCTCAGGTCAATACAGTATAGTGCTGTTACAGTATCCTATCCTGATCTGAGGAAGGGGGTTTTGTTCTCTGAAAGTTAAGTCAAAATGTATTAAAATTAGTCCAATAAAAAGATTACCTTATTTACATGTTCTATTTATAAACATTTATTAACACAGCTAAAATACTATATCCTAAAGCAAAATAATAAAAATATATATTTACAGTTTGTTGTCTTTGGTTTCTGCTTTCCTCATCTTCTTTTCACCGTCTTCCTTCCATCCAGCATCTGTCTTCGCTCTCTCTCTGCCATCCAGTGTCTGCCCTCTCTAATGTGCCTTCCATCCACATCTGCCCTCTATTTCTGCCCCTTCCATCCACCATCTGCCCCAGTCTGCCATCTCTCTCTCCCCCTTCCATCCACCATCTCTCTCTCCTTTCCCTCCAGCATTTGCCCTCTATCTCTGCCCCTTCCATCCACTGTCTGCTCTTTCACTCCCTTCTATCCACTGTCTGCCCTTTCTCTCTGCTCCTTCGATTCACCATTTGACCTCTCTCTTTCCCCCTCCCATCCATTCAGGGTCTGCCCTCCCTCTCACTCCCCATTCCATCCAGGATCTATCCCCCCTCTCTCAATGCCCCCTCTTTTCGGCTCCCAGTTCCCACCTGCGGCTGCCCCTAGTTCCAGATCCATTGATTCTCCCATCCACCTCTGCCCCAGGCATGACCCCATTCTCCCTCCTGCTCACTTTTCAGACCCCAGTTCCAGATCCATGCCCCTTCTCCCATCTGTCTCCCACCCAGTCCCTTCTGCCCATCCAAGTCCCCCTCACCCCATCTGTCTCCCACCCAGTCCCTTCTGCTATCCAAGTGCCCCCACCCTCACCCCATCTGTCTCCCACCCAGTCCCTTCTGCCCATCCGAGTCCCCCTCACCCCATCTGTCTCCCACCCAGTCCCTTCTGCCCATCTGAGTCCCCCTCACCCCATCTGTCTCCCACCCAGTCCCTTCTGCTATCCAAGTGCCCCCACCCTCACCCCATTTGTCTCCCACCCAGTCCCTTCTGCTATCCATGTGCCCCCCCACCCTCACCCCATCTGTCTCCCACCCAGTCCCTTCTGCCCATCCGAGTCCCCCTCACCCCATCTGGCTCCCACCCAGTCCCTTCTGCTATCCAAGTGCCCCCCACCCTCACCCTGTCTCCCACCCAGTCCCTTCTGCCCATCCGAGTCCCCCTCACCTCATCTGTCTCCCACCCAGTCCCTTCTGCTATCCAAATGCCCCCCACCCTCACCCCATCTGTCTCCCACCCAGTCCCTTCTGCCCATCCGAGTCCCCCTCACCCCATCTGTCTCCCACCTAGTCCCTTCTGCTATCCAAGTGCCCCCCACCCTCACCCCATCTGTCTCCCACCCAGCCCCTTCTGCCCATCCGAGTCCCCCTCACCCCATCTGTCTCCCACCCAGTCCCTTCTGCTATCCAAGTGCCCCCCACCCTCACCCCATCTGGCTCCCACCCAGTCCCTTCTGCTATCCAAGTGCCCCCCACCCTCACCCCATCTGTCTCCCACCCAGTCCCTTCTGCCCTCCGAGTCCCCCTCACCCCATCTGTCTCCCACCTAGTCCCTTCTGCTATCCAAGTGCCCCCCACCCTCACCCCATCTGTCTCCCACCCAGTCCCTTCTGCCCATCCGAGTCCCCCTCACCCCATCTGTGTCCCACCCAGTCCCTTCTGCTATCCAAGTGCCCCCACCCTCACCCTATCATCTGTCTCCCACCCAGTCCCTTCTGCCCATCCGAGTCCCCCTCACCCCATCTGTCTCCCACCCAGTCCCTTCTGCTATCCAAGTGCCCCGCACCCACACCCCATCATATGTCTCCCACCCAGTCCCTTCTGCCCATCCGAGTCCCCCTCACCCCATCTGTCTCCCACCTAGTCCCTTCTGCTATCCAAGTGCCCCCCACCCTCACCCCATCTGGCTCCCACCCAGTCCCTTCTGCTATCCAAGTGCCCCCCACCCTCACCCCATCTGTCTCCCACCCAGTCCCTTCTGCCCATCCGAGTCCCCCTCACCCCATCTTTCTCCCACCCAGTCCCTTCTGCTATCCAAGTGCCCCCCACCCTCACCCCATCTGTCTCCCACCCAGTCCCTTCTGCTATCCAAGTGCCCCCCACCCTCACCCCATCTGTCTCCCACCCAGTCCCTTCTGCCCATCCGAGTCCCCCTCACCCCATCTGGCTCCCACCCAGTCCTTTCTGCCCATCCGAGTCCCCCTCACCCCATCTGGCTCCCACCCAGTCCCTTCTACTATCCAAGTGCCCCCCCCACCCTCACCCCATGTCTCCCACCCAGTCCCTTCTGCCCATCCGAGTCCCCCTCACCCCATCTGTCTCCCACCCAGTCCCTTCTGCTATCCGAGTCCCCCCCACCTTCACCCCATCTGTCCCCCACCCTCACCCTGCCTCGTCTTCTCCCTGCCACCCGGTCTTTAAAAATAAATTGCCGACACGATAGGGAGCGCAGCACCTCGTGTGCAAGTAAAAGAAGCGGATCCGATCATCTCATTGGGCCTTCCTTCACTGTCCCGCCCTAGAGGAAATAGGAAGTTGCATCAGAGGAGGGCGGGACAGTGAGGGAAGGCCCAATGAGATGATCGGATCCGCTTCTTTTACATGCACACGAGGTGCTGCGCTCGCTATTCGCGTCGGCAATTTATTTTTAAAGGGCTGGTGCGGGGGAGGGGCTGCCAGGAAGAAGAGCAGCGGGAGCGGCGGCACCCCCCTTCTGAGACACTCGGGGCGGACCGCCCCCACCGCCCCGCCCTTGCTGGTCGGCAGCGCTTTCACTGACGCTGCTGCGACCCAGGTAAAATATTTAAAGGCCTTTGCGGCGTGGGGCGAGGGTAAGCACCGCGGCGGCGCCCTCCAGAGGTGGGCGCCCCCCTGCGGCGCTTACCTCGCTTACCGCATCAGCACGGCCCTGAGGCCACGGCAGAGGAAAGACTCTGGGGCTGGTATGAGTAGCATTGTGTGAAACACTGCTGGTGCTCAGGAAGGGACAACTGCACATACAAGTAGACCGGGGCAGAGTGGCCGGACGAAGAGAGAGAAGGGGGAATGCCAAACCAAAAGTTAGCCCAGGGCACTACTGTCCCTTGAGCTGGCCCTGACTGCATGCCATGTTAAAGAGCAGGAAATAATGGGCAGGTTATTCATGGAGAATGAGCATGGCGTGCACCATGCAGTTAGCGTATGATACCATGTGCTGTCACTTCTGTAATTAGCACGGGTCCACTTACCTTCATCTCAAGAAGAGAGGTTAAGTGCATCTGCTCTAATTGCGGCCGATATTCAGATCGCGGGAGTTAGACCGACTAACTCCCGTGGTCAGCGCTAAGCTCGGATATTCAATGCTGTTTCTGGTGACCGTCATTAAATATCTGTTTTACTTTTGATTGGTTTAAAGGTAACCGACTAAGCCAATATTCAGCGCTAGCTGGTTATCTTTAAACCGGTCAAAGATATCACACATTTTCACACGGCCAAATATGGCCACTAAACCAGCTTTAAAAATCGGTAGATAGTCGGTTATATTGGGTGATATAACTAGCTAGCTGCTAACTGGTTATATTCAGCAGGAGATAGCTGGTTATCCCCTACTGAATACTGCCAGATAGCTGGCTATGTACCATTTAACTAGCCAGGTAACATAGTAACATAGTAAATGACGGCAGAAAAAGACCTGCATGGTCCATCCAGTCTGCCCTACAAGATAAATTCATATGTGCTACTTTTTGTGTATACCTTACCTTGATTTGTACCTGTCCTTTTCAGGGCACAGACCGTGTAAGTCTGCCCAGCACTATCCCCGCTTCCCAACCACCGGCTCTGGCACAGACCGTATAAGTCTGCCCAGCACTATCCCCACCTCCTGCCACCGGCTCTGCCACCCAATCTCGGCTAAGCTCCTTAGGATTCATTCCTTCTGAACAGGATTCCTTTATGTTTATCCCACGCGTGTTTGAATTCTGTTACCGTTTTCATTTCCACCACCTCCCGCGGGAGGGCATTCCAAGCATCCACTACTCTCTCCGTGAAAAAATACTTCCTGACATTTTTCTTGAGTCTGCCCCCCTTCAATCTCATTTCATGTCCTCTCGTTCTACCGCCTTCGCACCTCCGGAAAAGGTTCGTTTGCGGATTAATACTTTTCAAATATTTGAACGTCTGTATCATATCACCCCTGTTTCTCCTTTCTTCCAGAGTATACATGTTCAGGTCAGGGGCGTAGCTATGGGTGGGCCTGGATGGGCCCAGGCCCACCCAGTTTCGTCTCAGGCCCTTCCTCACCTTCTCCCACCCCCGCCGTAGCGCTGCCTCCTCTCCTGCACTTCGCGGTGTCTGTCTCCCACCCTCACGGCAGCGCTTTCAATTTGCTATCAGCGCTGCCTGCCTGCCTGACAGCTGACAGACGCGACGCGACGTCCTCCTGCTCCGGGGCCTTCCCTCTACCGCGTTGATTCAACTTCCTGTTTACACAGGGTGGATTGCACGCGGCAGAGGGAAGGTCCCGGAGCAAGACGTCATCGCGCCGCGTCTGTCAGCTGTCAGGCAGGCAGCGCTGATAGAGCACTGCCGCGGCAGTGGGAGACGGAGACCATGAAGTGCAGGAGACGAGTCAGCGCCACGGTGGGAGAAGGTGAGTGGAGGCAGCATCGATAACTTTAAAGGTGCTGTGAGCTGCGTGTGTGTGTGTGTGTGTGTGTGTGGGGTGGGGTGGGGGGGGGTTGGGGTTGTAGTGCCCACCCATCCAACCCGCTGGCCCACCCAAAAATTGTCTTCTGCCTACGCCACTGGTTCAGGTCATCAAGTCTCTGCTCATACGTCTTGTAACGCAAATCCCTTACCATTCTCGTAGCTTTTCTTTGCACCGCTTCAATTCTTTTTACATCCTTCGCAAGGTACGGCCTCCAAAACTGAACACAATACTCCAGGTGGGGCCTCACCAATGACTTATACAGGGGCATCAACACCTCCTTTCTTCTGCTGGTCACACCTCTCTCTATACAGCCTAACAACCTTCTAGCTATGGCCACCGCCTTGTCACACTGTTTCGTTGCCTTCAGATCCTCAGATACTATCACCCCAAGATCCCTCTCCCCGTCCGTACCTATCAGATTCTCCCCGCCTAACACATACATCTCCCGAGGATTTCTATTCCCTAAGTGCATCACTTTGCATTTCTTCGCATTGAATTTTAATTGCCAAGCCTTAGACCATTCTTCTAGCTTCTTCAGATCCTTTTTCATGTTTTCCACTCCCTCCCGGGTGTCCACTCTGTTACAGATCTTAGTATCATCCGCAAATAGGCAATGTCACTCACACATATATTGAACAGAATCGGTCCCAGCACCGATCCTTGAGGCACACCACTACTCACCTTTCCCTCCTCCGAGCAAATTCCATTCACCACCACCCTCTAGCTTCTGTCCATCAACCAGTTCCTAATCCAGTTCACCACTTCGGGTCCTATCTTCAGCCCATCCAGTTTATTTAAGAGCCTCCTGTGGGGAACCGTGTCAAAAGCTTTGCTGAAATCTAAGTAGATTACGTCCATAGCTCGTCCCTGATTCAATTCTCCTATCACCCAATCAAAGAACTTAATGAGATTCGTTTGGCACGATTTCCCTTTGGTAAAACCATCCCATTCCTAGCTGGTTGAATGGTTTTGGATATCAGGGGATAGTGAAGAATTTTTCTGTACTGTAACTGAAAAGAATATGCTGTGCAGAAATGACATTTCGAAAATACAGTTCATTTGTCTATTTACTCTCTAGTACACAACTCTAATACACAAATTTAATGAGCTATATACAAGATTAAGCTGTTGAATTTCATCTCTAATTTTTCTTTAAGGTACATATAATGCAATGTAAATTTCCAAAATCTTATAAAATGTAGCAGAAGAAATACAATTATAGTTTTAATTGGCAAACTCAATGTGTTCCATCAAAAAGAAAATGCACAGGGGCACAAGTAAATTCAAGTAACTTTGCCAGAATGTGCAGTCTTTTAGAATTCTAAACTTTTGATGGGAGCTGGTTACTTGAGGACAGGTTTTCTTGTTAACAATGAACCCCTCACTGTGAAATCACACATCATTATTATCATTTTCACAGTCAATTGTAATCTCTTCAAAGCATAAAATAAAATGAAATGTGACTACTTAAGAATACTATGAGAGTATAATCACAAGGAGCCCTTTCACTAAAGGCACTAAGGGCAAGATGCACTATTATTATTATTAGCATTTGTATAGCGCTACCAGACGCACACAGCGCTGAACACCTGATACAAAGAGACAGGCCCTGCTCAAAATAGCTTACAATCTAAATAATACAGACAGACAAGACAGTTATGGGTGAGGGAAGTAATGGGTGAGAAGGGCAATTGTGGCTAGGAGCCAAAAGCAGCAGTGAAAAGGTGGGTTTTCAGCATAGATTTGAAAACAGGTAGAAATGGAGCTAAACGTATAGGTCCAGGAAGTCTATTCCAGGCATAAGGTACCACGAGAGAAGAGGAGCGAAGCCTGGAGTTAGCAGTGGAGGAGAAGGAGGACGACAAGAGAGATTTGTCCAGTGAGCGGAGTTCACGGGGAGGAATGTAAAGACTCGTTAAAGCCCTTTCCTTGATTCCCTTAGCGAATCGGTAAGGAACGGGCATGTATCAAGGAGGAATGCAAATGAGCTGCTCGTTGTAGCTCACTTGCATTCTCTATTCCGTCATTAAACAGTCGGCCAGTTGGCCGGTCGAGCATGCGCAGAGCAGCCAAGCGTTATGCTGGCTGCTCTACGCATGCCAAATACGCCTCCCTGTGCCGCCCGAAGACGCTGCACTGCTCACCCCCTCCGATGCGGCTCGACAGTGTAGTTGATGACGCCCATCCAAAAAAAAACATCCATTTTGGCCGTCATTCCCCCCTGCAATAATAAAAACGTCTTTTTTGGCAGTGCTTCACTCAGCTGAGAGACCTGGAAGTCTCTGAGCCAATCACAGAGCATTTAGCTCTGCTGAACGCGTTGTGATTGGCTCAGGGATTTCCAGGTCTCAGCTGAGTGAAGCACTGCCAAAAAAGACGTTTTTATTATTGCGGGGGGGAGTGATGAGCAGGGAAACCTCTTCTTCAGGGTTCAGCAGGAGGGTTAAAGACTGCGGGGCGGGGGAATGACTTGTTTTTGAAGCGGAGCATTTTTTTGTTCCCCGATTTTTTTTTTGTTACTTTGGGCCAAGTTTTATCCCGCGCAGCCCCAACGAGAGGTACAGACCTCTTGTTAGATTTTCCAGCGTTAAGGCAATCGGAAAAGGTTAGTGCATCTCATTACAATAGGGTTTCTACACAATTTGCTCATCTGCATTCTGTTTTCGTTAGCTGCTACCGTCATCGGAAAAAATGTCTTTAGTGCATGCCAGGGTTTACTACTTGCTCGTTAAGGGCTCGATAAGTTAGTGCATCTGGCCCTAAGAAATGGGCAGTGTGTTTTTAACATGGAACTTTCCCTTGCATTAAGCCCATTCTTAGCAAGTCCTTAAAATAGGGCATTTTCCTTTTTTATTTTTTCAGGTCCTGCACTAATTTTTCCATTTGTGTGGGGCATGCAAAAAATTAACGTTGCCTGTTAGTGTGCGATAATGTGCACTCACTAGCTGATTAACACTTCTGTGCCCATTCTCCGCCCAAGAAACACCATCTCTAAAAAAAAAAAAGTATTTTTGAAAAATATTTAACATACGTCAGTACATGCAAACAAGGAAAATACCACAAAATATTTTATTGCATTTTGCGATAGCTCATTTTTCATACACTAACCCCCTGATTCTATAAAAGTTGCTAAAGTTTGCATGCACACATTTAGGTGCGTCCCTGATTTATATATGCAATGTAATAGAATAACAAGCCAATTAGTGCCAATAATTGACTTTTTAATGAGCAGTTATTGGAACTAATTAGATTTCATTGGGACTAACACATGTAAATGTAATTGCGGGATCCCTAACCGTGGACATTCAGCAGCACTTAACCGGACAGTGCCGCTAAATATCCCCTGAGATTTTGTAGGGCCCTTTCCTCTACATAAAACATGTCAATATATATATGTGTGGTAGTTGATACTTATTCTAGATTTGTACTGGCATACCCTTGTAGAAGAGCAACACAGCAGGCTATTTTAAAGACTTTGGAGTACATAACTTTGTATTATGGAATGCCAGTAGAAATTCAGTCAGATAAAGTTTCTCATTTTACAGGAAACCAAGGGGCGCTTTAACAAAGCCGTGGCAAAAAGTGGCCTGCAGCAATGCGAGCGCATTTTTTGGGCATGCTAGGCCAGTTTTTACCGCATCCTGGAAAAAGGGACTTTTTTAAGGCATCAGAAAACTGGTGTGCGGCAAAATAAAAACCAGCGTGCATCCATTTTTGACCTGAGACCTTACCGCCATCTATTGACTTAGTGGTAAGGTCTTACCCACTACCTGGGCAGTAGGCATGAGCGCATCCCGCGGTAGCGCCTCTTCAACCTGTCATAAGAACACAGTTTAGTAAAAGGAAACCCGCAGTTTGGAAACTACTATGTAACATGCAACAATGATTCATTTCATTTGTCTTTATTTACACATGAAAATATGTAGCATAGAGAGCAATGTGCCATTTATTCATCTGTAATAAAGTAATATCAGCAGTATCCCCTCCTTCATTGTAAGTTTTATGTATACCCCAGAGGGGTCTACATGTATTCTTCTAGAATATTCAATTGCAACATAAAACTCCAATTTGTAATTGACTATTATGTAGGTACAGTAAGATATTTCCACCATTCAGCCAGTATTAATATCCTGCAGACAGTTAACCACAGAAACATTCGCAATCATGTAGGGACAATGTTTTAAGTGCTAGTACTACTACTACTACTATTTAGCATTTCTATAGCGCTACAAGGCATACGCAGCGCTGCACAAACATAGAAGAAAGACAGTCCCTGCTCAAAGAGCTTAAGTGCTAGCATGTTAGACTGTGGCATTATCACAATGATCGTGGGCTTTCGATTTGGCTGTGAACATATTTAATTTCAGACATGGGAAAATATCCAGGAATACAGCCCACTGCACAGTGACAATCGCTTTATTAAATTCATTTTTGAACATTTCTTGTAATGATAATATGACACAGAGACAAAGGGGTAAAGCATGTTTCCAGCATGAGAGAAATTAAGGATAGCTTGGTGAAATATATAGCAGTGAAATGTTTGATATATATAGCAGTGCCACAGTTTAACTCTTGAATTTCTGAAAGTATTTCTACCATCAAGCCCCTCCCCCCCCCCCCCCCCCCCCCCCCCCCCCCCCCATTTTTAACTTTTTTAAAGACTGAAGTGAAATCCAAGGATATACTTAGTGGTGTGCTGGTAAATGTTTAACAACAGGTTCGCTCTCCAAAAAAAGCAGTATATATGTATGTGACTTTATTATACATTTTTTGGTACAAGGTACAGTGTAGCAATCAATTTACAAATAATATTAAAACATGCAATATTCTTTACTGTAAATTCCATATAGCCATGCAACCTTTTGAAACTCACCCCTGTGTGAGCAAATCTGTCTGAATAGTATTCTGATATAAAATTATTTTACAGTGTGCCTGGTAGTGAAGAGATTTATGTTGCTATATAAACTGAAGTGCAAGTGTCAACATTTGCACTTAAGTTTATATAGCAACATAAATCTATCCACTACCAGGCACTCTGTGAAACCTGGAAAAATAACTCAACATAGATGTAGCAAACTGAATTAGCACTAATTCTAGCATTAATTACTGTGATTCTAACAACATGAACCCTACTTAAGAATAGACCGATACAACTACTACTGGTAAAACAGAATAAGTGGGCTGCTACAGAGTTCTACACAGAAGCTACATGCAAAGAGAAAACCACACCTCTGTCACACACAACACAAACCCTCACCAAATACAGAACAAGAGGTCACAAATTAGAAATGTAAGTATGAAGACAAAAATTGAACTGGGAACCCCATGAAGTCAAACTAGACAGGTACCACAACACAGGAGAAACTAAAACTGAAATACATTTCCTCCCGTACTGAACAAAATACAAATACATCAATGGTGCACATTTCCCAAAGCTAACATATTCCAGTTAATAAATTCAAAATAAAACACTTTTTCTACCTTTGTTGTCTGAGCATTTTTGGGTCCTTTTACCAAGCTGTGGCGAGGGCCATTTTTCCCATGCGCCAAGGCCCTTTTTACCGCAGCGGGTAAAAAGACCCCAGGCACACATGGCTATGCGGTAAGAGAACTCTTACTGAATGGCCATGCAACAGGAAGCCCTTACCGCCATTGAGGTGACGATAAGGGCTCCCATGCTAACCTGGCGGTAATCGAGTATATGCGGCAATGCCTGATTACTGCCAGATTAACGCCATGCAAGCCATTTCAGTGGGTTTTCTTTTTCCCCCAGAAATGGTGCGCGTTTGGGGTGGGACTACCACCAGCAGCCGAGTTGGGCTGGCTGTAGTCCCAGAAGTGCAAGCAGTAAGCCCACGTTGGGCTTACCGCCGATCTGTAAAAGGACCCCTTTATTTTTCCAAACATGTTGGTCCCAATTTCTCTTCTGCTTTCCTATCTGTCCTCTGTTCTCTTTTCAGTGTGTGCTATTCACTTGTCCTTTCTCCACTTTCCTTCTACAATTTCCTCACTACATTCCTCTCTTGACATATTTCCTCTCTCTCTCTACATAATTTCTCTCTGCCTATATTTCAATTACTGATCAACTTTCCAACACCTCCTTTCACCCCCTAGCTCTCCTGTCTCACTCCTTCCCTGGCCTCCCTGTTACCCTTCCTGTTCTCACCATCCTCTTCTTACTCATCTCATTGAAAGCCACCATGTTTTCTCACATAAGGTTCCTCCATTCTGCCCAGTATCTTGCCTCTCTCTTCCTTCTTACATCACTGTAGTCCAGCCTCTCCTTTCTTTTCCTCCACCCACACATGTAGTTCAGCACATCTCTCTTTCCTCTCTCCCTATGGTCCAGCAGCTCCATGCCCCTTATTTCTCTCCTTCCCTGCAGCTCCCTGTCATCCTTCTTCCTCATCTCTTCCCCTGAAAAAACTTCAGTTTCAATATTCTTCAAGGCAGTGGCTCCAAGGGGAGAGCAGCTGCAGGAAACCCAGCATATCAGCAGGAGAGGTGGCCACACAAACTCCCCCCCCCCCAATTAGTCTAGCATATCCCCCTCTCCCCAGCCCCTCCCCCCTTTTTTCCTGGTTCCTTCGCCTGTGGTCTGGCATATTTCCTGCCCCAGTGCACTTCACAAGTCCAACATCTCTCCTGTCCCCCTCATCTGCCAATGCAACACCTCTCCCCCAGACCCCTCCCCAGTCACGCCAAATACATAACCTGTTCCTCAGACCCCTCTAATTCCATTAACTCTCTCTAAGCCCCCCTCCCTAATGAGTCCATTACTTCTCCCTCAGCCTCCTCCCCATGATTTCACCACCTCTCCCTCAGCACCATCAGGCTTCCAGCACCTATCCCTCAGTTCCCCACCCAAGTTCAGTACCTCTCCCTCAGCATCCACCTCCTCCTTTACAAGTCCAGTCCCCCTCCCTTATCCTTCCTCAAGTCCTTATTTGAATGGTGCCAGCACACAAACATCTGGGGGGCTTTATCTCCTCCCCTAGAGCTAACAGCACCATCATCTCCCTCCCTCCATCCACCCGCCCGTGCGTCCAGCATACTTCTCTCAGTTTCCCACATCATATCCTCCCTCAGGACCATTCCCCTCACTGACCATCCTTCAAACATCACTACTTGTCTAACCCAGAACCTTTTCTTTGCTGTGTGTCCTGCTCTGCTGATGCAACTTCCTGCTTATGCATGGGTGGGATCTGGCAGAGAAAAGGCTCCAGGTTGGCCAGGCAGCAGGTTACCACTATCACTGCTTGAAGAGTAGTGATGTTTGACAGACAGCGGTGAAAGGGATGGACCTGAGGGAGGATATGAGGTGGGAAACTGAGGGAGGTATGCTGGACTCGTGGACGGGCGGAGGAGAAGGGAGAGATGATGATGCTGTTAGCTCTAGGGGAGAAGAAAAAAAACTGATGTTTGCATGCTGGCTCCATTCAACAACCGGCTCGCAAAATTCTGAAAAATGTAACAACCGGCTCCAGCACACCACTGGATATACCTAGGCAGAAATGTTCACAGCCACAGCTTTGCTATCCTATAAAGCTGCTAAACTGTTCTACTAAAAAGAGTGATCACCCATGCCTCAAAATTCTCCTAGCACAGAAAATAAATACTGCAGTGAAATTTTCCTCCTTCAACTATGCGGATCACTCAAGAGCTGCCATATTTTTGGATCAATCCTGTGGCTCAGACACAGTGCTATTTGTCCTGTCTGTCTTGAATAGATTGTAAGCTCTGTTAAACAGGGACTGTCTCATATGTGTTTAGTGTACAGCATTGTATAAGTCTAGTAGCACTATAGAAATGATAAGTAGTAGAGGAAGTGTTTTGGTGCCTAGGCCAGGACTCCACATCCTAGGCTTGCTTGATTTAGAGGGGCATAATTGAACAAAAACGTCTATCTCCATGGGCGTTTATCTCCGAGAACGGGTCCGTGAAGGGGCGGACCGAACCGTATTTTCGAAAAAAATAGACGTCCATGTTTTATTCAACAATGTGTGAGCTGGGCGTTTTTGTTTTTCAGCGATAATGGAAAATGAAAGCGCCCAGCTCAAAAACGAATAAATCCAAGGCATTTGTTCGTGGGAGGGGCCAGGATTCGTAGTGCACTGGTCCCCCTCACATGCCAGGACACCAACCGGGCACCCTAGGGGGCACTTTTCCAAAAACAAAAAAAAGGTAAAAGAGCTCCCAGGTGCATAGCACCCTTCCCTTGTGTGTTGAGCCCCCCAAATCCCCCTCAAAACCTACTGCCCACAAGTCTACACCATTACTATAGCCCTTAGGGGTGAAGGGGGGCACCTACATGTGGGTACAGTGGGTTTGGGGGGGGTTGGATGACTAATAAGCATTAAGCAGCACAATTGTAACAGGTAGGGGGGATGGGCCTGGGTCCACCTGCCTGAAGTCCACTGCACCCCCTAACAACTGCTCCAGTGACCTGCATACTGCTGTCAGGGAGCTGGGTATGACATTTGAGGGTGAAAATAAAAAGTTGTGAAACTTCATTTTTTGTGGTGGGAGGGGGTTAGTGACCACTGGGGGAGTCAGGGGAGGTCATCCCCGATTCCCTCCAGTGGTCATCTGGTCATTTAGGGCACTTTTTGGGGCCTAATTCATGAAAAAACAGGGTCCAGGAAAAGTGTCCTAAATTCTAGCTAAAAACGCATACTTTTTTCCCATTATCGGTGAAATGTGCCCATCTCTGTTCGGCAGATAACCATGCCCCAGTTCCGCCTTCGCCACACCTCTGACACGCCCCCATCAACTTTGTCCGCATCCGCGACGGAGTGCAGTTGAAAACGTCCAAAATCGGCTTTCGATTATACCGCTTTATTCGTTTTTGTGAGATAAACGTCCATCTCCCGATTTAGGTCGGAACTTGGGCGTTTTTCTCGTTCTATTATAAGCAGGTTAGGGATCCAGTAGTGTACACAGCCCTGTGGGAGTCCAAATCATTGTACCACATTAATACCTTGAAGCAGGGCCGCTGAGAAAACAAAGCTGAGCCTGGGGCAAACAATCTTCAGGGTCCCACTATCGCCCCCACCACCACCACCGCTGCTGCTTTCCCCCTGGCACCACCGCTGCTCCCATCACCACCACCACCACCACCACCACTTCTTCCCCCTCCTGCAGCAGCAAATGAGAGAGAGAGTGCTTTGCCGGCTACAGGTCCTTCTTCCTGCCGTGTCCCATCTCCTGTGAAGTAACTTCCTGTTTCTGCATAGAAAGGATGCGACAGGAAGAAGGACCTGTGGCCGGCAGAGCAGTCTCTTTTGATCGCTGGCATCAGGCGTTCCTTGGAGGCTGGGCCCAGGGAATCTTCCCTCCCCCTCCCTCACCCTTGGTGGCCCTGTCTAGAAGATGGATTTAGGAGCCACAATTTCAGAGTTCCAGGAGGAACCAAGGCACCTGACCCCAGGCAGAGAACTGTCACTGCAATGGCTGGGTTAAGTGAATATAGAACAGATATAACAAAAGAGGAAAAATTCTAGGGCAGTTGGAAATAAAGACTCATTGCACCAGATCCCAGTCATGGTTCTGAAAGACCAAAGGAGCAGGAAGAAACTGCCAAGCCAAAAAAGATTTTCCATTTTTTAACAACATCCTTGGGAAACAAAACACAGATGAAAAGGTTTTATTTTATCAATAGGATATACTCTATGGGCTAGATTCTATATATGGTGCCCAAAAAAGCACTATTCTATAAGCCACGCTTAAAGTTAGGTGCTGTTTATATAATAGCGCTTATGCCCGGGAATCATACCTAACTTTAGGCATGGCCATTTGCATCAACAACATGCATAAATTTTAGGAATGCCCCCATTATGATCATGACACTCACATTTCCACACACCCTTTTTCAGATCATATGTAAATTTATATGTGTACATGCTAATTAAATCTAATTAGTGCCAATAATTGCTTGTTGAAAAGCCAATTATTGACACTAATTAGCTCATTATTTAATTAAATTGCACATAGAAATTGGCCACATGCCCAAATTTTGTGCGCAATGTTTGGTGACTTTTATAGAATTAGGGGGTATGCCACTATGATCCTTTCCTCTAGGAGACAGTCTGCCATTACTATGAATCATGATTTAATTTAATTGATTGATTTAAATCAAAAAAGGGTACCTTCAAAAGCTAATCAAAAAAATATTGTTAGTCCAATAAAAAAGGTATCATATTTTCTTTTCTATGTTTTTATTTATTTCTATTTATTACCTTTAAAAGTGGACTAACACAGCTACCACAGCACTTACTCATTGATTGATTTGTAATCACCTTTCCCAGAAAGCAATGTACACCAAGAGCCTTCAAGTCTGGAACAGATCCTTTAATCAGTTGATGTACATCACTGACCCGACATGGGCCATGTTTCGGCATACAATGCCTGCATCAGGGGTCATATAACATAAAAATCCAAAAATAGATAGCCCCTCATAGGGATTCTAGTGATGATGCGTGACCTTTTAGTCAGTCAATCTTACAGCAACATACAGAATGTACTAGTCTTCAAAGTTATGCATGCAATTTATAGAATAGAGTCAGTTACCTGTGTAACTTAATTAGCTAATGAGCTGCTAGTTGGCTTTAACAACCAATTATTGGCACTAATCAGTGTTAATTAGCACTAATTGGCAATATTAAGCAGTTACACGCTTAACTGCCCCTAGTCAGAATTCTATAACTTGCGCAACTACAAGGGAAGAGTGGACCTGGGAAGGGCATGGATGGCTCAGGCGCATACCTAGCAGTTGCACATGCTGGTTATAGAACACTTAAACTAAAAATACCTTCACTCACTGGTAAATAAACCCAAATGTCCACAAAAATAACCAGGAAAAGAAGATATACCTAAAATATAGGAGTAATGACCTCAGATTAGGAATGCATCCATGAGGAAGTCATAATAATCAACCGCTAATAGGATCAAAATTAGCACTTCATTCATAGTGCAACCACATGTGTACTTTTTGTGTGTTCACTAAATTAATGTTTATATATATATATATATATATATATATATATATATATATATATATATATATATAAATCTGCAAAATCTCCAAATGTAGCCAGACCAGTGTTAAGACTCACAATCCAGTGTTCCGCAAAAACAGTATGCACAAAACACTTTAAAGCCATAGCGTGCTACTTAGCTTTTAAGTCTTGAAGTCACTCGCTGGTCCGCAAAAACGGACTGCAGAAGACTTCTGAAGCGTGCTGACATATGATAAATGAAAAGTAAGCTCCCCTGTATTAGTGCCCGACACCGCAGGTTTCAATCTTTCTTCAGGGACATGTGTTTGCACTATGTCCACCTGGAGTTTTTATAGAGGGGCCCTTTTACTAAGAAATGCTGAGAAATGGCCTGCACTGGTGTAGGAGCATCTTTTGGATGCGCACAGGTCCATTTTTCTGCGCACCTGCAAAAAAGGCTTTTGGGGGGGGCGAAAATGGACGTGCAGCAAAACTAAAACCAGTGTGCGTCCATTTTCGGCCTGAGACCTTACCACCACCCATTGACTTAGGGATAAGGTCTCACGCGTTAACCCGAATCATCAGCGTGCATGTACTGCTGATTACCGTCGAGTACGCGCCACATGGTAGAAAATCGTGTGTTTTGTACATGCGTCAAAATTGGAATTACCACCCAGGGCACGCAGTAGCCGGGCGGTAGTTCCAATTTGATGCGCATACATTGGATGAACGTAGGCGCCTTCTCCACAGTGTACTACACCAACCACTAGGGTACTCTGGGGACCTGTTTGCTGCTCTAATAGGACTGGCTATAACATCTGAGGCTGTCATAGATGCTCATATGTATTGTTTCTTTTACATCTATGGGAGGTTTTATGGGGGTCCTTTATTCCTCCAGTAGTCAACTGGTCATTTAGGGCACTTTTTTTGTAGTTTAGTCATTATTAAAACAGGTATAGCTCAAAACATCTTAGTTTTAGTTCTGAACATTTTTGTTGAGTTCCATTATGGCTGAAAAACATTCAGGTCTTAGGAACACCCAAATCCTACCCTTAACATGCCCCCAACATGCCCCCTTGAGATTTGGACACACTGGAGACAAACAGCATAGGAAAACACCTGGAAAATGGGTTTCAAAAATACCGATTTGGACGTTTTGGAGAGAAAAACGTCCAAATGCTGCTTTATGCCACTTTTTAGACATTTTTCTCTTATGAAAATGAGCCCCTAAGTGTGCCAGATATGCATAATTTACAGTATTCTGTAAGATATGTGTATAAGTGGGATTCTCACCTATGATTAGCCCATACTTCACTCCTGTTTATGACCCACTTGGAAATACATACTATGAGGTAGATTCAATAAATTCTCCACAAAGTTAGGCACCAGGATGATCCAAACTAATCTAGTATTTTGTAAAGGACGATCTGCATGGAATAGCTTAGCGTGCATGTTCCACCTAGGCGCAAGCATTTATGCTTGCCAAAGACTGGTGTAAATGGCCATTGCCAACTAATGGCAGTTAGACACAGAAATGCAGGTATTCTATAACACTGCAGCTAAATTCTAGAAATGCCCCTGAGCTGCCCATGTCCCTCCCGTGGCCGTGCCCCCTTTGGAGTTGCATGCTATGAAGTTTAGGCACGCATGTTATAGAAAAGGTCATAGGGCAGATCCATGCATAACTCCTAATTACTGCCAATTAAGTGCTTGTTAACATCAATTATTGATTATTTGCACCAATTAAGCCAATTATTTTGCATGTGCCCAAAATTTAGTGCTCAATTTTAAGTGACCTAGACGGAATCTGGGGATGTGTAAGTTAAGCGGAATTTTGCAGAATAACACTTAGATGCCATGTAAGCAATTCTATGCAAACTAGAATTCTAAACATTTACAAGCATAACTAATGCATAACTATGAGCACCTTGGCTATAGAACTGCCCAAAAAAGGTAAAAAGGTGAGTAGCAAACAAAAAATAAATACAATCTTTGTCACATTGCTTACCTGGAACACTTTTGCCAAATTGTCAAAAAGTGCTTGCCCAGCACTAACTTTGTGTTTGACTCCTCTGATTGTCCCATTCTTGCTCAGAATGTTGATTCTCCTTGAACCAAACCCCCTGTCTTTGGTCGCTCTTGCTAACACGAGCAGGTCGTCCGGCTCATTTTCGCTTTCATCATACTCCGATTCTAAGCCTCCATTCTGATGTCCTTCCACCTCGCTCTGTCTACTGTTTTGATCAGCCCCAGAGCTGCTGGTACCTTCTGAATCCAGTGAATCTCCAGCCTCTCCATCAGTATACACTTCCTTCAGCACTCTCCCACTGTGGGAGGAAGCAATTCGAAAGCGCACTTTCCTCTGCTGCTGTTCCCCCTCTGCCTTCATCTCTTGTTTAATCATTGTCCCATCCGTTAAGAAAAAAACACAGTGGCTTACATTGTTCTAGCTTAGGTTGCAACCTTATTCGCCAATTTATGACACTCTGTGCACTACCAGAGCTCTTTGTACAGATAGCAGCACCCATATGGAACTTATGCCAAAAGGAAGGAAGGGAAAGCTCTCAAGAACCTTCTGTGTACCGCAGTTCTACAATTAATAATGAATATGAGTGTACTATGGTTACCTTTAAGCTAAAACCTGCAAATTGATATCATGGATTAAATATTAAAGACCTATTGGGTGCTTTTATTGCAACCCAAGTGAAAGGAAAAGACACACACAAAGAGACAGAATAACTTAGCAAAAGGAACAGGGACCTAACTGTGTTACAACCAAAATCAAATTTGTGGTACTTTATATTAGCTAGTAGGGTGTGAGTCTTTTTATGTGGAATCTTTCTTAAGTGGTAAAAGATAATATTTATATAAATATATCATAATAATCACTCTCCAATTGTATAATGGAATCCTTTTGGAATAAATTGCTCATTATTTTGGCTGTATAATTTTTATTCTTTTGTTTTTTTAGTGTTGCCTTGTATTCTTTCTTATTTGTTTTCAGTTCATATTTTTGATGTTTTTAAGCTACCTTGAGCAAAGCTTTTACTAGGTGGATTATAAACTTTTATAAATAAATATTCTCACAATGCTAAATGATGGCACATAAGAATTCTGAAAAGTTGTAGGAACCTTTTTATATTTAGAATGTCTTTATAACGTTTCTTGAATCAGTTTCAAGACATACTTAAATTGTCAAAAATTTCCTTTAAAAGAAGGTTCTTATAAATACTATGATGTCAGACCCTTGGAGACAGTAGTGTAACAAAATACAAAGAACTGGCTAAGGAGTCGTTTTACTAAGCTGTGTTAGATGCTAACACATGCCTAACAGCAAAAAAATGGCCTAATGTGAGATACTAATATACTTAATTTTTACCCTCTAATAATATTTTGTACTCCTTTTACTGTGTAAGCCGCATTGAACCTGCTTTGAGTGGGAAAGCGCGGGATATAAATGTAATAATAATAATAATACATGTTAGTTTTGGAATGTCTGCACAGTAACTGCACGGTAAATATTTTATAGGAATTTTTGGGTGGGCATGTCAGGGGCAGAGAATGGTCATTCCTGTGCTAACCAGTTAGTACATCTACATTACCATATGCTAACTGGTTAGCACATGGATAACATGGAAGCCCTTATCACCTACAAAAATAAGTGGCAGTTAAGTACTCCTGCAATAATTTTTTTAAATGGCCATGTGCTAATGGGAACTAATTGTGGACCGATGGTTCACCGTCCAAATGAATAAATAATCAATGGATAAACCTGTGGAAGGAAAATGGGGGGGAAAGTCTCATAAGTCACTAGGTCAACACTCCTCTTATTAGATTTTAAGGAGCCTTACTCAAAACCGTTCAGTGATTTGTATAATCTTTGACATCATGTGCTAACGGCCCATTAAACACAGCAAAGGTGACAAAAATGAGTTTGATTACATGATGTCAGCGTTTGGCTGCAAGAGATTTGCAATTTACAAGTGCCACTTTAAACATCCACTAGAAGATTCCTGAGGCAGGTCATTTTGGTCGAAACACAACTTGTTTTGAGTCTTGTATGTTTAAAATAAACCTTTTTGCTACAAGACCGTCTAGTTCTGTGTTTTTGTCACCTTCGCTGTGTTTGATGTGTCTGTGAGACTGCGAGAGTTCTTGTTCTTCCATTTATATTTCCATTCTCATGTGCTAATAGCGCTGCCCGGTTACTGCTGGGTTAACACACACACAGTCATTAATGGAAAAAAAAGAAAGAAAATCAAGGGTTTTATGTCCTTGGTAAAAATGGCCTTATTGAGCAGGAAAACCTGTGTAAGGGGACGCTAAGGCCAACTTTTGCCACAGCCAATTTTTGTAGCTTTGTAAATGGACCCCTAAATCTTTCAGAAGCAAACTTCAGGAAATAGGGTGGCAGTTTTCCAAAGATCTTAAATATGTGAAAATAATACATCCAGAGGGGCCTAGCTCAGTTTTACTGTATGGTAGCTGAATGTATAAACCAGAGTGGGAAAGTGCAAGTCATTTTCCATCAGTGCACTTAGGAACGTAATAGCATTTATATGTAATGTTACTGTACACTGGGAGATGTCTGCATAATTTATATGAGTGATGGATTAAACGAGAGATAGTTGTATACAATATGTAAACAAACTTTAGCTTAATCCGTGAGTGGATTGCTAACTGAGGGGGAGATGGAAAGCAAGCAGACAGACTGCATGCAGGAAAGGGCAAAACACAGGCGATGATAAGCAAGTTGATAAGAAAGAAATATGAGACAATCTGGGAAGAGGGAGATTCTTCCGTGTGGGCCAAATTATATAACTTGGGTTTTAGATAAAGATGAGCTAAGCAGTATATAGATACCTCTGCTCCCCATAGTTTAACAGGTGTAGCTGTTCCTCCCAATCTCATTACACTTCTTTCCAGTCCAAGTTGAAGTCCGTTAAAATCACAAACTTTATGTTAGGTGAACCTAAGCTTTTCTGATCCCAACTAGCAATTGCTATTGGAAAACATGAATATATTTGAGGTGGTTAAAAATATATTTGATATGGTTCAAAAAACATATTCCATGTACACAGGAGGAGGAGCTACAACAGTCTCCATTACCACCCTTCCCCCTGACCAAGAACCAGTCCAAAACAGTGCTATTCACCCACCTTTTGTCTATATTTTTTTTAATTTCTCAGCCTGAATCTAAACACTTGAATATGGTGGTTATTTTGGAAGTTCAATTGTTTTGGACATCTGAAAACTGGCATTTAGATGTCCATATTGTATAGACGTCCAAATCCCAATTTTATAAAGTAGAGATATGAATGTCTAAAACTGTCCATATGGCAAGGAGGTGTGGTCTGGATGTGTTTTGGGCAGGACTAGGGAGAGGCCAAAATATGGACATTTAACTCTGATCTCAGAAGGGGAAGGCGCTTCTATGTCTAAAAAGATGGATATTATTATTTTGACCTGGTACTTGGCATGTTTAAGTTACAAAAAGGTGCTCTGATTGAGCACCTGTCCACTAGAAGGATTAAGGCAGGGTCACTTCCCTAATCCCCCAGTGGTTGTTATTCTCCTCCCACCCCTGAATATGAAACTGGCAAGGAATACTGGGCTTTATTACAGCTTCAGGAACCTCAGACATTATTAACAGACCTCCATGCAGATCCGGTTTGAATTCCCACTTCAACTCTTTGTATTTGTTTTTTAATTATGAGCCCTCCAGAGACAGAAAAATATCTATTCTGCCTGAATGTATAAGAAACCTGCAAACCTGAAGGATATTGAAGTGGTGTACATTCAGATAGAATAGATGTTTTTCTGTCCCTGGAGGGCTCACAATTAAAATTTTAAAGAATCAAAAACAGCTAAAGTGAGATTTGTACCTGAGTCCCTAGGACTTAGCTGACTGCTCTAACCATTAGACTACCTATCTGTTCTGCATGGATAGCTATGTAGCCATGTTATAACATGCACTTAAAAAATGTAATGGCTTGAACAGTCTACTATCATACGCACACAACCTCAACTCTAAAGTAGACTTAATGTTCACAAAAAAGGTCTCATTTGTCACTGGGATATGCTGCTAAATATCAGCTCCAAAGCATAAATAAATCCCGTTTGTGACTTGAATCATCATTGACCAAAAAAAAACCCTTCCTACCTAAATATGTGCTCTGTGAAAGATTTTTGTGAAGTTTTTTTCTTTTTTGTTGCAACAAATGTAGTCATTCCTTTGTTTCAGCAAACACATCTATGTCCCTTGTTTTCCCCGTTCATAATTTGGATGTTTCAGCTTGTCAATTGGATGATCCTGCTGGATGTCTCCAACACATGAATGTCCATTTCTCATGTATTCTGTTCTAAAATACATATGAAATGTAGCGCTACAGAAATGCTAAATAGTAGTAGTAGTAGTAGTAGACATACTGACTTGGCCATCAATATTTTGAGTTGGACGTCCTTTCTAAAATGCCACTCCACATGTACTCCTGCCTACATTTAAAGATCTTTGAAAGAACTCTTGTTACAGCCAGGGGCATAGCCAGACATTGCGGTTGAGGTGGGGGGGCACATATTGGTCTGCTGCCCCACCACCACCACCCTGCTGCAGCAAATACCTTAGCTGGTGGGGGTCCCCAACCCCCATCAGCTGAAGCGTTGTCCAGCGCCAGTCTCCAGTGCCGCCTCGTTGCCTGCCCTGCTCTGTCTTCCCCTCACATTCTGCATGCTCCTTTTAATAAAATTGAGCATGTGCTCTCATTCATGTATACCCATCACTCATGCACACACACACACAACTAGATGGACTCATGCTAGTTCATGGATATTTAGCACAATGGTTACATCAATAAGGTGAGAACCTGGAAATCCAGGGTTCAAATCCTCCTTTTCCTCCAGATGTGCATTTTGAACTTTGGTAAGTCACTGAGGGGCCCTTTTACTAAGCTGCATAGGCACCTATGCGTGCCCAATGCATGACAAATTGGAGTTACTGCCCGGTTACCACATGGCCCTCAAGTTAATTTCAATTGTAGCATGCGTATTCTACACGCGTTCGAAAAATATTTTTTCATTTCGGATGCGCATCAGCTCCACACATCAAGCAGCATTTGATGCGCATGGGTCATTACCGCCCGGTTACCGCATGAGACCTTACCGCTAAGTCAATGACTGGCGGTAAGGTCTCAGACCCTAAATGGATGTGCGGCAATTTTCATTTTGCCGCATGTCCATTTTCAGCAAAAATTTTAAAAAGGCATTTTTTGTAGGTGCGCCGGAAAATAATCCTGCACGTGACCAAAACACGTGTCTACACTACCGCAGGCCATTTTTCAGTGCACCTTAGTAAAAGGACCCCTGAATCCTTCTCTGCCTCAGCTACAACCTAGAAAGTAAACCCACTTTAGCAGAGAATTACTTTGTGCACCTGATTGTAACTTGCCCAGTGGCGATCCTAGGACGGCTGCCACCTGGGGCGGATCACCGCTGCGCCCCCTCCCCCGGGTGTAGTGACGTCCGTCCCCCCAGGGTGCAGCATGACACACACCCCCAGCGCAATGATACCCCCCTCCCCAGTGCATCAAGCCTCCCCCCCCCCGGCGCAATGACACTCCCCTCCCGGGTGCATTCTTGGCTGCTGGAGGGTGCAGAGAGCAGCCGTACGCCTGTCAGCTCCACTGGCTCCCTGCTCCCTCTGCCCCGGAACAGAAAGTAACCTGTTCTGGGGCAGAGGGAGCAGGGAACCAGAGGAGCCGACAGGCACGTGGCTGCTCTCTGCGCCCTCCAGCAGCGTGCACCAGGGGTGGACCACCCCCACCGCCCCGCCCTTGGTACGTCACTGAACTTGCCTTTGGAAAAATCAGGTAAATTAATTTAAAATCCACATCGAATGTGCACATGAAAGTTAATTACTTGCTGCAAAAAAATCAAAGTTAAAAAAGTAAGTTTTCAAAATATTTTTGTCTTCTTCTGGGAGATAAGAAAATATGGCATAATCTGCAACTTAAATAGCCTCTATCCCCCTCATTCTATTATTTGGTGCCACATTAAGGTGCCAAGTCCACATGTAAGTAATATAATAGCACTTATACGCATAAATGTGGCAGTTGCACATGTTCTAATTGCTTTAACCATTATTCTATAACTTTAGAGTGCAACTCGCTATGCAAAGGGGCATGCACAGAGGAGGTAAATGAGTATGGCATGGGAGTGTCCAACATTTGCATGCGTAACAAAAGAATACTGTAAGTTGCACATTAAAGTGCTATTTTGGCATTTCTGCCACCTTATGCTAGTATTCTGCGCAAACACATGTATTTTTTTCAGACTAACACTGATGCGCATAAATCCACAGGTAGAAACTTTGGGGTCCTTTTACTAAGCTGCAGTAAAAAAGGACCTGCACTAGCGGCGGGGACCATTTTTGCCACAAACTGCGGCCCTTATTACCACAGTGGGTAAAAATGCCTGAAAATAGCCATGGCCAAGCGGTAAGATTGCTCTTACCACATGGCCTTGTGAGGGGGAGCACTTACCGCCACCCATTGATGTGGTGGCAAGGGCTCCCATGCTAACCCAGCAGTAACCAGGTAGCGGGCGGTGCTGCCCGATTACCACCGGGTTAGCATCATGCTGGAAAATAGCCAACTGTTTTCCCTAGTGTGTTAAATGGTGCATGCAAGGGCAACGGCGTACCAAGGGCGGGGCGGTGGGGGCGGTGTTACTTCCTGTTCCGGGGCAAAGGGAGCAGGGAGCCAGCGGAGCCGACAGGCACACGGCTGCTCTCTGCACTCCTCCAGCGGCGTGCACCCGGGGGGCGGGGGGTTGATGCGCTGGGGGGGTATGCGCATTGGTGATCCACCGCAGGTGGCAGCTGACCTAGGATCGTCACTGTGCAAGGGCTGGAACTACCACCGGCGTCAGCGTTGGGCCAGCGGTAGTTCCAGATTAGCATGTGGTAAGCCCACATTGGACTTACTGCCATTTTGTAAAAGGTCCCCTAAGACTGTGAGCCCACTAGGGACAGAAAAAGTACCTGCACATAGTATGTGTAAAACCGCTGTGGTTGTACCCACGGATAGGCAGTATTTCAAATCCATGACCTTTTACTCTTTACCTTTCACTTAGGGGGTCTTTTACTGAGGCGCACTGGCGTTTTTAGTGTGCACTAAAAGTAGGCATGCGCTAAATGCTAAAGATGCCAATGTATTACTATGGGCATCTTTAGCGTATAGCGTGTGCCTATTTTTAACACGTGCTAAAAACGCCAGTGCGCCTAAGTAAAAGACCACCTTAATTTTTAGCACCAAGTTACAGAATTTCTCCCTTCGTGCAGGTGACCTGAAAGTCTTATTTCTACACAGCGTTTTTTATTACTGAAAATGAAACCACAAGGAAAATAACTAAGAGTGGCATTATGTTCTATCATCGTCACACTGATCATACAGAGATTTATCGTACATTAATAATGGTCCCTTATCAGTTTTGCCTTGCCTGTCATATTGCCTAATGGAATCTACTATATATTGCAGTGGAGGCTATTTGGTTCATGCTCCATCTAGGTAAGATTTGAATATTGTTTGCTGTAGCTACACTATTGCAAATTTCTGTATCCTCCCCTTGGTCTGATGGGTAATAAGCTGAGAGCTGTATGCTATTTAGGAGTTATACTTAGAGCATACTAAACAATGAAACCCAAGTCAGCATGTGGTTTAATATTTTTTATTATTTTAAAATTTGCAATACAACACTAAAACAAACAAGCCCATACTTGTACAGAAAATATGGCAATTATCCAGTTACAATTATAAAAAAAAATAAAATAAATAAAACTATATAAGTCCACAAAGTTGTGAGGCAGATCTCTAAGGAGAATTGTCAGGAGAAAAAATAGAAAACAATGTGAATAAATGGAAAGCAGATTAATCACCTGAACTCAGGTGTAATAATATATGGATCTATTCCCTAGCAGTTTCCAAGAAGATGTCACAGTTACCACCTCATGCAAATGATGTTAATTGAACCGGTTGGGGGAAAAAAACATGCTTAGCAGATGCATTTACATGGGAATTTTACAAAGAAAAGAGCACCCTAGTTTTTTAACATACCAGGTTTCAACAAAAGAAATTTCCTTCTGTGTTTCTGTGTCTCTCTGGTAACATCAGGATTCACATTATGAAATAAATCCTCCCTGTGTTTAAAGTATAACTGCAGCAAGCAGTCTCTATCCAGTCTTAAGGCAGAATAGCCAATAACATCGATGGCGTCAGCAGCTCAAAATCTGAAGTTTTCAAAATATCAGAAATATCATAATCTGAAGGCTAAGAATGTCTAGAGATAGCCTTCTTCTTAGAAGCAGGAAAATAATATGCCTGAACAACTGGAGGTAATGTTTCTGGAGGTATTTTCAGGACTTCTTTCATATATTGAGTAAAAACTTTGCTAGGTGACCTCAAAGGAAGCTTGGGAAAAATTCTCTAAATTATCAGTTTTCCAATTTAACAACTGAACATTCCTTATTAATGCAGAATCTGTATTTTATAACATAGAAATATCAGATTGAACTATCAATACAGAATCTTTTATTGTATAAATTCCTGTCTCCATAACTTTAATCCTACTACCCTGTATTTGAGATTTCTCTTGCAGTAAGTTCAACTGTGGACAAAAAGCCTGACCCAGTTCAGTTATAACTGACCATGTGGAGGGGCATAATCGAACGGGGCGCACATGTTTTCCTGAGGGCATCCTCACAGGACGTCCTCGGGAAGGGGCGGGGAAACCTGTAATATCGAAACAAGATGGGCGTCCATCTTTCATTTCAATAATACGGTCAGGGACGCCCAAAACTTAACATTTAGGTCAACCTTAGAGATGGTCGGCCTTAGAGATGGTCATCCCCAGTTTTCAGCCATAATGGAAACTGAGGACGCCCATCTCATAAACGACCAAAGCCAAGCCATTTGGTCATGGGAGGAGCTAGCATTCATAGTGCACTGGTCCCCCTCCCATGCCAGGACACCAACCAGGCACCCTAGGGGGCACTGCAGTGGATTTCACAAATTGCTCCCAGGTGCATAGCTCCCTTACCTTGGGTGCTGAGCCCCCCCCCTAAAATCCACTCACCACAACTGTACAACACTACCATAGCCCTAAGGGGTGAAGGGGGCAACTATATGTGAGTACAGTGGGTTTCTGGTGGGTTTTGGAGGGCTCCCATTTATCACCACAAGTGTAACAGGTAGAGGGGATGGACCTGGGTCCGCCTGCTTGAAGTGCACTGCAGTACCCACTAAAACTGCTCCAGGGACCAGCATACTGCTGTCAGGGAGCTGGGTATGACATTTGAGGCTCCCCACTGGGGGAGTAAGGGGAGGTCATCCCCGATTCCCTCCGGTGGTCATCTGGTCAGTTTTGGAACCTTTTCGAGGCTTGGTCGCAAGAAAAAATGGACCAAGTAAAGTTGGCCAAGTGCTCGTCAGGGATGCCCT
Source organism: Microcaecilia unicolor (assembly GCF_901765095.1). Taxonomy (NCBI): domain Eukaryota; kingdom Metazoa; phylum Chordata; class Amphibia; order Gymnophiona; family Siphonopidae; genus Microcaecilia; species Microcaecilia unicolor. Next base: position 545,256,716 of record NC_044032.1, on the reverse strand, counting down.
TCTTTTTTCCATTATCGGCTGAGGATGCCCATGTGTTAAGCATGCCCCAGTCCCGCCTTCGCTATGCTTTTGACACGCCCGCGGGAACTTTGGTCATCCCCGCAACGGAAAGCAGTTGAGGACGCCCAAAATCGGCTTTCAATTATGCCGTTTTAGGTGACCCTGGGAGAAGGACGCCCATCTCCCGATTTGTGTCGAAAGATGGGTGCCCTTCTCTTTCGAAAATAAGCCTGATGGTCTCCAATGTAAAGCAATCAGGTCATCTTAACAGGAGAGATTTAACTGACCTTCACCCAACAGTTTGAGATAAGCAGAAGGATCCAAAAAAAATAATACTATCTAGGCTACATGTAGCTCCTCAGATTCAAATACTCTTGCTTGCACACACGGAGGGGCATTTAAGGACATCCAAATCAGAATTGAGACATCCTGCTCATAACATCCAAAAGAAAGTCCATCTCACAGACATTTTTGAACAGGAAAAACATTGGGTTTTTTATTTTTTAAATATATGAGATCATCCAAAATGAACAAACATTTTCCAAAATAAAATGTCCAAATTATTAATTCCCATAAACCAGGGACAATGATGTCTATCTGGCAGAATTTATACAAAAATGGCCACACAGAAGTCCCTGCAGAGCAGAGGGGCAGCCTAGTGGTCAGTGCAGTGGATTTTAATCCAGGGCACCCAGGTTCATATTCCACTGCAACTCTGTTATTTTATATTTCAACAATTTTTTATTAATGACAACATCAGTAATATACATGCACCATAAGTCATCCAGAATTCTCTGGTACATTGATTCTCTACAATAGAACTCCTCAGGTACATTCCATCCTTAAATTTTTAACATTTTGTTTCTCCCCCCTATTCCATTAGTTGTACCCTATCAACAGTTCCAATGGCGACCATACAATTTTTATATCTTCACTATTAACTTTACAAAAATCAAACTGAAACTGTCTCCAACGGAGTCATATATAGGAAACCATCATGCATCATAATTAGAAGTAGCCCCAGTCTTTCGCCTCAGTGTTATATGTCTATCATTGAATTTGGAGCTATCCCGAACATGTAAATCCCCACACCTTTGTGGCCCACCTTAGTCAAATCCCCATTATATCCCTTGGACATGTGTTTTTATGCTGTCATTTGCCATTGAATATACTTAACCCCCCAACCCCCTCCCTTCCTACTTCCCTCCCCAACCCTCTATCTTATCCTATCTTACCTATCTTGGGAATCAGCTGTATGGTCTTATGTGTGTATGGTTGTAAGCCGCAGGATATTCCTTCTTATCGTGTGTAATATCCCAGCAGATTCACATCGTATTAAGAATATGGCTTCTACCTCTCTGAGTTAGAGTCCCCAAGAGTGGGCCCCAAATACTAAGGAAGCGCTTTTTACGTTTGCAGGATCCTCTTGCTTCCCAGGCCATCAATTGATGTGCCTGGTTACGCCAATGCCAATATTCTGGTGGACTCTCTGACACCCAGACCTGCAATATGCATTTCCTAGCTACTAAACTCAGTTTACGGCACAGAAATATCTTATCTGCTGACAAGCCCCCGAATGACCCCAAACAGTCTAAAATTAACTGACATGGGGTGCCTGTTATCCGTTTTGATAATATATAAGACAAAAATTCCACTACTCCTTGCCAAAATCTCTGTGTCTTTACACATTCCCAAAAGGCATGGTAAAATGTGTTTTCATGCTGTCCACATTTCAAACACACTGGTGAGTGAATCCCTCCTGACCGGAACAATTGTGTTTGTGTAAAATATGCCCTATGGAGTGTCCTAAAAGCACATTCCCTATACCGGGCACCTGTAATTAATTTAGGAATCCCCTTAATTTGTCTGTCAATATCCCAATTGGTTAAATCTAATCCTACATCTGCTTCCCACCGCTGCCGAAGCTGCGCCAGCCCTTCTCTCGGAATCAAGACCCACAATTTTCTGTGAATTCCCGAAATAGATGGAGTCTCAGGCGAAATCTCATCGAAAAAAGCCTGTACTTTTTCTCCCAGCTTGGCCTCTAGATTCTCCTTACCCAAGGACTGAACATAATGTCGGATCTGATTATATGCAAATACATCCCCCCATCTCTGTTCAGCATGTGATATTAATTGGTCTAAGGGTTTGATTTTCCCTGAGGCATCTAGTATATTATTTAGGTTACAATATCCTCTGGTTTCCCATTGCTGAAAAACCGAATTTTCAAGTCCCGGTAAGAATTCTGGGTTCCCTTTAATCGTGATTAATTCCGATATCTTCGGGTCTCCCCCTAAACTTCTCCCTAGAAATTGCCATGCGTCCCAGAGGGGCGTTAATAAAATACTATGTCCAAAGGCTTTTGGTATCATCTGTTTTCTGGTATGTAATAATGCGATTAAATCAAAAGGCTGAAAAAAGGCCTCCTCCAACTCACGTGGCACATGTATACTAGACCCAAAGATCCAATCTCTCAATGCTCTCAGCAGACAGGCCATATTATAATGCCTTAGATGGGGTAGGTCGAAACCTCCCTGACTCCAATTTCCCATCAAAAACTGCAACTTAAGTTTTGCCTTCTTCTTTGCCCAGCAAAATCTCATCACCACCTTATAAAATTGCCTAATGTCCTTTTTAAGAAGCCGCAACGGTAATATTTGCAAGACATATAGCCATCTAGGCAGTATCACCATCCGGATAAGACTAATGCGGCCTCCCAAAGGCATCATCACTACATTCCAGGCATCTAATTGCCTTTCTGTCTGCTCTAAGAGTCTATTAACATTTAGTTTGTATATCTCTGCAGGGTTAGCTGCCAGAAGGATCCCCAAGTATCGAAATGCCCTTTCCGCCCATTTTAAAGGGAATCCCTCAGCCCACATATGACGAGCATCTGATGTTACTGCTATAGCCTCTGATTTATCCAGGTTCAATTTGAAGCCTGAATAATCTCCAAACTCATGAAAAAGATCTAGTAAGTCTCCCAAGGATGGTCTCGGATTTGTTATTATGACCAATAAATCATCGGCGAATGCCGCAATTTTGAACTCCTGCCGACCTATCCTCACTCCCTTAATGGTCAGACAATCCTGGATGTCTCTGATCATGGGGTCTAAATAAAGAGCAAACAGCAACGGGGACAAAGGGCAGCCTTGCCTGGTCCCCCTATTAATCTCAAAGTCCTCAGATCTCCCCCCATTCACCATTATTCTGGCCCGAGGTGAAGAATATAGCGCCTTAATCGCTTGCACAAACCAACCCTGGAAACCATAATTATCCAAGACGGAGAACAAAAAAGCCCACTCCACCCGGTCAAAGGCCTTTTCGGCATCAAAACTGATCAATATAGCTGGTTCTGGGTCTTGCCTAAGCTTTTCTAAGGCCGTTAAGATACTCCGTAGGTTCTTAGTAACAGACCGGTCTTGGATAAAACCTACCTGCGCTTCGTGGGCTAGCCTGGGCAATACTTTGTTTAACCGATTAGCTAATATCTTTGCAAACAACTTCACTTCATTATTTAGCAACGAAATAGGCCTATAGGAAGATGCTAACAACTGGTCTCGGTTAGGTTTGGGCAACATTATGATTTGAGCCAGGTTTAAACGATCAGGCAGACGCCCCTCCTCCACCCATTCATTAAATGCCCCAGTTAGTGCGGGAGTTATATGGTCACCCAGTAGCTTATAAAATTCGGCCTTAAATCCGTCAGGGCCAGGGGCCTTCCCCAACTTGCTTTGACCAATGGCCCATTGAACTTCATCGCTGCTAATAGGAGCGTTCAATTTTATACGTTCTCTTTGTGTCAATGTAGGAGTCCTCACATTTTGCAGATACACCTCTCCCTGTAGGCCCTGCGAATCTCCTGCTTTATAAAGATTCTGAAAAAAGCTGCGAAAGACTTCTTGTATTTTTTTATCAGTGCGCACTACTCTGCCCTCCCTATCTTTGATACCTAGAATGTGTTTGGGTGTATACTGCGGTGCCACTAATCTTGCCAATAGTTTGCCCCCCTTATCCCCATGTTTGTATAACTGATATTTGTAATATACTTGGGACTTTACTGCTCGCTCATGGAGTAATGAGTTCAATGCTATTTGGTCAGCCTCCATTTCTTTCCGCACTCTAACACATGGGGCTCTCCCATATTGCTGCCGCAGTTTAGCCAAGCGTTTCTCTAACCGCAGTATCTCCCTATCTTGGGTCTTTTTATAATGGCTAGCAAAGCTAATTATTTCCCCTCTCAGCACCGCTTTGGCTGCTTCCCAGTAAATCGAGGCCCTTTGTACTGTCCCCTCATTAAATTGCTTGTACTCCTCCCATTTTTTACCTAGGAATTCTCGGAATTTTTCATTGCCATAAAGATAACTGGGAAACGACCACCCCCTTGTATCCTGATCTGAGTTTTCTATCTGCCAGGTCATCCATACTGCTGCATGATCAGAGATTACACAGGGGCCTATGACAGCTTCATTAATATGGGTAAAAAATGTTCTTGAGACCAACAGGTAATCAATCCTAGAATGGATATGGTGTGCCCTTGATTGATGGGTGTATTCCCTAACCCCAGGGTGCAATGTGCGCCATACGTCTATGAGATCTAAAGTTTCACACATGTCTGGTAACCCCCTTGTTCTTTTAGGTCCCCCTGCTGCTGATGGGTGCGATCTATCAATCTGTGGCTCCCAGGCCGTGTTAAAATCGCCACCCAAAATCACAGGAAGCGAGCTATTCTCACTGAGAATCATAGTCAATTTCTTATAGAATTTCATATCTAATGTGTTTGGAGCATAGATGTTTCCTAACCTGAGTTGCCTCCTCGCAATGGTAACGTTACAAAAAACAAATCGTCCTTCCGGATCTTTATGCAACTGGTGAATCTGTGAGGCAATCCCTTTTCTAAATAGAATAGCAACCCCCCCCTTGCGCCCCGCCGCTGCAGAAGCTATGCAATCTCCTACCCACCATTTGGCCAATTTTGCATGTTCTAGGTCCGATAGGTGGGTTTCTTGTATAAGGGCCACATCTGCCTTAATTCTTTGAAGATATTGTAGGATTTTTGACCTTTTAATAGGCGAGTGGATGCCCCCTGCATTCCAAGTCACTACTTTAATCCCCCTCATCTCCTAGATCATTGATCAAACTCTGATGATCATTTGTAGTTATCGAGTGGAGCCATCCCAGCCTATAGCTCCCCTCTGTCTTATAGTACTTTTGTTGTTCTTGATCTAACCTTTCAGTCCATTCATCCCGCCGCATCACACACCAAACATTTTCTGTCTTCCCAACCACACATGTAGCTCCTCCAGAGAAATGGCTGTTACCCCTCTGTTCTTCCCTCTCTTTGAGATCCCCCCCTACGTCCCCCTTCCCCCCTTCCCACCCTCCCATCCCAGTCCCAAATTCCCCATCCCTCCATGCTTCCCTATAGAAAGCCGTCACGTTTAACGTTTACCCCACTACTCTATGGAATTCCTAGACCCTAACTCCATATTCCCCTTCTTTCCTCTTTTAACCCTTTAATAGATGATACCTCCTCTCCCCAAGTTCAGTCCAGTATAAGTCTCACATTTATAACAAACTTTTCCCCCCCCCCCCAACAGTACCCTAATAGGGTCGACCTGTTCTGTACATACTCTTCTTGCTGTAATGCAGTAATCAACAATTTTGCACGTGTTGAACCATTCAGCCTAACGTTCTCGGTTATCTTTAGCTGTTGTCCACAAGAACACCAGTTCAGCGGAAGCCCATTTCCCCTCTGCAGCAGAGTTATGGCTTCTTAGTTCAGTGAAAATTCCTGAAAGCGTATCTACTCATAACTCCAGCGTTAAGTTCCATACTTGCCGTGTGTTCACCTCTCTCCTTTTGAGAGTTCAGAGCTTAAAGTACACACACTGGACTTGTTGTCCAATTGTAGAGGTCTGGTGTATTCACAAAAGTTAAGACCCCCAATTGAAAACCTTCCCAATCAAAAGGTCTCTCACCTTGCCTTTAGATCCACAAAGAAAGCCTCCGTGTGTTCCTTCTGTGCCTTTATTAAGGAGGCTGGCAAGTGCTGCTGTCTGAAGAACGTTAACACTATAACATCGAACAATTAACTTTCAACTTTAATATGAATATAAAACAAGTGCTGAGCCGCTTTTCAATATGACCTCGTCACCATATCCTTGCTGTTTATGCCACTTTACTTTGTAATCCTTTAGAAGCGCGCTTCTATAGTCCCTCAAGTTTACCCGCCATCTTCCGCTGCCCGACGGTCTGATTTCGCCAGTTGATCCACGTATTTTCTCGCTTCTTTGTCGGATACAAATGATCTTGTAGTGCCTTTATATATAATTTTCAGAGTGGCAGGGTATTGAAGTGTGAATCGGATCTTCATGCTAAACAGCTGGGAGCACACTGCTGAAAAAGCGCACCTCTTTGTCACTATGGCGGCCGAGTAATCCTGGAAACACAGGATCCTTGATTCCTCAAAGGTCAGAGCCTTATCAGATCGCGCTGCCTGGAGTATCAGCTGCTTATGTGCAAAGTTTAACACTCTGCATATCACCACTCTTGGTTTATTTCTCTCCTCTTGCCGCACTCCTAGTCTGTGGGCTCTCTCTATGCGTAAGGGACCCAATTCAGCAGGAAAATCAATTGTTTTTGTAAGCCATTGCTCCAGCACTCGCTCCAACGAGCGGCCCCCGAGAGCTTCCGGTAATCCTACCAGACGAATATTGTTCCACCTGGAGCGGTTTTCCAAATCTTCTAGCTTAGCTTCCATTACCTTGCATTGGTTTATTAAATCTGTTTGGCGGCCTTCTATTACAGTCATTTTTTCCTCCACTTCGCTGGTTCTGGTCTGATACGCTCCGCATTCTCTGGTCAGCTCTTCCAGCTTCAAGCTTAGTTGTTCAAGTTTATTGTCTAATTTTTTGTCAAGCGGGGCGAGGCGTCGTTCCAGTAAATCCTCCATCACCACCGTCATCTCCGATGTAATCTCGCTTACCCATGCGGACGACACCGAAGGCCCTGCCTCGGGAGGAGAGGCCGCCATTTTGTATTCAGGTACCTTCCCTCGGAGTTTATCTTTTTGTGCGGATTTCGCTGCCATCCTGTTGTTTTAAAGTTACGAACTTGTATTATCTCACTCACTGCCGAATGTTGTCTCGGGGAACATTCCGTTCCGGGCTCCGAAACTATTACTGAATCTAATAAGAGCAGTCAGGCCACGGAGAAAAGCTCACACACGACTTCTCTCCACCATAACGTCACGTAACTCTGTTATTTTAAATGGTGATCCCTCCAGAGACAGGGAAATACCTACTGTACCTGAATGTGAACATAGTAACATAGTAACATAGTAACATAGTAGATGACGGCAGAAAAAGACCTGCATGGTCCATCCAGTCTGCCCAAGACAAACTCATATGTGTATACCTTACCTTGAATTTGTACCCGTCCTTTTCAGGGCACAGACCATATAAGTCTGCCCAGCAGTATTTCCCGCCTCCCAACCACCAGTCCCGCCTCCCATCACCGGCTCTGGTACAGACCGTATAAGACCGCCCTCCCCTATCCTCGCCTCCCAACCACCACCCCCTCTTCCCCCCACCTGCTCCGCCACCCAATTTCAGCTAAGCTTCTGAGGATCCATTCCTTCTGCACAGGATTCCTCTATGCATATCCAACGCATGTTTGAACTCCGTTACCGTTTTCATCTCCACCACCTCCCGCGGGAGGGCATTCCAAGCGTCTACCACCCTCTCTGTGAAAAAATACTTCCTGACATCTTTCCTGAGTCTGCCCCCCTTCAATCTCATTTCATGTCCTCTCGTTCTACCGCCTTCCCATCTCCGGAAAAGATTCGTTTGCGGATTAATACCTTTCAAATATTTGAACGTCTGTATCATATCACCCCTGTTCCTCCTTTCCTCCAGGGTGTACATGTTCAGGTCAGCAAGCCTCTCTTCATACGTCTTGGAACGTAAATCCCATACCATTCTCGTAGCTTTTCTTTGCACCGCTTCCATTTTTTTTACATCCTTCGCAAGATACGGCCTCCAAAACTGAACACAATACTCCAGGTGGGGCCTCACCAACGTCTTATACAGGGGCATTAAAACCTCCTTTCTTCTGCTGGTCACTCCTCTCTCTATACAGCCTAGCAATCTTCTCGCTACGGCCACCGCCTTGTCGCACTGTTTCGTCGCCTTCGGGTCCTCAGATACTATCACCCCAAGATCCCTCTCCCCGTCCGTGCCTATCAGACTCTCCCCGCCTAACACATACGTCTCCCTTGGATTTCTACTCCCTAAGTGCATCACTTTGCATTTCTTCGCATTGAATTTTAATTGCCAAACGTTAGACCATTCTTCTAGCTTCTTCAGATCTTTTTTCATGTTTTCCACTCCCTCCGGGGTGTCCACTCTGTTGGAAATCTTGGTGTCATCCGCAAAAAGGCAAACTTTACTTTGTAACCCTTCGGCAATGTCACTCACAAATACATTGAACAGAATCGGCCCCAGCACTGATCCCTGAGGCACTCCACTACTCACCTTTCCATCCTCCGAGCGAACTCCATTCACCACCACCCTCTGGCGTCTGTCCATCAACCAGTTCCTAATCCAGTTCACCACTTCGGGTCCTATCTTCAGGCCGTCTAGTTTATTTAAGAGCCTCCTGTGGGGAACCGTGTCAAAAGCCTTGCTGAAATCTAAGTAGATGACGTCCATAGCACGTCCTTGATTTAATTCTCCCGTCACCCAGTCAAAGAATTCAATGAGATTCGTTTGGCACGATTTCCCTTTGGTGAAACCATGTTGTCTCGGATCTTGCAACTTATTGGTTTCCAGGAAATTCACTATCCTTTCCTTCAGCATGGCTTCCATTACTTTTCCAATAACCGAAGTGAGGCTTACCGGCCTGTAGTTTCCAGCTTCTTCCCTATCCCCACTTTTGTGAAGAGGGACCACCTCCGCCGTTCTCCAATCCCTCGGAACCTCTCCCATCTCCAAGGATTTATTAAACAAGTCTTTAAGAGGACCCGCCAGAACCTCTCTGAGCTCCCTCAGTATTCTGGGGTGGATCCCGTCCGGCCCCATGGCTTTGTCCACCTTTAGGTTTCCAAGTTGTTCATACACACTCTCTTCTGTGAACGGCGCTCTATCCACCTCATTCTCAGGTGTACTTTTGCCAGTCCCTCTCGGTCCTTCCCCAGGGTTTTCTTCAGTGAAAACAGAACAAAAGTATCTATTTAGCAAATTGGCTTTTTCTTCATCATTTTCTACATAGCGTTTTGTTGTATCTTTTAGTCTCACAATTCCCTTTATAGTCTTTCTCCTTTCACTAATATACCTGAAGAAGTTTTTGTCTCCCCTCCTTACATTTCTAGCCATTTGTTCTTCCGCTTGCGCCTTCGCCAGACGTACCTCTCTCTTGGCTTCTTTCAGTTTCCTCCGGTATTCCTCCCCGTGTTCCTCCTCTTGAGATTTTCTATATTTCTGGAACGCTAACTCTTTAATCTTTATTTTCTCAGCCACTTGCTTTGAGAACCATATCGGTTTCCTTTTTCTCTTGCTTTTATTTACTCTCCTTACATAAAGGTCTGTGGCCCTGTTTATTACTTCTTTTAGCCTGGACCACTGTCCTTCCACTTCTTGTATGTCCTCCCAGCCCATCAGCTCCTTCCTCAGGTATTCTCCCATTTTGTTAAAGTCAGCTCGCTTGAAATCCAGGACTTTGAGTTTAGAGTGGCTGCCATCCACATGAGCCGTTACATCAAAACAAACCGTTTGATGGTCACTGTTTCCCAGGTGTGCAGCCACTCGGACATTTGACACACTATCCCCATTTGTGAGCACCAGATCCAATGTGGCTCCCTCCCTCGTGGGTTCGTTCACCATTTGTCTGAGCAGAGCACTTTGGAAAGCATCCACAATCTTCCTACTTCTTTCCGATTTTGCAGACGGAACCTTCCAATCTACATCTGGCAGATTAAAATCTCCCAACAACAGCACCTCTCTTTTCTTCCCCAACTTTTGAATATCAGCGATCAGATCTTTATCTAGTTCTTCCAATTGTGTCGGGGGTCTATAGACAACACCCACATGGACCAAGGTTCTATCCTCTCTTTTTAAGGTGATCCATATCGCTTCTTCCTTTCCCCAGTTCCCTGTCATTTCAGTCGCTGCGATATCATTTCTCACATACAGAGCTACTCCTCCACCTATACGTCCCTCTCTATCCTTCCTAAAAAGATTATAGCCTGGTATGTTTACATCCCATTCATGGGAACCATTGAGCCATGTCTCTGTGACTGCAACTATGTCCAAGTCAGCCTCCAAAATCAGGGCTTGAAGGTCATGAATTTTATTGCTTAGACTGTGAGCATTTGTGGTCATTGCTTTCCATGTACATTTCCTAGTATGTGTTATGGTTTTAGTGATTTGTGAGGGTGTTTTCTCTTTGGGTACCTTCTCATATTTTTGTTCCCCCTTCCTTGCTTTTTCTTTTTTTTCCGCTTCAGTTTTATTTTCAGGAACATCACAGTGCTGTAGTGGAGCAAAAGAATTTTGTAGTGGCAACACTTGTGCGGGCGGATGCTTCTGTGTGACATGATGAAGTCTGCCTGAGCCTACTGTGAACCATCTGTTCTTATGTGGCTTTATTCTTTGAGGCAGTGGTGAGAAGTTATGATTCTGCACAGTCCTATAAGTTGCTTTAATTGCATCTAATTCTTGCATTACTTTACAGAGCTCTTGTTTTAAAGTAGATAGCTGAAGACAGATAGGACAAGCTTTAAGTCTCCAGATGATTGGCCTTGAAACTAAAGCATCACAATTATTGCAGAGAATAAAAGTCATCCTGATTGGTTGAAATGGGTATGAACAGGTGTACTATGTTGGAGTAACAGCCTGCAAGACTGCCTGTGTATGACTGTGGAGTAAAGTTAATGAGGTTTGGTTTGTCTATAAATGAGTGGACAACCCTGGGGTGGGTGGGATTATAAGTCCCAAAGTGTCAGCTAAGTGCTGCTATCTATCAAGGGAATTCTTTAACTGAATGGACCAAAATGGTAGTGTCTGATCCAGGACTTTACACTTTATTTTACTTTTTAAAACTGCCCTAGATATTAATAACTTTCCTTTTAAATAAATCTAGATATTGCCAATAATTATAGCAATACCTCACCACCTCAATAGTCCTTAGGATTGCAGGTGTCTTTAATATTTAAGTACAGTAGGTATCTTTCTGTTTCTGTAGGGCTCACAATTTAAATGTAAAAAAAATAAAGAGAGAGCGAGTTGAAGGGGGATTTAAACCTGGGCCCCCTGTTTTATAGTCCACTACACTGGCCACCAGGATACCCTTCAGACCTGCTTGTGGTTGTGTTCAGAATGCCCACAATGCCTGATTTGTCAGGGAGCCTAGTTTCCCTTTCCAGTATCACTTTTAGGGGTGAGGGAGGGGGACAGTAACCACTGGGAGATTAAGGAGAGGTCATGCCTTAATCCTTCCAGTGGTCAGCTGCTCAGTCAGGGCACCTTTTTATACCCGAGATGTGATTGAAACAGGACACACTGCTTTTTTTAACTTAGACATTTCTTCTTATTCGATTATCGTGGTTGGACATCCTAAATTTGGGCCCTCCATAGTCCCATCCTAAATACACCCACAACACATCCTCTTGCTATGTGGATGAACCTCAGCATAGAATATCCTAATTCTGCCTTTTGAAAAATTACAATTTGGACATTTTTGGTAGATGGACGTTTTTTGCCCATTTTGAGATGTCCATCTGATTTAAAAATAAGTGCCACAGTGTTCAAGAATGAGATCCATATGACTTTCTGCTCCTCATTCTTAGGATACACCAACTCCATCAGTAGGGAATCCCAAGTTTGCTTGTTCACAGAAGAGAATGTGTCTGTCTGCTTCAGTGAGGTCTGATGATCTGGGCTCAAGGTGACTTCAGACGCCAAAGAAACTGCAGCTGCACCTGCACTTTGCTCGTCTTGAACTAGTAAGGCTGTGGATCGTGTTGCTTGAGTCCCCCGAAACTCAACATATGAATCAATCAGGCTCATGACGGGAACACTGTAGGCCTCCGAAGGGTAGACCTACATGTTTCCTCTTCGCTTGCCTATTATTAAAAAAAAAAAATTATGACAACAGAAGCTAAGAGTTGCAAGCCTGTAAGTTAAGCTGCAGCCATATTAGATCTGCTGGCTGGTATTATTTTTATCATGTGATTAAAATGCTGTGTGGTTTACTAGGGCTAATCAGATCCCAACAAGATATTCAGTGGCACATAACCAGAGAATGCCACAAAATGTCAAGTCTGACTGCTGCCACACTATCTGGTTAGTGATGGAACAGTCCAGGGGCAGAATCAAGGCAGAGCTGGGAGTTACCCGGGCCGCTTTTATTCAGCAATTAACTTAGAAAAGCAGAAAATCTGTCCTGATCAACTGGGTAGCTATGCGGGTAGCATTGCAGAATATCGGTGGCACCCAACAGGCTTATTTTTGAAAGGGATTGCCGGCGATCTTCCGACACAAATCGGGAGATCGTCGGCGATCTCCTGATCCCGGCCAAATCGGTATTATCGAAAGCTGATTTTGGCCGGCTTCAACTGCTGTTTTGTCGCGGTGCCGGACAACCTTCAAGGGGGCGTGTTGGTAGGGTAGTGAAGGCGGGACGAGGGGCAGGGCAGGGGCATGGGTATAAGATGGCCGGCTTCGGCTAATAATTTGAAAAAAGAGGCTGGCTCGAATGAGCATTTCGCAGGCCAGACTTGGTCCATTTATTTTTAGGACCAAGTCAGAAAAAAGTGCCCCAACTGAGCAGATGACCACCAGAGGGAAGTGGGAATCACCATCCCTTACTCCCCCAGTGGTCAACAACCCCCTCCCACCCAAAACAAAAAAAACTAAAACTTTTTTTGCCAGTCTGTATACCAACCTAAAATGTCATACCCAGCTCTTTGACAGCAGTATGCAGGTCCCTGGAGCAGTTTTTAGTGGGTGCAGTGCACTTCAGGCAGGTGGACCCAGGCCCACCCCCCTCCCATCTGTTCCACTTGTGGTGGTTAATGTAGAGCCCTCCAAAACCCCCCAAAACCCATTGTACCCACATGTAGGTGCCCCCCTTCACCCCTTAGGGCTATGGTAATGGTGTAGAGTTGTGGCGAGTGGGATTTGGGGGGCTAAGCACACAAGGTAAGGGTGCTATGCACCTGGAAGCTATTTTAAAAAAAAAAATTTGTAAGTGCCCCCTAGGGTGCCCAGTTGATGTCCTGGCATGTCAGGGGTGTCAGTGCACTACAAATGCTGGCTCCTCCCATGCCCAAATGCCTTGCATTTCACCGGGTTTGAGATGGCTGGGCCCGGTTTCCATTATGGCTGAAAACCGAAGCTGGCCATCTCATATAAACCTGGCGATCCTGTTATAAACCCGGCGAGCAATTTGGCCGGCGCCAAGCGTATTTCAAAAATATGTTTGGCTCCGTCTGCTTATGGCGCCGGCCCCAAAGTTGGCCGGCCATCGATTTGGCCGGCGCCGTTTGATTATGCCCCTCCAAGTAACTCTCAGCAGCTGTCCAAGACCTGAATATTCAGTGCTGGTCTTGAATACTTGAATACTTACCCACATCATTTATGTGTGTAAGTGTTCACATACACAAGTAAATGCCTAGAATACTGGCACATGCATACTTAGCACCTAAATCTATATAACTCCTTATAGAGTTACCCCCCATATGTCTAAAAGAGGAAAGTTCACTTCAAATTTGAGTTCCTACTATAAAGAAGGAATCCCTTGAAAAGCATAAGATTGATCTAAATTTATGATGGTAAAATATAGGAGATAATTGTGTGAGCCAATCATATCTCATTTTACCATACCATGCCCTTGTGCTTCTTCCAGGAATGATGTCAGGAGGTACTTTATCACAGAGAGGGTGGTAGATACCTGAAATGCCCTCGTGGGAGGTTGTGGAGATAAAAATGGTAACAGAATTCAAAAACGTTTTGTTATTCTTTCTTCTGAAAAAAACACTTTATGTGACCCTGCCTATGAATGGTGCTTACCCGAGTGGTGCTATGATCCTGGGGGGCACTGTTTCACACTCACCTTGCCAAGGTGCCTCTGATAGATCTTCATGCCCTCATAGTGACATTGTGATGGGGGCAGGTGGTGGTGGTGTTTAACAATTTCTCAGGCACAGGAGGATCAGCTCTGTCTGTGGCACACTGACATATGGTTCCCTCTGAAGAGACATGACTTGTCCACAATGAGGAATGTTTCTCTGTGTGCCAGAGGTATATATGCATGATTTGCATGTGGAGGGAACGTGCTGGCATTGATGTGGATGTTTTCTTGTCGCAGGGACCAGTACCTCATTGAACATTTTGCATAGTGAATTTTCAACTGGCAGAAACATTTGACTCCAAACGTCTATGGCGTTTGCAATTCGCCTTCTTTCTAAATGTTTGGGGGGGATGTATTTTCGAATATCAGAAACTATTTAGTTCTTTCTTCCATTATGGTCTTGCATTTTTAAACATTTTCTGATAAACGTTTATTTCACCATTTGAACGTCATATTGGAAATGCTCCTCCACACTTTTTGCAAGCATTCAGTGTAAAGTAACTCATCTAAAACTAATCCAAGCACAAAAGGGGTTACACTAAAATTGGTTTTGTGTGAGTTTTATTGCATAAGCTCCATAATCCCCCCAAAATTCTGAGAAAAACAAAGATTATATTTGGATGAACCAGTGGCGTAGCGGGGCGGGTCGCCACTGTGCACCCCCCCCCCCCCCCGGGTACAGCACGGCGCACCCCCTCCCTTGGTGCACGCAACCCCCCCCCCCCCCCGGAGTGCATCTTTACCGCTGGTGCTCCGCCCCACCGAGTGCACGTCGTCTCTGGGAGCTGCGTCGGCTCCGTTGGTTCCCTGCTTTCTCTGCCCCGGAACAGGAAGTAACCTGTTCCGGGGCAAAGAGAGCAGGTAACCAGCGGCGCCGACACCCCCCCCCAGCGCGTGCACCCGGGACGGACCGCCCCACCGCCCCCCCTTCCTACGCCACTGGGATGAACCATTGCTACTGTCTTCCTTATCATTCTGCAGAAATCCAAACTACTACTGATTAATGACTTTTCAATTCATCTCAGTTTACATCCATTGTGTTTTAATATTGCAAAGAGAATGATTTATTGAATTATTAACTGAGGTTTGAAAAGACAAACTGAATTAAAATAATTGAAGGCAACAGTTACATTGTGGGAAACATCTAGTGCCATTTACCATGTGTGTTAAGGGCCATATGTGCATGGTGATTATAGATGTCATGCAGTATGGCTTAAACTTGCTTGTGAAAAAAAGGTGGAGACAGCCAAAAGGAGATAGGAATGTCACAAGAGCCACACTATTGGAACTGCTTTATTCATATCACCCAACATGGCCGTGTTTCAGCATGTGCCTGCATCAAGGGTCCTAACATAACAAAACTCTGTAAGCCAAATTGAGCCTGCAAATAGGTGGGAAAATGTGGGATACAAATGCAATAAATAAATAAATAACATAGAAAACATGTAAAACATTTAATTACACATTTTAAATGCATTGATTATTAAAGTAACATACATAGGGGCTCAATTTCGAAAGAGAAAAACTTCCAAAAAGTGTCATAAAGCAGCATTTGGATGAATTTCTTCTCAAAACATAGTAACATAGTAGATGACGGCAGAAAAAGACCTGCACGGTCCATCCAGTCGGCCCAACAAGCCAAACTCATATGTGCTACTTTTTGTGTATACCTTACCTTATTTTCAAAACCTATTTTGCAGACATTTATCTATGCAATTTGTCTGCAGTGCATCCAAATCACAAGGGGGCATGTCAGGAGCATTTCAGAGGTGGGATTAGGGCGGGCTTAGAGCACTCCTAACACTTGGACATTTAATAGCCATAATAGAACAAAACAAAGACATCTAGAGCTAAAACTTCAACGTTTTGATCTAGACCTGTTTTTAGAACAAATGAGGCACAAAAAGGTGCCCTAAATGACCACTGGAGGGAATCAGGGATGATCCCCCCTTACTCATCCCAGTGGTCACTGACTCCCCTCCCACCCCCAAAGATGTGAATAAAAATAGTACCAGCCTCTATGGCAGTTTCAGATGCTGTAGCCAGTTCTGTTAGAGCAGCAAGCAGGTCCCTGGAGTAGTGCAGTGGTCAGTATAGTGTACTGTAGAGAGGAGGACTCAGGCCTATATCTCACTCTAACTGTTACACTTGTGGTGGAAACTGTGAGCCCTCCAAAACTCACCAAACACCTACTGTACCCACATATGGGTGACCCCTTCACCCATAAGGCTTATTGTAGTGGTGTACAGTTGGGGGGGGGGTGGTTTTGAGGCTCAGAAGACAAGATAAAGCTGCAACGGTGAGATATGTACCTAGGAGCTTTTATTTGAAGTCCATAGCAGTACCCCCTAGGATGCCCATTTGCTCTCCTGGGATGTCTGTGTGGCCAATCTAAGAATGCTGGCTCCTCCTACATCCCAATGGCTTGATTTTGTGTGTTTTGCACTTTGACTTTCTTTTCTTTTAATGGACCAAGAAAAATAAATGCACAGAGCACAAACAACATCTAGCATGTGGTCATTTAAAAAAAATGTTTTGCTCTTTTGAAAATGGCTATATTTCCTATTTGGATTTGTGCATTTAGTGCAAAACGTCCAAAGTCCAACTTACATGTCATGTTGAAAACTCCTTGCATAGTAACATAGTAAATATTTATGAAAACCATAAGGTTATTACAGAAATGTGCATTAAAAGTATATAATGAAGGCAATAAATACAAACAGAAATAGCATTTCAAAAATAGAAATAAAAATGAGAAATAAAAATTCTCTAACCCAAAGATGAACAAATGTGTCTGTCATTGTATATTAATGGACCTCTCCATTTATAGAAATGAAGTATTATATTTACATGGACCTTTCAATTAATGGGAATAATGTATTATATTTACATGGGGCTAGCAACAACTCCTTGCTGAGCAGACCTCTTTTCATTCCTGCTCCATAACAAAGATGTAAGTTTGCCTGGTGAATGGGTTCATGGCTAAAGAAGATTTTACAGTACCTCTCCCTGCCTCAACTACGGGAGGTGTTATAATAGAGATCCTTGGATGTATGCTTCTTCCAACTGCACTCATTCCTGCTCCTGTTTCCCCTTCTATGAATTTGCAATCAAGGAAGAGATAAACTGTTCTTCTAAAGGATTTATGTTACTGGTGTAACACTCTCCATAGGCTGACAACATTAAAATGGCTCATTATCCTCTTTAGCTTTTCCATTGCTTTCTTCAAGTTGTCTCTTACTCATCTATCCCACCAGTATATCATATTCTTTCCTCTGTTATAAACACTCCAGTAATGCAATTATATTTAAGCATTCTTCAATTAATCAATTCTAGACTTTCATCCAGCTATTTCCCACATCTTTTTAAGCAAGGCATAATCCACCCAGTTTTGAAAAATATATCTTTAGACCCTACTGTTCTAGTGAACTATTGACATATTTCTAATACCCCCTCATAGCTTAAGTTCTTGAAAAAGTGGTCCTTGCCTAGCTACAGACTTTTATAGACAAGAAAAAATGCACAAAGCAAATGTATGTTTAATGAATAAGTTGTTATCATTCACATTGTTAGTGCAGTCTAAGACCACTATAGATTTTCAGGGGCTTGAGGCTGAAAAGCAGTCTGAGCCTCAAAAGCTTTTGGAGTCAACCAATTGCTTTAGTTCAAAGTGCAGTGCTTAGAGCACTGAGGTTATTTCAGACTGAGGTGCAGTGATTGTGATTCCTATCCTACAGGTGGGATTAAAGAAGGGAATGATCAGATGCAGATGCCCTTCTGTGAGGCCAAATTCCTCCTTGGGTCTCTCCTCTCTCCATAGACACATCCTCTGGAATTGCTCTTTGAAGATCCTTATTAAATAGGAGGCAGGTGGTTATAAACATGATGACGTCAGTTTTCTGCTCTCCTGGAACTCTCCACTCTCCTTTGACTTCCTCACCTGCAGTATTGTAAATCTGGAGATCATCTTCCCTTCATTCTGACAAACAATGATCATATGGTGGGCTTGTTTGTATGACCCTTAGAAGCCAGTAGAATGAGTGAAAAGAGAAATATAACAGAGTTTACTTAGTTTACCTATTCATATTATTTAATGTGCTCATATTATTTCACTGGAACTAGGTAAGTAACAAGCTCATGCCAATTAGCCAATGCATATCATTGCCTCAGTTTCTTATTTTTAATCTAAAAGTTTAAATTTTAAAACATAAACCCTGTGGATTATTGCTGCATTGAGAAGATCGTGGGCCTATGCAATAAAACTTGGGCATAACAAAATTTTGCATAGCCTTACAAAAAAAAGGCACGTTAAAAAAGCTACATTAAGTGATGTGAAAAGATTTTACATCCTAATTGTAGAACATATTAGAAATAGCATGTAGTCACTATATTAATATGCACAATTATAGTGACTACATGCTATTTCTAATATATTCTACAATGAGGATTTAACATTTTTTCATATCACTTAATGTAGCTTTTTTAACGTGCCTTTTTTTTTTTTTGCAAGCCTATGCTAAATTTTGTTATGCCCAAGTTTTATTGCATAGGCCCACGATCTTCTCAATACAGCAATAAACTGCAGAGTTTATGTTTAAAATTTAAACTTTTACATTAAAAAGAAGAAATTGAGGCAATAATAGTGTGTACATATTTTCATGTTTATCTATGAAACTGCAATAACCATTCAGGAAACTCTAAACCTCACAGGTGCTGTTTGCCCGGAAGAGTTATACGCCTTTCACTGAACAATAGTCAGAGATTCAGTTTAAAAACAATGTCAGACCAACCATTAAAAGAAATTACAGGGACTTTTGCAGCTTGAAGTGCATTACTTCATCACAGCAAAAGCTGATAAATTGTTCTCACCTCCCACCCAGCTCACTGAGCTGATAGAATGTGTCAGGTTATTTATGAGTCACATAATACACTCTAATGTGCGATTTTTTTACAAGATTCATCTGGCTGCAATTTTATAACCAATGCTGATTTTTAAAAATGATTATTTTGGGGTAATTAAAGTGAGAGTTAGGACAATCTGTGTGATTTTGTTTCTTCCATCTTATTTGAATGTTTATGTTATTCTTAAGGAGATATTACTATTCAAAATGTTTGACAAGTCTAACACGCCCACTTTTATGAGAGAAATTTGTGGCTCCCAAAATGATATCTTGAGTAATCATTCCAACATATCTAGATTTCAGGTAACCAGAATCTCCCTGATTCTGTAAAGGTCACCAAAAACTGTTCATGCAAATTTAGGCACATTCCCAATTTAATTGAATAACAAGCATTCAGTGCCAATCACTGACTTTTTAGCCAGCAATTATTGGCACTAATTAGATTTAATTGGGTATTACGTACATAAATTTAGGTGCGGGATCCAGGCGCAAACTTTACAAGCGGCCTGAAAAATGGAGCACAGAAAGGGCATGGTCATGGGCATTTTGGAGTAGAACAGGGGTGTGGCTTTGAATTACATATGTAATTACAGAATAACGGTGCTCTGCGTGTAAATTTAGGCACAGGCATTTGAACCATGTTTTCATTGGTGCAAATGGTCATGCCTATAATTAAATGTGACCATAATGCTTAAGTGTTATTCTATAAACTGTGCCAAACTTTAGGGGTGGCTTATAGTAAAACATTTAAGCAGGGATTTTTCATCGCCAATTTTTTAGGCGCCATTTACTGACTCTATCCCAACTTGTGCAGTTTTCAATTGGTATTTTCAACTAACTGCATGCAAATATTCTTTATGAACACCTGCTGTAGGTGTTATGAAAACAAAAAGAAAGCACAAAAGAGCCTCCACGGCTGGAACATTGGTACAATCTTTAATGAAAAAGGACCCGACACGGGCCGTGTTTCGGCACAATGTGCACCTGCCTCAGGGGTCAAAACCAATGTCCTTTGAAGTCATTCTTTGGTAGACTCTTTTCACAGCAAATTGCACCAAACACTTTTGAAAAGAAAAGAGTCTACCAAAGAACACTTCAAAGGACATTGTTTTTGACCCCTGAGGCCTTCCCTCACTGTGTCCCGCCCTCGAAGAAATATGAAGTTACCTCACAAGAGGGCGGGACACAGCGAGGGAAAGCCCGAGGCAAGCGAGGTGATTTTCTTCTTCACAGCACATGCAGGGCAGACGAGAGGCGCTGCCTGCGTCGCTGCATGGATTTTTTAAAAAAAGGCAGGGTGGTGGCAGGAGATGAGAGCTGTTGGCTCTCGACAGAGCACCCCCCCCCTACCTGCTGACACCCGAGGCAGACTGCCCCCACCGCCCCACCCTTGCTACACCACTGCTCTGATCAAAAATGTGAAGTTTGATCCAAAAACAAAGGGTTTATCTAGTGTTTTTGACTAAAAATTCTCATTAGAGTGTCTGTATGTTAATCTGCATTCAAATAGAGCTCTCTGATTGGATGATCACCTCCTGTTAGAATTCTGCCTGGGAACACAGAGAAGAGAGCAACTGGCGATTTGGCCAAGACAGACATGCAGCTTTGAGCTCCATGTGTAAGAATTGGAAGAGAGAATTGTTGTTTGATCTAAGTTGACTGAAATTATAAAAGAGTGCCTGATTATGTGGTAAATGAGAAAATATGAGTGAAAAGAGATTGGTGGAAATTTACAAGTTTGAGGTTTCTCTATTGAGAAAAGGATCTGAATATTTCACTTGTAAGCCTTCCCTTTGTTCCCGTCAGTGCCCTGCCTTCTTCTGACATCATTTCCTCTTTCCGCGAGGGCAGGACACTGACGGAAATGAAGGGAAGGCTTACAAGCCTAGAGATGGGCTTTCACTGCGGCTGCTGCGATGGAGGCAGGAGAGCGAGGAGAATTGTTGAGGGTGGGTATGGTTGGCTGGAGGGGGGCAGGGGAGCGAAGAGAATTGCTGGGTGGGTGTGGATGGCTGGAGGGGGGCAGGGGAGAGGAGAGAATTGCTGGGTGGGTGTGGATGGCTGGGGGGGGCAGGGGAGAGGAGAGAATCACTGGGTGGGTGTGGATGGCTGGAGGGGGGCAGGGGAAAGAAGAGAATTGCTGGGTGGGTGTGGATGGCTGGAGGGGGGCAGGGGAGAGGAGAGTTGCTGGACATGGATGGAGGAGAGGGAAGGGAGAGAGAAGAAATGCTGGACATGGATGGAGGGGAGGGAAGAGTGAAGAAAGAGATGAGATGAGGGAAAAGGAAGAGAGAAAAACTGCACATGGATGAAGAAAATAGGCAGAAGCTGGATCCACTGGACAGTCAAGTCTGTGGAGGACCCAGCTTTTACTTATGGATGTAGGACATGAAATGAAGAAGAAAGATGGAAAGTAAAGAAATAAATGGAAAGGAAGCCCTGGAAACGGAGTTAAGAGGACAGATAGCAGCAGAATCGGATACTGGGCCAGCATGATCAGAAAAACAAAGTCACCAAACAACAAAGGTAGAAAAGATCATTTTATTTTCATTATAGTGTTTGGAATATGTCCACTTTGAGAATCAGGTGCTCAACATTAAAAGTTTATATTTATTTACTTATTTATGGCATTTTATCCCACATTAAACATGAATTAGGGTGTTTTGTGGCTCTACACGTATCATGATATTATGATCCCTTGTTTCATATTTGTTGACGGTCTGCATTTTCCGTATGGGTGGTATATTGGTGTATTAGGTTCTGCCCTGTGTAATATTTATGGTACAGTAAGGTTCTGAGTGTGTTTTTGCACAAAGTTGTGCATAGTGTTTTGCAGTTGAGCGATTGTGGTTAGTATATGCTTTGAGCAACCACTTTATTCTTTGACATATGATAAATATCTAATATCTAAATTTAATAAAAGGTACTCGTGAATTTTATTTTTATTTATTTATTTTTTCTGTGTGTTATCAGACAATTATGGATTTAAGCTCCACCCCTGGCCCCACCCCTAACCCCGCCCCCTTTAGCCTCCCCAAACAGTTGGACCACCGACCGCCTATGGTGCAGAATGTGGTTTCTGGCAAAGGGGGAGGGGGAGACTCTGGATGCTTCCGGTGCTGAGATGTAGATGGCAACTTTTCCCCTGAAGGATCTGCATGTATCATTTAGCCTAGAGAAAAGAGTTCAAGTGCCAATTCCTGGGCCAATGGTTGCCATTCTTTGGGCTCCGTGCCGTCCCTGCAGAGAGTAAGACAGTCTCTGCCAGGAAAGCACTGGCAGTTTCTTCTACTGGAACTGGAATGCTGATTTAGAAGCCTGAGGCTTTGATCATTTATTATTAATTTTTCTTATGTTCACCACTTCAATTACAAACAGAGTACATGTAGCAGAGAAAAGTCAAATCAATTTGTTTCTGCATTAATTTGCACCTTTGAATTTCAAATGATATCAACACCTTGATTAAAATAAAGCTTGGTCACACATGTTAAAATCTGTCAGCTATAGTCATGCTGCTCTATTTTAACTCTATTGAGAAAAAGATGTGCATCTTTCATTGTGAAATGTAAAAAATGATATGATAAAGATGAACATACTTTAAGTAAATAAAATATAAAACTTTGACTTATAATTGCAATCTTATGCGCCCTCTCCCAACCCCTCCACACACACAAACACATACACACTGTGAGCTGGTTACCCTTCCAGACTCCAGCCAACACACACACACCTGCTGGGCTCTAGACTTCTCCATAACTCACAGGATTCTGTCTCAAACACTGGGGAGCTTTCTGCCTCCTCTTCTCCCTTCACAAAACATTCATCAACACCAGACTTCTTATAATTAAGGGTTTTATTAATGGCCATTTAACATACTTCTCATGGCTTATTTCTTCTTTAACATCAACATTTCTTCTTCTTTAACATAAACATTTCTTCAACTCAAACATAACACACACCTGGTTCAATTTCCCAATCAACTGCTGGCTTCTCACTCTCCTGCCTAGAGTCCTCCCCCTGACTCTGATTCCCTTGCTGCTGCAGTGCATTCTGGACCTTGTAGTTCCCTGCCTCCTCATAACACACACACTAACTTTATTTATCAGGTGAAAATATGCCTGATGTACCTGCCAACTTTTCTGCAAACTTTAATTAGGAGAAAAAAAGAATTAAGTACAAAGGAGAACATATTGAGTGATGCAGTGACTGCTTAAATTAAATGCCAACAAGCAGCACAGAGAGCAAAAGTACAGAGCAAAATCCAAATAAGAAAAAGAAGCACCAGTAGCCTTCAAAATCAGGACACAGTATCTTTAATCGTCAATTCTTCCCTTAATGACCCGACACGGACCGTGTTTCAGCACCAAGCACCTGCATTAGGGGTCTACATTAGACATAAAAGAACATTACACTTTTAATTATGTTAATATTGTATGTCTTACATATTTCACTTATTCCAATATGCATGTTTTTATTATTATTATTATCACCATCAATTTTAACAGTTTCATGATGAACATACCTTTGTTTTTATGTTTTTAAACATTTTTTATTGTTTATATGTTTGTTTTGTAATGTTCTTTTATGTCTAATGTAGACCCCTGATGCAGGCGCTTGGTGCTGAAACACGGCCCGTGTCAGGTATTAAGGGAAGAATTGATGATTAAAGAAATTGTGTCCCAATTTTAAAGGTTTCTGGTGCTTCTTTTTGTTATTTAAATTAAATGCCAGCCATGGCTTTTAACTAAAGCCATATATTCAGCATCACTTTCCATATAGGAATAATATGATCATTGTTCCAACACTATCCATTTAGTTTTAGAGAGGCCTAAATTAAAATTATGACTGAATATCTCCCCTATCCCCTCAATTCTAGAAAGTTGTGTGCCCAAATTTGTGAGTAGCAAGCAAATTTTTTTTATTATTATTTTTTTATTTATAGGATTTTATAATACATAATATTCAATCTTGAATAGTAATACACCATATATGCAAATCTTCATCATGAATTAAATGGAAAAAAAAAAAGAAATATATGAAAATAAATTCAGAAATATCGACCACAAAATCAAAGTAATCTGATCCAAGAAATAAGAAATATATATCTAATATAATAAAACGCACCGTGAACGTTCTGAAGCCAACGTTCTGTGAAGCCGGAAACTTGAAGCCGGAAGCTTCAAACCCTGAAGCCTTGAAGCCTTGAAGCCATCTGACGTCACTCCCAGGCTGAGGCTGAAGGGTTCAGCCTGCCGTCTCTGCCCCGCCCTCGCGACAAAACAAACAAATCCGGAAGCGAAACGTCAGGGAAGGAGGCGGCGCTCCCGACGTCTAGCCTTCCCTTCGCTGTGTTCCGCCTTCAAAACAAGGCGGAACACAGCGAAGGGAAAGCTAGACGTCGGGAGCGCCGCCTCCTTCCCTGACGCTTCGCTGCACGAACCGCCACGGAGGTAAAGTTAAAAAGAATAAAAAAAAAAAAAAGATGCATGGATGCGAAGGGGGGGGGGCATGGATGCGAAGGGGGGGGGAGAAGAGGGCGGGCCAGGCTGGGACATGGGAGAGAGCGTAGCATGGATGCGAGGGGGGGGGGGGGAACATGGAAGGGCGAGAGGGGACTTGCTGGAAAAGGATGAATGGAGGCGGCAGGGGACAGAGGAGCATGGATGGGCATGGATTGGGAGGGCAGGACTCAGGGAGAGAGGGAAATTGCTGGATAGGGAAAAATGGAGGGGCCAGGTGACAGATGAGCATGGATGGGCATGGATTGGAAGGGCAGGACTCAGGGAGAGGGGAATTGCTGGATAGGGATGAATGGAGGGGACAGATGGGCATGGATGGATATGGATTGCAGAGCAGGCCTCAGGCAGAGAGGGAAAATGCTGGATAGGGAAAAATGGAGGGGCCAGGTGACAGAGGAGCATGGATGGGCATGGATTGGAAGGGCAGGACTCAGGGAGAGGGGAATTGCTGGATAGGGATGAATGGAGGGGACAGATGGGCATGGATGGATATGGATTGCAGAGCAGGCCTCAGGCAGAGAGGGGAAATGCAGGATAGCGATGAATGGAGGGGGCAGGTGACAGACAAACATGGATGGCCATGGATTGGGAGGGCAGGGCTCAGGGACAGAGGGGAATTGCTGGAAAAGGATGAATGGAGGGGGAAGGGGACAGATGGCCATGGATTGGGAGGGCACGGCTCACACTCTCTCTCTCATATACAATGTCTTTCTGACTCTCACTCTCACACACTCTGTCTCACACTGTATCACATTCACTCTCTATGTGCCACACAGTCACTCACACACTCGCTTGGTCTCATACACTCACTCAAACAGAGAATCTGTGTCTCACACACACTCTCTCTCTCGCCCACACACACACACTCTCACACTGTGTCTCACATACACACTTGCACACACTCTCATTCTCACACACACACTCTCTCACAAACACACTCACACCCAGACTCACGCTCTCTCTCACACAATCACACTTTCACTCTGACTCTCAAACAGACACTCTCACATACACTCTCCCAAACATACACACTCCGAGGAAAACCTTGCTAGCGCCCGTTTCATTTGTGTCAGAAACGGGCCTTTTTTACTAGTATATATATAATTCTAACCCCAATAGCTAGATTTATCCTCATACCTAATAAACCAAAGACTGCGCCAAGCTCTGGCGGTTTACTCCAAGTTGCTATACAGTGTTACATTCAGGTCTAAACTTTCACATTTATACCCTCTCTACTTTTTAGAAAATCCTCCAATTGTTTGGGTTCAAAAAACTGATAATGTTTTGCTTGCAGTAATATCCTACAAATACAAGGAAATTTCAACAAAAAATTTGCTCCAAGGGCTAAAACTCTTGGACGCAATACAAGAAATGATTTACGTCTTTTTTGGGTTTCCCTAGACAAGTCTGGGAAAGCCCTAACTTTTGAACCCAGAAATAAAGAATTCAAGTGTCTCAAAGACAACCTGAGTACTGCATCTCTATCTAACTCCAAGGCAAATGTTACCAACAAAGTGGTTCTCTGAGTAACCACTTCTAATGATGATTCCAGGAATGCCGTCAAGTTCATTGAATCTTGAGGGTTCAAATTTTCTGGTAATTTACCAGTAAATTGAAGATAATATGCTCTTGTAATAGGTGAGTAGCATGCAAATTTGTACACGCAGTTACAGAATAAGGTCAGTTGTATGTGCAACTTAATTTAATAATGAACTGATAATTAGTGTTAACAAGGAATAATAGCACCAATTAAGGCCAATTAGCAGCTTTGTATGTTATATTCTAGAGTATGCAACTTCAAGGTGGGTGTAGACCTGGGAGGGGCATGAATGGGTAAGGGGCATGTCAGGCAGTTACATGTGCAGGTTATAGAATACAAAATTTCCGATCTGGCTTCTTACTTGCAGGTTAAACTTGACAATCACAATACTCTGCTAGTACATACATTAGGAGTCTATTTATATTACTGAGAGGAAGGAGGAAAAGACCTCAGATGCTCAACTACTTTTATCAAGAGAGAATATCTTGAAATGCAATGACTGCCTGTTTTACAGTTACTTGTTGAACTCTCTCGTCACAGGTCTAAAAACCAGTGGCGTTCCTAGGGGGGCGGACACCCGGGGCGGCGCCCCGCCCTCCCCGGGTGCAGCACCCCCCCGATGCGCGCCCGCTCTAAGTTCTCTGACTTCACGCGTTCGCTGCAGCTCCCTCTGACCCGGAACAGGAAGTGAACGCGTGAAGTCAGCGAACTTAGAGCAGGCGCGTGCCGTGGCACTCCCCCCAGCGGCATGCACCCGGGGGAGGTGGGGGTTCCGCGCTGCATCCGGGGGGTGCTGCACCCGGGGGGGGGTCCGCGCTGCATCGGGGGGGTGCTGCACCCGGGGAGGGCGGGGCGCCGCCCCGGGTGTCCGCCCCCCTAGGAACGCCACTGGTTTTCAGACCTGTGATGAGAGAGTTCAACAAGTAACTGTAAAACAGGCAGTCATTGCATTTCAAGATATTCTCTCTTGGTTCGCCACTGCTGAAAACCCTCCTCTTTATCCTTTTATTAATCTTGCAATGTTATTACTTTCATTAAGCTATTTTTATTATTATCTTTACAATGTTTTAATTGCAACAAGTCAGGGCTGAAAACTAGTAACTTAGTAGGCTTGTAGGTTTATTAATCTGTTCAACAGGGCACTACTTTTTCACACTGGCTTTCTCAAGAGCTTCACTTATACCTTCACCAAAAAAGTCCTACAATAGAAGTGATAGACTCAGTTCCTAAAAACTTGTGGTCTATAACAAACTCTTTGAAATTCTAGCAGTGCAATACCTTTCTCGATGCCAGCCGTCCTTACTAAGATCATTCAACCACTGAAAACAACAAAGATGGTGCTCACTGCTCACAATTGTTTTAAAAAAGCCAAGTATCCTTAAACCAATCAGGTCTTTTAAAATATTTAAAGGCACATACATGAAAAGTTCACAACAATGCTTTCCATTCTGTGACCTTTAGGAATTATAGATCGAAGTCTATAAATCCAACACTGTTCTTTCTGAAGTAATTTTTCCCCCTATTTCCTCTTCTTTTCAATTCCTGAACTTGATCTATAACCCAGCAGAGAATACAAACATTCAGGGGCCCTTTTACTAAGCCATGTAGGTGCCTATGCACATCCAACGAGCGACAATTTTGAACTACTGGCCGGCTACCGCGTAGCCCTGGCAGTAATTTCATTTTTTATGTGTGTCCACTACGCATGCCGTAAAATATATTTTATTTTCCAGCGTGTGGTGCTAGCCAGGTGGTAATCGACATTCTATGCACATTGACGATTACCACCCAGTTAACACATGAGACCTTACCGCTAAGTGAATGGGTGGCGGTAATGTCTCAGACCCAAAATGGACGCATGACAATTTTTATTTTGCTGCATGTCCATTATCCGCCCATAAAAAGGCATTTTTAATAGGTGTGCTGAAAAATGGATCTGCGCACGTCCAAAACATGCGCCTACACCAGCACAGGTCATTTTTCATTGCACCTTAGTAAAAGGACACCTTATGCACCTAACTGCCAACAGTTAGACACAAGTATATATACCAGCCAGCATTACAGACTTCACGCTTGGTGCAAATCAACTTGGTGTCTAAATTTCAGTGACCTGTCTGGATTTTTTTTTTTGGTCTGCTTTCACTCTTCCCCATTTTAGATGAAAATTATAGGGACATTTAGGATGTCTTTTACTAAATATTAGCACACTAGTATAAAAGGCCCGTTTCGGTAGGCAATGAAACGGGCGCTAGCAAGGTAATCCCCCCCTGCAGCATCCTTCCTGTCTCCCCTGCCCCCCCTGCAGCCACCCATCTGGTCTCAGGACCCCCTCCCCACCCTCCTCTGCCCCTGCAGCCACGCATGTGCAGCGGCCCTCCTCTCTCCCCTGCTCCTCCTGCAGCCACCCATGTCCAGCGACTCTCCTCTCCCCCTGCCCCCCCTGCAGCCACCCATGTCCAGCAACCCTCCTCTCCCCCTGCAGCTACCCATGTCCAGCGACCCACCTCTCCTTTGCCCCCCTGCAGCCACCCATGTCCAGTGACCCTCCTCTCCCCCTGCCCCCCCTGCAGCATCCCTTCTGTCTCACCTGCCCTCCCCTGCAGCCACCCATCTGGTCTCAGGACCCCCTCTCCACCTCCCTCTTCCCTGACCCCCTGCAGCCATCCACGTCCAGCGACCCTCCCCTCCCCCTGCCCCCCTCCAGCCACCCATGTCCAGTGACCCTCCCCTCCCCCCTCGGCGCATCATATGTTCTATAGTCTAGAAGTTATCCAGAAGAAATTTTGCAGGCCAGGACAGGGCTACAGCCCCTCTGTGAAAAGAATGTGAAGTCCATGAAATACTATGCTCCAAATTACTGAGAAAGTAGCTGTTTGTTAAAAAACCCCTACCCTCCCCCCAGCACATCACCCAAGCCCCTACCCCCCTCGGGCACATCAAGCCCCTCGCCACCCGCAGCCACCAATACTAACGCTGTCCGGCCGCTGCTGTGTCTCCTGTTGAGCAGCAGCGGCTGGTACAAAATGAAAAAGCCAAAAAAGATTTTAAACCTGAAACACGGCTCCGTAGACAGCCATCTGGCATTGGCTGTCATCTCTGCAGCCACTCCTCCTCTCCCCTCTGACGTTGCTGCGCTCCTCCGGGGTCTTCCTGCAGGGGCAGTGACGTGGAGGGGAGAGGAGGAGCGGCTGCAGTGATGACAGCCAATGCCAGATGGATGTCTACGGAGCCGCGTTTCAGGTTAAAAATCTTTTTTTGGCTTTTTTCTTTTTGTACCGGCCGCTGCTGCTCCACAGGAGAAGCAGCAACGGCCGGACAGCGTTAGTATTGGCGGCTGCGGGTGGTGAGGGAGTTGATGTGCCCGAGAGGGGGGGTAGGGGCTTTGGTGATGCGCCGGGGGGGGCACTGACAGCTGTTTCCCAGGCAGGGAGAGGAGTAGGGAAACACGCTCCTCCCCTTGCCTTGGAATCAGCTGTCAGTGACATCACTGACGTCAGTGCATTCTAAACTGCCTAGCAGACCACCTCCGAGGAAGCCATGGTCCCAGGCACATTAGAACGTTGGAGGTGAGAATTATTATATAGGATGTTCTCTACCACAGTACCCATTTTATTGTTATGGATCCTACTGCAGATAACATGCGCTAATCTTTAGTTAAAGACTTCCCTTTTTGATTTGATAGACTGATACTATCGGTATAAGCTTTAAAAACATATGGACAGGCAAGTTATGTGTTCACCAGCTGCCAAAAAAAAAGTTAAATGTTTTAATACATCCTGTAATGTAAGACTGATTACATTTCCAAAAGACAAGGATGTTTTATCGATAGATCCTTTTAAAAGCTATGGGATTAACTGTTTAACCCTTTTCTTTGGATAAACCAGTGTTTTACATGAAGGATAGCAAGCATGCACGTGGACTCAGAATGAGTATAGGTGTTCCTGAGAACAGGGGGACTGGCAAAATTGCAGTATTGTGGAATTGCGCCTTTGTTATAAAATATGTATGTATGCAGGTAAATTGTGCTGGTACATTTTCATGAGCTACCCAAGTGTGCAGCAACCTTTCAGAGAGCAATTTAGAAAATTGCCTTTAAAATACAGTGGCTTGTCAAAATCTTCACACCCATTTACATTTTTCACATTCCACTATCTAAAATATACAGTTCAAAATGCACTAAAATAGGACTTTGTTTCACTATTTATACAGTATACTTTACACTTTCAATATGAAAGAATAGAGAAATATTTTTTAAAAAGTAATTAAGAATTTCAAAACATTTTGATTGCTTAAGTCTTTACTTACCTTGACTCAATACTTGGTGGAAGCATCTTCTGCAGAAACAACAGCTGTGAGTCATTCAGGATATATGTCTACCAACACAGCACAGCAGGCTGGTGAAGGTATGCTCATTTTTCTTAGCGGAATAGCTCAAGCTTTTCAAGTTAGCTAGAGATTGTCTGTGGACTGCAGTCTTCAAGTTTTGCTCAGGGATTTTGTATTAAATTCAGATCTGGGCTTTGACCAAGCCACTCAAGGACATTCACTTTCTTTTGGTTGAGCCATTCCACCATTGAGTTTGCTATGTACTTGGGATCATTGTACTGCTGAAATGTGAATCTTCTCCCCAGTCTCAGGTCTATAACAAGCTGTAACAGGTTTTCCTCCAAGATCTGCCTGTACTTTATACTATTCATCTCTCCCCTTGATCTTCACAATCCCTCCATCCCTGCTGCTACAAAGAATCACATTTGCTCTCTTAGGTTTCCACAGGTGGCATTGTATTGTTGCAGTTGTCCAGGTCATGCCACGTCTGGGTAAGTGGAACCGACTTTTCAGTCATTGTGCTGTGGCTTTCTTCAGTATGTCCTGAAGAAAGCAACAGTACGATGGCTGAAGTTTTGGTTCCACTTATCTAGATGCAGCAAGACCAGGACAACTGCAACAATACTCAGCACATTTTAATGCTACCATCACCATATCTCTATATATAAAAGGCACCACCAACGTTCTAAATGAAGCCTCCAGCCGGAAGTGTGAAGGGGGAGAGATATCCGGTTTCCCCATGAGTGTCTGCCCCGCCCTCGATCTCTCTGTAACACAAACAGTGAAGGAAAACACAGCAAAGCACGAAATCAAATCGCTCCCTCTGTAACAGTGAAGGACTCAGAGGGGGGAGGGGAGAGAGGGCAGAAGCCCTCACTATCTCTGTAACACAAACACAGCACAGCAAGAAACTTAACACTGAAGGACTCGACTCCGAGGGGGGAGGGGACAGACAGCACAGGGGAAGGGAGAGAGGGCAGAGGGCAGGGACACACACACTCCCACATGCACACAGAAGAAATTCTTGCTAGCCCCCGTTTCATTTGCATCAGAAACGGGGCTTTTTTACTAGTTTTACTATAAAGATAATGTTAGCAGGATGATGTGCCATACAATATCACTTTACATTGAGACCGAAAAACTACACTTTGATGTCATCTGACCACAAAACGATTTCCCACATGCATGTAGTGATCCCTAATTGGGTTGTTTTTCTTTTGTTTTTGTATTTTGTTTTTTGCAAATGCGTAAGGGGCAATTCCATAACAGGGCACATAGGTATCAACAGTTCAAACAGGGCACATAGATATCAACAGTTCCAAAACATAGTGGGTGCCAAACACATAATTTACCTGATGCTCAGCACCCACTGGCATTCACAGAGATGGCTCCTATGACAGGGTGGTGCCATTTAGGTACTCCCGAGTGCACACAGTAGAAACCTATTTCATAAAGGAACCCGAGCACTTAGGCTCCATTATAGAATACTAGGATAACCCAATATTGGTACACCTAACATTTAGGTGCCCACAGTTGTACCAGCCATAGAGCTCATGTAAGTGTGGGCACCTAATTGTGGCAGGGTCATGTGTAACTTACTATATACTGTAAGTTAGTCTCATAAGTGGGAGACATGCCTTTGTCCAACCTATGTATCTCCATGTGTTTACCCCCCTTGTAAATGTATTATATAAGTTGAGCTGGTATTTGCAGAATAGTGACCAGGCACCCTGCAATAACGGAATAGCATATAGAGCAAAAAATATATCAAGGGATACATTCAGGAAAGAGAGCCAAAATTTAGCTGCTAGCAAGAATTCTATAACAGCATTTCTATGTGGACTTGCAATTTTTTTGGATTTTGCTCACACCTTTTTCAGTAGTAGCTCAAGGGGTTAATTGGCTTGTTATTCAATTAAGTTGCAAATGCAAATTGAGCATATGCCCACATTTGTACTTGCAATTTTTGATGACTTGTGTTGAATTAGGGGGTTAATGCAAGCTAAGTCTGTTTTTCAAGCATTAACTGAATGGACAAATGCTTTTTAAAAAAAAAAACAATATTTAATGCAGAGGCTCCGCAGTTACTTTGTGGTAACAATTACCATGTGATAACGCAAAACTTTATTGTCCTTTAGTGAAAGCCCTCCTCAGTCTCATTAACTTCTGGAAGAAAGTCAGCAATACATTTTCTTACACATATACCTTGAACCAGATCTGCCGTACTATCCCTCTCATACAGGAAGGACACCAAGAAGTCTTTACAAGGAGAATTCCTCCACATTCACCCATCTTTGAAAAAGTAGTCAAATATCATATGTTCTATAGTCTAGAAGTTATCCAGAAGAAATTTTGCAGGCCAGGACAGGGTTACAGCCCCTCTGTGAAAAGAATGTGAAGTCCATGAAATACTATGCTCCAAATTACTGAGAAAGTAGCTGTTTGTTAAAAAGTTATTTTTATCTACAAGGGCACAGAGCACCATATGAAGCTACACATCAATGGTGAAGTATCTCACTGTAAGCAAATTTTAGGTAGGAGTGCTGATTTTAGCTTTGTATCAGTTGACCTCATCCTTCATATCTGTATGGCCTAGACAGGATCAGATGCTTACACAATGAAATATTTTAAAGGCTCGGAGTAAGATAAAAATAGTGTTTATACCTTACTTCTGTTCTTTTTCAAAATCATATCTAGTTCCAGTGGTATCTGATTTATTGGGAGTGCAAATAAAAATCAAAAATACATTTATACAATAATAGATCTAAATGTAGCTATATTTAAGCAAAACTAATTTAAAAAACTGTATGTTAATATCTGTTAGACCCACCATACAGTCATGCTTTGGACCACCAAGAATATCTATTTAATACCCTACAGTTATTACAGTTTAGAAAGGTTTTATTTGCGGGTTTTGCTCATATGTTTTAGTGCAACCTAAATTACATTAAGCAACTCTATGCAGTGATTGGAAGAAAAGGGAATGTCTAGATTTTGTCATCTAACTGTTGTTTATTATCATAATTTAAGCAAATTTGGGTAATTTATAACCTCAACCTGGCTACGCTACTGAATACAATACATAGTATGACTGACTGCCAGAACTCCCTGCTTACTTACTTTTTCAACCATGCAAAAGTGACATCAGTGTCATATAATTCTTTAAACTAACTGTGAAAATGGTGTTTATTGAAGAAGATACAGTTGTCAAGATTTTTGCGATAAATTAAACATTACAGCGTAAACCCTGAGATTCTATATGTCACACCTTAATTTCCACATGGAAATCGAAGCATATTCTATAATAGTGCACATAACTTAATTAGTTAACTAGCTAATCAGAACTAACTTGCATTAATTACAATTTATGCGCAGAACTCGCTAAGCATATTCTGTAATATGGTGTGCATAAATTCCAAATCACACAATTGAAAATAGGGCGTGGTTATGGGCGTGGAATGGGAAAGTTGTGGGTGTTCTGAAATCTATGTGCATTATTATAGAATACACCTGCTCTGTGCCTAATTTAGGCATCAGGATTTGGGCTAACTAAAACATGGATACGACCATATTTGGTTGTATGGGAGGCACTCGGTGTTATTCAATATACCGCATGGAAATTTAAGCCTATTCTATAAAATTTAGGCGTCCTTTAGAGAATACACCTAGGTGTATTTTTTTATTGTGCAGATTTTGTGGAGCTAACTAACAATAGCCAGTTAAGTGTGATATTCAGATAAAGATAGGACTTTATGCGGTCCCATTTATGCAGTTAATTTGGCTGAATATTGACATTTAACTGCTTTTATGGGCATTTTGAACAAAGCAGCATGCAGTGCAGATCTGAGGAGTAACCTAATGGTTAGTGAAGTGCGCTATAAATCAAGGGACCCAGGTTCAAATCCCACTTTAACTCTTTGGTATTTTGTTAGATTGTGAGCCCTCCAGGAACAAAAAAATACCTACTTTATCTAAATATATAAGGCCACCTGCTGCCTGGTGGCTACACTCAGGTACAGTAGGTATTTTTCTGTTACTGGAGGGCTCACAATTTAAAAAAAAAAAAGAGTTAAAAAGGGATTTGAACCTGAGCCCCCTGCATTACAGCACTCTACCAAAACCCTCATCCACACCCTTGTCACCTCTCGTTTAGACTACTGCAATCTGCCTCTTGCTGGCCTCCCACTTAGTCACCTCTCCCCTCTCCAGTCGGTTCAAAACTCTGCTGCCCGTCTCATCTTCCGCCAGGGTCGCTTTACTCATACTACCCCTCTCCTCAAGACCCTTCACTGGCTCCCTATCCATTTTCGCATCCTGTTCAAACTTCTACTAACCTATAAATGTACTCACTCTGCTGCTCCCCAGTATCTCTCCACACTCATCCTTCCCTACACCCCTTCCCGTGCACTCCGCTCCATGGATAAATCCTTCTTATCTGTTCCCTTCTCCATTACTGCCAACTCCAGACTTCGCGCCTTCTGTCTCGCTGCACCCTACGCCTGGAATAAACTTTCTGAGCCCCTACGTCTTGCCCCATCCTTGGCCACCTTTAAATCTAGACTGAAAGCCCACCTCTTTAACATAGCTTTTGACTCATAACCACTTGTAACCACTCGCCTCCACCTACCCTCCTCTCTTCCTTCCCGTTCACATTAATTGATTTGATTTGCTTACATTATTTATTTTTTGTCTATTAGATTGTAAGCTCTTTGAGCAGGGACTCTCTTTCTTCTATGTTTGTGCAGCGCTGCGTACGCCTTGTAGCGCTATAGAAATGCTAAATAGTAGTAGTAGTAGTAACCACTAGGCTATGCCTCTACTCTGCATGGACCTCTGCATGGCATTTTCTAAGAAGCTTCCACTACAGATGTCCATGTCCTATGTTTTCTCCCTTTCATAATTTGGAAATATTAAATTTGTAAAATGGCTGTTCATGCTGGATGTTCCAGCACATGGACGTTCAGCTCAGGGGCGTATCTGCGTGGGGCCTTCAGGGGCCTGGGCCCCCGCAGATTTTGCCTGGACCCCCCTCCCGCCATCAACCCTCCCCGCTGCCGTTCTTACTTTTGCTGGCGGGGGACCCCAACCCCGCCAGCCGAGGTCTGCTTCCACCTGCGCTGCCGTAAAAACTTCTTCTTCAGCCGGCGGGGGACCCCAAACCCCCGCCAGCCGCCCCGCGGTGTTTAAAATTCATCTTCGGCCTCCGTGGCCGTGCTGCTGTGATAGGCGCTGTTTGAAATCCACTTCGGAGTCTGACGTCGTTGTACGTTGTACGTGCTGCGACGTCAGACTCCGAAGTGGATTTCAACAGCGCCTATCACAGCAGCACGGCCACGGAGGCCGAAGATGAATTTTAAACACCGCGGGGCGGCTGGCGGGGATTTGGGGTCCCCCGCCGGCTGAAGAAGAGTTTTTACGGCAGCGGCAGGGTGGAAGCAGACCTCGGTGGCGGGGGTGGGGTCCACGCCAGCAAAAGTAAGACGGCCAGCGGGGGAGGGTGGCGGGTGGGAGGGGGGGTGGAGAGAGTCATTGGTGGCGGTGGGGGCTCGGCGGTGGGGGCTCGGCGGTGGGGGCTCGGCGGCGGCGGCGGCGGCGGGGGGGGGGGGGGCTAAAATGTGCCCCCTCCCTCTGGCTCTGGCCCCCCCTACCGCCGGAGTCCAGATACGCCCCTGGTTCAGCTCATGTATTTTTCAACTGGAAATCTTGACATATTTCCAATTTGAAAATATATGTGAGATGAATGCCCATTTGGGACGTTCTGACATGGATGTCCTTTCAAAAATATCACTCCATGTGTTAACTTCTAGGTGCAGTTCACACCCATTCCATTTCCATTCTACATTATGCCGTTAACATGCAAATTACCAAACACTAGCCCCCATATTTATGCACCAATTGCATGCACGAATTTACAGAATACTAGCACTCACGCAGGGAAGTGTACACTTATGTGCTTAAGAGCTAAGCACTACTGTAAGGGTGCATAAGTGGAATAATGCATAAAGGCAAGGGGGCATACACATGGGGGAAGAATGGGTGGGCAATGGCCAGGGTTCCCAGCTACACACAGAAGTTAGAGAATACTGCAAGTTGCATTCACCTTTGCTGCATTTACACAACCTTTATTTATGCTAGATCTATGACTGGTGTAACTGTGGCCGTTTAAATGTTACTTCCCCCACAAGCGCATCATTTTTACTGCCTGGGGGTGCAGGGCGCAGTCGCGTGGCTGTCGGCTCTGATAGTTCCCTACCCCGAAACAGGAAGCACATAAGTATTGCCATACTCGGACAGACCAAAGGTCCATCAAGCCCAGAATCCCCTTTCCAACAGTGGCCAATCCAGGTACCTGGCAAGATCCCAAAACAGTACAATACATTTGATGCTGCTTATCCTAGAAATAAGCAGTGGATTTTCCCCAAGTCCATTTTAATAATGGTCTATGGACTTTTTCTTTAGGAAGCCATCCAAATCTTTTTAAAATCCCACTATGCTAACTGCTTTTACTACATCCTCTAGCTACAAATTCCAAAATTTAATTGCACGTTGAGTGAAGAAATATTTTCTCCGATTCACTTTAAATTTACTACTTTGTAGCTTCATTGCATGCCCCCTAGTCCTAGTATTTTTGGAAGGAGTAAACAAGCGATTTACGTCTACCCATTCCACTCCACTCATTATTTTTAAAGACCTCTATCATACTTCCCCTCAGCCATCTTTTCTCCAAGCTGAAGAACCCTAGCCGCTTTAGCTTTTCCTCATAAGGAAGTCGTCCCATCCCCTTTATCATTTTCATCACCCTTCTCTGTACCTTTGCTAATTCCACTATACCTTTCTTGTTAGGCAAGCCAATGCTCTTTTAAACTTCATTTTAGTGTCTAGGAGGATCCTGCAGATAGTTAATGAATCATCCCATTCTAAACACCCTCTTTTAGATCCTATATTTATTTCAGATTCCACTCAGAGTTAGCACCAACCTAGAATTAAGAAGGTAAGTCCAATCCAAAGGTCAGATCACTTTGTTGTTTTCTCTAATGGATGTTTGATTCTGGGAAGGAAGTCAAAAGGTTTGGAAGGAAACAAGTGGTAAAGTGAATGTGGATGATTTGGAAGAGAAGGCTTTGAAGTTGGGAGAGTCTTTGCAAGATGGAAACATTGGGTACCTAATCCACAATTGGATACCATCTATACATACTGCTTTGAATAATATTGCTCCTCTACATAGAAGTTATGTCCAAGGGAGTTATTTGAAAGTTTAGCTCACTGTTGGTTTATGTAACTGGGGGGGGGGGGGGGGGGGTCCCCTTAGAGTTCACCTAGGCTGCTGCCTAGTACATTGCAGGGATCAAAGCAAACCTCATACATAATAAAATTTGTATTTGTTGAGACCAAGACCCTGGACTGATATACACCAGAAGGCCAGAGGCAAATAACACACAAGCTGCGCTCTCTTCTCGCTCAGACCATTCCAGTAAATGAGTCCAGAACCAACTTATTTATTTAAAACGTTTGTTATCAAATAGTGGGACAAGAACAACAACAGTGGCAGGAAGAGGCAGCAAGCAAACAACTCCTTACAAGGTCTCTTATCTCCTTCTATCAAATATTCCTCCTGGTGGGAATATGTGATTACTCTCCATGTACCTCTTCTTTGAGCAGTTTATCTTAGTATCAGATAGGTATTTATTTATTTATTTATTGCATTTGTATCCCACATTTTCCCACCTCTTTGCAGGCTCAATGTGGCTTACAATACATCATGAATAGTGCAAGTATATTAGGAAATAGACATTTAGTGTTACAGAAGGATCTTGGGCAACATGATAATGATAAAACATGATAATAGTATAACTAGCAGATATTGTAAGACAGTTCTGAGTATATGTGGAGGAGTTATGTATGTTCACATTGGTTGATCTTTGTGGTATCAAAGAGAATTATCACTTATAGGCTTTGAGATTGCTAGGAGTCTTGGGGTACTTGAGATTGTGAAACGAGTTGGATGACAAGCTGGTTCTGGGGTAATGTGCTGATCTCAGGACACTGGTTGCTGTAAGTGATTCCTTTATCTTTTTCATCCTCTGGATGTTATTCCAGGATTTTAAGTGTATCCTTGGAAGGTTCCAAGCACCCAGCTAGAATTATACAATAAGCCCTATTTTTCCCTTTTTCCTAAGCCCCTAAGATTGAGTGTAGCAGATTCCCTGTTCCCACTGGCCTAAATACAGTGCAGAGCTTAAGCATGATCACTGTATCTGCTCCTAGACTTCTACTTATTGACTGCCCTGATTGGAATAATCATTTGTCTCTCTCTATAACCTAAGCTGTATGAATTAATTGGCTAGGGTTCAAAGCTAGAGGTCTTTCCCTTCATATACGTCAATGTCAATGTCAGTGTCAATATGGTTCTTCTTAACTGCTATTTGCCCTAGGTAGAGATCAACATGGTGTACAAAATTAAGTAGGCTGAACAAAATCCAGAGCCCAAAGAATATAAATACTAAATAACTTTAAAATTAACATCTGTTCTCACTGGAGCAAAGCCATAGGATTATAATCGATCGAAAAAGTTTAGCTCAAGTTATTTGCAGCAGGGCCCACTGGAATAAAATGGGCCCTACTGCAGATAACTCGAGCTAAGCTTTAGTGAAAGACTCCTTGAGAGATATTTATTTATTTGTATTTATTTCAGATTTCAGGAATTTGTCATGTACAGAAGGTATAGGTCCAACATGATGTTCAGAGGCTTTATTAGCTGATATGAAAGTGGATTTCTTTGAAAGGAAAACTGCAGTTTTAAAATCTGCAT
Source organism: Microcaecilia unicolor (assembly GCF_901765095.1). NCBI lineage: Eukaryota > Metazoa > Chordata > Amphibia > Gymnophiona > Siphonopidae > Microcaecilia > Microcaecilia unicolor. Next base: position 545,217,488 of record NC_044032.1, on the reverse strand, counting down.
TGCCAGTGGTTAGTAATAGTTTAGGTCAGGATCCCTGTTATTGAGAGGTAAAGCTAAATGCCTTCTCTCCAATTAATAGATACTGAGTTTAAGAAATTGTTTATGCACTAGATCTGGTCCCTGTGGCCCTATTTAGGATTGTTTTGAACAGTGTGTGTTTTCTAGCAAAAAAGGTGGCGGTACTCAAATGCCAGGCCACCCTTCAGGGGTGAGGTTATCACTGAGGGACCCACCCCACAATAGCCAGGCCCCCTGCGACCAGTCACAGAATCTATGAAAAGGCAGAATTGATGTGTAGAGCCTGAGCTCTTTCATTATAACTTGGGGACCATGAGTAAATTTTAGCAGACAATGAAACAGGTGCCGGTACTCAGTACCCCCAAGTACCCCCTCAAAAAAAGCCCTGGTTTTGAAAAAAAATTTGAATTGGTTAGCAAGCCTGATGAATACAACCTTTTCTCAAAATTGCATAACTGATTCCTTAAATGAAGTGGCAGTAAAGCTGATTTTGAAAAAAGAAGGTTTGAACTTAGGCCCATCTCTAATTTACCAATATTGCAAAACCTGTTGGAGGTTATGGCCCAAATTACTTTCTTCCTAAATGTTAATGATTTGTTGGATCCAAGTTGGATGTAGGAGGGAATTCTGTACAGAACCTTAATTAACTGCATTGTTGGATGAGGTCTATCAAAGGAAAGATAAAAATTCTATTAATTTCTATTGTTCTTAGTGAAGACTTTGATATGGTGGAAACTGATGTTTTGTTGGAGAGATGTAACAGATTGGGTTTAGCTGTCCTTTCAAATCAATGAGTTTGATCTTTTATGCAATAGAGAAGATTAAAGGATGCTGATGCAAATAGCTACTGTGAGCCCAACCATGCAGTTACCACAGGTTGTATACCTACATTACTTTCTGAGCAATGCATACTGGGGGGAAAAAACATTCTCTGGTGCTTAGCGGCATCCTTCTCCAACCTACATGACCTCCCTTCTCTCCCCTGACTAAAACAAAAAAACATCCCCTGATGTCTAGTGGCATGCCCCACCCACCTAACTGTTCCTCCAGGTTCCCCTGAACTCCCCCGAGATTTTATCTTAAAAAACGCAGGAGCCACCATCTTGAAAAATGTGGTGCATATTGCAGTGGCGTAGCCAGACCTGAGATTTTGGGTGGGCCCAGAGCTAATATGGGTGGGCACGCAGTGTCTATATAAGTATGAGCAGTGTCTCTTGGGATCCTACAAAATAATGCCTTAGAATTCACTTGATGATGGATTTCTAAGTACTCTGCCCAACAGCTGCCCTGCATCAGTATAACCACATACATACTTAATGGAAAAATTGATATTTTTAAATATAATTACATTATCCCACAATCGCTCCACTGCAAAATGCTATACACAAACTTGTGCAAAAAACACACTCATATCCTTACTAAACCATAACAGCACTAATTCCAAGGACAGGACGAGCTACAACCTTATGCTTGAAAAGGCAGAACTGTAATTACATGACGCTCTAAAACACCAATACACTACCTCGTGAAAAAAAGCAAAACAAAAAGGGCTGCGAATACTACACGCTAGCAGAATACTGCACCTTGATCACACTTGAAAAACACATGACACAACAGACATGACACAAGGAACTAGAAATCAAAAAATATGAAGGCAAAATACTGAACTGGAAAGTTAACTCAAGAAGTCAGATTCAGCATGCAAAAGCAGACATATTCCAATTAATAAAATAAAATACTTTTTTCTACCTTTGTTGTCTGATCTATTCGCTTTGATAAAATTATGATGTAAAAAAAAAACCCAAATTTATTACCTGCTGCTGGGCTGGCAGCTGCTGCTGCTTGGCACTGGCAGTAAAGTTACCTGGGGCCGAGACAGGAACTCGAGTCCGATCCAATTCTCGAATGATCTCTTCTTCTCAATTCGAACTTTTGAAGACCACCTTTCTTTCCTAATTCCCACGTTTCCAGGGAGGGCAGGGCCAGGCTGAAGCTCGCACAACCCTGTGTGCGTGTGTGCATGTGGCCATATGCACCTAATTTTTTAGCCTGCCAGTGCCCTCCCTCAGACTACATCATGAGTGAGCGGAGGAGCCAAGCGGAACGCGAGCAAGGCTGAGAGCACACCGCCGCGCACAGCCACGTCCGGGTCCGCTACCGCGTAGGAGGATAGATGTGTGGATAACCACGACGGTGATGCAGATCCACTCTCTCTAAGCCCGAAGGTAGGTGGGCTGAATCAGATCGATTATCGCGTCTGAGTCTGAGCGCAGGTGCCTGCGACGTGACGTACGCTAGGCTGTTTGTATGCGCTTGGGTGGTGGGAGGGCATGAAATCGGAGTCTGTGGAGAGGAGAGATCAGCTGTCAGAGCGCCGTGGGTGCCGTCTCTGCCCTCAAGTTAGTCTGCTGCGCTGCTGCTGCAGTTGTGTGGCGCTTGAGTGGGCGGGCCTGTGCCGAAATTGGGTGGGCCTGGGTGCGTAGCTATGCCCCTGGCATATTGGGATACACTGAGCAGGGTCTGCCCGCTAGATAAGGGATTTTTTCTCCTTATTTGCTAGCCTGGGCAGAGAGTCTGCAGTTTATTTTTCTGGTTAGTGATTGTCCAGTGATATCAGAAGCTTACTAATTCACCTGCCTGTCATTCCTTCTGACTCAGTCATGGCCTTGCAGAAACATTTTTGAAGAAGCAGGTGCCCATTTGGTGCCCCTGGGAGTAAAGAGCTTCCATTCATTACTCACCCTGAAAAGTTCACAGTCACTGCCAACACTGATACCTTGAGGGCAAGGGAATCCTATAAAGAAAGGAAGAACTTTACCATCTATGCTGGCAGCATTCAAGGGAAGAACAGATTTACTTATTACATCTTTACTGTGCGTTATGAATGCCATGCCAAATAAATGTATCAGATATCAATCTGCATTTATTGAAGCAATTGCTCAATGAAATTTGTTATATTGGGACTCTATAACTATAACTTTACTGGAAATGCAGGAGTGATGAAAGAACCCGTGGCACTCAATCACGGCAAGAGATCATAGATACCTCAGAAGTGGACCACCTCAACAGAGAAGCATCCAAGAGAGCAAAGGAGCTCATTTTCCCACAAGACTCTGACCCTGACATTGGTTATTCATTGTCCCATGCCCACAAAATTTAGAGTCTTCATGCAAAAGCTGGTATTGTTTTAGCCCTCTCCTGGTACCTTGGGTCTCCATGCCAGTGTTGGTGCCGCTTTACCCTTCTCCTAATGCCCTGGGATCTCCATGCTAATATTGCTGTTACTTTACTTCCAGTGCCTTAAGGTCTTCCTGCAAATGTTGATGCTACTTTGTCCATCTCCCCAGGCCTTGGGGTCATCTATTGTTTGTGATCTTTTCCTCTCTTTGGGTGCTGTGAGTTTTTCCTGCCACTCTTGATATCTTAGAGTGCTGCTGCATTTGTGACAGATGGCAGCAAACAAGTTTTAATCAAGTTTGATTACAAATGGATGGAAATCCCTATTGTTTGAGTATAAAATTGAATGCCCCATTGACTTTAATGGACCTGAATGGGCTGAATAATTCTGAATATGAAAATGAAGAGGACAATCAAACCAAACATGAATTGAAAAATTTTGCCATGTACATCCACACCAGTTTCCCATAATTTGTTGTTATGTTCTGTATCTAACTGACTTATTTCTTTTTTCCTATAGGGGTTCTTTGACCAAGCTGCAGGTAAAATTGGCCTTATGAGCTAAGGCCATTTTTCCTGCAGCCAGAGAATGGTCGATCTTCTATTTTCTCAGTTAATGGCCATGCACTAATGTTGCCAATAGTGCACAGTCATTTATAGGCGGTAAGTGTTCATATACTAATCCTGCGCTAATCAGTTAGTGTGTGTAACATAAATACACTGATTGGCACAGAAGCACCCACTCTCCACCTCCAACACACCCCTGCTTGGAAAAAAATATAAAAATTCTTTTTCATGCAGTTTACAAAGGATGCCTGAACGTGTCTCATAGTAAGCCCTTTTAAGGTACATTAGGTATGTGGTAGTACCTAATGCAGCTTAGTAAAGATACCTCATAGTGCTTCTTTCTTCTATAAAGGAGACATGTGCCAGCACTGGGAGTCTGAAATGGTCATGTGAGACCTCGAGCGAGGGTGCGGAGTGGGCCAGTGGAATAACAGAGCTGGACAATCAGGAGTGCACACAAAAACAAGTATTTATTTACAGGAATCCCTGGGTCTGTTACTTCACAGGGCCCGAGTCGTAGCGTGGGTGAATCTCTGTGGTTTTGAATCATAGTTATTAAACAGGCCTCTAGCAGCAAGCTTAACACAGTTTATGACTGCTAGCGTTGCCACGTCCCAAACATAGCCTTTAGTTCTTGTCTTCTCTCAGCGGTACAAGTCTGGCTTCAGCCAGACCTCAAAACAAATGTACAATATTCAGTTCAGTATTAGCTATGGCCTACCTCAGCCAAGCCACAGTGGCTATATGTCGTCAATAAGGGCACAGACTTGAGCTTCAGTTCCTTCCTCCCTTTGCCTATTTAACTTCTGCCTGGCCCTGTGTTTTGAACTTCCCAGTAGTGACTCCACCCTTCCTGGCATATTTCCTCCTGTGGAGGGATCTGCCCTTTTAAGGTGACCCAGGCTAATTAAAGAGGGAAGGGTGAGGGGCAGTGTCCTATAAACCCCATCACAGGCCACTTTACGAAGCTTCTAAAGATAAGGCCTAAATATAAACCAGATATACAAGAGAAATATCTGAATTAGACCTAACTTACTGAGCATTTTTACAAGAGGCACAAAATTGGTAAAAGTTCTTGATAAGAAAGACCCATGGCTACAACCGCTGTCTAGTATAATGCTTTAAAATGAACTGAATGTTGTAGTATAGGCTGTCAGAAATAGATACCAGCAGAGATACAAAACTAGACAGATGGAGAAACATGCACATAACTGCTTTGAAAAATCAACTTTTGTACTGACATGTGGTAGTCAGAACAAATTTCCCCATCATCATTTTGTTCTATAATATTACTGCTGATGTAAGAAATCTTAAAGAAAAACGGCATGTTAAAGCAAAGGAGGACACAAATTGTACAGTTCGATTAGTGGGTTTAAAAAAAGGTTTGGATAGTTTTCTAAAAGAAAAGCCCATAAAATGGACTTGGGGAAAATCCACTGCTTATTTCTAGGATAAGTAGCATAAAATGTATTGTACTGGTCATGCACTTGGGTTGCAAGAATCTGAAGGAACGGTACAGTACATAAGTACATAAGTAGTGCCATACTGGGAAAGACCAAAGGTCCATCTAGCCCAGCATCCTGTCACCGACAGTGGCCAATCCAGGTCAAGGGCACCTGGCACGCTCCCCAAACGTAAAAACATTCCAGACAAGTTATACCTAAAAATGCGGAATTTTTCCAAGTCCATTTAATAGCGGTCTATGGACTTGTCCTTTAGGAATCTATCTAACCCCTTTTTAAACTCCGTCAAGCTAACCGCCCGTACCACGTTCTCCGGCAACGAATTCCAGAGTCTAATTACACGTTGGGTGAAGAAAAATTTTCTCCGATTCGTTTTAAATTTACCACACTGTAGCTTCAACTCATGCCCTCTAGTCCTAGTATTTTTGGATAGCGTGAACAGTCGCTTCACATCCACCCGATCCATTCCACTCATTATTTTATACACTTCTATCATATCTCCCCTCAGCCGTCTCTTCTCCAATCTGAAAAGCCCTAGCCTTCTCAGCCCTCTCTTCATAGGAAAGTCGTCCCATCCCCACTATCATTTTCGTCGCCCTTCGCTGTACCTTTTCCAATTCTACTATATCTTTTTTGAGATACGGAGACCAGTACTGAACACAATACTCCAGGTGCGGTCGCACCTGGAGCGATACAACGGCATTATAACATCCGCACACCTGGACTCCATACCCTTCCTAATAACACCCAACATTCTATTCGCTTTCCTAGCCGCAGCAGCACACTGAGCAGAAGGTTTCAGCGTATCATCGACGACGACACCCAGATCCCTTTCTTGATCCGTAACTCCTAACGCGGAACCTTGCAAGACGTAGCTATAATTCGGGTTCCTCTTACCCACATGCATCACTTTGCACTTGTCAACATTGAACTTCATCTGCCACTTGCACGCCCATTCTCCCAGTCTCGCAAGGTCCTCCTGTAATCGTTCACATTCCTCCTGCGACTTGACGACCCTGAATAATTTTGTGTCATCGGCGAATTTAATTACCTCACTAGTTATTCCCATCTCTAGGTCATTTATAAATACATTAAAAAGCAACGGACCCAGCACAGACCCCTGCGGGACCCCACTAACTACCCTCCTCCACTGAGATACTGGCCACGCAATCCTACTCTCTGCTTCCTATCTTTCAACCAGTTCTTAATCCATAATAATACCCTACCTCCGATTCCATGACTCTGCAATTTCTTCAGGAGTCTTTCGTGCGGCACTTTGTCAAACGCCTTCTGAAAATCCAGATATACAATATCAACCGGCTCCCCATTGTCCACATGTTTGCTTACCCCCTCAAAAAAATGCATTAGATTGGTGAGGCAAGACTTCCCTTCACTAAATCCGTGCTGACTTTGTCTCATCAGTCCATGTTTTTGTATATGCTCTGCAATTTTATTCTTAATAATAGCCTCCACCATCTTGCCCGGCACCGACGTCAGGACTCACCGGTCTATAATTTCCCGGATCTCCTCTGGAACCCTTCTTAAAAATCGGAGTAACATTGGCTACTCTCCAGTCTTCCGGTACTACACTCGATTTTAGGGACAGATTGCATATTTCTAACAGTAGCTCCGCAAGTTCATTTTTTAGTTCTATTAATACTCTGGGATGAATACCATCAGGTCCCGGTGATTTACTACTCTTCAGCTTGCTGAACTGACCCATTACATCCTCCAAGGTTACAGAGAATTTGTTTAGTTTCTCCGACTCCCCCGCTTCAAATATTCTTTCCGGCACCGGTGTCCCCCCCAAATCCTCCTCGGTGAAGACCGAAGCAAAGAATTCATTCAATTCTTCCGCTACGGCTTTGTCTTCCTTGATCGCCCCTTTAACACCATTTTCGTCCAGCGGCCCAACCGACTCTTTGGCCGGTTTCCTGCTTTTAATGTATCTAAAAAATTTTTACTATGTATTTTTGCTTCCAACGCTAATTCTTCTCAAAGTCCTTTTTTGCCCTCCTATCTCCGCTTTGCATTTGGCTTGGCATTCCTTATGATCTATCCTGTTACTTTCAGTTGGTTCTCTTCTCCACTTTCTGAAGGATTGTTTTTTGGCTCTAATGATTTCCTTTATCTTACTGTTTAGCCACGCCGGCTGACGTTTAGTCTTTTTTCCCTTTTTTCTAATACGTGGAATATATTTGTCCTGAACCTCCAGGATGGTGTTTTTAAACAGCATCCACGCCTGATGCAAGTTTTTTACTCTGCGAGCTGCTCCTTTCAGTCTTTTTTTCACCATTTTTCTCATTTTGTCGTAATCACCTTTTCTATAGGGAGGTGAAGTGCTTCATGTACAAAGGAAGAGTGGGACTTGGGGGTGATTGTGTCTGATGACCTTAAAGCTTCCAAACAGGTTGAAAAAGCAACAGTCAAAGCCAGAAGGCTGCTTGGGTGCATAAAGAGAGGCATAACCAGTAGGAAAAGGGAGGTGAGAGTGCCATTGTATAAGTCTCTAGTGAGGCCCCATTTGGAGTACTGTGTGCAGTTCTGGAGACCGCACCTACGGAAAGATATAAACAGGATTAAGTCAGTCCAGATGGCAGCTACAAAATTAGTAAAGTTAATTTCTGTAATAAAGAAAATAAAAGCAAAAGTGTGGCTTAAAACCCTACGGCCTACTGTAGTAAATCCAGCCCCGGCCTGTGCCCAGCTCAGAAAGGAACTAAAACTTTTGTAGTGACCCTGGTTCTGGTGCTGACCCAAATAGCCAGCTGGTACCTGGAACTTTGTGGTGAGACCAGGGTCACACACACAAGACATGTTTTACTAAAACCACTCCACAGAGGGCTTCCATTTACTTCACCTTCAGTGAAAAATACAAACCCTGTTCAGAACTCGGCACTGAATGGTGTTCAGCTCTTTCCCTGCCAGTGAGTTCTGGATGAGGATTGGACTTTTGTAGTGGTTTTCCTGTGTTGTGTGTTTCAGGTAATGAAATGTTGAAGGTAGAGGATTGCAGTTATGTAAGGTAGGTGATTATCCCTTTTTTCATGGTTCTACCCTTCCTCTGCCAGTTTGCACATTATAGTATAGTTCTGAGCTATCAGGGCATCCTACCCTAGAAGGATTTATTTATTTTATTTATTTATTACATTTGTATCCCACATTTTCCCACATAGCAGTAGGCTCAGTGTGGCTTACAGGTTCCAGAGAGGAGAGTACCAACTCCGGGAATATATACAGAGTGGAAAATAGAGTAACAGTAGGTGCAAGGAAGCTGATAAGGTTCCGGAAAAGAGAATACAACTCTGGGACGAATATATAGTAGCATATAGAGAGAAGTAATCCCAATGAGGCTGATAGGTCTCCGGGGATGGGACTACAGCTTCTAGTGAGCAATACAGAGTAGGATAAGGGTAGAAGTGGCCTAGTGGTTAGGGTGGTGGACTTTGGTCCTGAGGAACTGAGTTCAATGCCTGGCACAGGCAGCTCCTTGTGACTCTGGGCAAGTCACTTAACCCTCCATTGCCCGCCGCATTGAGCCTGCCATGAGTGGGAAAGCACGGGGTACAAATGTAACAAAAATAAATAAATTAATTATAATTGGAGTGGTAAAATTTGTACAGTTTGAAGTAATAGGATTATATGGAAGGGGTATTGTTCATTTCTTAGATCAAAAGATGTGATGCATTGTTCATGAATTACTTCGGGTCTGCTGGGTAGGCTTTCTGGAAGATATGAGTCTTGAGGTCTTTTAGAAATTTTAGATGGGTGTTCACAGTTCTAATGTTTCTAGGTAAAGCGTTCCACAGCTGGGTGCAAATGTAGGAAAAGCTGGAATCATATGTTGATTTGTATTTTAGTCCTTTACAGTTTGGGTAATGCAGGTTTAGAAACGTTCTTGATGATTCGATGATGTTTTTAGTTGGTAAGTCGATAAGTTCAGTCATGTAGGTTGGGGCCAGACCATGGATTATTTTTTGGACCAGAGTGCAAATTTTGAAGGCTATTCGTTCCTTGATTGGTAACCACTGCAGCATTTCATGTAGGGGTTTAGCACTTTCGAATCTTGTCTTTCCGAAAATGAGTCTGGCTGCCGTGTTCTGCCGCATACAGAAAAGGATTAAGATTATGCTTGTATAGGGCATGAGCAAGGGAGATCATCATCAGATTAAATAATATGAGTGAGAGAGGTGAACCCTGGGGTACTCCACAATTGGTACTCCATGATGGTGATATATTTGAGTTTGCTTTTACTTGATAAGATCTCGGGTTAGGAAACCCTTGATCCATTTGAGTATATTCTCTCCTATGCCTATCTTGTTGAGTATTCTTAATAGTATATAGTGGTCAACCATATCGAATGCGCTTGACAAGTCAAATTGTAAGAGGAGTATGTTTTTACCTAATTCGATTTCCTTTTTGAACTTGGCTAGGAGAGTTACCAGAACGGTTTCCGTACTGTGGAGAGATCTGGAGCCCGACTGTCCGAGTTCGGTCGGCTGGGTATTCTTCTGAGCGTGGGTCTAGCTCATTAAGGTTGGTATAGTCCTGTGACACATTTTTGCGTAGATCAACAATTTTGCCTTTGAAGTAGTTAGCAAGATCATCTGCTGTTGGGATTCCTAATTTTGTTGAGGATACTGGTTTTGTGTCTAGTAATTTATCCAGTAGATTGTATAACTTTTTCATGTTTTGTAGCCAGAACCTAGTTGTTCATTATAGTAGGTCCGTTTGGATTTTTTTATTTCATATTTGTATTTTCTATGTGATTCATTCCAAGCTTTTAGATTGTGATCGTTTTTGTTTTTTTTCTCTAGGCTCGTTTGAGTTGTCTGGTTCTAGATTTTAATTGTTTCACATTTTTGCTGAACCATGAGGTCCTGTTTGGTTTGTGAATGGTTTTTGTTCTTAAAGGAGCTAATTCATTTAGAACGGTGATACATCTCGATTCCCAATCTGCAAGATAGTTGATGGAATCAGATGGAATAGACCAATTGTTGTCGTAAATTGATTGCCAAAATGCAGTTGTGCCCACTTTACCTCTGGTTTGGTAAGATTTTTTTTTCATCAACTTTGAGATGCCCATTCTTCAGCCAATGTAGGGTCAGATTTAATTTGAAGTGATCTGACCATGGAAGTTCAGTCCATTTGTGATCAATGACTTTAATGATTTGGTCTGATGCAAATTTATGGGTTAGCAGGTCAAGTGTGTGGCCTTTTCTGTGGGTGGCATTCGGATGTGGCCATTTGAAATCCCATAGTTGGAAGAATTCCTTACAATCTTGGACACCAGTTGAGTTTGGGTCTTCTAAATGAAGTTTAATGTCCCCAGTGACTAGTATGTTTGAGTTAGATGTACAAGTGGCCGATATGACATCCATTAGGGTTATATATGCTTTGCTCCAAGTGCCTGGCGGTCTGTAGAATAGGACGCAATTTAGATTGCCGACTACACTTTTATGTTGCAAGTAATTGAGGCAATTTCTAGTTGAGGTGTGATTGATTCAGCAGTGCTTTCTAAAGTGAAATGGGATCTGTAGATTATGGCAATGCCTCTGCCTCTTTTATGTATTCTGGTCCAGTGTGTAATGTTTTTTTTTGTTTTTTGTTACATTTGTACCCCGCGCTTTCCCACTCATGGCAGGCTCAGTGCGGCTTACATATACAGGTACTTATTTGTACCTGGGGCAATGGAGGGTTAAGTGACTTGCCCAGAGTCACAAGGAGCTGCCTGTGCCTGAAGTGGGAATTGAACTCAGTTCCCCAGTTCCCCAGGACCAGAGTCCACCACCCTAACCACTAGGCCACTCCTCCACTCGGAGGGCAAAGGTCCAGTATTATGGGATCTTTTTGGTCATGGATTCAGGTTTCGCTGATGAAGAGTAAATCTATGGTTTCTGATGTGATCCAATCTTTTATAATTTCTGTTTTATTAACTGTTGATCTGGCATTGATGTAACCTATTTGAATTGTAAGGTATGGATCTTCCGTAATGGTGAAAGTGGGAACCTTTATTAGTTGTCGTTTGTATGTCGATTTGGATTTATTAGAGCTTTTTTGTGTTGGTTGTGCAGTTTGTTTGTGGGAAAATGATTTGCTATGGTAAGTTTTGTTGCTGGTTTGGTTGAGGTTGATGTGTCTGGTAATCCTGAATCAGCTGTGTAGTATTGGTATGGTGCTATAATCAATGGGAGGTGTGGCTAACAGTATTTGGACCAATGTTAAGGAGTAGATTCCTAGGAGTAATTTCATTACATTCTTTCTGGCTCCTTTGTGTAATAGTGAGTGCTTTCGGTTTTGCACTTTCTCAGAGGATCATATCCGGCTTATTTTCGAAGAAGATCGCTGACCATCTTCCGACATAAATCGGGAGATGGCCGGCGATCTCCTGAAACTGGCCAAATCGGTATAATCGAAAGCCAATTTGGCCGGCACCAACTGCTTTCCGTCACGGAGCCGGCCAAACTTCAAGGGGGTGTTTCGGCAGGGTAGCAAAGGCGGGACGGAGGTGGGATGGGGCATGCTTTGAGATGGCCGGCTTCGCCTGATATTGGAAAAAAGAAAGCCGGCCTTGATGAGCATTTCACCGGCTTTACTTGGTCCCTTTTTTTTCACGACCAAGGTTCAAAAAGGTGCCCCAATTGACCAAATGACCACCGGAGGAAATCGGGGATCACCTCCCCTTACTCCCCCAGTGGTCACCAACCCCCTCCCACCCAAAAAAAACCTTTTTTGCCAGGCTCTATACCAGCCTGAAATGTCATACCCAGCTCCCTGACAGCAGTATGCAGGTCCCTGGAGCAGTTTTTAGTGGGTGCAGTGCACTTCAGGCAGGTGGACCCAGGCCCATCCCCCCTACCTGTTACAGTTATGGTGGTAAATGGGAGCCCTCCAACCCCCCCCCCCCTAAAATCCACTGTGCCCACATGTAGGTGCTTCATTCACCCCTTAGGGCTATGGTAGTGGTGTAGAGTTGTGGGGAGTGGGTTTTGGGGGGCTCAGCACCCAAGGTAAGGGAGCTATGCACCTGGGAGCTATTTTTTTTTCTAATTTTTAGAAGTGCCCCCTAGGGTGCCCGGTTGGTGTCCTGGCATGTCAGGGGGACCAGTGCACTACAAATTCTGGCTCCTTCCACGACCAAATGCCTTGGATTTGGCCGGGTTTGAGATCGCCGGCTTCGGTTTCCATTATCGGCGAAAACCGATGCCGGCCATCTCTGACATTTAGCCGGCCCCAACCGTATTATCGAAATGAAAGATGGCTGGCCATCTTTTTCGATAATACGGTTTGGGACTGATCTTTGCGACACCGGCCAAATAGATGGCCGGCCATCTATTTGGCCGGCGCCAGTTGATTATGCCCCTCCATGTGATCTGTTGCGTGTTAAATGACTTCTAAGAATGAACTCATGGGGGAGAGTGTAGTTCTGTTAGGGGTAATGTTTTTTATGAAGTGAGGTTTATCTGGACTAAGTTCGTGAAGTAAATAAGGAGTGTGCGTGTAAAAGTATGAGAATGATGAAGGAAGAGGGTATATGAATTCGTGGGGGGTTATGATATGGTACCCAGTTATGCTCTGCTTCTTTTTCTCAAGGGTGCATCCAGTCGACTGGTAATTGTATATTTAGTGTGTGAATGTATGAAGGTGCGTGTATGTTGGAGTGTTGATGTGATTCGAGGACAGTCAGTCGTGGACTTTGCTTGTGGGTCCAAGGTCGTAGGCTCCAATTGCAACTTGGACAGTCCTGCAAGCATCAGACCTTCTATTTTCAGGTCTTCCCTTCCATTTCCTCTCTGACCTTGGTTCAGACATGTCCCGTAACGAGTAAGGATCCTATCCTCTGATTTGGCACTTTTTCCACCCTTTGCAGTATAGTGGTTTCTTTGTCTGGCCTGCTTTCAGATTCGATTGGGGAGATGTGCTACATTTGATTAGTGGCTAGGGTTCTTGTATCTTTTTCTGCACCACTTCTGAGGCCTGTCCCAATATGATTTCACTTTGCTACCTTCGTTAGGATGATGGGGGCTCCTCTCCTCTTTCTATATGAAATGCAGACTCAGCTTTACTGGAACACTGTAATATTACAGGAGTCTTCAAATACATTCAAGATATTTCCACATCTGTTGCAAAGGACTTAAATTTAAATCAATATATGCATCTAGTTTCTCCTACATCTGCATGCAATGTTGGAATGCACTGCCGAATGCTATAAAAACAGCACACGATTTGGCAGCCTTCCGGAAAATATTAAAGACTAACTTGTTCAGAGAGACTTATCAAAGGACCCTTCTTAAAAACATGACATCAGAACTGCACCAGAATTAGTTAACATTGAACTATTCTTATTTTGGTTACTTTAGCACATTGCCATTATTGAATGTTTTACCCTTGATTTCAAAACCTGAAATGTATTGATTACCGATTTTCTTCTAATTTACTGATTATTCTATATACTCTAACTGGAACATTACTCTTATTCCGGAAATGGCGAGCGCCACTATGGTATTTGTAAGCCACATAGAGCCTGCAAAGAGGTGGGAAAATGTGGGATATAAATGCAGAAAATAAATAAATATATAACATAGTAACAAGAGTAACATAGTAGATGACGGCAGAAAAAGACCTGCATGGTCCATCCAGTCTGCCCAACAAGATAAACTCATATGTGCTACTTTTTGTGTATACCTTACCTTGATTTGGACCTGTCTTATTCAGGGCACAGACCGTATAAGACTGCCCAGCACTATCCCCGCCTCCCAACCACCAGCCCTGCCTCCCAACCACCGGCTCTGGCACAGACCGTATAAGTCTGCCCAGCATTATCCCCGCCTCCCAACCACCAGCTCCGGCACAGACCGTATAAGTCTGCCCAGCACTATCCCCACCTCCCAACCACCAGCCCCACCTCCCACCACTGCTATACATTGCTTTCTTAACTGGGAGCAGTCAGTTGTCCATAAACCAGATATATGCCCCAGCACTGTCAGATATATAGTATCTGCTTTATAGAGGCCACTTTCTCCTTGTTCTGAGTGCTGGAAACTGCTCTCCCAATGTACAAAGGAGCAGAGGATTTGAAGCAGGTGAAGAGCTCAGAAGACAGCACACATTCAAATAACAATACAGTTATTGATTTCACCCACCAGTATCTGACTATAAATTCAAGGTATAAAAAATAAGAGATGCTTTTACAGTGATTGTTTCCTTGATGTGCCACTTGAACAGATGAACTAGGGCTGATACCTGGCAGACTTGTATGGTCTGTGTCTCATACATGGCAATCTGGTGTAGGATGGGCTGGAAAGGGCTTAGACAGCAACTTCAGTGGCTGGAACATGAGGACAGTGCTGGACAGACTTTTACGGTCTGTGTCCCACAAATGAGAACATGAATAGGCTGGAGTGGGCTTCAATGGCAACTCCAGCAGTTGGAACATAAGGATGGGGCCAGATAGACTTCTGTGGTCTTTGTTCCAGAAACATGAAAGAAAGACCATAATCAAGTATATAATATCACACTCGTTGATTTAATGATGAATTGATCATGAGTGTGACTATTGGCAGAGTGGATGGACCGTTCAGGTCTATTTGGTGTCACTTACTGTGTTACTATTAATCCTCTTTGCTCCCAGGCTGGTGCACAGACCTCAGCTCTGACACAGGCACAAGAATCAGATGTCACCTGACCTACTGGCACTTGCATGTGGCGGCCTCTCAGCACCCACTGCCAGTGGATCAGAGACAAATCTTACATGTGCACACCAGAGTGTTCCAAGTTCCAACTTCCGTTCCTTCCTTGCCTACAGTGCTGTGGCTCAAATCCAGAAAGAGACTGAGGGAGCTGACTGGAACTTTCTTTTATGTACTTTTAAATTCTTACGGGGATGGGTGGGGAGGGTTAAAATTCTTGCGGGGAGGGGTGGGACGGGTGGATGGTTTAAATTTTTGCGGGGATGGGTGGGGATGGGTAAGATTCCAGTGGGGATGGGTGGGGACGGGTAAGATTCCAGCAGGGACGGGCGGGGATGGGTAAGATTTCTGTCCCCGTGCAACTCTCTAGTCCAGGGTTAACCGGGCATTTCAGAGGCACTTAACTTGATAGTGTCACTAAAAATGCCCAGTTAATGCCCAAGCCAAAACTGGCTATTTGGGGACATTACGTGAGCAGAGTTGGCACTTAGCCAGTTAAGTGTCAATATTCATCCCGAAACCAGTTAGGCTAATCACATAAATAGGACTTCGTGAAACTCAGTCCTTTCTTTATGTTCTTCATAACTGATTAAGTGCCAAATATCGCACTTACCCAGCTATGTTTTAGATGGTTCCCTATACCCAGATATTCAGTTCCAGAGCCTGGAAATGGCCCGGCATTGAACTTCTGGGTTTAACGTCGGTGGCATTCAGCAAAGTGCTGATCACAGTTGGCTTAATATTGGGCCCTTAACTAATATATCTAAGTGGGGTTACTTAGCCATTAAAGTTGGATGTCTAAATGTGTATGTATTGAAAAGATTAATTTAGACATTGAAATTATGCATGGATATTCTGTGGCCCCACCTCAATAGATAATACTACTGAATATAAGTATGACTGAAATCCATCTAAATTAAACATTTCACATTATACATTCTCCATGTGGCTGAATATTGACCTCATTTTAAACAAGACAATATAGTAATTGAAAGATAGATAATCATTTTTAACTTATTATCCATAATCTGAGCTGATTCCATCACATAAGCAAGGTCATAGCTTTCTTATCACCCAGGTTCAGATATTGCTGGCATCACTAGACTGACTGGGCACTGGAAAGAAATAGCTTCTGAATACTATAATGAAGTCCATAAGTGGCCTAGTACTTAGAGCACCAGGCTTGACAGCCAGATGTGGCCAATTCAAATCCCACTGCTGCTCCTTGTGATCTTGGACAAATCACTTAATCCTCCATTGCCTTAGGTACAAACTTAGATTGTGAGCCCTTCAGGGACAGGGAAATACCCAGTGTACCTGAATGTAACTCATCTTGAGCTACTACTGAAAAGATGTGAGCAAAAATTCCAACTAAATAAATAAATAAATATCATTCTGAGCTTAAAACCATCCTTCCAGAGATATACAGGCCTCTTGAGTCCACCAGTGGCTATTTTATACCCAATGAGCATTCAGCAAATGTTCATACATAAGCTAGTAAGCTTGTGGCTGAATTTTTTCCTAAAGTTAACCAGCTACAGGTAGCTGCTTATCTCTTTAGTTAGCTTCCTTAGGGCCAGTATAATAAGACTGCAGTAGAAATAAGTGCTAGAGTTTTAGCACTGATTTGTTTATTGCTTTTATAAATGTTCACTATACTTCTGATGTAATAAGCAAATGTACATTGTCTTGAGTTATGTCTTTGTACTG
Organism: Microcaecilia unicolor; assembly: GCF_901765095.1. NCBI lineage: Eukaryota > Metazoa > Chordata > Amphibia > Gymnophiona > Siphonopidae > Microcaecilia > Microcaecilia unicolor. The sequence continues at coordinate 545,200,864 of NC_044032.1, read as the reverse complement.
TATTTGTTCCATTGGCACCACTTGTATTACTCTTTGCTCTGTCTCTGGCACTAATTTAATCCAGGCTAAAAGGACACCTTTTTGAGGCTGCATTTAACTATTAATCCCTTGTTCACTTGTTAAATACCCATCTTGTTTGAATCATTCCCATAATAAATAAAACTCCTTAATCCTTTATTTGTGCTGTTTGTCTGTCTTGAATAGATTGCAAGCTCTGTCTAGCAGGGACTGTCTCTTACGTGTTTATGTACAGCACTAGAGAAATAATAAGTAGTCATAGAAGTATTGTACACTCCCTGTAGCTTCCTTAAAGGGTGGTCTATAATATATATATATATATATATATATATATATATATATATATATATATAATATATATATATATATAAATAGCATTCAATAGTTGAAATTTTGCATTATCAGAAGAAAAGTAACAAAAAGCTGTGTTAAAATGTAAGTAAAGTTATTTTTCAAGTAAAACTGACTTTGAAGTAAATTTTACCTCCATTTTAACTTCAATGATTAGAAGCAGAAGTCTAGTTTAAATCATACCTCTAACCACTGAGTGATGGAGGTGGATGAGTTGGGGGAGAGTAGGTATCTGGATGTGGAATGCATTGATGAGTTGGAGAGCAGGTTAGATGAGTAGATGGAGGTTATATAAGTGGATGGTATGGTGAGCTTAGATAGTGGGGATGGGCAACATGTTGTACAGGAATAGGGGAAGAGTAGATATAGTAGCTGTGGGTTAGAGAGTGTATAAACTAAACTCAGGGGTCCCAGGTACAGGGCTACCTGGATTTCAGGGTACCCAAACTGTAAAAATAAATGGAAGTTCCAGTTCTGACAGGCTTCTGGTGGCTGAATGCTGTAGGCGGTCTCAACGACAATTTGTGATGCTTGTGTCTTTCTCGGTTTCTCTACAATTAGTCCTCCAGGTTTGGACATCATCTTGATGTTTATATCCAAATGTGGTTTGGTAATTTGTATAAACTAAATTAATTAAACCATCTACAACATGGGTAAAAACAAGAAAGAGGTAAATTGACTTTACTAATTAATGATTCTAGCTTGCCAGCTTGTAACCTGTTGATATAATCTATCGCGCACTGATAGAAAAAAAGCATTAGATATCAAAAGAAATCACCCATACATCGCCGCATTTTCATAAGCCACTTGTGTATTTCTTATGATCAGGTACTTAATTAGTTTAATGTATGTGGTTTAAACCAAGTGTCTATTTCTTGGAATTATATCAGACTTGACATCATCTAAATTACTATTTGTAATAATGCTAAGAGAAGCAGAGTAAAGAAAGGTGCTTCCTGCCAAGCATTCAATAAAAAAGGTTTGAGAACTGACTAGCATCCAAAGCAGGTTTTTAGTTGCCCCAGTTGTTCTACTGAGTCATATATTTCATCCTTATAATGATGAAATTCCATTAAGCACAAGATGTTAAAATCATGAATTTTGGCAGCTGTGCAACATGCATCAGAAACAGAAAAGCAGATAGATGCTTTTGATGTACAAGTACCTTTGCATTTTTTTTCTTATCTGTAATTCCACTAACTACAAAATATCCAGCCACAAACTGTAATCACTATATATTACATGAAGAAGCAGCAGGGGTTTCTTTCTTCGGAGGGGCCAAGTATGACAGATAAGCTATAGGAATGCTAATGGTGTGGTCCTCTTTTCATGAGGGACTAGATCACAAGAGAGCAGGTGATGAGATTCCAACACATCTGGCTGAGATTCTTTTGATGTCACATTATACAGTACTACTAGTGCAGCATTATTTTAGTCCAAAAATTGTATAAAGTTTTTAAAGAGAAACCAATACAATAAAAAAACAGAACTATCAGAAATGACAGCACAACTATGACGTGGGATAGGCAGAAAAGCAAAATGGGGTAGTATATAATCATTTATGCAAAAACATAACGAATCTCCTGGAACGTCAACGGTTAGCCCAATGGATTACAACCGGAGCCTATATTTTCTCGATGATTTGATGTCGACCACTGAGTTCAGCAGCTTTATGTTCAAAGCCATGATCCACTGAAATAGTGAGCCAGCAAAAAGTAATATTCAACAATGTTGCAGCTTCACAGTTGACAAAGGTTTTCTGTATAGTAAGGGCGATTAATGTGTCCACCAATTGATGCTTCCACTTGTCCAGAGGATCTATTATGGCCAAAGACTGAAATATAACTCTCCACCTGATATTTAGCCCACGGCAGTAAGTGGCATCTGAGCAGCTCGTACCCACGGGCTCAACTGACCCTGGATATTTAATGCCAGGGCATACACAGCTCCCAGCATTGAATATCTGGGTCTCACCCAGTCAACCAGAAGAAAACTGGGCACTAGCTGATATTCATACTGGTGCCCAGTTAACTTTAGTGCAAAAGTTATGTTCTAATGTTATGAGCTTCCTGTTAGTGTACTGAAAATTGCTGCTATCCAGCTAAGTAGGTACTCCACTCCTGGTCACCCCTATCCTAACCAGTTAGAAGATGGCTGGTTAGTGGCAATACTCAGTGGCACTAACTGGTTAAGTGCCACTGAATATTGTTTTCCAGGTCACTCAGCGGGGTTTAACTGGGCAGAAGCCTCTCCTGCTCAATTAAACTCTTTTGAATATTGAGTGGTATGTATATACCAAGGGCCCCAGTTATAGGAAAATCTTTTAAAATATCCCTCTATGTAGAATCCCAAAAATGACAAATCATAGGACAGTGAAACATCATATGCAGAAGATCTCTGCAAGAAACTGCACAAAGCCAACAAATAATCCATAATCCAGGTTTGTGCATTTTAATGTATTTTATGAAACCATAAAAAGGGAGTGGAGGAGTGGCCTAGTGGTTAGGGTGGTGGACTTTGGTCCTGGGGAACTGAGTTTGATTCCCAGCACAGGCAGCTCTTTGTGACTCTGGGCAAGTCACCTAATCCTCCATTACCCACCACATAGAGCCTGCCATGAGTGGGAAAACACAGGGTACAAATGTAACAAAAATAAAATAAAGGGAAAAGAGGTGGAATTTGATATACTATCTTTCTATGGTCACAATCAAAGTGGTTTACATATTATATACAGGTACTTATTTTATACCTGGGGTAATGGAAGGTTAAGTGACTTGGCCAGGGTCACAAAGAGCTGCTTGCCCGAAGTCACAAAAATTGTGGATTAGATGCCATTTTCTGTGAAATTTAGCTGTGGATGCAAATGAGATGCTGCATAGAAAGCTAAATTGTGAAGTTGGGCCTGCTACATATGCTCTGCAGATGTGAATGCACACAGATTCTACTAACATGTGACACTCGGGTACCACGGTTTAGCAAATCCCTTGGAATTTTATGGTTATATTTCCAGCTCTTTAGTTGCACCTTTCTGCACACATTAGACTAGATGGACTGTTCAGGTCTTTATCTGCCGTCACTTATTATGTTACTAGGGGCCCTGTTTACTAAGAAGCGCTAAGGGCGCACTAGCATTTTTGTGTGTGCTAATGATTAGCACATGCTAAATGCTAAAATCACCCATAGAAATATATAGGCGACTCTAATGTTTAGAGCGCACTAAAAAAGCTAGCACACCTTAGTAAACAGGGCCCTAGGTTAATAACTAGGCCCCAATGTTTGCAGCATACAAGGCCAAAGGGATATATGTTGTCTGATTTCTTTTCCTAATATTGTAATACCCTAATAAGTAATTGGGAAATCATGTGTGGATCATTTTAGATAATTCCCTGCAACCTCTTTGTCAAGAGAAATACATAAATATGGGAGCATGCTCTTTAACCAAACAAGTGAAGGGGACTTGTACAGTGTTATTGAGCTTTTGGACTATGTGGCTGTTATGTCTGTCCATGCTTGGAGCATCTACGGATAGGAGCAGGTATGTTTAAATGTGGAATTTTGAAAAATGAATGTGTCCCTTCTAAAATGCCAGCAAACCTCTCACAAAATCAGTTTTATTTTTCTCAAATTTGATAAACTGTCATCTCATTAATATCTCATCATTAACATTACATAGAAATATACAATAACCCTTGGATTTTATATACGGTGCCCAAATGTGTGCTGAAATTTTGGTGTGGATCCAAAATACTACAAAATGCTTTAAAGCATGTCTACATTAGCTTGTTTGGGCACTAACCACACGTTAAAGGCTGTAATGCCCTTGAGTAAAAGGGCCCTTTAATTTTTTTCCTTTAAGTACAATCAGTGCCCAAAACAGCTTATTAGTAGAGGTTGTCCCTTGAGGTAGCCTTAAGTGAAACGTGACCATGTCAGGTCTACAATCTATAATCATTGAGACTTTTTAATAAAATGTAAAAAAATAATACATTTTAACATTTTGGGTCCTTTTACTAAGCTGCAGTAAGCACTAATAAAGCTTACCACAGCTTAAAATAGCATACCACAAACAAGTTGTCAGAGCACGTATTAATATATCAGGAAATGGAAAGAAAAAAGAAAAAATTAGATTAGTGTGAGCTACCCAATAATAAGATGCAAGCTTGAAAATCCATGCAGAACACCTCGGCGTGTGGCAATTTCCACTACCATAGACCACAGACCACTTTTTACTTCAGCTTCATAAAATGACGTTATTGCTGTTTAGTGTGTTAAGGGGCAAATAATATACTAGGATGCATTAAGGCAATACGTAACTATCTCCCTTAATTAATTTCTCTCACGTATCTAAGGCCATCCCTAAGGAAATATTTAAAAGTTATATGAAAGAAAGTTTAGAAATGCCTGTCACTACTCTTCTACAATTAGCATTGATGTATTATCTGCCACATGCTATAAAGGTATTACTACACCGTTAAATAGTTCTGAAATTATGGAATAGGGACATATCGGGCCAGATTCTATATATGGCACCTAAAAACTTGGCGTGGAAAACATTTCCACCTAAGCATATTCTATAAGTGGTGCTTAGAGTTAGACATACCAGCTTATAATCGAAAGTAATCGCCGGCTATTTCCCGACACAAATCGGGATATGGCCGGCGATTTCGCAAAAGCGGCGAAAAGCGTATAATCGAAAGCTACATTTGTGATAGCTTCACCGCTTTCCCTTCGCCTCGCCGGCAAAAGTTCAAAGGGGCGTGTTGGCGGTGAAGCGAAGGCGGGACATGGGCAGGCTTGGGCGTGGCTTTCAGATGGCCAGCTTTCGCGGATAATGGAAAAATAAAACCCGGCAATAAGCAGTATTTCGCCGGGTTTACTTGGTCCTTTTATTTTCACGACCAAGCCTCAAAAAGCTGCCTCAACTGACCAGATGACCACCGGAGGGAATGGGGGATGACCTCCCCTTACTCCCCCAGTGGTCGACAACTCCCTCCCACACTAAAATTATTAAAATACAAACCTTTTTTTGCCAGCCTGTATGCCAGCCTCAAATGTCATACCCAGCACCCTGACAGCAGTATGCGGGTCCCTGGAACAGTTGTTGTTGGTTGCAGTGGACTGCAGAAAGGCAGAGCCAGGCCCATCCCCCCCCTACCTGTTCCACTTGTGGTGGGTAATGTTGAGCCCTCCCAAACCCCCCAAAACCCACTGTACCCAGATGTAGGTGCCCCCTTCAGCCCTTAGGGCTAGGGTAATGGTGCACACTTGTGGGCAGTGGGTTTTGGGGGGGATTTGGGGGACTCAGCACACAAGGGAAGGGTGCTATGCACCTGGAAGCTAATTTGGTTGTTTATAATAGATGTTTGAAGTGCCCCCTAGGGTGCCACGGTTGGTGTCCTGGCATGTGAGAGGGACCATTGCACTACAAATGCTGGCTCCTCCCACGGCCAAATGCCTTGGATTTTGCTGGGTTTGAGATCGCCAGCAGTTTTTTCCATTATCGCGGAAAAACACACCCGGCAATGTCAAACCCGGCGAACTCCAAGGCATTTCGCCGGGCTAAACCGTATTATCGAAAAAAAAGATGGCTGGCCATCTTTTTCGATAATACGGTTCCGGCCAGCTGTTGCGCCGCCGCCAAAATAGATCGCCGGTGACCTATTTCGCCGGCGACGTTCGATTATTCCCCTCATAGTATATAGAATGCACTTAGTTGATATTGTAGAACCTAAAACTACGAGCTTCTGTTTATACCAACGAAAGTTGTTGTAAATCCAGTGCTTTTTTTGTAGAAAAAAGGTGCCGGTACTCATTATGGGTGGCGTCACCACATATGGCTCCACCCCTATGATAGCCACACCTACATTAGCCACACTTCTTATACCAGCTATGGCGTATATAAACAGACATCATTGAAAATATTATACTAGTATAGGAGAAAAAAATAACGTGATTTTTTTCATTAGAGATAATTTCTGTAAGCTGTTACAGCTCCAGTATACCCAGTGCAAAATAAGACAGCAGATGTAAGTTCTCAAATTGGACATATTTCAAACACTAAAATGAAAATAAAATGATTTTTTTCTACCTTCATTGTCTGGTGACTTTGTTTTTCTTTCCATATTGCTCCCAGTCTCTGATTCTGCTTTCCTTCATTTTCGCTTAACTCTTCTGCGCCATTTGTCATTTTTCTCTCCTTTTTCTTTGCTTTCTTCAATATTATTCAGCCTCTCTCTCTCTATCCAAATTTAATTCATTCTTACTATCCATTCTTTAATTCCTTCATCTACCTATGGCTTTTCATCTTTTTCTCACCCTTGTTCTCCCCATGCCCTTTCCTCTTATTCTCCAGTCTTTCACCACTCCCCTTTTCCATCCAGCAGCTCTCCTTTCTCTCCCCATTCTTCCAGTGCCTCCCCTATTTCTTTCTGCATTCTTCCATCCATTGTCTCCTCTTTCTCCCTACCCTTCCATCCAGCGTCTTCCTTCTTTCTCTCACCATCCTTCCACCCATCTACCCTCTCTCCTGATCCTTCCATCTAATGTCTCTCTCCCCCTCCTTCTATCCAGTGTCTCTCTCTCTCTACCCTTTTCTGTTCAGTGTCCCTTCTCTCTCCACATCCTTCCAGTCTCTTCCCTTTCTCTCTGCATCCATTCATCATCTCCTCCTTTCTCTCTCCAACCTTCCATCCAGTGTCTTTCTCTCCCCATCCTTCCATCTGTTTTCCCTTTCTCTCCCCATCCTTCTATCTGTATTCCGTTTCTCTCCCCATCCTTCCATCTGTTTTCCCTCTCTCTCTCCCCCATCCTTCCATCTGTTTCCCTCTCTCTCCCCATCCTTCCATCTGTTTTCCCTCTCTGTCTCCCCATCCTTCCATCTGTTTTCCCTCTTTCTCTCCCCATCCTTCCATCTTTTTCCCTTTCTCTCCCCATCCTTCCATCAGTTTTTTCCCTCTTTCTCTCCCCATCCTTCCATCTGTTTTCCCTCTTCTCTCCCCATCCTTCTGTCTACCCCCCCTCTCCCGACTCTTCCATCAGTGTCCTTCTCTCTATCCCCTTCTTTCCATCCAGGCCCGCCTGCCTACCTACCTACATGCCTGCCTGCCTACCAAGTCTCCCACGAAGCATGCGGTGCCAGCTCCCATTTGCAGCCGCTGCCGCTTCTCCTGTTGAGCAGCAGTGGCCGCTACAAAAAGAAAAAGCTAAAAAATGTTTTTAAACCTGAAACGCAGCACCGTAGACAGCCATCAGGCATTGGCTGTCGGCTCTGCAGCCGCGCCTCCTCTCGCCTCTCACGTCGCTGTGCTCCTCCGGGGTCTTACTCCAGGGGCAGTGACATGGAGGAGAGAGGAGGAGCGGCTGCAGAGCCGACAGCCAATGCCTGATGGCTGTCTACGGTGCTGCGTTTCAGGTTTAAAAACATTTTTGATCTTTTTTGTCAGTTCCCTTCTTCCCCCTATCTCCTAAGAGGACCCTTTCCCTAACAGAGATAGGGATTCTCAAGAAAGCTTTATAATTTGTATTATTTATTTATTTATTTATTTGTGGCATTTATACCCCACTCTTTCCCGCTCTATAGCAGGTTCAGTGCGGCTTACAAAGTATGGTACAAAGTATCATGGAGATAACACACGTATGGAAACAATGTATCACAGAGATGACATAATTACATAGAGTAGGACAATAATAAGAGATGTGGGGAAGGGATTGGAGTGTGGGTAATACTAGTGGTGTGGAATTCTGTGTGGAATTATGTTTGAGAATTAGGACGGGTCATTTGGGTAGGCTTGTTTGAAGAGGTAAGTCTTCAGCAGTTTTTGGAAGGGTAGGTGTTCAGTGGTTTTTCGGATGTGTCGAGGTATGGCGTTCCAGAGTTGGCTGCCTATGACAGAGAAGTTTGATGCTTAGTAGGTTTTGTATTTGAGGCCTTTGCAGTTAGGAAGATGAAGATTGAGATATGTTCTAGAAGTCCGCCCTACCCCAAAGGGTCGGACTCTCTCTGGGGGCCTTCCTCCATAACCCCCCAGAAACACAAGGATCCACCGTCCTTTCTTTTTTCCTTTCTTTTTGCGCCGCCCCAAGCCTCGGCGTTTAATATCCTCTCCGGGTTTCCTACCTTTCGCAGCTAGAATTTTACTTTTCCTATTGGGTCCTAATAAGTCCTCGGGGTTATGCTTTGTTTTTAAGATCTTAAATGGACTCTGCCCTGAATACATGTCGACTTTAATTGCAGATTCCTCTCTTTTGTAGACCTCACATGGTTTCAACAACCAAGAAATTATTCACACTAGCTGTAGTTTCCATGTGGAATGCTCTGCCTTCTGACATCAGGACTCAGACTAATTATCTACAGTTTCAGAAGTTGCTTAAATCTTGGTAATTTTTAAAATGTTATTCTTAATTTTTTTTAATTGCTGAGATTTTATTTTTGGATTTTTGAATTGTTTATCTTTCAGTCTTTTATGCAATTTTTCTTACTGTAAACCATTCTGAGCCTTGTAGTGTTGACACGGTACATAAGAATTGATATGTTAATGTTTTTATTCCTTTATAATATGGAGAAAAAGGAAAAGGGGCAAAGTCAGACTTACCCCACAGTTCTGGCGGAAAGCCCTTCACTTGGGCCATTTGATACCTATGCCCTCCATTTTCTGGGATAACGGGGGATATAAATGTCATAAATAAACCACAGGACAGGACATCCTGAGAGGAAAGCTGGCTGTTCAAGAGCCTGGGAAACCTTTGCCAGGCTCCTTGTTTATTGGTGAGACAACCTTGTCTCCAGAGCAGTAGATTCAACTGCCCTAGCCTTCTTTATTTCCAGGCATGGATTCCTTCCTGGGTGGAACCCAACCTAAGATGGCTGCTGTTGAACCTGGGGTGGGGGCTGGAAATGTGAACCTCATAATACTGGGAGACCTGTTGCTATTTCAGATAAGGCTGGGTTCAGAGAGAAGGACACTGGTGTAGTGGAAGATTTCCAGCATATATCATTGGCTACAGATTTTCTTCATCTTCCTGACTCATCTCAGATAAGTCTTGAAGATTTTCAGCCTTCTTTAATTAAGCCAAAAAAATGTGTCCTTAGAATCAATATGGGAGGCAATTACTAAAATGGAAAGGTCTTTAACAGAACAGAATATAATATTGTATCAGCAATTTATGAATGTTTCAACTAAAAATTGACAGTCTGAAAAAATGCTTGGATCATCCAGATAAAGAAGTTAAGAAAGTTAAAAAAGGATAATCAAACTGTTATGGAGCAACAACAGATATTTATGCAATTGTACACATGCACAAGGGGCATTTTTTGATATGACTAAGTCTGAATGTGGATTTTTTTTTTTTTTTTTTTAAGTCCAAAATCAGAACAGGAAAGGTCATTTTCTACAACAAAAAATTCCATCTTTTCCTTTTGAAAATGCTGTTTAGAAAAATGTTTTGTGATTTGGGGGAGTAAGGGAAGGTGATCCCCAAATCCCTCCAGTGGTCATCTGGTCATTTGGGGTACACCTTGTGTCGAGTAGAGGAGTAACCTAGTGGTTAGTGCAGCAGACGTTGATCTGACATCTAAGTCTGAATTTGGATATTTTTTGTAAAACGTCCAAAATCAGAATAGGAAAGGCCATTTTCTACAAAAAAAAGTCCATCTTTTCCTTTGAAAATGCTGTTTGGAAAAATGTTTTGTGATTTGGGGGGAGTAAGAGAAGGTGATCATCGAGTCCCTCCAGTGGTCATCTGGTCATTTGGGGCACAGCTTGTGTGGAGTAGAGGAGTAGCCTAGTGGTTAGTACAGCAGACTTTTATCCTGGGGAAGTGGGTTCAATTCCCACTACAGCTATGTGGTATAAAAACAGGTCTAGCTCAAAACATCTAAGTTTTATTCTTGGACGTTCCATTATGGCTGAAAGACGTCCAAGTCTTAGGAATGCCCAAGTCTCGCCTTGAACACGCCCCTGGCACACCGCTTGAGATTTGGACGTCCTTCTGACGGACTTCAGAGAAAGATGTCCTAAAAGAGGTTTTGATAATACTGATTTGGACATTTCTGTGAGATAAATGTCCAAATACTGACTTATGTCACTTTTTGGATGTCTATCTCTTTTGAAAATGAGCCTGTTTGTGTTGGAATCCAATAAAGATAGGATTCTAAAACTTTTCTTTAGAAAAAGGAGTGAAAAATTATAAATACATTAATTAATGTCTTCCCAGACGTCATTGAAACCACACAAAGGAGAATGAAACAATAGATGAGACCTGGAGCTTTTCAATTGGGAACTCAATTTTGGTTGAACTACCCCTGCAAATATTTTGTTAGATGGCAAGGGTCTAAATATATTTTCTATGATCCTCAAAAATTAACCAGTTTCGGGAGTAATAGATCCAAGATGGTGTCGCTCTGTTAGGACGCTCCGAACCTCGCTCTGAAGATGCCGAAGCGTAGGGGGAGAATAGTGGGCAGAGCTTCCCTGCCTCAACCCCCTTTACCGGGTCCAATTGACCAATTTTTGAGGCCACGAGCAGTTGTACTGGAATGCGGAACGCCACTGGCAGGAAACGTCGGCAAAAGGGAGATTTCGGCTTTCCCCAGTCTCAAAACAACTTTGAGCCCCGCAGCACGAACTCCACCTCCCCAACCCCTCGGCGCAAGTTCCTTCCTCTCTGACCCGACAGGGTCCCCCTTGGAAGAAGGCACGGACCCAGGAGAACACCGGGGAGAAGCGTCGATTCTATCTGAGGAGGGAATGGAGGGCAGTTTGCCCATAGAGCCGGTGGGGAATGAAGAGAGAGAAACAGTGAGGACCATGAGCAGTTTTCAGGAAGGTTTGAACTTCCTAAAGAGTTAGCGGTAAAACCAAAAGAAGTGGCCCTAGATGTTTTGTGGGACTTAATGTCTAACCTGGGACAGCTTTTCCTTAAACAAGTTAATGAGGTTTTACCAAAGGTAAAGCGTATTGAAATGGAATTGCAAAAAAAGGAAGAAGAGACTAAAGTTTTGAATGAAAAAGTAGAAAAAATTGATCAAAGGGTTATGAAGTTGGAAATAATACAAACTATGATGTTAAAAGATGTGACGAATATCAGGAAAAAAATGGAAATATTTGATAACTTCGCTAAAAATCGTAACCTGAGATTTGTCAGTTTTCCTAGGCTATCAAATGTTCTTCCCTTGGATATGTTGAAACGTTATTTCTCTGAAGTTTTGAATATCTTGGAAAAGGACTTTCCACCCTTTTCACAAGTATATTATGTCCCAGGAAAAAATTTGAATCAAGAAACTGAAAAACCGATAGATGTCTCTCTTTTGCTTCAGACCTCTGACTCTGACTTGGCGACGGCCGCTACTTTGGTGGCGACTGTCGCATTGATGCCTGATAAGAACTGGATTTTCTGTCTGTTTTTCCGAAACAAAGAGAAACCCTTTTTGGGTTGCAGAATAATGTTATTTCCTGATGTCTCTAAGGAGATAAGAAGACGGAGGAAACAATTTTTGCTCCTTAAACCGGAGATTTTGCACTTGGGGGGTACCTTTTTTTTAAGGTACCCCTGCAAGTGCATAATAAGGCTTGGGGGTAAAAAAAATATATGTTTACTGAACCTGTTCATGTTTCAACACTGATATCCTCAGTTAAAATGGAGAAGCATTAAAAGAAGATAATGTACAATTTCTTAGCAGAGAAAGAATTGCCATTTAATTAGTTCCTGTGTTATATTTCTCTCCTAGATTATTTAATCTTGGATCTCCATTTATGGACTTGAGAGTCATAAGGTTTTGAAAAGTAAAGATGTATTTACTTTTTTTTTCCTTTATTCACCTGTGTAATACCTACTATTGACTATCCTAACCAAGATGTTCCTTGTAAATATTGTTTAAATGAATAAATCATAAATAAATAAATAAATAAATAAAATTAACCAGTTTCCCGGCTGGTGAACAATCTACTTCTAAAGTTCCTTTAATCCCTGTTATATCTACTCCTTAGGGTGGATGGACATTTTCGATACGATGTCCAGCTACTGCGAAACAAGCTGCATGTCGGTCATACTAGATAAAGTCACATTGAATAATGGTTCCCTTATTAACATCAAGCTGCTATCAGCTACCAGGAAAAGCTAAGTTTTAAAATTAAATGTCTAAGAATTAAATGATTAAAGAATTTCAGAATAAACGTTGGGGAAGGAAGATTGAGTGGACAGATGAGGAGCCAATGCGCATTAAGAGTTGGGAGCATTCGTGTCTTCTGACAAATGAAGCGCTGCTATAATATATATTGTGCTACTGAGGTCCTTAATTAGTTGAATGTATAGATTAAAAATATAGAGAAACTTGAAAACTGTAAGAAATATAACACACAATGGATGGAAGGGAAGATAGTACATTGTGAAAATTTGAAAAATGATGGCATTGGGCAAGTATTTTGAGTAGTGTAGATGTAACTATTTAGCCTCCACCTATTGAATTCATATTATAATTTCAGTGAGTCCATATATCAGAAAAATAGACGTGTGGCAAAATGAAAATTGCCACGCATCCATTTTGGACCTTACCACCAGCCATTGGCCTAGCGGTAAGGTCTACTACTACTACTACTACTTAACATTTCTAGAGCGCTACTAGGGTTACGCAGCGCTGTACAATTTAACAAAGAGAGACAGTCCCTGCTCAAAGAGCTTACAATCTAATAGACAAGTGAACGGTCGGTCCGATAGGGGCAGTCAAATTGGGGCAGTCTGGATTCACTGGATTCACTGGATTCACGCGGTAACTGGGCAGTAATGATCTACATGCGTAAAATGCCAATTACCGCCCACACACCAGAAAATAAAAATATTTTCCGGCACGTGTAGTGGACATGTGTCAAAAATGAAATTACCACAAGGGCTATGCGGTATCCGGGCAGTAACTCAAAACTGACGGCGCGTAGGCGCCTACGTGGCATAGTAAAAGGGCCCCTTATTGTACTTGTCACATTCTCAGTAGCGCAGTTTAAGCAAAGCTACAATATCTGAATTGCAATTCACCTTGACCTTGGATTTTAGAAGGTAAGAAGTAATTAAATCTAAAGACCAAATCCTAAAATGCTATAGAAGTTTTACGTCTTTTTTTTTCACTAACTACTAAGGGTCGATATTCAATGGGATTTAAGCATGTAGAAGAGGCTTCTGCCCTCTTCAATCCCACTGAGCAGGCCATCCCTGGATATAACTTCGAAGTGCCACTGAATATCTCCTGACTACCACAGCACTGTGCAGTTAGTCCCCTAGCCAGGGAGGAGCCATCAGTTAGGTGGGCACTGGCTCTATTCAGTGCCAGTGCCCACAAAGCTAAGTGGGGCTTACAGGACTACACAAGAAGCAGTCCTATTTATGCCAGCACTAAATGTCAGCCAGTACCTGCATGACTTCCGAGTCAGCAGCTGACTTTGATGTTAATGCCAATGCCTGGCTATGACCTCTGCTTTGAATATCCAGATTAGATTCAGACCGTGGTGGTCGGTGGTTTTAAAACCACTGACTGCCATTGACTGAATGGCAGGGGGTAAAGCTTTTGAACAGATTTTTAACAACTAAGGAAAATACATTTTGTTTTGCATTGTTTTAAAAAAGTCATCATGATATTTTGCATTTTCTGGGGGCTAGATGCCATATATGGCGCCTGAAAAATCCACACGGAACAAATTTGGTCACGTCTATTTAGGCTATGTTTTGCTTGGCGTAAATCCTGATGCCTATATTAGGTGCAGAGTAGGTGTATTCTATAATAATGTGCATATTTTAGAAATGGTTATTCCATGCCCATAATTATGCCTCCTTTTCAACTATGCGACTTGGAATTTACACACACCATGGTACAGAATACGCTTTGCGAGTTGTGCGTGTAAATCATAACTAATGCCAATTAGTGCTGATAATTGCTTGTTAACATCCAATTGACAGTGCTGATTAGCTAGTTAACCAATTAAGTTATGCACATTGTTACAGAATATGCTTCAATTTCCACACGGAAATTAAAGCATGATATATAGAATTTGGGGAAAAAGTGTTTTTCATGCAAATGGATCAGAATACAGTTTATAATTTCAACCATTAAAAGCAAAATCAGCTCTAAAATAAAATGTCTCAGCTTATTTATACACATGAAATACCTACAGAGTTTGAGAAGTGTGGAACTTAGCCAAGACAGTGAGTAAACATCCCTGTTTGCCAAAAGTGTCATTAGATCTTCAGTGTAAACTGAGCACACAGGACACCACAAACAAAACTAAATTAAACACATCAAGTTCCACTTGCACTAGTAAAAGAAAGTAGGATGGTGGAGGTGGGGAGGAAGAAAGACTGAGGGCACATTGAAAAAACAGCTGCCACAGGTTAGAGATACAATTGTTAATCAGGGTAGAGGCTGATGATTTGAGGATCAAGATTAATAAATAGGATTAAGGTTCAGCTCTGACCCCTTGTTGATTAGCAAGACTACTGTACTGGGGCCCAGATGCATCAACCAAATGTAAAAAAATCTAAAACGTAAAAGTCCTTAATGAATTTTAAAAAACGAAGAATGTACCAAAAAAACAAGCCGCACATGTTCGCTGCGGTATTGTAAAGTACAATGCATCAAACTGGTGTAATCCCCGTCGTTAATCGGCCCCTAAAGCATGCGCAGAGCAGCCAAGCGTTATGCTGGCTGCTCTGCACATGCCACAAACGTCAAAACAAACAGAAAAAAAAACAAAACACAAACACATTGAAAATAAAAGGGGCAAAGGCGCTCGTCAGGAGCGTCCTGTATGGACGGCCTTGCCCCCCCCCCCCCCCCCCGCCCGAGGTCGCCGCTGCTCCCTGCTTCCCCCTGTATTAAATAAAAAATCTAAACAAAAATCAAAAGTTTAGCAGCCCCGGCCCCCCTCCCTTCCTCTCTCTCTCTCTTTCTCTTTCTCCTTCTCCCACAGCTCTGCCTCCTGCCATCCTCCGCACCCGTGCCCCGCCCCCCTGAGGTCATCGCCGCCGCTCCCCCCCTCCGCCTTACCGGGCCCGCGCAGTGCCTCTCACCTCTGTATGAAGGCGCTGCATGGGCAAGAAGAACATCTGATCGCCGCTAGTCTTCAGGACGTCTCTCCTTCCCTGACCTCCGCCCCCGTCTGACGTAAGTAGGTTGAAGCAACAGGCCTATAATTTGAAACATCTAAAGGACCACATTTTTTATTCTTCGTAATAGGTATCAGTACAGTTTTACCTCCCAACTCAGAAAAAGTCCATTTACTTAGATGCCCATTTATCCATTCTGACATAGAACATTAAAATAACTGAGATGTGGACTTCATCAGATAAACAGGACATGGGACCAAAATGCAATTTTATTTTGCATATTTTTGAATTAATTGTCTAACATCATTGGGTATCAATAACTCAAATTGGGTCCAATAATGATCAACAGGACAGCCCTGGAATTCCAAGGGCTCCTCTAAAAGATATTTATACAAATGTGATGGTTGACATCTGAGGGATTCCATCTTATATTTTGGAGGCCCTTATCACTGATCTCTATGCTTTTCTACTAACATCTGATGGATATTTCCTCCATTTCTTTTCCAACCTACGACTGGTCTGTTTTAACAATAATTCATAAGAAAACCATAAATCAGACTTACTACAAGTTTTCCTTCTTATCTTATCTGGAGCAATTTCATTTAAAACATCCTCACTTATTTTCTACCAATTAGCAACTATATCCTGACAACACAACTAGTTATATTATCTCCAAGTAAATTATCCCAAAAAACATTGAAGTCCACTTTACCCCTTCATTGATAATAAGATTGTACAGTGCTGCCAAAAAATCCCTTATCTTTCTACATTTATCGTAAAATCAAACAGATAATATTCTGTCCAAAGAACTGATAAACAGGAATTTAGTCAAAATTTTACTTGCTGTAATTCTTGAGCTTAGAAACCAATAATATCTAATAGGTGACCCTTTTCATGTGAGGTGATTAGATCAGGCCAACTAAAACCCAAATCATCCAACAGATTAAAAAAAAAACCATGTACTCTATGATCGGTTGTATCTCTCAAAGGTAAATTAAAATCCCCAATTAAAAAATTATATGCAGAAACTGCTTGCCTTCATACAAAATTAAACAGACTTTTCCTCGCAGAAACCCATTTTCCTAGAAGACAATAGGCCACTGTACAACAAATTGAATCCTGAAATAACTGATCTCTAAACTTACAAGAAAATATTTCCAAAGAAGGGGAACAGTATGATTCTAATAATACAACATCGTGGAATACTGGGGAGGAGGCAATATTTCAAACAGCTGATATTTCATGTTTATATCACAATTTACAGTACCCGTGTAAATAGTTTTAAAAGTTGTTATCTAAATTGAGAAATTTTGAAAAAGTCACATAACAGCATATGACAGGGTCCTTTTACCAAACGGCAGTAAACGGTGGTCTGAGGTGGCATTGACGCATGACAATCCCAAGCGCCAAGGTCACATTTTACCGCCGTGGGTAAAAGGTAATTTTCACTAAAGGGCCAGTAAATGGTCATGTGCCAACCAAACACATTGGCGCATGGTCATTTGCTTGGGGAGCCTTTAGGAGGCAGTGAGGGCTCTAGCACTAGCCCCGCCAGGCACACCTCTGGTACTAGAAAGTAAAAACAAATTTCCTAGCACCGGAAACAGTGCACTCCAGAAGCTGGAACTAATGCTGGGCCCCTGAGATGCATTTCTTCCTGAATGCATTCTGTTGGCAGTAGTGAGTTTTCATCCACACATTGAATGTGCTTTGACCATTATCCCCCAGATTCTGTATAGCACACCTAGAGATCCGCCAAAATCCAGGCGTATTCTATAATATCACACATAACTTAATTGGCTTATCAAGCTAATTAGCATTGATAACAACACAACAATGATAAGCACTAATTGGTAATAATTAGAATTTATACGCTCAACTCAGTAAGCATATTCTGTAATAAACTGCGCCTAAATTCTAATGCACGCAGTTCTAAAGGGGCATGGCTATAGGCGGGAAAATTGATGTTTCATGGGCATTCCAAAATTTACATGCTTAGTTATAGAATATGGCCCAGTGCGCGTAAATCTACACACAGGGATTTACACCACATTTTCATTGGTGTATATGGAGGTGCGTAGTTTTAGGCGCTGGAATATCAACTAAGGTATTCTATATTCCATGCCTAAATCTAGGCGCCGGTTATAGAATATGCTTAGGGGAAAATGTTTACCGTGTGGATTATTTAGGCGCCCTATATAGAATCTGGCCCTATATATTTAACATCACAACTTTTGCAGCTTGCACTAGACGATTTTATATTTTAAGAGTTTGTGACCCCTGAGGCAGGCAGGATGGTCCACCAAAACACAATCCTGAGTTGGGTGCTTGATTGGTGCTTGTCTAATAGAGTTTGCAATCTTGTATACCCATTGACTGGAAGTCATTGTGCCATCCCCTACTATTTCTTGTGCAATGTGAAAGAAAGACCATGTTAAACAGGTGGGTCTTAAGGGACATACAGAATAGTGAGAAAGAGGTCACTGCACTAAGGGAATGGAGCAGAGAATTCCAGAGTGAAGGGGTGAGAAAGCAACCCAGTTCTACAACTCTGTGGGTCAATACTCAGCCAACATTGGTGAGCATTTTTTTAAATTTAAACTGATACTGACTAAATTAGACCCAGCTATTCAATGCTAGGCCCTATCCGGACACTGGTACTGAATATCTGGGTCATTAGCAGTGTCCAAAATGTATGAGTATAGGGCCAATATTCAGTGCTGTACCCGCCTAGCGAACTGGGCAAAATTTGGACTGCAATTTGTGCCCCTTGACCACCCCAACACTAATCAGCAAATACCATAGGGGTCAGAGGGGATATTCAGCAGCACTGTCCAGTTAAGTATTGCTAAGTATCCCCTGCCAATCCATTCAGCGCTATTTAACTGGCCAGGAGCCTCTCCTGCCCTGTAAATCATTTTGAATATCAGGCTATCAGGCCCTGAGTGTTTAATTCTCCTCTTCCCCCTGTACTTAGGGGCTTGTCTGCTAGCTCCCAGAAACAGCACCTTTCAGCCTTTGCAAAGTCTTCAGACACAAGCAGATCACTGCCACCAATCAGTCCCTCCATGCCACAACCCAACAAGTATGGCCCCTCATTCAGTAGTGCCTTGAATACCTATAGGCAATCTGGTTTGACCACTTTCCTCAACTCCTCAAATGCCTATAGCCAACTGGTTTGACTACCTTCATCAACGTTCCCTTTAGCACCTCACATCATATAAGAAAATAACACAACTTGCATTACAGGGATACCATTCCCACAGTTGCAATTTAACTTAACAGGGAAAAAATACCTAATGATCAGAAAGGGAGGGTAGGACAGAGGCTGATAGGTGAGAGAAGGTGGGTGATGAATGTTTCATGCCAGGGATAAGGAAAGAATGGGAAAAATATGGGTTTTTTTTAGATGAACCACTTGATTAAGTATAAAAAATTGAATTGGGGAACAACATACAGATCAGTAAATAATATTAGATTATAACAGATCTACTGAGTCAGGGGTACTACCTTTACTATATACTGCTGGTTTATTTTGCAAATGGTATCTCCCCTGCTTGTTGGCCCAAGGTAAGGACATGTGGAAGGGATGGGGACAGTATAAGGCATTAAGGGCCAGATTCAGTAAATGGCACCCAAAGTTAGACACTGTTAAGATACGCATTAAACACCAGTTCTAAAAAGGTCATTTAGTTCTATATGACCTTTATAGAATAGCACTTTGAACACATTCCTATGCCCAACTTTGGGTACGAGGAGTTACACCTGTTGAAACCTGGTGTAAATCCTCATGCCCAATTAATATCAGTTGGGTGTACAAATCAAAGTATTCTATAACATCGCGCCTTATTTCTGGGACAAGGCCTCACTGCCTATGCCCCTCCTAAGGCCATGCCCCTTTTGAGTTGTGCAACATCAAATTTAGCCACAGATGTTATAGAATAGTGGAGTGGATTGGATTGGATTTAGTGATTTAATATACAGTTCTATTACTACTATTTAGCATTTCTATAGCGCTACAAGGCGTATGCAGCACTGCACAAACAGTTCTATGCTGATGTGTCTGAGTGATTTACAACAAAAAGAGTGAACATGCAACATGGGTCCTATAAATCATGCCAAAAGTGTATAAAATAAAAATTAACAAAAATGCATACCATAAAATATGTTAATACTACTGCAACTACATCATTAAGCAATCAACCAAAATATTGCTGAAACAAACGTTTTCAATAATCATGATATGATAAGCAGCCAGAAAAAAACTGCAACCTCAAGTTCTATCAGTAAGCTCCTCTATACGAAAACTCCCACCTCCGGGAGTCTGATAATGTCCAAACCCAGCAATTTGAGGAGTTCTTTCTGAGAAGACCGCAATTTGCATGAAGGAGAGTACCTACATAAGTACATACATAAGTATTTCTATACTGGGACAGACCAAAGGTCCATCAAGTCCAGCATCCTGTTTCCAATAGTGGCCAATCCAGGTCACAAGTATCTGGCAAGATCCCCAAAAAAGTACAATATATTTTATGCTGCTTATTGTAGAAATAAACAGTGGATTTTCCCGAAGTCCATTTTAATAATGGTCTATGGACCTTTCCTTTAGGAAGCCATCCATACCTTTCTTAAACCCCGCTAAGCTAACTGCTTTTACTACATTCTCTGGCAATGAATTCCAGAATTTAACTACTTGCTGAGTGAAGAAACATTTTCACCGATTTGTTTTAAATTTACTACTTTGTAGCTTCATTTCGTGCCCCCTAATCCTAATATTTTTGGAAACCGTAAACAAGCAATTCACATCTACCCATTGCACTCCACTCATTATTTTATAGACCTCTATCATATCTCCCCTCAGCCATCTTTTCTCCAAGCTGCAGAGCCCTAGCTGCTTTAGCCTTTCCTCATAGGAAAGTCTTCCCATCCCCTTTTTCATTTTCATCGCCCTTCTCTGTACCTTTTCTAATTCCATTATATATTTTTTGAGATTCGGTGACCAGAATCATAATATTCAAGGTGCGGTCAAACAATCAAGCAATACAAAGGCATTATAATATTCTCAGTTTTGCTTTCCATTCCTTTCCTAATAATTTCTAACATTCTATTTGCTTTCTTAGCCACTGCTGCACACTGAGTAGAGGCTTTCAACATATCATCAACAATGACACCTAGAATTTTCTCTTCTCCTCTGAGTCTTTTCATTTGGCTATATAAGTCCACTCCCATGCTTGTTCTCTGGAAGTTATTATGCTGTACAACATTTTTGTTAATGTAGGTATGCCTTAGGCTTGCAGAGGTTGGAAAACACAGAAGTAATATGTAACTGTAGGTACTGTACTATTATTGCTTGTATTTTATCCTTTGTCATTAATCAAAAGAGCTCTAACAAGCATGTTGTTTCTAAAGACATTACAACAGATACAATAAAGGGAAAAAAACAAAAATGGATAATATGTGCACAGATCCCCTGTGATCTTCGTATAATTAAGGAACCTAGATTATATCAAGAAGATGCTGGGTTTGTTCAAAAAAGGTACAAGATCTTAATTGATTCTTTTTATAGAACAAGCTCAGAAATCAGCTGCTTCCATAAAGTTAGGATTGATCAAGTGTTGACCTCACTATCTACCTCTTCTCCTCCAGATACTGTATCTACTTGAATTCAAAATATGAACTTGAAATTACAGGAACTTTTGAAATTTACTTATGATGAGCGTGGTTACCAGCAAGATAACGTTTATTCATGGATGCACTCCACTAGTTCAGCTTCTAGACCAAAAAAGGTCACTTTTGACCATAGCTCTAGCAGTTCTGGGGAAGAGGAAGGGCCTTTGGATATGATTTCTTCTAGATCGCAGGATTTTTTAGATATGCCAAGCAATAGTCGTAGTCAACCACTGGGCAGACTACCTATATCACATCAATACAAATGAGGTCCCAGAGATTGAGGTCCACAGGGTTTTCGCCCTGTAATGCCCTCACAAACTCCTCAACTAATATAGAGCCCTGTTTACTTGCATTTTTAGCGCATCCTAAAAATTAGCTTGTGCTAACCGTGTAGAGATGCCCATAGAAATATTATGGATGTCTACACGGTTAAAGTACGTTAATGCTTAGCACGCACTAAAAATACTAATGCGCCTCTAGCGTGGCTTAGTAAACAGGCCCTTAGTAATTAATATTTCTAATTTTTCCTTATCTCCAGAACAAAATAGTGTGTTAAAGAAGGGTTGAGTTTTGTTCCCATGGTTAAGACTGATCTAGCATCTATCAAGGATCACCTTTACAAGTTATTTTGTACACTACGATAGAAGGCTTTCTTCATCTTCAATCCTATGCCTTCCTCTACTACTATGTCACGTGAAACCTCGCTCTACATGGATGCCCCCCAGTCCTGTTTACTCTATCATTGATGTTTTTCAGCATTTGGAATTGAAGAAATGGAAAACAACATTGATAATAGTCACCCTTTTCAGAATCTTTCAGGGGCTGAGCGTAGAGCTCTGCAAGAAGTTTGAGTCAACACACAAATTGTAGTAAAACTTGCGGACAATGGGAGCCCCATTGTAGTGATGAATCATCAGGATTATTTGGAGGCTTTCTTCATTTCTCTCTCAATAGCAGACAATGGACTTTTCCTTCAGGAACTTGTCCAATCTTTTTTTAAACCCAGATATGCTAACTGCTGTTACTACATTCTCTTGTAACAAGTTCCAGAGATTAACTGTTCATTGAATGAAAAATATTTTCCCTGATTCCTTTTTAAAGTATTACCATGTAACTTCTTGGAGTGTCCCCTAGTCTTTGTACTGCTTGAAATAGTAAACAATCGATTCACATCTACCCATTCTACACCACTCAGGATTTTGTAGACCTCAATCATATTCTTCCTCAGTTGTCTCTTTGCCAAGCTGAAGAGCCCTAACCTCTTAAGCCTTTCCTCATATGAGAGCAGTTACATCCCCTTAATCATTTTGGTCACCCTTCTTTGAACCTTTTCTAATTCCATTATATCTTTTTTGAGATACGGTGACTAGAATTGCACACAATATTCAAGGTGAAGATGTGTCATGGAGTGATACAGAGGTATTATAGTATTCTTTCTCTTATTCTCTATTCCTTGCCTAATAATTCCTAGCATTCGGTTTGCTTTTTTGACTGCCATTTTAGCGTACGGTCCATGATGACACCTAGATCTTTTTCTTGGATATTGAGTCCTAAAGTGGAACCTAACATCAGATAACTATGGTTTGGATTATTTTTGAAGAGGACGTGGACAGGGGCATTTTGGAGGATGATCCAGGGGTAATCCCAGAATTTTCACACATTATTACAGAATAGACTCGATCGGTGCCTTAAGTGCCGGCATTTACACCTGCTTTGAGCAGGTATAATTGCCGGCACCTAAAGTTATGCATCATTTATACGCTTAGCACTATTCTATCAAGGACACAGATCCTTTAGAAAATAGCACTCAAATTTTTTTTCAGCACTGAGCTTTCAGCACCATTTATAGAAACTAGTCCTTATTGTGCAAATTAGTGAATGATAAGTGTCACAGCCATAATGTAACTATTACTGTGCAATATTTCACCCAGTAACTGCTCACCATGTTTAGTAATCAGGCCCCTATGTTTCATCACTTTGTCTGGTAGAAGGAAAATGGGGAGTCAGGAAAAGATTTGTGAAGGGGAGAAACTAAAAATATTTGCAGTCCTTACTTACCTAATACTGTCACTTACTCAAGCATCTCAACACACTATGGGCTAGATTCAATAAATGGCACCCAAAATTAGGTGCCAGGACGATACGCACGAAGCTACTATTCTGAAAAGGTCATTCTGCATGGAGCATCCTTAACACACATTTTGCACCTAACCTTGGGGCTCTTTTACTAAGCTGCAGTAAAATGTGGCCTGTGGTCATGTGGACGCGTGAAATTGGAACATGCTGGGTTGTTTTTTACCACGTCTGGGAAAAAAGGTTTTTTAATGGGACAGTAAATGGCCTTGCGGTAAATTTAAAATTAGTGCATAGCTATTTACTGCCTGAGCCCTTACTGCCACCCATTGGCCTAGCAGAAAGAGCTCACTTGCTATTTGCGCGGTAATCAAAAAGCGAACACCAATGTGGCCACGCTGCTGATTACTGCCAGGAATACCCCCCGTGGTAGAAAATAGAAAATGGTTTTCTACTGTGGGAAACAGCAAGTGCAACTTCAGAATTACCACCAGGCACCCGTGCTACCCCAGCAGTAGTGCCGATTTGGCGCACGCTACCTGCGCATTACCCTATCGTTGCTTAGTAAAACAGCCCCTTTGAGGCTGAGCATTTTATAACATTGTGCCTAATTTGTGGGAACGTCCCTGACCTGCCCATGCTCCTCCCATGGCCACACATCCTTTTGAGTTGTGCGCTAAGGAATTTAGGAGTACATGTCATAGAATAGGGTGTAGGGCAGATCAGTGCATACCTGCTAATTACTGCCAATTAAGTGCTTGTTTGCTCCAATAACTGATGGTTAGCACCTAATTGACTAATCAGTTTACAAACAGATCTAGGATCTGTGTCCAAATTTGGGTGACCTATACAGAATCTGGGATATACACAGGTACCCCTTCACCTCCTATTTTGCCCAAATTTATGCTTCTTTGTTACAATCATGCACAAAAGCATATACTATCTGAATTTTTCCTGCTCACATGCACTGACATTTCTGCACACAGACTCATTATTCACAGACACACACAAACCAGATCCTAGGAACCAACAGAAATAAACCTATCCTTTTTAACAAAAATTGTTTGACATTTTGCTCTTCTCAAAGTGCCAGTTTAGGCAAAAGGTGTAGAAGAGTTGAAAGACAGGCAAAATGAATTTAAAAATTCCAGATACAGATTATCTGGATCAGAGAACTTTATCCTTAAGTGAGCATGAGGCCTTCAACAGCTTCTGGGAGTTAGAAAGCAGTACCAATAGCTGGATCCAGGAAGGGAGAGGGGTTTCAAATTTCCTTCCGCTTAATGCTGACAGTTCTAGAATGCCCCAGTCAAGTTCTGAAAATGTACCTTTGTTTATATCCAGCTATGCTTCGGGTCTCTAATGCAGCAAATGAACATACCAAACTCTGCAATGTCACATATTTTTAGCCCCACAATTAACTGCAATATCAATATCAACAGGGCTAAAGCTTCTCTCATATATCACACTGTGCCATATATCAAAATTAACTATTAAATATTTGGTGAATGGATTTCAGTATTCCAAGCTTGCTGATCTTCTACAGTAAGCTCAATGACACAATTTCATCATTAGTCCATAGAGAGCCAGATTCTACAAAAGGTTCACAAATATAAGTGGGCAAAATTGCATGCTATCTTGAGATACACACACGAGCCAATTAGCACAAATAATTGGTTGCTAACAATCAACTAGTGGCATTAATTGGCAACAATTTGGATTTGCAGGCACATCTTGCTATGTGCTATTCTATAAAGATCTGCATGCAAATCTTATAGCGCTCAACTCAGTGGCGTAGCCAGACAGCCAATTTTGGATGGGCCTGAGCCCAAAGTGGGTGGGCACAATATTTTCTCTGCCCTGCCCTACCGCAAAATATAAATACATTAGCTAATAAGGATCCTCAAACTCTGTCAGCTGAAGACTTTCTCTGAAGGTGGCCAGAACTCCCTTTTACCAAACTTGACAGGCAGTAGCAACATCCGTAAGCCACTGATGCCAGCACCCTATGCGTGCTTAGCTGTCGGTGACTCAAGCATGCTGTCACTGACTGCAGAGCTTGGTAGAAGGAAGTTATGGCCGTCTTTGGAGGAAGTCCTCAGCTTGGGAGGCTTGGGATCCCTACCAGCTATATAGCAAGGGTCAGAACTGGTGTTAGACATGCTAGGGCCCCCTCCCTGATCCCCTCTCTTCCCTGCCTTCCCTCCAATTTCCCAACCTGCCATTACTGTCACACCAACAGACCCTCACCAAATACAGAACATGGGATCGCGTATCAGAAATAAAAATATTTAGACAAAAATTGAACTCGGAACCCCAAAAAAGTTAAACTTAGCATGTACTTCAACACTGGAGAAATAAAAACAGAAATGCATTTCCTTTCTCCTGAACACGATACAAACACATTTGCTATGTAGATTTCCCAAAGCCAACATATTCCATTTAAAACATTCAAAATACATTGTTTTCTACCTTTGTGTTCTGGACATTGTATTTTTCCATCATGTTGGTTGCAGCTTCTTTTCTGCTTTCCTGTCTGTCGTCTTCTAATTCTCTTTCAAGCGGCTGCTGTCCATTTGTCTTCTTTTACCTTCACTACACATGCTTCTGACATATTGACTTCTTATTTTTAGCCCTTTCCTCTCTTTTTTCTTCTTTCTGCCTTGCTGTCAACTCAAATTTCACCCTCTCACTGTTCTCCTCCTTTTTAGTTTACAGCTACCTATCAGATTTTCATCTTTTTCTCTCACCTACTAGCTTTTCCATTTCCCCATCTCACTCCTTCCTCAGCCCTCCATTCCCTTTCATTACCATATTTCTATCCTCTGTAATCACTATCTTTTTATTTATTTCCTTGCCACCCTCTTCCTCTCCTTCCTGGCCTCTCCCACATGGTTCCACCATCTTCCTTCCCTCCACCCTTGTAGCCCAGCATCTGCTCCCTTTTTCTCCCCACCCCACTCTTGTAGCCTTACATCTCTCTTCCCTCCTACCCTTTCCCCCATGTTCCAACATTTCTCCCTCTCTCTTCCCTCACTCCCACTGTCCGGCATCTCTCCATCACCCTTCTGCTCCTGAATCCAACATCTCCTCCTTTCTTTCTTCCCTCTCCACCTCCTGTGTTTTTCTCTCCCTCTCATTCACCCCCAGGTCCAATATATCTCCCTCTCTCCCACGTTCTACCATTTCTCCCTCTCTTGTGCCATGGGTCCAACACTTCTCTTCCCCCCTCCCCCCATGCAGCATTTTCTCTCTTCCTCCCTTCCACTGCTGTGCCATGTTCAACATTTCTGCCTCTCCCCCTCCCTTGTGCCCCATCCAACATCTCTCGCTTCCCCCTACAAATCTCTTCCTGCCCTCCACCATCATGTCCAATTTTTCACCATTTATCTTCTCCTCCTCACCACCCCCTGTCCAACATTTACCATCTCTCCCTCCCCACTACCCCCCTATGTCCAACATTTCTCCTTCTCTTGTCCCTTTCCCCTCCCCATGCAAGATTTTTAA
Source organism: Microcaecilia unicolor (assembly GCF_901765095.1). Classification (NCBI taxonomy): domain Eukaryota; kingdom Metazoa; phylum Chordata; class Amphibia; order Gymnophiona; family Siphonopidae; genus Microcaecilia; species Microcaecilia unicolor. Next base: position 545,174,161 of record NC_044032.1, on the reverse strand, counting down.
CTTTCTTACCCCTCTCTACCCTATGTCCCACAATTCTCTCTCTCTTGCCCCTCTCCACCTAATGCCCCCCCCATGCAGCATCTATCTTATGGAGACCTCCCCCCAACTCTCCCACTCTTCAATGGGGCACCACCCTTAAAAGGCTGAGCTCCGATCCTGCAGCTCCCTCCCTCTGTCCCACTGCAGCACTTCCCAGACGCTGCCTACCTACCACCACCACGATCCAGCATGTACCTCCCATTTCAGCAGCAGCGGTAGCGATTCAGGTAGCGATTCATGCTGCTGCTGCTGCTGCTTCGTGCTAACCCAGAAGCGTCTCCTCTGCCAAGCGCCCGCATCCTGCCCCAGCAGAAACAGGAAGTTGTAATAATGGGGGCGGGACGCTGCAGAGGAGACACTTCTGGGTTAGAACAAAGCAGCAGCAGCATGAATAGCTACTGCTGGTCCACGCTGCTGCTGAAATGGGAGGATCGTGGCGGTGGTAGGTAGGTAGCGTCTGGGAAGCGCTGCAGTGGGACAGAGGGAGGGAGATGCAGGATCGGGGGAGCTCAGCCTGCTCCCTCTGCTGCCGTTCCAACGAAGGTGCTCTGCTGGGTGGGCCTGAACCCAAACTGGGTGGGCCTAGGCCCACCCAGGCCCACCCGTGGCTACGCCCCTGGCTCAACTCAAAAGGGGGCATGGCCATGGGAGGGGCATGAGCAGGTCAGAGATGTTTGAATACCAGGGATCTGTTCCTAACTTACACATCAGGATTTATACCAGATTTCAGTTGGTGAAAATCCTTGCATTCAAAGTTTGGCATGGAAATTGGCTCTAGGCACAATTCTATATATGGCGTGCAATTCAGAGCGGTGTTTACAGAATAGCATTCCATGCAGATTTTTTTCGGTGCCATTTTGCATGAATACCTGCCAATTAGCAGTGTGACTGAGCTGAAGATTATATTTACAGTGTAACTTATCTAGGCTTTCCCAGAGGAGAAGAACTACTTTTTTAGCAATTTGGGGTCCTTACTTGCAAATCCTTAGTCCTAGAGGACGTAGCTTACTCCTCAACGTAGGTTGAACTTCCATGAAGCCAAGTTACAGTTTCCTCAGGTTCCTGGGTGGGTGGGCAGATGTAAGGGGGAGGAAGGGGGGAGGATGGGGGATGGGAAGTTGGGGAGGTGGGGAGGGCTGACATAGTCTAGACTTGGATGTGGAGATAAATAGTTTATTGAACTGATTCTGAATGCAATGTATGTTTGACTGTTAGGCATGTGGTGATAACTACATATTTTGGTTGGATCTGTTCTTAATAGAATATGTTGGACTTATAGACGGTGGTCTGGTAAGGGAGCTTGGAGCAGGGGAGCAAATGTAAAAAACGGTCTAGCTGCTGTTCAGTACGGTGTGGGTTGCCCACCATGAGTTTAACTGGTGTAATTTGTTAAATGGAAGGTAATGTTGTGGTTAACATGTTGATTCTTCAATAAAATTGTTTTAAACATAAAATGTATCGTATATAACTGATCAAGAGTGACAGTTTCTGTAGTATCAACTTGGTGTAGTCTCTCTAGAGATTTAATCTGTATTTCCATGTCATTCAGCTGTTTGTGGTTGGTTTTATTTTGGGATGCAGTATAGAAGATAATGACATCCCTAATATAGGCCTTGAAGGCACCCCACAAGCAGGGCCAAGATGTATCTTCCATTCTATTAATGAAGAAAAAGTCCTTTATTGATTAACATGAGTAACAAAATCAGTGTCACTTAAAAGCATTAAATCTCCACATTGCTATTTTTTTTTACATTCCCAAGTTGTCAAAACTTATAAAAAACAAGGGCATGATCAGATATTGATATACGTAGTACCAATGTCTGATGACTCCACATTCTGTATCACTGAGTGACTAATTTTTTAAAAAATCAATCTGCAAGCAGGAGAAGTGGGGAGGAGAGAAAAAGGTATAGTTTTTCTCTGAGCTGTGAATCAATCTCCAGTAGTCTATTAGTTTAAGCTGGTGTATAATATCCTGAAGTTTATACCATGCTGCAGTTTTCCTATATGGTACTGAAGATTCCTACATTAAAGTCCAGATTGAGGTTAAAGTCCCCACCTATGATGAAGTGATCATCTCCATCTGCAAGTATGGTGGCAGCTAAATTGTCATAAAATCTGGCTCATCTGCATTAGGAGAAACAAACCGACAAAAGCACAAGAAGCCTTCAAAAGTGGGGGCGTCAACTCAGTGTTTTGTTAATCAGACCCGACCCGGTCCATGTTTAAGCGAAGTTGCCTGTGTCAGGGATCTTGCAATGGTCACAAAATCCAAGGCTATCAAACAACCAGTGTAAAATGTTTAATCTTAATACATGGAAAATACGCGGAAAAGATGCCGACAAGCAGCGCAGATACAGAGATAAAAGTGCCAAAAATTATCCTGCGCTGTAAAACTCTCTCCCACAGTTTCATCTGCATTAAGACCATATACATTTATAGCAGTGTATAAGTACAACCATTTATGCTTATCCTCACTTTGATCCATCTACCAGAAGCATCACAAGAATGGGAGAGAACCAAAGTAATCACCCCATTCTTTTTTTTATCAACTGGGGAAAAGAATGGTAGTAGAGACCATTTAGTAGTGATTTTAGCCGTTTCACCGGCTAATAAATGTGTTTCCTGTAAGTATACTAGATCTGGATTAAATTTCGTAACATAATTAAGAATGTTCTTCCTCTTGATGGGATTATGTAGCCCCAGAACATCAAAGGCTAGGCAGGAAATGCCATATGTAAGCTTGTACTGATGATAAATATTATAATATACTACAAGAAAAAAAAACAAATTCTGTACTGCCAACAGGGGATAATAACAAGTAGCACATTATAATAATAACATAAGCTGTCAAGATATAATGCATATAGAGTGGGTATCCATGCAACAGCCACCAAACGTTCGGCAGAAACATATCAAATGTACCCTGGGTGAATAAGTCCACAGGGGGATAGACAAAGCACATACACATCACGGCGGAATCATGAATTGGAGACTGATCATATGGAAAAATATCAATCAGAGAAGTATAAACAAACTATGACCAAGACGACTAAAAAATAGTACTGTTGCAGTAGATGAGTTAACACACACAAACAAAATGGATAAGTGTAGTAATTCTTCGACTCAGCATTATTGGTCAGAGCTTAGTTATTAAGAATATAAAGCTCACAATAACAGACAAAATTACTATGAATAGTTTGTCAACAGATGTCCAAATATTATGCATAATAAGCAACTTATGAGTAGAATTGCACACAATGAAATTGTACTGCATAGGTAGAAACAATCAATGGAGCTGGTTTATAGTAAGGAGCAGTGTACTTACAACCGGGTGAATATAAACCCGGATAGAACAAAGAAGGCATATTTAAAGCAGATACAATGTGGAGTCATGTATTGTATTATGAGGGATTCCACGTAATCCGCAAGTTCCATTGGGTTTGTAAAATCCTTCATTTTATTATTGTAGGTTATGCGCATTCTCATGGGATAAAACATCCCGAATTTCACGCCTATTTTCTTCAGGCACGGCCTATAAGCCAGGAGTTGTTTGCACATCTTGGCAGTATGTTTGCTCAAATCTGGAACAAAAAGCAGGGTATTACCCTCATATTTAATTGGCGATTGTAAGCACACTTTTTACATGATTTCAACCACATAGTTGTAACGTAACAGCCTAACAATTAAAGTTTTGTTGCTGATATGTGGATATCCTAAGTATTCGTTCGATTTCCAGCTCACGGTGGAATTGTAAATCCTGAATCTTTGGTAGTGCCATTTCCAAAAATTTGATAAGGTCCTGACCCTCTCTGCCCTTCAGCAACCCTAGAATACAGAAGCCCTGTTGTTCGCATCTTCTAACTCATTGTCTAATTGCATGATCCTCTTAGATTCACGTTATAAGGACTTTATATCTTCCTCCACAACATGGATTTTGTTCCCTCATGTCACCTACTCAAGTTTTAAACGGACCCATTTCTTCTTTCAGAGCAGCAAGTTCATCTTTTATTTCATCACTGATAGGAGCTCGTGCATGCTGCGCAGTTCATCGAGGATGGCCTGTGAAGCATCATCAACAAATTTATTCAAAGGTGATTTTTGTGAGAATCTCCAAATTTCTCCTTTTACCAGATTTGTTTCCAGACATACCTTCCCATTGACACCAATGTGTGTTTGCATGAGTAAAATAAGAGTTCATGATATTTATGGTTTATAGTTGGTTTATGTAAATTTTCTACTGCCCAAACTAACTAGTAGAACTGAGCGGTGTACAAATAAAATAAAACACAGCAAAAGATGGAAAAGAACTACAATATACGATAGTACAGAAGACATGCACACAAGGAAAAAAGTAGAACACATCCAAAACCTTAGCATGAAAAAGGAAAGAAAAATAAAAATTACATCAACAAGTAAAATATCTAGAATTCCACCAAAACGATGTACTCAGGCTTCCATTTGCTGTGGAGCTTGCTAACACCCCCTAGGCTTGAACTGTTATGAGGAAACTTTGCTTTTGTACTAGTGGTCTGTACTCCAGAAAAGTGCTCCATTCAATCTCTGACCTAGGGACAATAGGTAGCTTGAACAATAACTGTATTAGGAAATCATTTTCAAGCTGTGTAAAGAATCACTTATAAAGAACCTCAATGACACAGGACAAGTAAGTCTCGGTTAATAGAATCCAAATATTCCTGAAGTCATTCCAGTTTAGTGTTTATAGGCTGCAGCCGTTTGTCCAAAAGAGGTTTTATTGCCACTATCACTTCATCCGCAACCTCTGCAACCCAGGTCAAACTGAACTCCGCAGGGGCGGGACTAGCCGACGCCGCCGTCTTGTCCTCTCCACCTCGTGTATGGCCCCAGCCTTTACACAATGTCCTGATATCATTATGTAATGTTGTTATCCATTTATCCAAATTACTGACAATTATACCTTGTCCTGATATCATTATATTATGTTGTTATCCACTTACCCACTTCTTAATCAACATAATTTTCGTATGAACCTTAATAGCAATAATTCTGAAATTCTTCTCCATTAATATGATTGCCATAATATTCCTATGCACCTTATCTGTTATACTGTATATACTCTGATTCTCTATTCCATCAATGTGATTGTAGTTGTATTATATTGTAAGCCACATTGAGCCTGCAAATAGGTGGGAAAATGTGGGATATAAATGCAGCAAAATAAGTAAAATAAATATTAAAGAGAAGTATTTATGGATCATGTGTACTCTTGAGAATTGAATCACCCTAGAGCAGCAGTTCTCAACTGAGTTCGTGGGACAAACCAAGCCATTCAGGTTTTCGGAATACCCATAATAAATATGCATGACAATATTTGCATACAATGGAAGTAATGCATGCCAAATTCTCTCAGGTATATTCATTGTGGATATCCTGAAAACCTGACCTACTGTGTGCATCATGAGGACTGGACTGAAAATCCCTGACCTAGAGTGGAAATGGCACAGTAGGTTTTTACTCACCAAAACTTATTGATGGCCAGAGGTAAAATGTTAAGATCACATAGAGCTGTCACATTTATAGTTCATTAAATTGAACTAATTGCAAAAATAAGAGTGACTACATCCATGCCATGAAAAGAAGAAAAATAGAAAAGATGAACATCCTGCAGTTACATTTTGGGAAGCATGAGGGTAATATTCAGGTGGCAGTGGTCAGTGTTTTTCTAAGCATTGAAGATAGCCATGAACAGAGTTAACCCTGGATGCCCGGGTGGGGAGAGGGAGTGTATGGGAGTTGGGAAGGTGATTGAAACCAGGGGGAGTGTATGGAAAGGTGATCATAAGGGGGATTGGATAAGTGACCAAACAGTGGTGACCCAGAAGTTATGTCAATGCCAGTCGATATTCAGTGACAGCACCCATATAGCCGAGCAACCAAAGTTAGGGCAGCTTTTTGTACGATCCTATCTGGCTGCTTAGCCCTGTAAGTATTGGCACTGAATATGGCCCATGCCCACATAAGTGCTGACTCCTCCCAGACTCTATCCCCATACTACCCCACCATTGCCTGGTTTTGGAATGGGAGGTTAGAGCCAATGTTCAGTGGCACTACCCAATTAAGCGCCACTGAATATTGGCAGTCAGCCCACTCGGTAAAAGTACCCCTGTAGTAGCATTGATGTACAGGTTTGCTGCGTGCCAAGGCCCCCTTTTACCACAGCAGGTAAAAGGAGTTTTTCTTAAAGAAGGAAATGGCCATGTTGCAAGATAAGCATTTGCTACATGGCCATGTCTTGGGGGAGCCCTTACCGCTTCCTATTTAGGGCTCCTGTGCTAACCCAGTGGTAACCAGGCAATATGTGGCGCTGCCCTATTACCGCCAGGTAAGCTTCTAGTGCTAAATATATATATATATATTTTAGCACCGGACATGGCATGAGGCAAACACTGGAACTACCACCAGGCTCCTGCAGTAGGACTGATTTTCGCCATTGCTACGGTAGCCCTACCGCAACTTTGTAAAAGGGCCCCTCAGTATCTTTTAAGCAGGCAGAAACCTCTCCTGCCCAATTAAACCATGGTGCATATCAACACCTATATTTCCAGGTCAATATCTTTATCCAGGGTCCCTAACCAGGAACAAAAACTTGAAATAACAAAAAGTAAAAATGGCAGTGCCATAGCATACAAGGGACTTCATAACTAACTATAACAGCATTACAAATGATTCATCCATCAAAAAAATAAGCAGTTGAATTGATACATTTCATTATCTTTTCCTAGTGCTACACTGTTTGTATAGTACTTTGCACAGAAGACACTTCATGAAACTAACTACATTATTACTATTAGTTCTTTGGCAGAATGTTATGCCCTAATACTTTCTTTCACTCTCCAACTCTGACCCTTAAAAGACTACTGGCTACAATCACATTCTTTTAAAAGCACTCTTAAGTAAGAATTGTTTAAAAAAAACCTCCATCCAAAAGTTCCACCTCATTAGCCAATAGAAGTAGATAAATGTGCAACCACTGCTGCAAGACAAAAATAGTTCATCATTTTTACAGCTCTCTCATTCTATTGTTCTGTTGTTGGCAGAGTGATAAAACTAGGGGCGCTAGTTTAACAAGGCAAACTTGTTTTTCTCACTGTGGTGAGGGGGATGAGAGAGATAAAACTAACAGGCACTCACAAACTTCTAAAGTACAAGCTTCAAATTAATTGTGTCACTTTGCCTTCACATTTATGAAGTGACTGGTAGTGATAGACTTCCAATTAGTGTTACTCTGCTTAGACTTAACTTCCAACTTCACCATAGGTTTGATTCTGAAAATTCTTTACCCACAAAGATAGATAAATGTTAGGAAAATTTTGGTCCAGGTTATTGTTTTCATGTAGCAAAATTTTCTCAGGATTGCTCAAGGAATGTTTGGAAAGTTCTTGTGAAAGTTTATTGCTACCACATGGTGAAGAGGGCCACAGAAGGCACTCTATACACTGAGGATGCACAGGACAAAAATGTATATTTCATTTTTGGTTTGTTTGCCTTTTTATTACCTGATTTTTCAGGTATTTTTCTGTGTCATTTCACACACTGATTTTAATAGAAATGTTTTAACATATACTTAAAATTAGCACGCGCTAACGCTAGAGACACCCATAGGAATATATGGGTTTCTCTAACGTTAGCATGCTCCTACAGCGCGGCTTAGTAAACAGGGCCCTAATTCATCTATTAGTGCACATTACTTTTTTTTTAATTTTATTTTTCAACAATTTCAAATTAAAGTAACAGTCAAACAACCAGCTTGTATAGAAAGCCATCCAGACATAGCTCATCATTAGAAAGACATATCAAAGAAATGACATAGATCTGAAAAAGCTGAAGTCCAAACTATGAGAATCCAAGTTGAATAAAAGGGGGTATTTTCAAGGTAAAACAAATAGTCAGTGACGATACTAGGTCGGCTGCCACCCGGGGCGGATCGCCGATGCGCCCCCCCCCCCCCCCCCGGGTGCAGCATGACACCCCCCCCCCCCCCCCGGCGCATCAACCCCTCCCCCCCCAGGTACCTTCTTAGCTGCTAGGAGCAGCCACGCAGCTCTCGGCTCCGCTGGCTCCCTGCTCCCTCTGCCCCAAAACAGGAAATAACCTGTTCCGGGGCAGAGGGAGCAGGGAACCAGCGGAGCCAACAGGCACACACAGCTGCTCTCTGCACCCCTCCAGCAGCGTGCACCCAGCACGGAGCGCCCCCACCGCCCCGCCCTTGGTACACCGCTGCAAATAATATAAAAGAAAACCAAAAGACAGGGGACTTTTGCTAACCTGCGGTAAGCACTAATGTGTGCTTACCGCAGGGTAAAATGCACTACCATGGGGTGCGCACAGGTGTCATGTGGTAGCTATGTGGTTGGCACATGCTACCCACACGCTAAAAAATAAAAAATATTTTTTAGTGCTGGGAGTGGGTCTGGGGATGGAGAGTAGGCGTGCCCAGTGCTAAGCAGTTAGCGCAGCTACATCGCAGTGCACTAACCAATTATCGCCTAGAAAATAGGTGCTGGTAAGAGCTCAAACACTAATGGCCACTTGCTAATGGGAAAATTAGCACATGGCCATTAATAAGCAAAATGGAAAATGGGGCTATTAAAATGGCACTAAAAATGACCTCAGTGCATGGGAAAGACCCGTGCTGAAGATAGTGCTGGTCACTTTTTAGCGCAGCTTAGTCAAAGGGTCCCACAGTGTTTTCCCCATGGAACATTATTATAAACTAGAGCGTTCATTCAGATATATCTTGATTCCCAGACAGGGCTGATACAATAACACCCACTCTCTTTATTGCTAAAAAGGCAGTCAAATGAACCAGATCAAAGAAAACATATTTTAGAGACTGAAAATTAATAATACATTTGCAAGAAATGTTTTTTTTAAATACTGTCCCTAACTGCAAGACCCCTGGGCACAACAACAGGAAATGTTTCTGTCTCTTCTGAATCTCTGATGATTCTTGAAAAAAAGTCTTAATAGCCATTCTCTGTCTGAAAACAAGATCAATGTAACTAATGACTTTACCAAAGCAGTTTGCTCAGAGTCAGAAGTTTCTAATAAAGCTATAACACCTAAATCTCCTTGCTCTTGCACAGAATGTCCATGTTTCTTCGGGGGAAGATAGTATACCCTCACAAGAGGTGGAAAACTTGCCAAGGAACATTCAAAACCTCTGATAAGCATCTTCTAAACATATCTCTAGCAAATATCATAGGAAGCCAAGGAAAATTAAGAGATATAAATTACAACTTCTAACTAAATTTTCCAAATTTTCCATTTTTTAAATCTCATAGCAGAAACATCCTTAATTATAGTATCTTGGGTAGTCTTGGTGAAAGTTAAAGATTGCACTACATGTTCTAAGTGAGATTTAAACTGACTCATATTCTGAGAAGAAACCTTCACGGTATTTCATTAACTCAAGAAAACAAAAACTTAATCAGCTCTTAGCTCTATCAGCCAGTAATTAGCTCTTAGCAATATAGGGTCCGATATTCAGCCAGTGGTGATCAGCGTTTTGCTGACTTCTGCCAGCCTTTAACACATAAATTCAAAACTGAGCCATGTCAGGGCTTCTGCATTGAATTTCCAGGTATAGGAGCTGGCTAAAACATAGCCAATTCAGTGAGATATTCAGCACAGCCAGCTATGAATAACTGCATAAAGATAGGTCTGCGTTTTATGTGAGTCTATTTATGTGATTATTTCAACCAGTTAAATGCTGACTCCACTCCTAGAATGCCCCCAAAATAACCAGTTTCGGCTTGAGTGCTAACCAGGCATTTTCAATAGCACTCTCAGGTTAAGTGCCACTGAAAATGCCAGGTTAACACCAGAGAGGTGATTTAAATGGCTAGGATCCTCTCCTGGCCATTTAAATAATTTTGAGTATTGGGTCCTCCACAGTCTTTTTAGGTGTATGAGGAGAACCTACAAATAAGACAAAAATAAAAACCTAAATATTGCTATAGCCTAGCATATAACTACCAATCTTAGGGGAATTCAGTTTACATACTTTTATTCTATTAGCAACTTAATTAACAGCTCACCAATACTAAGATGCATGCAGCAGTCCAGCAGCACAAAGGGGTCTAACCAGTCTTTTGCACTGAGTGTCACATATTTGATTAGCTCTCAGTTGGTGAGAGGTCAAATGTGTGTACTCGGTGCAAAGAGCTCCTAGCACTCAGGGATCAAGTCTGATCCCTGGAGACTAGAGTAGGAGACTTGGAGGAACTGATGCAGGCAGAGTGGTATATAGTGGTGGCCTACAGGAACATAGAGTCATCTGAAGGGACAGCATCATTTTGGAGAGACATGAAGTGAACCTGCAGCCAGGATCTGTCTTCCAGGGGATACAATATCCTATCACACCAACAATGTGTCTCCAGCGGAATGTGCCCAGGAGGAAGGGTTAGGACAGCTGTTTTAGTTGGAAATTCAATCATTAGGCATATAGATATCTGGGTGGCTGATGGGCATGAGAATCACTTTGAGAGGCATAATCGAACGGTGCCGGCAAAATAGCTGGCCGGCCATCTTTGGGGCCGGCACCACAAGTGGGCAGAGCCAACCGTATTTTTGAAAAAGATGGCCGGCCATCTTTTTCTTTGCTAATATGGTTGGGCCCGGCCAAATGTCAGATTTCGCCGGATTTGAGATGGCCAGCATCGGATTTTGGCCATAATGGAAAATAATGCCGGCCATCTCAAACCCGGCGAAATCCAAGGCATTTGGTCATGGGAGGAGCCAGCATTTGTAGTGCTCTGGTCCCCCTCACATACCAGGACACCAACCGGGCACCCTAGGGGGCACTTTTAAAAATAATAAAAAACATTAAAATAGCTCCCAGGTGCATAGCTTTCTTACCTTGGGTGCTGAGCCCCCCCAAATCCCCCCCAAAACCCACTCCCCACAACACTACACCATTACCATAGCCCTTAGGGTGGAAGGGGACACCCTACATGTGGGTACAGTGGGTTTTGGGTGGGAGTTTGATGGCTCCCATTACACCACAAGTGTAACAGGTAGGGGGGGGATGGGCCTGGGTCCACCTGTCTGAAGTGCACTGCACCCAATAAAAACTGCTCCAGGGCCTGCATACTGCTGTCATGGAGCTGAGTATGACATTTGAGGCTGGCATACAGGCTGGCAAAAAAATGTTTTTACATTTTTTTTTAGGCCAGAGGGGGTTGGTGACCACTAGGGGAGTAAGGGGAGGTCACCCCCCATTCCCTCCGGTGGTCTTTTGGTCAGTTGGGGCACCTTTTTGAAGCTTGATCATGAAAAAAAAGGGACCCAAGTACAGCACGGTGAAATGCTGTGTCAAGCCTGGCTTTTTTTTTCCCATTATTAGGTGAAGCTGGCCATCTCATGATCACGCCCCAGTCCTGCCCCGACCAACCTTCACTACCCTACCGACACGCCCCCTTGATGTTTTGCTGCCTCCGTGACGGAAGGCAGTTGAACCCGGTCAAAATTGGCTTTCAATAATACCGATTTGGCCGGGTTCAGGAGATCGCTGGCCATCTCCCGATTTGTGTCGGAAGATGGCCGTGGATCTCTTTCAAAAATGAGCTGGTTAGTCATTTGCCTGTTTGGTGCCAAAGTGGTGGACCTCAAACATCTCCTAGATAAGATTTTAAAGACAGTGCTGGGGAAAAGCCAAATGTCTTGGTACATGTGGGTACCAATGACATAGGAAAATGTGGGAGGGATGTTCTGGAAGCCAAATTTAGACCCTTAGGTCAGCAGTTCCCAAACTGTGTGCTGTGGCACCATAGCAAACTTTCAGAGGTGCCACAACATATTTTCCCGCCAAGACACAACTATAACCGGCCTCTCTCTCTCTCTCTCTCTCTCTCTCTCTCTCTCTCTCTCTTGGTGCCAGCATTGAAAGGCCTGTTGTTCTCCGAGGCTGTAGTACTAAGCAACGTGAAGACTGCAGGACCAGTTTCCTGCATGCCCCACTGCTAGCTCTGACAGTGACACCTTCTCTGATGCAAATTTTCTACATCAGAGGGGTGTGACTGGCAGAGCTAGTAATGATGTGTACAGGAAACTGGTCCTGCAGTCTTTACATTAGCTGATGGTTCTGGCCTGCTGCTGATCAGGGAAATCTGCAGAGGGTGAACGGGAGAGGGAAGGGGGTGGGGAGGAAGCAGAGAGAAAGTCATAAGTGATACTGGCTTGGGGAAACGGGCAGAAATACATAGCCAAAGACAGAGAGAAAGAGAGGGGGGATAATGAAAGATGAGGGAGGAGAGAACGGGGTAATGCTGGATGAGGGAGAAGAAACAGTGAGAAAGAGAAGGGATTAATGCTGAATGGGATTAATATGAAGGTTTAGGATGGATGGAAGGGGGAGCAAGAGGGAGGAGAGAGGCTGGATAAAAGTAGGGAGAGAGGGAGGGCAGAGGCTGGATGGAAAAGGGAAAAGAAGGAGGGCATGTGTAGGAATGTAGATGTTGATGGCTGAAGCATGTCACTAATTTGCTTGCCATACAAGCAGCATGGAGCTTGAGCCTTGGGCAGTGGATCTCTTCAGCTGGCAGGTGGAGCTTGGACCTCGGGCAGTGGATCTCTTCAGCTGGCGGGGCTTAGACATCCCTGCCAGCACAGGTAGGACTCAATGCTTTTGGGGGTGGAGGTCTGGGCCTGGGTGGGGGCAGGGGGAGACTTGAGAGGAAATGTGTAGACTAGGGACACGGTGACCTCAGAAAGTTTGGGAACCACTGCCTTAGGTAAAAGGTTGAAATCCAGAACCCCCAGGGTAGCATTTTTAGAATTGCTCCCTGTTCCTCACAGGACCCAAGAGATAGGTAGAGCTCCAGAGTTTCATTGAGACAATGACACAGTGAGGAGGGTTTTAGATGTGTTAGGAAGGGGGCAACATTCTGGAGTAGAGGGATCCTCTTCTGGAAAGATCAAATCCAACTTAACCAGGGTGGAACCAGGCTGCTGGCATCAACATTCAACAAAGAGAGCAGCTTTTAAACTAGAACCAGAGAAGGCTCACAGTTGCTTGAAAGTACATGGTTCAGAACATATCATTGTCTCAGCTGAAGTTATCAAAAATATCTTTTCAACAGAGGCCCTATTTCTCTGGATTGCTGCATTAGGAGCATTAAACATAACCTACTTTCAATACTGACTGGATAAATGTAACATCAGAGCATATTAGGAGATAAAATTCCTAGACAAAATCAAGGACTCCTCTCCTTTTCCTTTGTCTCTTCCTCTTTGTCCCTTTCTTTTTTTGTTTGTTTTATTTTGTTTCTATAAGTGTTTGGGTTTTATTGGTGATCCAGTTTTAATTTTGTGTCACACCTGATGCAGACTTATCATCGAAATATGTTGGGTAGATGACAACTATATGAGATCTTCTGGGTGAACTGCACTGGTTTTTGGAGTCAACACCCTTGGTGTCATTGCTTTTAGATGACTTTTAGGATTTTTAAGATGTATATTTGTATATTTTTGTGCATCCTACAGCAGAATGTACTTCTCTTCCTTTTGGTCTTTCTTGGCATTGTGCATACTTTTATGTAATTTTATTTAAAAAAAAATCGTACATGCATGTAAAAAGGACTTTATAGGAAAAAGAAATCCTTTATACAATGACCCCCTAAATTTCTGTCTATAGACACACAGCTCCATTTTCATAAATGAGACCAATTCTTGCAAACCACAAAATTTATCTTTACAGTTCTACCACTACTGCTACTTTTAATTTCTAAAGTGCTACTAGGCATATGCAGTGCTGTACAGATACACGTATGAGACAGTCTCTGTTCCAGATAAGCCTACATGACAAACAAAAGAATCTATGGGAATGTCTTTTTGATAAAGAGAAGCAGCAAGGCATGAACAAAAGAGCATCACTCTTACACAAAGACCACTATCAGGTGAATTTTCGAAAGAGAAGGGCACCCATCTTCCGACACAAATCGGGAGATGGGCATCCTTCTCGCAAGGTCGCCTAAATCGGCATAATCGAAAGCCAATTTTGGGCACCCTCAACTGCTTTCCGTCACGGAGATGACCAAAGTTCAAGGGGGCGTGTCGGCATTGTAGCGAAGGTGGGTCTGGGGCATGCTTAGGAGATGGGCGTCCCTGACGAACACTTGGGCGACTTTACTTGGTCCATTTTTTTTCATGACCAAGCATCAAAAAGGTGCCCTAACTGACCAGATGACCACCGGAGGGAATCGGGGATGACTTCCCTTTACTCCCCCAGTTGTCACTAACCCCCTCCCACCCTCAAAAAAATCTTTAAAAATACTTTTTTGCCAGCCTCAAATGCCATACTCAGGTCCATCGCAGCAGTATGCAGGTACCTGGAGCAGTTGTAGTGGGTGCAGTGTACTTCAGGCAGGTGGGCCCAGGTCCATCCCCCCCTACCTGTTACACTTGTGGTGATAAATGTGAGCCCTCCAAAACCCACCATAAACCCACTGTACCCACATCTAGGTGCCCCCCTTCATCCCTAAGGGCTATGGTAGTGGTGAACAGTTGTGGGTTTGGGAGGCTCAGCACCCAAAGTAAGGGAGCTATGCACCTGGGACCTTTTCTGAAGTCCACTGCAGTGCCCCCTAGGGTGCCCGGTTGGTGTCCTGGCATGTTAGGGGGACCAGTGCATTACGAATGCTGGCTCCTCCCATGACCAAATGGCTTGGATTTGATCGTTTTTCAGATGGGCGTCCTCGGTTTCCTTTATTGCCGAAAACTGAGGACGACCATCTCAAAAATGACCTAAGGATAACCATCTCTAAGGTCGACCTAAATTTCATGATTTGGGCATCCACGACTGTATTATCGAAACAAAAGATGGACGCCCATCTTGTTTCGATAATACCGGTTTCCCCGCCCCTTCGTGGGGCCATCCTGCGAGGACGCCCTCATGAAAACTTGGGTGCCCCATTCGAATATGCCCCTCTATGTATTGCAAGAATGAAGTGTAAAAGGAAGTAGGGAAGTGTTGGGGGGGGGGGGGTTAAATAAATTATGGGTGATGATGGCAGCAAAAACTTGGTGGCAGTAAACATTTTTGTTTCTTTTTATTTCAGGGGGGGTTATATTTTTTTCACCCCTCATAGAGCAAAATCTTAGAAATACAGGTCATTGGGCATGTGAAGGGTAATTCTATGACTGGACACCTGCATTTATATGCCCCTTGTGTGTGTAAATGTACAGAGTACTATTATTTATGCACATAAGTGCAACCTGATCTGCACAAGTGCCAGTAGGTTGCCTAAATGCTATTTTGTAACATTGCGAGTAAGTGGTACAGCACATAAATGCAAGGGAACAGGGCCGGTCTTAGCAAGTGCGGGGCCCTATGCAGACCAATTTGATGGGGCCCCACCCTAGCCCTGCCCCCACCCTAACTCCGCCCCCACCCTAGCTCCAGGGCCCGCCACCCCTCCCTCCGAGCTCCAAGGCCCCCAGCTCCAGGGCTTGTCGATCCTGCAGTCAGTGCCAACTGAAAGCCATGTCTTTTTCACAAACACAGATACACCCTAATCCACTATAGAATAAGTAATCATAAACTTTCTATTTAGACAAAAAATAAAATGAAACCCTAAGATGCCAGACTCTGCATACAATGCAACACCACAGAAACAGAAAATGTCCCCTAGTACTGTGCAAAATATAAAGACAGCAGATGTAAATTTGAAAAAAACTAACAAATACCAATCACCACTTTACAAATTAACAAATAGAAATAAAACAAATATAGAAAATAAAATACCATTTTATTGAACTAATATATTTAACTTTCAGAGGCCAAAACATCCTTCCTCAGGTCAATACAGTATAGTACTGTTACAGTATCCTATCCTGACCTGAGGAAGGGGGTTTTGTTCTCCAAAAGTTAGCCAAAATGTATTAAAATTAGTCCAATAAAAAGATTACCTTGTTTGCATGTTCTATTATAAACATTTATTAACATATCTACAATACTACTTTATCCTAAAGCAAAAAAATGTAAATATATATTTTATTTACAGTTTGTTGTCTCTGGTTTCTGCTTTCCTCATCTTCTTTTCACTGTCTTCCTTCCATCCAGCATCTGTTTTCGATCTCTCTGCCATCCAGTGTCTGCCCTCTCTGCTGTCCCCTCCATCCAATGTCTGCCCTCTCTTCCTGCCCCTTCCATCCACATCTGCCCTCTATCTCTGCCCCTTCCATCCACCATCTGCCCCTGTCTGCCCTCTCTCTCTCCCTCATCCATTCACTGTCTGCCCTTTCTATCCCTTCCATCCACTGTCTGCCCTTTCTCTCTGCTCCTTCAATCCACCATTTGCCCTCCCTCTCCCATCCATCCAGGGTTTGCCCTCCCTCTTGCTCCCCCATCCAGGATCTGCCCCTCTCTCTGCCCCTTTTTTCAGCCCCCATTTCCAGCCCCACTATCCCACCAGTCCCCCATTTCAGCCCCAGCCCTTTTCTCCCACCAGTCCCGAGCTTCAGCCCCCCCAGCCACTTCTCCCTGTCCCCTTTTCAGCCCCCAGTCCCCCGTTTCAGCCCTGCCCCTTTTCAGTCTCCCAGCCTCTTATCCCACCTAACCTCCTTTTCAGCCCCCAGTTCCAGCCCCCTTCATCCACATGCCTTGTATTAGGGCCCCCCTTTTCAGAACCATTCTCCCACCTGACCCACGCATACCCCATTTTCCCACCAGCCCCAGGCGTGGCCCCCATTTTCCCATATTGCCCCTTCTCAGACCCAGTCCCCTTCTCCCATCCAAGAACCCCAGTCCCCTCCCCACCCGTCCCCTTCAACCATCCAAGAACCCCCTCTCCACCTCAGTCCCCTTCTCCATCCAAGAACCCCAGGTCTCCTCCCCACCCGTCCCCTTCTCCCATCTGAGAACCCCCTCCCCAGTCTCTCCCATCCAAGAACCCCAGTCCCCTCCCCACCCATCCCCTTCAAGCATCCAAGAACCCCCACCCCATCCCCTTCTCCCATCCTTGAACCCCCTCCCCACCTCAGTCCCCTTCTCCCATTCAAGAACCCCAGTCCTCTCCCCACCCGTCCCCTTCTCCCATCCGAGAACCCCCTCCCCAGTCTCTCCCATCCAAAAACCCCAGTCCCCTCCCCACCCGTCCCCTTCAAGCATCCAAGAACCCCTCCCCATCCCCTTCTCCCATCCTTGAACCCCCTCCCCACCTCAGTCCCCTTCTCCCATTCAAGAAACCCCAGTCCTCTCCCCACCCGTCCCCTTCTCCCATCCGAGAACCCCCTCCCCAGTCTCTCCCATCCAAGAACCCCCGTCCCCTCCCCACCCGTCCCCTTCAAACTATCCAAGAACCCCCTCCCCACCCCCTTCTGCTTCTCCCATCCATGAACCCCCTCCCCACCTCAGTCTCCTTCCCATTTGAGAACCCCCTCCCAACCCCACCCTTCCCCCACCTGATAGCCCCACACCCTTCTCCCATCTGAGTCCCTCACCACCTACCAGCTCCATTCTCCTGCCGCCCAGGCCCACCACCCTCACTGCCTTTTAAAAAAACCCAATTTGAAGCGCTGGAGTACCAGCCAGCAGCGCCTCGCGTCTGCCCTTCTACTAAAAATCTCTTCGACGACGTCATTGGGCCTTTTCCACATTGAGTCCCACCCGCCCTCACGGTAATTGGAAGTTACCTCAGAGGAGGGTGGGACTCAATGTGGGAAGGCCCAATGACGTCATCGAAGAGATTTTTAGTAGAAGGGCAGACGCGAGGCGCTGCTGGCTGGTACTCCAGCGCTTCAAATTGGGTTTTTAAAGGCAGGACAGGACGAGCAGCGCCAGGAGCGGACTCGGAGCACCCCCCCCCCACCACCACCTGCTGACATCTGGGGCGGACCGCCCCCACCACGTCGCCGTCGCACGTTGTTGAACTTGGGAGGGAGGGAGAGTGGTGCTCGGGTGGGCGGGGCGGGGCGACCTGAGGTGCGGGGCCCCCCTGAGCGTGAGGCCCTATGCAACCGCCTCGGTCACCTCGCCTTAAGACCGGCCCTGCAAGGGAATATACACATAGGTGGGACATAAGAGTGTCTCTCACTTAATTTGGGTAACTTATAGAATATTGTAAGTTACCCACATCCCTGCCACATTTACACACCAACAGTTAAGTCTGTTCTGTAGCTGGTGTAACTGCAGGCATGTAAATAAAAGATGCCAATACTGGATGACACTAGTATTCTATAATAGAATCTGGGTGCCCAGGTGCTGTCATAGAATATGTTCTCACCATGCAGCATCAGGACACCTACAGGGAGGCACCCAGTTATAGAATTGCTTCCAAGAGGATAATTTTATAAGCCATGTGTACTCTTATAAAGTAGATCACACTTAAAAAGTATACACAGTGAAAGCCAATGTGAATTTATACAGCAGGCATGCTCAGAAGTGGAGTTTGGGCAGATCATAGGTAGAGACACAATTTACGCATGTACTTTATAAAATATAAACGTACATTTACACCTGCTCTCAGGTAAGTGTCATGTCCATACCTTCAATCTAGGTGCAATTTCTTAGTGGTCATTATTATTCGGAAAATGATCTACCTACTCCGATTCATCAAGAAATAAATTATATGCAATTCAGTAAGAAGTTAAAAACCTTTCATTTGATAAATTTTAGATTGTTTTTATGTTGTTCTCTTCTATTTTATCATTTCTCACCTTGGTGAGTTTTGAATTGTAAACGGCCTGGAACCTTTTGTTGGGATCAGCACGGTCTATAAATCATGATTTAGATTAGATGAGCGCCAAGCACTATTCTATAAACAGTGCTCCAAATTGTGAGCTGTTTATAGAATACTGCTTAGTGCCAGGATACATGCCCAACTTTGGGCTCAAGGATTTACACCACCTGAAACCTGGTGTAATTCCTCGTACCAAAATTAAGCATATTCTATAACACTGTGCACAAATTCTAGGAATGCCCATGATCCACTCATGTCTGTCCAATGGCCATACCCCCTTTTTGGATCCACGTGGAAAAATGTACACATGCTGCTTATTTAGCACAGACAGTTTAAGGAATGGTGGGGATTTGTTTGTTTGTTTAGCATTCAAAGTCTGTATTACAGTTTTTTTAATTATTTATTTATTATGACATTTGTATCCTCCATTATCCCAAACAGAGTTCAGGTTCAATGTGGCTTACAATCCAATTATAAACAGGCACTATCTCTGTCCCTAGAGGGCTCATAAGCTAGCAGTTAAGGGACTATTCTAAAGCTTACCATACCATCAGTTTACAGCAGAGTCATAGAAAACCTCAGTTTAGAATTTAATTCCTTCCCACCCAGCTCTGACATGATCTCTGATTTATAGGCCTTTAAACCAATTAGGAGGCTAGAAAGTTAATTAGCTCTTAGAAATAGTCAACTTAGGAATAGAGGGGAACCTAGAAATAATAATACAAATAATTTAAATAATTTAAGAAAACTTAAATATTAGCATAGCCTAGAATATAACTAACCATTGTAGGGGACTCGTTCAATATTAGCACAGCCTAGAATATAACTAACAATTGTAGGAGACTTCAGTCTACAAATTCCGACACCATTAGCAACTTAATTAAGAAATTATCAATAGTAATATGCAGGCAGCAGTCCAGCAGCAAGACTTTTGCACTGAATGTCAAATGTTTGATTATATCCCAGTTAGTGAGAGGTCATTTGTGCGTACTCGGTGCAAAGAGTTCCTAGCACTCAGAGAATGGGTCTGATCCCTGGAGGATAAAGTAGCAGAGTAAGAGGACCTGAGGCAGACAGAAAGGTATATAGAGGAGGCCTAAAGGGACACAGTAGAGAAGTCCCATCTCCAGTCTGACAACCTCTGTGCTGCCATGGAGGAGAAAGGTTACCTGAAGGGAGAGCATCACCTTGGAGAGGCAGGAACTGTCTGGACCTGCCCCCAGGGGATGCAATATCCTCTCACATTGAGGATATATCTCCAGGGGCTTCTGTCCAGGACAGAATTGTTAAGACGGACGTATTGGAGATTCAATCATTAGGCATGTAGATAGTTGGGTGGCTGGTGGACATCAGGTTACCACCAGGTTAGCGTAGGAGACCTTACTGCCTCCTAAATAGGAGGCGGCAAGAGCTCTCCCAGGAAATCACTGTGTTTAGCTTACTGCATGGCCATTTCCTTTAAAAAAAAGAAAACCTTTTACCGCAGAGGTAAAAGGGAGCCCCGGTGCAGGAAGTACTCTTTTTGTAGAGTAGGTGCAGGTGTCTTCAGGTACTTTTTTCCTTTGGCAATTTTCATTGTGAAAGTATGTAGTATCAATGCAGGCAGTGTGTGAAATTGCATTCTTAAATAATGACACTAGAGCAAATGGAATGTGAAATGCATTGCAAAGGCATTGAAAGAACCAGCATGAAGGCAAGCTGCTTCTCCATAGGAAGTTACATCAAACAAGACTAGAGAGAAGAAAGAAGAAGCAGAACCATATAAATTATTATCCTTCATTTATCTACTTAATTATTTCTTTTAAAATATTTATTTCACATTATAGAAGCATTTATTTATTTATTCACATGATATAGCATTTTACTTATCAAATAGTCATTCAAATTGTTTACAAAACATATAAAACATCTAGAACAAAGAAATAAGAACAGTCAGGACAAGAAACATAAAAAAATAACAGAATAATCAACTAACCTAAATGTCTTTCATAATAGCTATAAGCTTACATAGAAATTGATGGTAGATAAAGATCATATGGTCCATCTAGTCTGCCCAGCCATACCATCTAATAATCTCTACTATTTCTTCCTCTCCTTTAGAGATCCTATATGCCTTTTCCATGCTTTCTTGAATTCACATACAGTCTTTGTCTCCACCATGTCCACCGGCAGGCAGTTCTGCCCACTGTTTCCATAAAGAAGCATTTCCACAGATTATTCCCAACTCTATCTCCTTTACCGTCATTCTATGCACTCTTGTTCCAGAACTTCCTTTCAACTGAAAGATTCAATCGGAGCAATTCTTGATCCATACCCTTCTAACAGAGAACAAGTAGGAAGAGAAAAATAAAGAAGAGGATGGCTTTCTGAGCTGATCACAAATGAAACTCAGGAATAATAATATAGTGCTACCTTAATGCAACACTTTGGCATTTGCCATTCTGGAAATGGTAGCACAATCACATGGGATTGGAAACGATATGAAAGATTACCACATGGCAGCCTTTTTCCTTTGTAGCAGGGCAGAATCATACAGTGCCTTCATTAATGCACTTGAGTGTGAGGCAATATTGACATTAGTGTTTGCGAAAGGCTGATTCATGGCTAAATAGCAACACAGAAAGGAAACTATGCAAGACAACAGGTACCACAATGGAAATTGCAGTGGAAATTGGAAGTAGCCCAGTAGCCAGTGTGATTGAGTTTCTATCACAAAGTAACAGATTTTAAGTGTTGATTTGTTTATGTATGTTTTTATTTTGTAAGCTGCTCAGTTTTAAACAGGTTAAAAATGTTAAAAATAAATAAAATAAAAAGTACAGCTATATCAAATGCATAACTCTTATCCCTTAGACTTAAAAGCAACACAGCCAGCTGAAAGAAAAAACTTGCATGAAATCAAGCCTAGACACTCACTCACTTATCATGGACTGAACAAAAAGGATCATAGGATGTAAATGTACATTTAAAATTAAGTATTATACTGAAGGCACAGTTGAAAAGTTCAAAGCCCAAAATGAAGAGAACTGCAAAGAGACTTTTGATCCACAGTTAAGTACTCAACTCTCAGAACATTGTTAGTGTAGCAGCAGGAAAGGAAATGAAGTTAAACATTTGGATATGAAAACATCGTTCCTACATATCAAACCAAACTAAATGAGTCATTTGCTAATAGTTAGTGTGTGCTGTTAGCCCTGCAGCAGATAGCATGCACTAATGCCATTGGTGTGTACAACCATTAGTAAAAGACCCCTAACTGAAGAAATATACTTGAAACAGCCACTAGAATTCAAAGATACAGAAAAATAAAAAACAGACCACATATGCAAACTAGAAAATAGCATATATGAGCTCATGCAAACTGCCAGAGCATAATAAAATAAACATTATCAAAATAGAAAATGTGTCAAGAAGTAAAGCAGACCCAAGTTTACATTTAAAAAGCTGGACAGCAGATGGATTATTGTATTAGAATATTGAGTAAGTATTCAAAGCCACATATGTGTCCAGCATCGGGAACTGGCTGCATAAGAGTTTTTGTTTGAATTTGTCAGTGTCAAGCCTCTTAAGACTTGTTAACTGTAAAGCCTCAATATCTTGAAGTATAATCTGGGCACACCAGTACACACCTGAAGTCTCTATTATTTTCTGAAGTTTTTTTTATTGAATAAATCACAGATAATTTACTCACAGTCAGATGTTCAAAAGTGTTGCCTCAGGGCACAGAGACTCCATAATTCTGAGAGCTGTATCAGTGGTTGGAGGTAGAAATCTGAGGAGAGGCAGCTTTATTGCAGAGGTGAGAGAATAGTTAAGTAGGCAGAAATAGCTCAGAGCTGGGTGACTGGAGAGTGCAATATCTCATCAGGAAGATATACTCAAGGTAAAAAACCAAGTTCATTCCCAGGAGTTTTAGCAGGACAAGTGCTGTCTGAAGCAAGATGGAGAATGCCTCATGGAGACAGAGACAGGGAGGTCAAGAAGGCTCACACAAGCCCAGGGAGGAGGGGGTAAAGACCAATCTGGACAGAGCCTGCCACCAGGTGGCAAGGGTGGTCCTAGGGGACAGCCCTCGATTGGAGGGAAAGGTCGTACCTGGCTGACCTCTCAGGGCAGAGATAGTAAGAATGACCAGGAAATGATAGCAGGTAGACAAAGGAGCCAAGCTTGGCTGAGAAAGAGAAGAGATCTAGGCAGCAGCACAACCAACAGTAACAGTTCTCATTCAAACAGGCAAGTGTGGCTGCATTGCCTGTGAACTACATTACACACAATGCCTTGCTCACGTATCTTTGCAGTGAGAACTGCAGCAACAAAAATCCTCAGAAATGAGAATAACAGCAAAGGCATTAAACACATTTTAGGGTCACATTATAAACTACTGCAAGGCTGTCAGAGGACAGAACAGTCAGTATAACGTTTGACTATATGGTCATAATTTTAGAAGCATCCCCATGTTTAAGTGGCAGCACATAAGTGTCTATAGAGGCCCTGAAATTTAAATACCATTTCAGAACAGGGGCCATTCAGATGTGGGGAAACTGAGTACATCTTCATAGCAAGGGGGCAAGGGGAGGGGAGTGAGAGGGAGTGGTCTAGGCAGGAAAACAATATACATGTATACTCTCTATTTTACACAGGAAATCACATCTGCATTGGAAAACCTGGACACTGGAATTTACACCTGTTGCTGTAGGGACAGATGTAAATCCCAACATTTTGGTACCTGCCATGCCAACACTTTCCTTCCCCCCAATCAAGTCCCCACTCTGATTACAGCTTCCCTAACATCTCCCAGCATTCCCAATCTCATCCTAATATCATCTGAAAGCAAATCCCCCATCCCCGCAAAGAGAACCTTTCTCATATCATCCTACAGCACCCTTTGAGCAAATTCAGCCTCTCCCAACATCACCCTCATCATATTCAATCCTTCCTGACATCTCCCAACAGCAAATCCCAGCAAATTCACCTCAGGATGGCATCACCTGACAGCAGGGTCAACCCTGCCCACTCTTCTACCAGCAAAAACATACCTTCTAGAGCCCCTCACCAAATGGAAGAGGCCCCCGTGTATGGGCACAAGTCCAATAAATGGCAGCCTCACCAGAACTCCCCCCCCCCCCCCCACACACACACACCTGGTCCCCATGGTTCTCAAAAATGAATCTTGGCTTGCAGCTTCCCCCATCCTTTATCCCCTTAACCCAGTCCCTGGGCTTACCAGAGTGTCACTGGTGTCGTGGGGCAGGAATGATGCCCACTCAGTCCTACTTTGTGTTCTCCAGGCTCTAAAAATGGTTGCCAAGACTATAAGTGGAAATATTGTGGTATTACCACTAGGGGTCATGCTTCCATTTGCAAGCCTGACCCCTATCAGTAATACTGTGGTATTACTGCTAGAGGTCTCAGCAGCTATTTTTAAAGCCCAGAGGACCTGAAGCAGGAGCAAATGGGCATCGCTCCTGCCCCATTAGACATCAGGGTCCCCCAATAAGCTTGGGAACTGGGCCAGGTTTGAGGGGTGGGAGACATGCGGACCAAGCCCTATTTTGCAGGTCCTTGGGCCCCAGGATAGGGTGAATTCTGGTGAGGATGCCAGATATTGGGCTCATCCTCATACATGGGGACCTCCACCACCAGGGGGCACTCTAGAGGGGATATCTCTGTTGGTAGGAAGTGGACAGGGTTGGTCTGAGGTTCTCTTTATTGGAGGGTGCTGTTGGATGTAGTTGATGCAGGTTGAATTTGCTGGAGGTGCTTTCAGGTGATGTCAGAAGGGATCAAATTTGCAGAGGGCTGCTGTCAGGTGATGTTGAGATGGGTCAAATGTACTGATGGAGGAGGTATTGGGACAATTGGCATTGGTATACAGGCTGTCATTGCTGGGATTAGGGTCTTATGTAGAAAGCACAGTGGTTTTAAAAAGCTGCTCCCTCCCACATCTATAGTGGGGGGAGGTATATGTTTTTCCCCATATCCAGTTTTCTAAAATTGCTGATCCTTCTGGATGTAGAGGGGCTTGGACATGCAACCCTGCTCCTAGTTTACAATAGGCTTTATGTTTGGCAGAACCTCATGTAAAATAGTGTTGGAATTTCACAAATTCTGAGTTGGACATATGAGTTCCTTTCTAAAATCTGCTTCTACATGTTTATTCTAGGACAAGATTAGGTGTGGTCTGGGGTGGGGTCTAAAGTTATATGGAGAGGAATGATATTCAGCCACTCTCTAGATAACGTATCCACTTATGTATGACTTCAAAAATAGTAGGGATCATTTTATATGGAAAAATTATCTGTACAAAGTAATGCAAACATTTTCAGGTAACACACTTAAATAATAGCTGACTCAAAAGTTCTTACATAAGTTTGATGAATATTGACCCCTATGTTCTCGACTTGAAGATATGTTTTGAACAAAAAATGGAATAACTGAAATAATACAAGAATTAAACCAAAATGCATAGTCAAAAGACCTAATGGACTAGATTCTATATATCTCGCCTAAAAACCCAGCACCAAAATGACATACTTGTGCGCTAAATTTAGGATTACTTTATAGATTAAGCCTAAATTTCTGCTCAGTTTATAGAATACACTGAGCGCCCATCTGCATTACTAAATTTAGTAGTGGGCAGTTACGCCAAGTAAAACTTGGTGTAAACACTGATATCTAAATTATGTGCGGACCGCGTGTATTCTATAACCACACACATACAGTGGTGGAAATAAGTATTTGATCCCTTGCTGATTTTGTAAGTTTGCCCACTGACAAAGACATGAGCAGCCCATAATTGAAAGGTAGGTTATTAGTAACAGTGAGAGATAGCACATCACAAATTAAATCCGGAAAATCACATTGTGGAAGGTATATGAATTTATTTGCATTCTGCAGAGGGAAATAAGTATTTAATCCCTCTGGCAAACAAGACCTAATACTTGGTGGCAAAACCCTTGTTGGCAAGCACAGCGGTCAGACGTCTTCTGTAGTTGATGATGAGGTTTGCACACATGTCAGGAGGAATTTTGGTCCACTCCTCTTTGCAGATCATCTCTAAATCATTAAGAGTTCTGGGCTGTCGCTTGGCAACTCGCAGCTTCAGCTCCCTCCATAAGTTTTCAATGGGATTAAGGTCTGGTGACTGGCTAGGCCACTCCATGACCCTAATGTGCTTCTTCATGAGCCACTCCTTTGTTGCCTTGGCTGTATGTTTTGGGTCATTGTCGTGCTGGAAGACCCAGCCACGACCCATTTTTAAGGCCCTGGCGGAGGGAAGGAGGTTGTCACTCAGAATTGTACGGTACATGGCCCCATCCATTCTCCCATTGATGCGGTGAAGTAGTCCTGTGCCCTTAGCAGAGAAACACCCCCAAAACATAACATTTCCACCTCCATGCTTGACAGTGGGGACGGTGTTCTTTGGGTCATAGGCAGCATTTCTCTTCCTCCAAACACGGCGAGTTGAGTTCATGCCAAAGAGCTCAATTTTTGTCTCATCTGACCACAGCACCTTCTCCCAATCACTCTCGGCATCATCCAGGTGTTCACTGGCAAACTTCAGACGGGCCATCACATGTGCCTTCCGGAGCAGGGGGACCTTGCGGGCACTGCAGGATTGCAATCCGTTATGTCGTAATGTGTTACCAATGGTTTTCGTGGTGACAGTGGTCCCAGCTGCCTTGAGATCATTGACAAGTTCCCCCCTTGTAGATGTAGGCTGATTTCTAACCTTCCTCATGATCAAGGATACCCCACGAGGTGAGATTTTGCGTGGAGCCCCAGATCTTTGTCGATTGACAGTCATTTTGTACTTCTTCCATTTTCTTACTATGGCACCAACAGTTGTCTCCTTCTCGCCCAGCGTCTTACTGATGGTTTTGTAGCCCATTCCAGCCTTGTGCAGGTGTATGATCTTGTCCCTGACATCCTTAGACAGCTCCTTGCTCTTGGCCATTTTGTAGAGGTTAGAGTCTGACTGATTCACTGAGTCTGTGGACAGGTGTCTTTCATACAGGTGACCATTGCCGACAGCTGTCTGTCATGCAGGTAACGAGTTGATTTGGAGCATCTACCTGGTCTGTAGGGGCCAGATCTCTTACTGGTTGGTGGGGGATCAAATACTTATTTCCCTCTGCAGAATGCAAATAAATTCATATACTTTCCACAATGTGATTTTCCGGATTTAATTTGTGATGTGCTATCTCTCACTGTTACCAATAACCTACCCTTCAATTATGGGCTGCTCATGTCTTTGTCAGTGGGCAAACTTACAAAATCAGCAAGGGATCAAATACTTATTTCCACCACTGTAGATTTTAGAACCACCCACGACCTTCCCATTCCATGCCCAGGGAGGAGCTGTTAATGGGCAAGGCCTTCTCCTCCCCCTTCCACCTTGACCCATCACCAAACAGTGCATATGTATGTTTTCTCCACCTCTGTGCTGCTGTCACTGTGCTCTCTGCAGTGGCACAACAAGTGGTAGCTAGAGAGTCACAGGAGGCCAATATTGGCGAACAGGTACCACAGGAGATATCTGAAGGGGAACAGATAGAGGCACCCTCAGCTGTGAACTCCCCCCCCCCCTCCAGAAGTATTTGCAGTTAGGGACAGGGAGACTGATGAGAGTCCTGAAGAGCCATAGGCCACTCGCAGAGAGGAAGTGCACCAGCAGAGGCAGCAGGTGATAAAGCTGGCCACAAGACTCTTAGCTAAGACCCAAGCTGAAACTGCAGACACAAACTGGACCTAATGCACCAGGTACCTTTTGCTGGTGGGGGTCCCTGACCCCCGCCAGTCGAATTCTCCTTCAGCACCGGTCTCCGAGTCCAGCGCGTTCGCTGATCTGGATTCTGTTTCTGTGAGTCCTGATGTCCTGCACATCCTTACATGCAGGACGTCAGGACTCACAGAAACAGAATCCAGATCAGCAATGCGCCGGACTCAGAGACCAGCGCTGAAGAGGACTTCGGCTGGCGGGGGTTGGGGACCCCTGCCAGCAAAGGTACCTGACTTCGGCGGCAAGGGAGGGTTGGCGGGGGCGAGAGGGGGGGTCGCATGTGGCGGGAGAGGGTCAGCAGTGGGGGGGGGGGTGAAAGCAGGGGGACCAGGGCTAAATCTGCGGAGGCCCATGCCCCCATAGCCCCACCTAGCTACACCCCAGGTGTGGCTTGGGGGGCTCACAGGTGCAGATATGGGCAAGGCCCTGGGGAGGTAAGACACAGAGGAGGCAAGGAAGGGGAACAAGGTTAAGACTGAGGCAAACAGACAAATGGTAAGACAGTACTCAGCAACTCTTTCTCAATAACCAACACTCCTAGCTCTCCACTCTCCAACTCCATAGAATCGCAAATGGGTCAAAAGACAAGTTAGCTCTTACCCTAAACGCTTTTAAAGCTGGTCTCTATGCGGACAGTTTTTCCCACCCGTAAGAAATCGTTTTGCTATCCGTTGTGGGCTGTCCATTCCCTAAGACCGCCCAAGTCATGCCCATGTCATGCCTATGAAACACCCCCTCTGGGAACGTTCAGTTTTAGATGTACTGGTGTTTTCGACTGGGTTTTTCTTTTTGTTTGATTATACACTTTGGACGTTTTTCTGTGAGAAAAATGTATATCTGCCTTTTATGCCACTTTTTTTGGACGTTTTTCTCTTTTGAAAATGATCCCCTATGTTTTTTTTTGGGGGGGGGGGGGGGTTGCTTGTCCTTTGTATCGACTGTTAGTTCATTTTCTGATATTTCTGCTATTTTTCTTGAGGAGATTCTACTTATTCCTTCAAATAAGATGAAAAATACTGCAGACCTGTTTCAGATTCATGTCTCATATTGCTCTCAAGTATACTAGAACAAGCTCATCCTGAAACAGAGATGAGGGTTGGCAAACTAATTACTGATTATGGCTTTCTACTAGACTACAGTAACATATTTATGGCTATCTTTCAAGAGCTATAAATATGGAAATCTTGACATGAATAATGCCAGTGAATTAGGAAGCAAAAAACAGTTAATGGAAAACTGAAAAAAAATAAAATAAAATAAAACACAGATCTGCCTTTAGCACTACTGTTCCTAATGGAGAAGAAATGATACCAGATAAAGTATATTATTATATAATTAAATTGCACAAACAATAGCTAAAGCTTTTAATGGCATAATATTGCCAAAAAGGTTTCACTTTTATTTTTAATGACAAAGCTCTAAAACTCCCTCCTACTTAAGCACATTAGATTCTAAACCCTGATAAAGCATGCAGTAAATTGTAAGAAATGAACCACTTACTTAGGTTCACTGTTTATAAATTGTTAAAGAATGTTTTTTCAAGTGTTCGTGCAAGTGTCTAAAGACCAGAAATGTTTACAAATCATCTGAAATGTATATAAAACCAACAGAACTTGAACAGAGCATTCACATCTGGGTTTGGGTCATTGCTTGTATCCAAATCATTACTGACCACATAGAATCTGCAAAGTCTATCAGCTAAATATTAGCAATGTTATTCTGTATATTGGTGTATAGATACATATATACATTATACATGGCTGCCTGCAGTAAGGGCACAGTGCAGTCTTCATTTTAATTTTAAACCCAAGCAGTTTGGAAACTGGTTTTATGCTGCTTTCCGCTCTGACGATAAAGGGCAACCTTCGAAAGCTAATCAAGAAATGTATTAAGTTACGGCCAATAAAAAAGGTATCATCTTATTTTCTTTTCCGTGTTTTATTTTGTTTGATTTCTATTGATTACCTTTAAAAGTGGACTAGCAGGGCTACAGCACCTCTCTACTCATGCTGCTTTTGAAATGCTAAATCTATATGGAAGGTATTTTACATTTGTGAGGGCCTCACTGAAAAGAACCCTTAAACTTATAAGAAACTATTAACCTTGCCTAGTTCTAGAGTTTTCTTTCCCTGGCTGGAGTAAAACCAGAAACAGAGGCAGTTCTGCTTGCTGTGGGACTCAATGCGTACAGTATGCAGATAGCTAATGGCAAAACCTGGGGTGAATTAGCACATCACTTCATAGCTGGTCCCTGATGCTTCCAGAGCTGGTTGATGCAATCAGAAACACTTCTGGGGGGTGGGGGGAGAAAGAGTGAAGCTATTAGTAGAAGATGTGTTTAAGTGGTGTGTGCTTACAATGTAGCCATTCCCTGGTGCTGATGTACACTTGATTGTGACAGAATGTAAACACTGCGGCATGAGCCTGGATAGCAAGCACACACCTCAGTTATTATATGGATGGTATTGCAGACCACTTGCATGCTGAGGGAGTAAAATGACTTTCTGTTCCTATACATGCATCTTTACCTGCAGGCATAGGTGCCAGGATTTAATATAATTGGTTACTTCAGGAATAAATCAGATTCAAAACTGGGTGCAGGTCAATAGATTGAAATTAAACCCAGATAAGATTTGGGTTCTATGGTTTAAGAATCATGGTGTCACAATACCTTCTTCTCTTACTCTATCCATAAGGTTCTTTCAGTGGAGTTGGAGGCTAGAGTCTTAGGAGTTAATCTTGACTCCACCTCATTGTATGATTCTCATATCAATCATTTATGGAAAAAAAAACTTTGGATAAATTGAGACAACTGCGCCTGCTAAGAGCTCTACTCTGGTTCAAATGTTAATATTACCCCATTTGGACTACTGCAATGTCCTTTTTTGGGGCATTAGCTCAAAGAATTCTAACAAATTACAACTTGTTCAAAATACGGCAGCCAGATTGATTTTCAAACTTACGGCCCGGTTTACTAAGGTGTGCTAGTGTTTTTAGCTCATGCTAAAAATTAGCGTGCACTAATGCTAGACACACCCATAGCATTACCATGTGCTAAGTCTTTAGCGCGGCTTAGTAAACAGGGCCCTAAGAGGCCATTTCACTAAACCACGTAGGTGCCTACACATGCCCAACGCACGTCGATTTGGAGTTACTGCCCGGCTACCATGTGGTCCTTGCGGTAATTTCATTTTTGATGTGCGTCTGCTACATGCGCAGGAAAATAATTTTTCTTTTCTGGCGTGCAGCAGAAACTGGGCGGTAATCATCATTCTATATGCATAGACGATTACTGCACAATTAACGCATGAGACCTTACAGCTAAGTCAATGGCTGGCGGTAAGGTCTCAGATCCAAAATGAGTGCACAACAATTTTTTGCCGCACGTCCATTTTTGGCAAAAGATTTTTTTAATAAAGGTCTTTTTTATAGGCACACTGAAAAATGGATCTGTGTGAGCCCAAAGCATGTGCCTACACTAGCACAGCCCATTTTCAAGTGCACCTTAGTAAAAGGACCCCTTAGTGAATACAGCAGTGTCTCATGGCTTCCTGTTAAGGGTAGAATTAACTTTAAAGCTGCATATTTGCTTTTGCAGATACTATATGGATTTACTTCTGAATTGCTTATTAAAACACTCTCAGTTTCTCTCTTTGGATTTTCATCTCGGCTATGAGACCAATTGACCTTGTGACTGTCTTGTTTTAGGAGTGTTGGATTTTTAAAACCGTTAATTCTATTCTTTTTAACTATGGCAATTTCACTCTGGAACTCTTTTTCCAAGCATATTAAATTAGAAAGAAATTATTTTTTAGGAAAAAAGTTAAAATGTTGTTTCTCAATAAAGTTATTAACTAGATCGATGTGATTGATATTTTCTGCCTGATTTTATATTATTTTTATTTTTTTGTACTTTGTTTTTTGTATTTGTTAATAATTTGAGCTACTGTACATTAAACCATAAAAAGGGGAAACAGCAGTTAATAAGAATTGATTTGATTTGAGCAGCCCCAATATTCTATGCTGTATTATATTAAATTTGGAGAACACCTGCTTTCCTGACCCAGCTACTGCTTCCACCTCCTTCTGCAGCAGACAGGCTGCAGGAGGAAAAGCCAGCTGCTGCAGCCTATTAGCTGGTTGTTTCTGACTGGTGGGCTGTAGTAAGAAGGTTGGATAAAAACAGGATATAGGATGACATCAAAAAGCTGAAGCCAATTAGGTTAACCTTTGTTTCCCCTCCCCCATTCAGCCGCCATCTCCTATTTATTTTTATTTATTTATTTATTTATTAGGATTTATTTACCGCCTTTTTGAAGGAATTCACTCATAGCAGTGTACAGTAAGAATAGATCAAAAATAAGCAATAGGCAGTTACAGAAGTAAAAAAATATTCAAATAACAATACAAAGTATGGCATAGTATACTACTTTCAAAAATTCAAAAGACTGCTTAGAGCAATAATTTCAGAAACGGTATTGATTATGCACTTTCATTAAATGTCACTTATTGTATTTTTAAACAAAATAGCCTCATAAGCCCAGGGTACCATTAGTTTGGACACAACTTGAATTGGCTTTCATCATTGGCCCCCTGCAGAGCAAAACAACTCCAAAATGGAGAAAAAAGATCTGCAGTAAAAAACGGAGGAGTTCAAATGTGACCTTCCCTTACTGCCCCGCCCTTGCAGAAACAGGAAATTACATCAGAGGAGGGTGGGAAACAGCGAGGGAAGGCGCAAAGCAGCCTGCTTCCTTCACAGATGCTGCCGATTCAAAGATTTTAAAAATGCATGCAGGGCGGCAGAAACTCACCATTGCCCCTGGTGGCTTGTTTTTGTGTTTTCACACAAGGAGAGCCATGCGTGCCCAAAACTTTGCATTAAAGTTCTGAGCTCTGAGAGAGCAGGTCATCTTGGCACCATTAGATGATGTTATCAACTTGTTTGCCTTATTAATTCTGCTGTCCATAAAAATACATCTGTTACAAGTAGGCAACATTGATTTTTCCACATGTGAAACACACTTTACATGTGGAATGCTTTACAATATTATCCTTTAATAATACACAATATACCGTAGAATTAAAAATCCTATATAATAATTTGCACCTCCAACGTTCTACGTCTGGATGCCTGGGTTCATAACACAATTCCCATTGGTCTGCCCTCGCATCAGAACGTGATGACGTCAGAGGGCGGATGAATGAGAGGAAAGCGAAACCAGCACCAGCCACCAAAAGAACATTGGAGGTGAGGATTCAATCGAGGGAGAATCACCCCCCCCCCCCTCCCTCCCCCCCTGTCCTCCGAATTCCAGCCCGCCCCCTCCCTCCCTCCCCTCCCCTGCGAGTTTTCATGCCCCCCCTGTCTTTGGAGTTCCACACCCTGGCGCCTCCCTCCCTCTCTCTCTCTCAGTGGCAGCCCGACCTGCGTTGGCCTCCCTTTTCTCATGGTCCTGCACCTGCCCCTCGCCTTCCTGTGTGCCGGCTGTAATTTAAAAGTTCTTACCTCAGTGTACGCTGGCAGCAGTGAAAGCACGCACGGCGCTTCAGCCTGCCTTTCCTTCTGTTTCAGCTCTGCCTCTGGTCCCGCCCTTCCAGAAACAGAAAATGAGGACTGGACCAGAGGCACAGCTGAGACAGAAGGGAAGGCAGGCTGAAGCGCCGTGCCTGCTCGACTTACACTGCTGCCGCCGGACCACGAGGTAACAATTTTTAAATTACAGCCGGCACACAGGAAGGCGAGGGGCATGCGCAGGACTGCGAGAAGAGGGCGGCCAAAGCAGGTCGGGCTACCATTGAGAGAGAGAGAGGGAGGGAGGCACGGGGGTCTGGAACTCCGAAGACAGGGGGGCATGGAACTCGCAGGGGAGGGGAGGGAGGGGGCATGGAACTCCGAGGGAAGGGGGGCCTAGAACTCAGAGGGGAGGAGAGGGAGAGAGGGAGGAGGCATGGGCCTCGGATGGAAGGGGGGCCTGGGACTCGGAGGGGAGGAGAGGGAGGGAGGGAAGGAGGGGGTCATGGAACTCAGAGCCAGTATGTGATAATGAGCGCTAAGTCAAACTGAGAATGACCACGAGGCAGCAACTCGCGCCACAACTATCTGTTGACATTCTGAATACATTGGGCAAGCGCAGATCTCGCAAGACAACTCGCCGCTGACGTCCCAATACAGCTGGCAGGTTTTACAAGACTATTGAATAGATGTTGACAGGCTGCAGTCATGTTATAATATAGTTTCTCAGACTCTATCAACTGAAAAATAGGGGGCTCTCTCTCACACACACATGCACTCTCTGTGTCACACATACACACTCACTCTCTCTCTCTCTCTCTCACACACTCTATCTCTCACACAAACTTTCT
Organism: Microcaecilia unicolor; assembly: GCF_901765095.1. Classification (NCBI taxonomy): domain Eukaryota; kingdom Metazoa; phylum Chordata; class Amphibia; order Gymnophiona; family Siphonopidae; genus Microcaecilia; species Microcaecilia unicolor. Next base: position 545,140,252 of record NC_044032.1, on the reverse strand, counting down.
CTATCAAACACACACACTCTCTCTCACATACACACTCTCTCTAAAATATACACACTCTGTCTCTCACACTCTCTCTGTGTCTCACTCTACACACACACACTCTCTATAACACGCACTGTCTCTCTCTCACACACATTCTCTCTGTCTCACACACACTCTCTGTCACAGACACCCTCTATCATACACACTCACTCTCTGTCTCTCACATACACTCTGACACACTCTCTCTCTATCACACTCTATCTCTCTGTCACACATACACACTCTCTCTCACACACACACACAGTCTCTCTATCTCTCTCTGTCTCACACACACTCTCACACACACATACACTCTGTCTCTCACACACTCTCTCTCACACACACAAACACACACACACACTCTGTCTCTCTCTTTCACTCATTCTCTCTCTCACACACACACACTCAGTCTCTCACACACACTTTTTCTCTCACCCACACACTCTCTCTCAAACATACACACTCCGAGGAAAACCTTGCTAGCGCCCGTTTCATTTGTGTGAGAAACGGGCCTGTTTTACTAGTAATATATAATTGGCATTAGACTGAAAAACAGTATATTGTGTAATATTAAGTGACGTTAGATTAACTGCTACATTATTATATATTATTGAGCCAATTGAAGATTCTTATAAAATTACCATCACATAACTATCAATGTATCTTACAGGGCAAATATTTTTCAGATTATTTTCTTTTCTTCCCCTAGAAAATCATTTTGATTGGCCATGCACAGTTGTATCCATCAGAGCTGGTGGTAAGAGGGTAGAACAAACAAGAGGGGTGCTAGCCTAGTGGCTGTGCTGCACACTGTTATGTTGAAATTCTCCAGTGCAGTCTTTGTGCCTAGCCTTCTGCATCCCAGGTCAGCTGGTTATCCCATGATTTCTTGAACACAGTTACAGTTCTGTCTCTACCATCTTTCTTCAGAGATCATTGCATGTATCTACCTCTTTTTCTATGAAGAAATATTTTCTGAAGTTGTCTCTGAATCTACCTTCTTGGAGCTTCGTTCTCTAACCTTTTGCTGTATAGCATACTTTCTTGTGCATAAGCTTTAACATACTTGTGGATTAGTCTGTGTTAACATAGAAACACAGAAAATGACATCAGATAAAGGCCATACCGATGATCCAGTCTGACCATTCAGATCCGCTATCTCTTCTTCCCCCTAACAGATCCTACATGTCTGTCCCATGCTTTCTTGAATTCAGATAGAGTCCTCCTCTCCACCACCTCCACTGAGAGGTTGTTCCATGCATTCACTACCCTTTCCATAAAGAAGTATTTCCTTAGATTACTTTTGAGTCTATCCCCCTTCAACTTCATCTTATGCCCTCTCGTTCCATAGCTTCCTTTTAGTTGAAAGAGATCTGCCTCCTCTACATTTGTGCAGTGAAGATATTTAAATGTCTCAATCATATCTCCTCTCTCTAGTCTTTGTTCTACTGTATACATATTGAGATATATGAGTCTGTCTCTATGGGTCCTCTTTCTAAGGCGCACTAACAGATTTAGCGCACGCTAAATGATAAGATGCTTATAGGAATATAATGGGTGTTTTATCATTTAGCGCGTGCTAAATCCATTAGCACACCTATATGCTTTACGATGAAGACTACTGACTCTTTTAGTAGCTGCCCTCTGGACCGACTCCATCCTTAATATTTCCTCTTAGGCTAGGAATCAACCTAGTTTAGAAGATCTCCATCCAAAATCAAGCACTTCTTTCCATAATTAATGAACTACTCCTTACAGAGTCAACCAGTTCATTTCTGATGTTAAAAATGTTCCCTAAAAAGGGCCTTATTCTATAAAGTTTATGCTTCTAAATTTACACTCCTATAGTCTATGCGCCAGAACAGATTATGCATCTAATTTAGGAGCATAAATTTAGGAGCATAACCTTTATAGAAAAAGGCCCTAACCCCCGGATTCTATAATAGTGTGTCTAGATTTATGCATGATTCTGCATGTAAATCTAGGAGTATTTTATAACTATGTGTGGAAATTAATTGCTTTAACTGTTGGAATGTAATTGTATTTTACATGCATTGCCTGTCACCTAGTATTTCTCTGTGATTACTCTGTGACCTCTGATGTGAATTACTTAGAGAGGTCACACAGCTATGCAACTTCCTGTGGGGGTTACACACAGCAGATGCAGCAGATGCAGCACATGGAGCACATGGAGCTCATGATCTCTCCTAACCTGAGAGGATCTATGGTGGTGTGAGCATCCATTACCATCTAAGCACATGGAAGGAGCTGATAAGACAAATGTATAGTAATATGTATATATAAGCCTGTCTGATTATAATCTAACTACAAACTGTGAGTAAACAGATGTTTTGTTACTTCAACTTTAAAGTGACTCAGCAGTGAATTATTCAGGGGTGAATGAGAGAGAGATGAAGAAAGAAATTAACATTTCTAAAGCTGAAGCTGTGTGTACTAAAATCTGCTAATTATTTACTACAAATAATCCAACAAAAGGGTTATGGGCCCAGGGCTCAGGAATTGAAAAAGAAGAGAAATATTACCAGGCAGAAAAAAAGGCCACATTTTTTTCTCTTAAGTTTTAAAGGAAAGATTCAGTCTGTCTCTCTCTCCCCCCACACAGCAGACAGAAGGCTAAGAAAATGGCTGAGGGAAGAAATTCACCATTTTTCTATTCTCTCAAGGTGCCTAGATTAACTGAGTTTAATTATCGGCAGTGGGAATTAAGATTCATATGTCTCCTTCGAGCAAAAAGATTAGATATATGCTTAGACCAAGACAGAACAGCTGAAAATATGGCTGAATGGGACAATGCAAACTATTATGTGAAGTGCATGCTTTTGGAAGCTCTCTCAGAGAAACAAGCCATATTAGTGGAGGGAAAAGATACACCAAAGGACATTTTATATAAACTGAGAACTATGTATGCAACTACATATGCAAAGCAGCAACCAATTTGGTTGGCAGAGTTGAATGAAACCAAATTAAGGGATAAAAGTAAATGTAATGATCACATTATGTATCTTATGTCTTCATTTCAAAAGTTAGAACTTTCTGGAATTACCATGTGTGATGCATTGAAAAGAGCATTTCTTTTTACCTCACTATCAAAGAAGTTTGATGTTTTTAGGTCTGTAAATGAGGCCATTGAAGGGCAATCTTTTGAACAGACAACATCAAAACTAAGGCAGGAATGCATAATAAATGATTCTGAGGAGATGTGTTCTCAAAGCAAGTCAGAGAGAAATGAAACAAATTTCTTGGCAAAGAACAGAGGAAGGCGGAGCTATGGGAAAACTCCACCCAAGGGCAAGCTGATTTGCTACTCATGTGGAAAGGAGGGACATGTATCTAAATGGTGTAAGGAAACACAAAACACTCCCTCTAGCTCACCTAAGCCAATGGAACTAAAGAATTTTCAAACCAGGAAATGTATGAAGGACAAAGATAAACATAAGGGTTTTCTAATGGCAGAAAAATCTTTGACTATGGTAAATAATAATTCAAATGAAAGTACTTGGATTTTGGATTCAGGGAGCACATGCCATTTAACCAATTGTAAGGATTTCTTTCAGGAAATGTGTCCAGAGGAAGGTATTCTTAAAACTGCAAACGCAGGGACTGCTAAGATCCAAGCAAAAGGTATTGGATTCTTAAAATGCAAAGTGTCTAATGAAGTTAAAGAAATTCCTGTAAGTGATGTCTTGTATATTCCCCAAGCAGTTTGTAATATGCTTAGTGTATCTACATTAGATAAGAAGGGATTTGCGATTCATTTTGAAAACAGTAAGTGCACAATCTCTAAAAATGATGAAGTGTATGCTGAAGCTTTTATGCATAATGATGTTTATAAGCTGAACATTTCAGGTGAAGCCTCACATATGGTGCAAGTAAGGAAGAATGATGGTAAATGTAGTCTGGAAATCTGGCACCGCCGCCTGGGACATCGTGATTCTAAGGTGATCCAGGATCTTTACAGTAAGCAACTGGCCACCGGCATTCAGATAAGTGCAGATGCTGGTAAAATGGAGAAATGCATAGACTGTGTTACTCAAAAAGGTGTGAGACCCTCATTTCCTGCATACACAGGAAATAGGAGTAATAAAGTGCTGGACTTAATACACAGTGACTTATGTGGACCGTTTAATATCCCATCATTGGGAAATAACAGATTTGTGCTAATATTCTTGGATGATTTCTCTAGATATTGTGTGGCCTATTTGCTGAAAGAGAAAAGTCAAGTCACAGACATGCTGAAGAAATACGTAGCCATGGTGAGCAATAAATTTGAAAGAAAACCAAAGGTTCTTCAGACCGACAATGGTGGTGAGTTCACTTCACAAAGCATGCGCACATTTATAGAACAAGAAGGCATTCAACATATCACAACAGTAGCTTATACACCAGAGCAAAATTCTGTTGCAGAGAGAAAATTTAGGTCACTTGTGGAAATGACCAGATGTATGCTGTCAGATAGCAATCTCCCTAAAAGACTATGGGGGGAAGCCATTCTCACAGCAGTGTACCTACAAAACAGAATGCCAACTAAAGGCGCTCAGCGCACACCACATGAGACATGGCATGGTAGGAAGCCAAACCTGTCACACATAAGAACATTTGGAAGTACAGCATATGCTCATATACCAAAGCAAAGAAGGCATAAGCTGGATTCCACAACAGAAAGGGGCATTTTAGTTGGCTATACTCCAGGACACAAAGGATATAGAATTTTAAATCTGAAAACTGGCATTGTTGGCATAAGACATGTTACATATTTTGATGAAAACAAAAGGGTTGATAAAGGCTGGATTATCCCAGATGAGCCTTATCATCCAGAATATGAAACTAGAACCATAATAGACATGCCAGTGTATATAAATGCCATACCAAGGCAGATGTCTGAAAGCAACTCATCTGTATCTAACGAGGAACAGGCAGAGGAAACAGACACAGAAAGGATCATTGAAGAAGACAGTACAGTTGGAGAAGGGGAATCAATTGGAGAAGTACTCTCAGATTTTGAGGATGCGGAAAGGTCAGACCAACCTGTTGTCAGACGCTCATCCAGGGAAAACAAAGGTGTTCCACCCCCAAGACTGTCTTACCTAACAAAGTCAGCAGAAGCTCAAGAGCCCTTAACATGGGATGAGATTGAGAAAATGCCAGCAGAAGAAGCTGCTGAATGGCATAAAGCTGCACAGGAAGAAATTGATGCATTGGATAAAAATAATACTTGGATTCTTACAAAATTACCTCCTGGCAAGAAAGCTATAGGATGCAAATGGGTATTCAAGTTAAAAAGGAATGCACAAGGAAAAGTGGAAAGGTATAAAGCCAGATTAGTCGCAAAGGGATATCTTCAAAAATATGGAGAAGATTTTGATGAAGTGTTTGCACCTGTAGTGAAACACACGACAATCAGAACACTTCTGAGCATTGCAGTCTCAAAAGGCATGCAAGTCAAACACATTGATGTGAAAACAGCGTTTCTTCATGGAGAAATAACTGAAGACTTGTACATGGAACAACCAACAGGTTTCATAAATACAAAACAAAGACAGCTAGTGTGTAAATTAAACAAAGGTCTTTATGGATTAAAGCAAAGTGAAAAATGTTGGAATGAAAAATTGCATGAAATATTGACAAATTTAGGATTTAAGCAAGGTGAAGCAGATAAATGCTTGTACACTAGGTGCACAAATGGACAATATGCATACATTTTAGCTTTTGTTGATGATCTGCTCATTGCAAGCAAAAGTGAGCAAGAGTACAAGGACATTGTAAAATGTTTAAACCTCAATGTTGAGATAAAAGAACTTGGTAATGTGTCATACTATCTTGGTATAGAAATTGAGAAACAAAATGATGGTTCTTATCTTCTAAGCCAGAAGCAGAAAATGAATGAGCTTATTGAAAGTTTAGGTATGCAAGATGCCCAAGTTGTAAGCACTCCCATGATCACTGATTTTCTGAAGGATGAAACAGTAAGAGAACCTTTACCAGATAACATCCAATATAGATCAGCCATAGGTAAGCTTTTATATCTAGCTACCACATACAGGGCTGATATAGCAAATGCAGTAGGAATTTTGAGCAGAAGGGTCAGCTCACCTACCAAATCAGATTGGACTGCAGTTAAAAGGATGGTAAGGTATTTAAAGGGTACCATTGATTGTAAATTAAAGATTTCAGCCAATAGTAATCCAAAACTAATATGTTACTGTGATTCAGATTGGGCAGGGGATCATTCTGATTATAAATCCACAAGTGGATATGTGTTTATGTATGGAAATGTACAAATTTCATGGGCCAGTCATAAACAAAGTATTGTGAGTTTGTCTTCTACAGAAGCTGAATATGTGGCCGTATCGGAAGCGTGCAGAGAACTGATGTGGATTGAAAAACTTATGCTGGATTTTGGAATAGCTGAACAGAGACCAATCCAGATAATGGAAGATAATCAGAGCTGCATCCGACTGTCACAGAATGACAAGGTTCAGTCACGCACCAAGCACATCGCAACGAAATACCACAACGTGCGAGAGTTGGCAAAAGAAGGGGTCATCAGTCTACAATATTGTCACACCAGTGAGATGACAGCTGACATCATGACCAAACCGTTACCCAGAGAACATTTTGTGAATCTGCGTATAAAGCTTGGACTTTGTATGAATAAATAATTGCATGACAGTTATGCATGAGAAGGGGTTTGTTGGAATGTAATTGTATTTTACATGCATTGCCTGTCACCTAGTATTTCTCTGTGATTACTCTGTGACCTCTGATGTGAATTACTTAGAGAGGTCACACAGCTATGCAACTTCCTGTGGGGGTTACACACAGCAGATGCAGCAGATGCAGCACATGGAGCACATGGAGCTCATGATCTCTCCTAACCTGAGAGGATCTATGGTGGTGTGAGCATCCATTACCATCTAAGCACATGGAAGGAGCTGATAAGACAAATGTATAGTAATATGTATATATAAGCCTGTCTGATTATAATCTAACTACAAACTGTGAGTAAACAGATGTTTTGTTACTTCAACTTTAAAGTGACTCAGCAGTGAATTATTCAGGGGTGAATGAGAGAGAGATGAAGAAAGAAATTAACATTTCTAAAGCTGAAGCTGTGTGTACTAAAATCTGCTAATTATTTACTACAAATAATCCAACATTAACAAACTGTAAAGCATTGTTAACAGCTCTTAACAAGCACTAATGAGTACTAATTGGCAAAAATTAGAATTTACGTGCGTATGTTGCTAAGCGTATTCTGTAATGTACTGTGTATAAATTCTAACGTGCACAGGCAAAAGGGAGCATGGTTAAGGGCATGGAAATGTGTTCCAAAATCTATGTGCATCATTATAAAATATGGGTTAGTGCGCGTAAATCAATGCGCAGGGATTTACACCAGCTTTTCATTGACGTAAATGGACGCATGTAGATTCAGTCCCATAAACTATACCTAAGCATATTCTAAATACCATACGTAGATTTATGTATTTGTTACCTGGATTGGCCACTTTTGGAAACAGGATGCTGGTCTTGATGGACCTTTGGTCTTTCCCAGTATGGCAATGCTTATGTACTTAACTGTGTGTTGGACTGAATTGCTGCTAATTTAGATATTTGAATAATCTCTAAGAGAGTTGCATGTGATCAATGCGATTCCCATTGAACTCCTGACACAGCCCAATAGTGTGTGAAACGTGGCCACATTGGGTGATTATTATGTGAGACTCCCTATTTTGAATAAGAGAGTCTTTCCTATCCTACAAAAAGTGTGATCTGCTCTTCTTCCTGCTCTGCATGATATCTGCAGATCATCTATCTTCTCTTTGAAACAACCAGAAACTGTACCTGGTAATTTTATTGTGTTGCTCTCAGATTAGAAAATACTAAAGGAAGACAATGCTACTATACTATATGACTATCTGCAGTGTATACAAGAACAGCATTTGCCTCTGTTCATTTGCCAGCTGAATCATCAAACATATAAATGGCAAGTGACCGACTCACCTGCAAATGCGCAGTAGAGGCTTCCCTCTCTGTCCCGCCCTCGCATTAAGACGTGATGACGTCAGAGGGCGGAACAGAGAGGGAAACGGAGTCAGACTGTCGGACGCTGCCGCTGGAGCCTGGAAACGAACATTGCGCGCACCAACCTCCACCCTCCTCCTCATCCCCGCCGCCACTCCTGCCCCCCTCCGTATCGGGCCCCCTGCACTGACCTGACAGCGCCTCTCACCTCCATGTGGAAGCGCTGCAGGCAGCAGCAGAGCGATCTGCTGCTGCCTGCAGCGCTTTCACACGGAGGAGAGGCGCTGTCAGGTCAGTGCAGGGGACCCGGCTTGGAGGGGGAGGGAGCGGCGGCGAGGAGGGTAGCTGGAAATCTCGCCCGTTTTAACGGGATTAACGGCTAGTTCCTTTATAGAATGAAGTTATGGGGATTTATGCTTGCAGTGGTGAGTAATAATATATACAGCCTATGTGAAAATGTTGGTGATTCAGTGCTACAGAGTTGGGAATGAAGGGAAATAATTCCTGCCTCCGATATTATACCACTGATCAGTGGCGTAGCCAAGGGTGGGCCCGCGTGGGCCCAGGCCCACCCACTTTGGGCTCAGGCACACCCAGTAGCAGCACACCTATGATGTGGCTGGCAGGAATCCCCAAACCCCATCATCCGAAAACTCCCAACAACTGTCCCGCCTGCATACCTTGTAAATAGCAGATCTTTGCCTGCAGTGAGTTGTGACTGATGCATAGTGCTCGCACCGGCCCCACAGCCTTCCCTCTGATGTATTCCCGCCTATGCGGAATCAGGAATTTGCATCAGAGGGAAGGCTATGGGGCCAATATGAGCAGGTGTATTAGTTACTGCTCACTGCTGGTGAAAATCTATTTAAAAGGTATGCAAGGGGGGGGAGGATGTTTGAGAGATCATATGGCATGCAAGTGAGAGAGGGAGAGACCAAATCACTTTTGGGACAAGGCGGAGTTCTTCTGCCCACCCATCTTGGGCTCAGGTCCACCCAAAATTAGGTGTCTGGCTATGCCCCTGCCACTGATGCCTCTATTAAGTGCCGTATGGATTAGCTGCCTCTTCAATTGGGGGGGGGGGGGGTAGATGCATGCTTAAAATTGGTGCCAAGGGGGATCAGAAGGGGTTGGAGTGAGTCAGATAACTCTCTTAGAGGTGCGGGTTGTGATGGGGGGGGGGTTGCTTTGTTTAGGTAGCAGCCACAGCTACCAATCTAATTTAAAAAATTGTCCCGAAACAAAAATTTATAAAAAAACAATTCAAAAATAAGGAAAAAGAAAAAAACCTGCAAATGATAAAGGAAATTAAACAAAATGATAATTTTTTCTACCCTTGTGAAACACCACTGATTATCAATATTCTACCTCCTTCTCAGGCCCATAACCAGGGCAGAGTGAACTAGCAGCTTTTGTAAATCTTTCTTTCATATCATTTATTAATTTAGTTAGTTAGTTATAAAAAAATATATACCCTCTCCTTCACAATGCAAAATGCCAATCAAGATGGTGTGCAATCATAAAACATTAAAAATCCCGGTTAATATAACATCAAGAAAACAGCAGCGCTTTCACTGCCAGACTCCTCCTCTCCCACCCACCACCCCAGTTTATCAGGCAACTTATTCCACTCCAACACAGTCTTTATTCTAAATGCCTTCTTTCTCCATATCTCCTTTCTTATAACATCTGCATTAGGAAGTGCCAAAAGATCATTTTAGTGCCTTGATGTTTATTTTTAAATTTATGATTATTGATTTTCTGTACCAGATTTTTTTTTATGGAAGAGCAAAACATACACAATTGGATCAACATTATTCCAGCCAGACGTACAAAGAAATCACATACTGGAAAAGCATACTGAAGTGCTTTATCTGTTGCCCCTATTAAGGGCCCTGTTTACTAAGCTGTGCTGGAGGCGCGCTAGCATTTTTACTGCTCGCTAATTTTTTAGTGTGCACTAACAATGCTAGTGCACCCTAGTAAACAGGGTCCTAAGTTTTTTTGCAGAAAGAGACCTGGAGTTAGATCAGTGAGGTTAGAAGCAAGGATGTCATATTTAAGGTTTTGCTTCTCTTCTTGTGACTTTAGGCAAGTCACTTTGCCCTCCATGTGCCAAAGTAGATGGAAAGGGACCTACTGTTGTACCTTGCCTTGAGCTCACATTTGAGTAATTAAATCCAAATTGTGCCAGTCATAATATAGTTTAGGAAGGGGGGGGGGATTTGATATACTATCTTTCTGTGGTTACAACCAAAGTGGTTCACATATCAAATACAGGTACTAATTTGTGCCTGAGGCAATGGAGAGTTATGTGACTTGCCCAGAGCCAAAAGGAGCTGCAGTGGGAACAGTTCCCTTGGTTCTCAGACTACTGCACTAAACATGAGGCTACTCCTCCACTCCATGGAGAACTAGCACTTACTTCTCAGTTTGATCCTTTTCTGGAACAGCAATAGAGAAGGAAAGCATAATGTTTCATATATTTCCTTGCAGAGAAGTGATGAACTGATAGAGATAATGGCACATGACGTTTGTGTGAAAAACATTCAGGAAATTAAAAAGACAAAGTACTTTTTCTCTTAATATTGACTCTACACCAGACATTTTTCACAGAAATGGTCAGAGTAAATTTGAGAGACTGAAATCATATACTCTGGGTTAGGAGTGAGGTTCATTAACATCATAGTATACACAAAAATAACCCTATTTATTTATGGGAGGTATCATAGCATGGGCAGGGAAAGGACACAATAGCATTATCCGGCTAGCACATTCACATTTCCTCAGCCCAATTGGTCAATGTGGACAAATAGGAGAGAGTTAGTACTCCCATATTAATATTTTTGCTGGTCCCATGTGCTAATGGAAAAATTACTGTGGGACAGGCAAAAAATTTTTTAAAAAAAGCCTTATTTTTATAGCTGCAGTAAAAATGGACTTAGGGCATGAGAAAGTCCTACATTAGGATGTACTAAGCTAATTTTATACTGCAGATTAATCAAAGGGCCCCATAGTTTGTCATATTGGCAATAATCTTATTAAGCAATTTCTGCATATAAAGCAAGTTTTGCATTTATCAAATGATTACTAAAAAATTATGTGGCAGTCTGAACACACACAGTATTTTATACCACATTCAGATCATGTGTTGTATATCTCAGTAGGGGAGGGGAAGGCATTGTAAAGTGGAGCTTAGCGAGTAAAATGTAATAATACTTTTGGATTGTTCAATAACAATTTGATAATGAATGTAAATGTTGGGCAGACTGGATGAACCATAGAGGTCTTTATCTGCTGTCATTTACTATGGGGCCCTTTTACTATGCCTCGTTAAAATGTAGCCGGCACTGTTGTTAGCACTTGGGTTTCCCACATGCTGCCGCCATTTTTAACGTGGCTGTAAAATGGCCACAATTTCATTTGTGCCATTAATGGCCACGCACTAATTTTCTAATTAGTATGTGGCCATATTCATGAGAGAGATTTGCATGCACTGCCTCCACTGCATGCAAATCTATTCATGAATATTCATTGTGGGTATCCTGAAAACCATACTGGCTGGGGTGCCTCCAAGACCAGGTTTGGGAACCACTGGTCTATGCAGTAAAAGTCCAGTGCTAACTGCTAAGTTCAGGGTGAGATGGGGACCGGGTAGGGTATGGGTGGAGATTGGGCATGGACTATACATTGCAGTCAGCGCACCCTAATGTTTCTACTGCGGTTAAGATGTATTTAATTAAGAAGGCATTTGGGGATGCTGTGATCAACAGTGATGGGGTGCTGCGGATTCATTGGCCCACAGTATTACAACCTTACTAAAAACTTGAGCTGATTATTATTTTCACTCCTTATATTGTATGACTGGTTATTTTCCCATCTCTTACTGGTGTTCCTTTCCTTTTTGTATGTTTATTATTAAATTTTAAACCTCCAAAAACGCCTAGCCACCCGCCTGGGGCTACCCAACAGCCACTTAGAGGGTCTATCAACAGCACAGCTGAGGTCCACCTGCATCTGCCACTTGTGCTCTGCACTAGCACCCTCCTTCCATCGACTGGGTCACAACTGCCTCTGGGTAAGTCTCCTGCTCTCAAATTATCCCCAGTGATTTCTAGGTTACTGGAGGCCCCACTCCAAGTGGTCCCACAGTTCCCAGAGAGCACTCACAAACCCAACACACAAACCACCAGGATTCTTTATTAGTCTAGACAAGCAGAGACAATAAACTAAAAGGAATGTGCAATCAGCAGAACAATAACAGGTAACTCAAATATGGATCAATTATAACACTAACTAAACATTCGTATACTAACTAAGTTGTACCTGGGAAGATCAGGACATATAACTGTTCACAGCATATCACTGCAGATCTTTTCTCTGTAACAACTTTAAGCAGAAACATGTACCACCTGCTGGCCAAACTAGAGAAATACACTTCAAGAATTAATTAAGGCAGTTTTACAGGTTTACAAAACCCACTATTCTGTCACACCTCTCTCCTTAAGAGAGAGAGAGACCCCTGGACTGTGGCTTCTACAGACTGCTGATTGGGTCTCGACAGTCCAGTGTCAGGGTGGTTGTGGCTCTTCCTTTCTAGAGAGGCCATCAGCGCTACCATGTTCACTGCCTTTCTGGTGCTGTATGGTGAAGATGTACATTTGCAGGGATAGGTGCCACTGGAGTAGCTTCCCATTCTCTCCTCTCTTCCGGCAGATCAATGGACTGCGTTGATAGTAGTTCCGCCCATACAGATAGGGTTGTAATTTCTTGAGGGCCCACACTAATGCCAGACACCCATTTTCAATAGTGGCATAGGCTACCTCTCTGTCAAGGAGCTTGCGACTCAGATGCACAATGCGATGCTCCTCCCCTCTGCTATTCACTTGTCCTAGTACAGCGTCAGTGCCATATGCCGAGGCATCGATCTGTACCACAAATCTTTGCTGGTAATCAGGTGCAACTAGTATTGGATCAGTAGCTAATGATGTCTTTAATTTTTGGAAGGCTGCAGCACATTCTGGTGACCGGGTAAAATTCAGAGTAGTCTCTTTTTCGTCAAATCAGTCAGGGGTTTGGTTATAGTGCTGTAGTGAGGTACAAACTTTCTGTAATACCCCGCTGTTCCAAGGAAGGCCAACACTTGCTTTTTAGTTTAGGGAGTGGGCCAATTTTGTATAGCTTCCACCTTAGCTGGTTCAGGCTTCAGCTGTCCACCTCCCATTCTGTGCCCTAAATATTGCACTTCTGCCATCCCCATATGGCATTTGCTGGGTTTTATAGTCAGGCAGGCCTCCCTGATCCAGTCCAGTACTCCACTCAAATGGATCAAGTGGTCACAGTGATAACATCAAGATAAGCCCTAGCATGCTCCTGGAGTCCAGCTATAATATAATTCAACAAGGATAGAAATGTACCAAGGGCATTTTTCACTCCAAAAGGCATCAAAGTAAATTCATACAGACCAAATGGGGTAATAAATGCTGATAGCTCCTGAGCAGCGGCTGTTAGAGAAATCTGCCAGTACCCTCGGCTAAGGTCCATTGTAGTCAAGTACTGGGCCCCAGCTAAATGGTCTAATAACTAGTCCGTCTGGGGCATCGGATAGGGGTCAGAAGCGGGTTGTGCCATCTTTCTTGGGAATGAGAACTACAGGAGAAGCCCAGGGACTATGAGACTTCATTATAATACCTAGGGCTAGCACCTCATCAATCTCTGCTTCATTTGCCTCTCCACCTCAGCAGATATTCGATAGGCACTCTGTTTCAGCAGGTCATGGTCAGCTGTGTTTACATTGTGATTAGCCAAACAGGTAATTCCTGGTTAGTAGAAAACCCATCAGCATACTTTTGCAATACTGCTTCTAACTGCTGTCTCTGGTTGGGGGTTAATTGCACTCTCACTACAATTTGTTGTATAGATCCCTCTGGCAATGTCTCTGCTAGGAAGTCAGATATGGGTTCACTATTCTAACACTCTTCTGGTGGGCTACACACAGCTAGTACCATGGCTGTGTGATTTACATAGGCTTTTAACATATTTACATGAAAGGTACGCTGCTTTCTGTCTTGAGAGTCTATAGATATAACATAATTTGTATCATTCATGCAGCTTATGACCTTGTAAGGTCCCGCCCAGTTAGCCTGAAGTTTATTTTGATGAACTGGGACTAAAACAAGTACATGCTGGCCCTCATAAAACTCTCTATTTTGAGCTTTATTATCATACTATAGCCATCAGCACACTGCTAATCTCCTAAAACTACCAAAAAACTAACACAACCAAAAAAAAAAACTGAACAGGAAAGGGACCCTGTTGCTGCTGCACTTGTTCACTGTGCTCTGTGTCAGTGGCGTTCCTAGCCTTGACGACACCCGGGGCGGATCGCCGATGCGCCCCCCCCCCCCCCCGGGTGCAGCGCCCACCCCGGCGAAATGACACCCTCCCGGGTGTACACCGCTGGGGGGTGCCACGGCGCGCGCCTGTCGGCTGCGAGTTCGCTACGCTAAATTCTCTCGTTTGCTGGTTCACTGCAGCTCCCTCCCTCTGCCCCAGAACAGGAAGTAACCTGTTCTGGGGCAGAGGGAGGGAGCTGCAGCGAACAAGAGAATTTAGCGTAGCAAACTCACAGCCGACAGGCGCGTGCCATGGCATCCCCCAGCGGCGTGCACCCGGGGCGGACCTCCCCCACAGCCCCCCCCCCCCCCTTGGTACGCCACTGCTCTGTGTCTGGAGGTTAAAGATAAAAAAAAGACACTGAGCCAGTCAGTGGATGGTGACCCTCATGCCACACACTGAGCCTGACAATATTACCACTCTGCCACCAAAAAAGAAGGACAAAGGTCTGTCATGAAATGTCTAGCCACCCACCTGGGGCTACCCGTGACCACATAGAGGGTCTATCCCCAGAACAGCTCAGGTTTGCCTGCACCTGCTGCTAGCACCCTCCTCCCACCGACTGGGTCACAACTGCCTCTGGGTAAGTCCCCCCCACTCAAATTATCCCCAGTGATTTCTAGATTACTGGAGGCCACACAAACCTAACACACAAACCACCAGGATTCTGTATCAGTCAATAAACTAAAAGGAATGTTTATTGTCTGAAAAACTGAACAGTGAAACAGAAAAAGTGCAATCAGCAGAACAATAACAGGTAACTGAAATATGGATCAATTATAACACTAACTAAACATTTGTATACTAATTAGTACCTGGGAAGATCGGGACACATAACTATTCACGGAGCCTCAGCAAAGAAATCCTACTCTCTTTTCTTCCTGGCTAAGACTGAAGACAAAACCAGTAACTTTTGGGTAACTTCAAACTCTAGGCCAATCAGAGCCCAGAACAACAAGTTTAAAAAAAAAAAACCTGGCCACATCACTACAGGTCTTTTCTCTAACAGCTTTAAGCATAATCATGCACCACCTGCTTGCCAAACTAGAGAAATACACTTCAAGAATTAAGTAAGGCAGCTTTACAGGCTTAAAAACACACCGTTCTGTCACAGCAATATATTACATTTTAAATTAACCATAAACCGTAGTGTATGTATGGTAATTATCAAATGTGCAGTTAACACAATCCCACAAATATAAACACCCCGGATTACACCCTTCCCATCTCAGATAGCCTGAAAATCCTCAGCGTACAATCGACCGAAACCTTACACTTGAGAGCCAAGTGAAATCTACAACTAAGAAAATGTTCCACTCAGTGTGGAAACTCAAACGACTGAAACCATTCCTCCCTAGGGAAACATTTTGTAATTTGATACAAACAATGGTACTAAGCCATGCTGACTACTGCAACGGAATCTATGCAGGATGCAAAGAACAACTCATTAAAAAACTGCAGACCGCTGAAAATATGACAGCCAGGCACATATTTGGAAAAATGTGATTCGAAAGCGCCAAACTCCTCCAAGAAAAACTGCACTGGCTCCCTATAAAAGAATGTATAGCTTTCAAAATCTGCACCCTGGTTCACAGAATTATCTACGGCAAAACCCCGGGATACATGACCAACCTCATAGACCTACCATCCAGAAACACAATCGGATCAACACGAGCATACCTAAATCTCCACTACCTAAACTGCAAAGGACTCAAATATAAATCAACATATGCATCCAGCTTCTCCTATATAAGCACACAATTGTGGAACACACTACCAAAAGCCATGAAAACAATGTACAACTATCTAAACTAACGAAAACTATTAAAAACCAACATATTCAAAAAGGCATACCCAACCGACCCAACTTAAACGCCTGAACCATGCAACACAATGAAACCAAAGCTCGTAATGTCATAAACTAACTCTTCTGTTCCTCTTCATGATTCCTAAATTTGTCTGTACACATGAACCTTATTCGAACACAACACCTTATTGTATTTGTTTCTCTACCGGTGTTGGCGAACGCCTTCACGGTATTATGTAAGCCACATTGAACCTGCAAAAAGATGGGAAAATGTGGGATACAAATGTAACAAATAAATCCTATTTAATAATTCTCACCTCCAACGTTCTGTCTTGCTGCCTGGGACCGTGGCTCATTCCAAGTTGGTCTGCTAGGCTCCGTAGATCAGGCTGACATCACCATAGCCATTATGATGTCAACTTCAGAACCTGGGGGGGGGGAACATGCCTCACAGCTGATCCATGTCCAGAGGAGGGTCGATGGGCATGGGTGGCTGGAGGGGGGACAGGGGAGCGAGGAGGGTCGCTGGACATGGGTGGCTGGTGGGGGGGCAGAGGAGAGAGGAGGGTCGCTGGACATGGGTGGCTGCAGGGGGGCAGGGGGGGAGGGGGGTCGCTGGACATGAGTGGCTGCAGGGGGGTAGGGGGAGAGAAGGGTCGCTGGACATGGGTGGCAGGAGGGGGGGCAGGGGAGAGAGGAGGTTTTCTGGACATGGGTGGCAGGAGGGGGGCAGGGGAGAGAGGAGGGTCACTGGACATGGGTGGCTGGAGGGCGGACAGGGGAGAGAGGAGGGTCGCTGGACATGGGTGGCAGGAGGGGGGCAGGGGAGAGAGGAGGGTCGCTGGACATGGGTGTCTGCAGGGGGGGCAGAGGGAGAGGAGGGTCGCTGGACATGGGTGGCTGCAGGGGAGCCAAGAAAAACCTTGCTAGCGCCCGTTTCATTTGTGTCAGAAATGGGCCTTTTTTACTAGTAATTAAATAAAACATTGCTTCACCTATTGCCACCTCAATAGTTGGTGTTGGGTGCATCCACTCTCATAGCACCTGAAAGCAAAGTGAATTAGGGAATAAGTCTGTGCAGAAATTGCAGGGGGAAATGCTGGACACACCCCCAACAGTTACTGCAAGCCTTTGCACTGAAGGGCCATTGTTTTGGGCTGTTAACAAGCATTAAGTACAAGAATCTACTGTTCTTTAGTAAACACCCCCCCCCCCCCCCACACACACACACACACA
Organism: Microcaecilia unicolor; assembly: GCF_901765095.1. Lineage (NCBI taxonomy): Eukaryota > Metazoa > Chordata > Amphibia > Gymnophiona > Siphonopidae > Microcaecilia > Microcaecilia unicolor. The sequence goes on along the minus strand of NC_044032.1, from coordinate 545,122,746 downwards.
GTAATTTGTTTGTCAATTCTACTACTACTACTACTTAACATTTGTAGAGCACTATTAGGGAGGAGTGGCCTAGTGGTTAGGGTGGTGGACTTTGGTCCTGGGGAACTGAGGAACTGAGTTTCATTCCCGGCACAGGCAGCTCCTTGTGACTCTGGGCAAGTCACTTAACCCTCCATGGCCTGCCGCATTGAGCCTGCCATGAGTGGGAAAGCGCGGGGTACAAATGTAACAAAAATAAAAATAATAACTAAGGACGGTCCCTGCTCAGAAGAGCTTACAATCTAAAGGACGAAATGTCAAGTTGGGGTAGTCTAGATTTCCTGAGTAGAGGTGTTGTGATTAGGTGCCGAAAGCGACATTGAAGAGGTGGGCTTTGAGCAATGATTTGAAGATGGGTAGGGAGGGGGCCTGGCATATGGGCTCAGGGAGTTCGTTCCAAGCATGGGGTGAGGCGAGGCAGAAAGGGCGGAGCCTAGAGTTGGCAGTGGTGGAGAAGGATACTGAAAGGAGGGATTTGTCTTGAGAGCGGAGGTTACGGGTAGGGACATAAGGGGAGATGAGGGTAGAGAGGTAAGGAGGGGCTGCAGATCGAGTGCATTTGTAGGTTAGTAGGAGAAGCTTGAACTGTATGCGGTATCTGATCGGAAGCCAGTGAAGTGACTTGAGGAGGGGGTGATATGAGTATATCGGTCAAGGCGGAAGATAAGACGTGCGGCAGAGTTCTGGATGGACTGAAGGGGGGATAGGTGGCTAAGTGGGAGGGCGGTGAGGAGTAGGTTGCAGTAGTCAAGGCGAGAGGTAATGAGAGAGTGGATGAGAGTTCGGGTGGTGTGCTCAGAAAGGAAGGGGCGAATTTTGCTAATGTTGTAGAGGAAGAAGCGACAGGTCTTGGCTATCTGCTGGATATGCGCAGAGAAGGAGAGGGAGGAGTCGAAGATGACACCGAGGTTGCGGGCAGATGAGACGGGGATGATGAGGGTGTTATCAACTGAGATAGAGTGAAGGGAGAGGAGAAGTGGGTTTGGGTGGGAAAACAATAAGTTCAGTCTTGGCCATGTTCAGTTTCAGGTGGCGGTTGGACATCCAGGCAGCAATGTCGGATAAGCAGGCCGATACTTTGGCCTGGGTTTCCGCAGTGATGTCTGGTGTGGAGAGATACAGCTGGGTGTCGTCAGCATAAAGATGATAGTGGAAACCATGAGATGAGATCAGGGAGCCTAAGGAAGAGGTGTAGATTGAAAAAAGGAGGGGCCCAAGGACAGATCCCTGAGGAACTCCAACAGAGAGCGGGATAGGGGAGGAGGACGAACCATGAGAGTGTACTCTGAAGGTACGATGGGAGAGATAAGAGGAGAACCAGGAGAGGACAGAGCCCTGGAACTAAAAGGAGGACAGTGTGTCAAGAAGTAGGTTGTGATTGACAGTGTCAAAAGCGGCGGATAGGTCGAGGAGGAGGAGGATGAGGATGGAGTAGTGACCTTTGGATTTGGCGAGGAACAGGTCATTGCAGACTTTAGATAGTGCCGTTTCTGTCGAGTGTAGGGGGCGAAAACCGGATTGAAGCGGATCGAGGATGGCATGAGAGGAGAGAAAATCAATGCAGCGGCTGTGAACGGCGCATTCAAGTATCTTGGAGAGGAAGGGTAGGAGGGAAATGGGGCGGTAGTTGGAGGGACAGGTAGGGTCAAGAGATGGTTTTTTGAGGAGTGGTGTGACCACAGCATGCTTGAAGGTGTCCGGGACAGTTGCAGTGGAGAGAGAGAGGTTGAGGATATGACAGATGGTGGGGGTGATAGTAGGAGCGATGGTGCTAAGTAGGTTGGTGGGGATGGGGTCTGAGGAACAGGTGGTGGATTTCGAGGAGGAGAGGAGATGGGCGGTTTCCTCTTCGGTGATATCAGGAAAAGAGGAGAAGGAGGCCTGGGTTGGTTGGTTGAGAGAGTGGGTTATAGGATGAAGAGGAGGAGAAGGTTTGGTGATGAATTCGAGGTTGATCTTCTGGACCTTGTCACGGAAGTAGTCGGCCACAAATTGAGGAGAGAGTGAGGAGGGGGGTGGGAGCAGAGGGCACTTTGAGAAGGGAGTTGAGGGTGGCGAAGAGACGACGAGGGTTAGAGCTGAGGGAATTAGTCAATTAGGCGTAATAGTCCTGTTTGGCGAGGAATAGGGAGGATTGGAAGGAGGACAGCATGACTTTGAAGTGAATGAAGTCAGTATGGGTGCGAGATTTCCTCCAGAGGCGTTCAGCCGAACGGGCGCAGGAGCAAAGGTATCGGGTGCAAGGATTCAGCCAGGGCTGGGGATTGGTACGCCTTGTGGGACGGGAGATGGACCGTGCAAGGGTGTCTAGAGTAGAGGAGAGAGTGGCATTGTAAGTGGAGACAGCTTTGTCAACAGATTCGGAGGACATGATGGAAGGGAGGAGATCAGAGATACTAGAGGATAAGGTGAGGGGGTCAACAGCCTGGAGATTTCTGGAAGTAGTATTTATTGTTGGGCGAGATTGAGGGGGAGGGTGCTGAAGTGTGAATGTGATTAGGTGATGGTCAGAGAGAGGAAGAGCTGATGCACGGAAATTGGAGGGTGAGCAAGTAGAAGAGAGGATGAGATCAAGACAGTGGCCAGATTTGTGAGTAGGGGTGGAGGAGCTCAGTTGGAGGTTGAAGGAGGAGGTAAGAGTGAGGAACTGAGAAACATATGAGTCGGATTGGTTATCAATGTGTATGTTGAAGTCACCAAGAATGAGGGATGGGGATGAGGGCTCAAGAAAAACGGAGAGCCAGGCATCGAAGTCGGTAAGGAAGGAAGGGAGGGACTTATTAAGGGGGCGGTAAATTACTGCAACTCTGAGTGGCAGCGGGTGGAATAGACGGATGGAGTGAACTTCAAAGGATGAGAAGCAGTGAGACTGAGGTAGGTGGAGAGGTTGAAAACTGCAGGAGGGCGAAAGTAGTAGCCCGACGACGCCTCCGCGACCAACTGGGCAAGGCGAATGGGAGAAAAGATAGCCTCCGTGGCATAGGGCCGCGATTGAGGCAGAGTCGTCAGAGGTGAGCCAGGTTTCAGTTAGGGTGAGCAGTTGAAGGGAATGGGAGATGAGATCGTGGGTGAAGGGAAGTTTGTTGCAGATTGAGCAGGCGTACCACAGGGCGCACAAGAAGGGGAGGGACGAGGGGGGAAGGAGGGGAATAGAGATGAGATTGGAGATATCGCGGGAACGTTTGCATAAATGAGATGAGGACGAGGACAGGTGTGGGGGACCTGGGTTGGGATTGATGTCTCCCGCGGATAGCAGGAGAAGGAGCAGGAGAGTGCGGAGAAGGGTGGGTGAGGAAGGGCGACGAAGGCATTGGAGCCGACTCTGTGGGTGCTGTGGGTGCTTGAGCACCCCAATATTGAGAAAATTCCTTGTATGTGTCCAGGGAGGAGTTATTTCCATTGGGCTTAGCACCCCCAATAATTTTGAAAAGTTGGCTCCTATGGACGAAGGCGATGAAAACGGGATACACTTAGGAGAAATGGGGAAGGGTTCATGGCAGGAAGGAGGTGTTGAAGGTTGAGAGCTAGGAAGGAGGAGGAGGACAATAGGGATGGTGTGGTGGTGGGGGACAGGGGTAGGTAGGGTATTGCAGTAGTGAGCAGGACAGGAGAGGACATGGATGGGTAGTGAGATCGTGTGGTATACAGCGGTGGGAGGGGGAAAAGATTAGGGAGGGACAGGGCAAGGAGTAGAATGTGAATGGGGGCCATGAGTAGTGACTGAGGTGTTCACAGGGCAGGTAGATGGGCTGGGAGACAGGCAGGTGAGGGTGAGCAGTCGGGCAGGGAGTGATGAGCTGGTAGGAAGATGCGCTGGGAGGCAGGCAGGTTTCAGGGTGGGCAGTCAGTCAGTCAGGTGATTGGCTAGTGGGCAGGTTGAGTGGCTAGCAGGCAGGAGCAGGTGGATTGGGCAGCAGGCAGGCAGGAGCAGGTGAGTGCGGTGGAGAGCACAGCAGCAGTACTGGAACAAGCTGGAATGGTTTGAAGCAAGAGCTGGCGGACTAGAACAAGCTGAAGCAGATGGACTGGAGCAAGCTGGATCAGGCGGGCTGGAACAGGCTGGATCAGGCAGTCTGGAGCAAGCTGGAGCAGGCAGGCTGGAGTAAGCAGGGAGAAGCTGGATCAGGCAGACTGGAACAAACTGGAGCAGATGGACTGGAACAAGCAGGAAGAAGCTGGATCAGGCAGACTGGAACAAACAGGAAGAAGCCAGATCAGGCGGACTGGAACAAGTAGGAAGCCGGAACAGGCGGACTGGAACAAGCAGGGAGAAGCCGGATCAGGTGGACTGGAACAAGCAGGGAGAAGCTGGATCAGGCGGACTGGAACAAGCAGGGAGAAGCTGGATCAGGCGGACTGGAACAAGCAGGGGGAAGCCGGATCAGGCGGACTGGAACAAGCAGGAAGAAGCTGGAACATAATAATTCTAGAGAAATATTAACATACTGCTTTGCTTCTAATATCAAATACAGATTATTTTTCATGATTCCATACATATTTCCATTTTTCCAGCTAAGGGAAAAGTGATGTTAACATATCATGCACAGAGAAGGAAAGGTAATTTAAAATAAACATTAAGCCTCTGGGCTTGCAGAGTCTTAAAAGGGTCTAGATCTGATTTAATAAGGCTTTTCCTGCATTCTGCATTTATGGTAAAATACCTTAATATATTAGACCCATAGTTTAAGCATTGTCATTATACAGTTAAGGCCTGCCAAGAATAAGAGATTATTTAAACTGTGAGTCATACAAAATTCTATTAGTTTATTTCAGAATATTTTCAGTGGTACAGACCAAGCATCTGCAGAGTCTCTTGCAGATTTATAGCAAGAAGGGAAGGTAACAAATGGAAAACTATATTTAATAGGTCTTCCTGCTGCTGCTGCTGCTACTACTACTACTATTGGTGTTCCTGCTCCAGTGTACTGGGGAAAATTAATCAACCTATGAAGAAAGAGAAAAAAAACTAGGAATGTACATTTCCCTAATTTGTCAAATACTTTATTCTTGGTTTCCTAATGGGGTGATTGGGGATACATGATCTGTTTCAACTTGTAGCCATTCACATGTCCTAAATCATATGCACTGAAAATTCTCTTGTTTCTACTATGTGTGTGTTGAAAGGAATCTATATACATTCTGGAGATTAATAATGACTTTTCTGGAAATGCTACCAATATTAATTCTATGCATAATCATTCATATCACAAATCACTATGAAGTTTATTCTGAGTAATTAATTATATTGTCATTGATCTTCTTCAATCCTATTCGACTAGGATATTGACACATACAAAAGAAAAGAGCATCATTCCCTTTTGCATTGTAATTGGAAAGTTAATCTCAGGAGAAAGCTGTAGGCTGAGTCATGGCATTGATTTAAAGAAGCCTGCAGCTAATAGTGTTTGTGCACAGGGTGTTAAGTAATGATTCAGCGTCTACAGTAACAATTTAGTCTCTTGAATCCTATCCTGAGAGAATATAATGGTAATTCAATGATACAAGAGTACAAAGCAATAATAATTTGCAATAGATATTTCCTAAGTTTGAATATACGAAAACTGCTGTTCAAGGGTGCAAAACAAGACAATAAGTAGAAGACATTTGGGGTCGGATTCAGTAAAAGGCATCCACAGTGCTATTCTATAAACTTTACAAAATACAGTTGCTAGGATTCTCTGCCAGGCCAACCTTGAGACCATGTGATGCCTTTATTCGCTCACTTGCACTGCTTACCAATTGAATATAGAGTCATAAGTACATAAGTAATGTCGCACTGGGAAAAGATCAAGGGTCCATCAAGCCCAGCATCTTGTCCACGACAGCGGCCAATCCAGGCCAAGGGCACCTGGCAAGCTTCCCAAACGTACAAACATTCTATACATGTTATTCCTGGAATTTTGGATTTTTCCCAAGTCCATTTAGTAGCGATTTGTGGACTTGTTCTTTAGGAAACCGTCTAACCCCTTTTTAAACTCTGCTAAGCTAACCGCATTCACCACGTTCTCCGGCAACGAATTCCAGAGTTTAATTATGCGTTGGGTGAAGAAAATGTTTCTCCGATTTGTTTTAAATTTATTACACTGTAGTTTCATCGCAATCCCCCTAGTCCTAGTATTTTTGGAAAGCGTGAACAGACGCTTCACATCCACCTGTTCCACTCCACTCATTATTTTATATACCTCTATCATGTCTCCCCTCAGCCATCTCTTCTCCAAGCTAAAAAGCCCTAGCCTCCTAGTCTTTCTTCATAGGGAAGTCGTCCCATCCCCGCTATCATTTTAGTCGCCCTTCGCTGCACCTTTTCCAATTCTACTATATCTTTCTTGAGATGCGGCGACCAGAATTGAACACAATACTCAAGGTGCGGTCGCACCATGGAGCGATACAACGGCATTATAACATCCTCACACCTGTTTTCCATACCTTTCCTAATAATACCCAACATTCTATTTGCTTTCCTAGCCGCAGCAGCACACTGAGCAGAAGGTTTAAGTGCATTATCAACGACACCCAGATCCCTTTCTTGGTCCGTAACTCCTAACGTGAAACCTTGCATGATGTAGCTATAATTCGGGTTCTTTATTCCCACATGCATCACCTTGCACTTGCTCACATTAAACGTCATCTGCCATTTGGCCGCACAGTCTCCCAGTCTCGTAAGGTCCTTCTGTAATTTTTCACAATCCTGTCACGAGTTAACGACTTTGAATTCAAAATACTAACAACACATACATACAAGTCAATTATACTGGAATACCATCTTGTCTGGCTTCACTCATCATTCCGTACACCCCCTCACTTACTCTTCATTCTCTTATAATAAACTTGTTTTTCCTAATCTTTCAAAAGCCAGATTGGAAGCAACCGGATCTAATGCATTTTATTTTCTAGCCCCTGCACTTTGGAATTCTTTTCCATGCTATCTTTGTCTAGAAAAATCCTATACTACTTTTCGTTCTCTATTGAAATCTTATTTTTTGAACAGGCTTTTAAGAACCACTAACGTATACACATAAATTGCCACCTACCTGGGGTGTGGGGAACATGGTGACAAGGAGCAAGTGTGGATGGTTTTTTCCTCTCCCTCTTAAGTGTATGTTACTTTCCTAATGATTTATGGAGTTCATTCTAAAAATTATATATATATTTTTTTATTGCTAGCTGCTTTGATTTGTCTGCCATCAAAGCAATATATCAAGCTTAATAAACGATAAATGATAATAGTGTTGGGCGCTGCACTCCATACCCAGTTTTGGAAGCGAGGACTTACACCAGCTGAAACCTAGTGTAAATCCTGGTGCAGAAATTGGGTGCACATCCATGATGTCACGAAATGCCTAGACACTGCCTGGGTACCCCACAGCTACTTAGAGGGTCTATCCCCAGCACAGATCAGGTCCGCCTGAACCTGCCGCCTGTGCTGTACTCTATCACCCTCCTCCTACCGACTGGGTCACAACCGCCTCTAGGTGAGTCTCCCACTCCCAAATTATCCCCAGTGACTTCTAGGTTACCAGAGACCGCATTCCTAGTGGTCCCACAGTTCCTAGGAAGCACTCACGGACCCAACACATAAACCACCAGAATTCTTAGTCAGTCCAGACAAGTAGAGGCAATAAACTAAAAAATGTTTATTGTCATGAAAAAAATTAGTACAATGAACAGAAAAGGTGCAATCAGCAAACAGTAATAGATAACTGAAATATGGATCAATTATAAAACTATCTAAACATTTGTTATCTAAATAGTACCTAGGGAGATAAGGACATGTGGAGGGGCATAATCAAACGTCGCCGGCGAAATAGATCGCCGGCGATCTATTTTGGTGGCGGCGCAACAGCTGGCCAGAACCGTATTATCGAAAAAAATGGCCGGCCATCTTTTTTTTCGATAATACGGTTTAGCCCAGCCAAATGCCAGAGTTTGCCGGGTTTGAGATCGCCTGTTTTGTTTTTCAGCGATAATGAAAAAACATGCTGGCCATCTCAAACCTGGCGAAATCCAAGGCATTTGGTCATGGGAGGAGCCAGCATTTGTAGTGCACTGGCCCCCCTGACATGCCAGGACACCAACCGGGCACCCTAGGGGGCACTTCTAAAAATGTAAAAAAAAATACAAATAGCTCCCAGGTGCATAGCTCCCTTCCCTTGGGTGCTGAGCCCCCCCCAAATCCCCCCCACAACTCTACACCATTACCATAGCCCTTATGGCTGAAGGGGGGCACCTACATGTGGGTACAGTGGGTTTTGGGGGGGGGGTTGGAGGGCTCAACACTTAGCACCACAAGTATAACAGGTAGGGGGGGGATGGACCTGGGTCTGCCTGCCTGGAGTGCACTGCACCCATTAAAAACTGCTCCAGGGACCTGCATACTGCTGTCAGGGAGCTGGGTATGACATTTCAGGCTGGCATAGAAGCTGGCAAAAAAAGTTTTTATTTTTTTAGTGTGGGAGGAGGTTGGTGACCACTGGGGGAGTATGGGGAGGTCATCCCCCATTCCCCCTGGTGGTCATCTGGTCAATTGGGGCACCTTTTTGAGGCTTGGTAGTGAAAATAAAAGGGCCAAGTAAACCCGGTGAAATACTGCTTAACACCGCTTTTTTTTCCATTATCCGCGAAAGCTGGCCATCTGGTAGCCACGCCCATGCCCGCCGATGTCCCGCCTTTGCTACGCTGCCAACACCCCCCCTTGAACTTTCGCCGGCGAGGTGATGGGAAAGCGGCGATGTTGACAAAAAAGCCGCTTTCGATTATACCGATTTCGACGCTTTTGAGAGATCGCCAGCCATCTCCCGATTTATCTCAGGAAATGGCCAGCGATCACTTTCGAAAATAAGCCTGATATCTGCTCACAAGTTATCATATATAACTTTTCACGGGCCTCAGCAAAAAGATCCTGCTCTCTTTTCTCCCTGGCTAAGACTGGAGAAAAAGCCAGTACATCCTATGTGAATTTTGAGCTCCTGGGACAATCAGAGCCCAGAACAAGTTTTAAAAATAGTTTGCCACATCACTGCAGGTTACCTCTTATCTGTGTTAACTAAAGAAGAAACAGTCAGTTCTCTGTAACAGCTTTAAACATAAACATGTACCATCTGCTGGCCAAACTAGAGAAGTACACTTCAAGAAATAATTAATACAGTTTTACAGGTTTAAAAGCCCAATGTTAGTCACATATGGCATTCTAAAAAAACACACACAATTTTCCAGAATGCCCCGACCCTCCCTTGGCCTTGCTTCCTTTGTAGTTATATGTGAATATACCTAGCCACTATCCTATAACCAGGCACATAAGTGTATTTCCACAACGATCTGCCATTTCAGTCCCATTTTGATGCCTTGCATCCCTTAGAATGCATTTCAGCACCAAAAGTTGAGTACCTAATTAGCGCCTAACTTGGAGAGTCATTTACAGAATTCCTCAGCTGATGTTTCTGAAATTTAGAATTAACTCTCATTTATAGGCTTGGACCATAAAGGAAAGCAACAAGGAAGTCAAAACTCAAATGATTTGGAAATTACCCAAATGTCTTTATAAAATTTGCTCCTTCACAAAGTCCACAAATTTTGGCCAGATTATTGGCTGGACAAAATTTTATCCAGTTAAAAATAAGAGAGAGAGGCAAGTTGGGAACACAGGTAAATTTTAACCAGACAACACTGATCAGTGCTAACCAGATAAACTTTCCAGTTAAATCAACCCACTCACTTAACTGCTCAAACTTTATATGGTTATATTCAGGAGCATTGCTTAACCAGATAAATGTACAAAATAGTTATTGAGGACAACTTTTTTTAATTTAATTTTTATTAAGAATAAGGCAAGCAAAATACACAGGGCCACATAACCCACACGAATACCAAATTTTTACAATAAAAATAATCCCCCTGTACCCCCCTCCTCCCCCTCCCTATTAAATGTGGTCATGAGGAGTTCACACAAGATACACAGAGGGGCATAAGTGAAAGGGGCGCCCAAGTTTTCCTGAGGACATCCTTGCAGGACATCGAGGCGAAGGGGCGGGGAAACCCGTATTATCGAAACGAAAGATGGGCGTCCATCTTTCGTTTCGATAATACGGTCGGGGGACGCCCAAAGCTTGACATTTAGGTCATCCCTAGAGATGGTCATCCTTAGACTTGGTCATTTCTGATTTTTGGCGATAATGGAAACTAAGGACGCCCATCTCAGAAACGACCAAATGAAAGCCCTTTGGTCGTGGGAGGAGCCAGCATTCGTAGTGCACTGGTCTGCCTGACATGCCAGGACACCAACCGGGCACCCTAGGGAGCACTGCAGTGGACTTCAGAAAAAGCTCCCAGGTACATAGCTCCCTTACCTTGTGTGCTGAGCCCCCCAAACCCACTACCCACAACTGTACACCACTACCATAGCCCTAAGGGGTGAAGGGGGACACCTAGATGTGGTACAGTGGGTTTCTGGTGGGTTTTGAAGGGCTCACATTTACCACCACAAGTGTAACAGGTGTGGGGGGCCTGGGTCCGCCTGCCTGAAGTGCACTGCACCCACTAAACTGCTCCCGGGGACCTGCATACTGCTGTCATGGAGCTGGGTATGACATTTGAGGCTGGCATAGAGGCTGGCTAAAAATATTTTTAAAAACATTTTTGAGGGTGGGAGGGGGTTAGTGACCACTGGGGGAGTAAGTGGAGGTCATCCTCAATTGCCTCTGGTGGTCATCTGGTCAGTTCAGGCACCTTTTTGTGGCTTGGTCGTAAGAAAAAAGAACCAAGTAAAGTCGCCCAATTGTCCGTCAGAGACGCCCTTCTTTTTTCCATTATGGGTCGAGGACGCCCATGTGTTAGGCACGCCGAAATCCCGCCTTTGCTACGCCTCTGACTCGACACGCCCCTGGGAACTTTGGTCGTCCCCACGACGGAAAGCAGTTGGGGACGCCCAAAATCGGCTTTCCGTTATACCGATTTGTGCGACCCTGTGAGAAGGACGCCCATCTTACGATTTGTGTCGAAAGATGGGTATCCTCTTTCAAAAATAAGCCTGTAAGTCATTGAGGCCTTTTACTAAGTTGCACTATGCCCTAACATGGGCTAAGCAAATTAAAAAATGCTTACCATGGGATGAGCTAAAGTGTCTTGTGGTAGTTGTCCCTTTTCTATGTGCTAACTGTAGGCACTACTAGAGACTAGTAATCACTCAGATAGCAATTACACTGGACACATTTGGCTAGGGATATGACAGTGCCTAAAGTTTTAGCCTTCTGGTTCTAGCTAGGCTGTCCGCAATGAAGGAATAATGCAAAGGTGGAAATATATATTATTTATTATATAATAGCAATTATGGCAAGTAAATACAAAACTATATTATGCAACAAATACTAAAGATTATACCAATAGATATATGAATATACATATAAATACATAGGATTACACCATTATAATATACCCTGAGAAGAAATTACCAATTTAGCAGCAAAGTTAGACTAACGACCACAGGTCCTGAGACAACCAATCCTTCCCAAGCAAAGACCAGACACTAGCCCTGAGCAACAAAGGAATAACCGTTTGTCTCTCAATCTCTGAAGTCCTTAGCATACTCTGTAGATGGTGATGACATGGCTGCTCTTCAGAGCTCAGCTATTCCAGCAAGTCCCTATTATCAGGGTTCAGTCTGTGTCTGTGCCCTGAGTGGCAGCCAGATGTTCAGTGTGAGAAGCCGCAAATCAATTAAAAAATCATTCCTGGTGCTTTCTCAGCACAGCCAGTCTTTGAAGCCAGGTCAGCTCCTGACTTTGGCCTTGGCTACACTAGGCACACAGAAACACAGTTCACAAGTATTCTAGCAATCCACTCTTTCTCAGAGAGATGTACACCATCAGGCCCTCTTCTCTTCTACTTGTTCTTCCCTTTCCTTTCTTCCAGCATTGGCACAGCCCTTCAGGTCCACAGATAACAATCAGGGACCAATCACCGATCCCAGTATAGATCCCAATAGCACTCCACTATTCAGCCTCCTCCATTGAGAAAAATGGCCATTTAACCCTACCCTCTGTTTTCTGTCCAATAACCAGTTCCTAATGCACAATAGAACATTGCCTCTTATCCCATGACTCTCTAATTTTCTCAGGAGTATCTTATAAGGGACTTTGTCAAAAGCTATTTGAAAATCTAGAAACACTACATCAACTGGCTCACCTTTATCCACTTGTTTATTTGTGCCTTCAAAGAGATTAAGGTTCCCTTTTACTAAGCAGCAGTAGGGCTAATGAGCAGATAGAATGCACCAAATTGACACTACCACAGGGGCAATGTGGGCACCCTGCTGTAGTTCTGAACTTTTTCTATTTTCTCCTGTGGTGGAGGTTCCTGGCAGTAATCAGCAGTACAGCCACATTGGCGCATGTCGCCTGATTACAACACGAGTAGCGCGTGAGCCCTTACTGCTAGATCAATGGGTGGTGGTAAGGCCTCAGGCAGTAAATAGCCGCATGCTACTTTTAATGTTAGTGCACAGCAATTTACTGCCCCATTAAAAATGCCTTTTTTCCCCAGAAAAACTCGCACCCACACTACGGCAGACCACTTTTTACTACGGCTTAGTAAAAGGACCCCTAAGGTAATAAATAGAAATAAGACAAAGAAAAGAACATATGATGAGACCTTTTTTTATTGGTCTAACTTAATACTTTTTTAAAATTTGAATTTAACATTTTATATATCCATCAAAAGAATCTGTGAATTGGAATTTTGGGAAATTAGAAAAATAGAATTACAAAAATGAAACAAATGTTCCATCCTTAGAAATCCAACTAGCCCACATTTAGAGGAAAAGTCACCTTAATAACAAAGAAAGAGCAAAGCAAACAAGTCAACTGAAACTAAGGGCCATGTTTACTAAGGTGCTCTAGCATTTTTAGCGTGCACAAAAAATTAGCATGCTCTAATGCTAGAGACACCCATAGGAATATTTATTTATTTATTTGTTACATTTGTATCCCACATTTTCCCACCTATTTGCAGGCTCAATGTGGCTTACATAATACGGTGAAGGCATGCGTCAGTCCGGTAAAGAAACAAATACAAGTTGATATTGTGGTCGAGTAAAGATATTGTGTTTCAGATACAGAGGGGGTCGAGGAGAGGGAAGGTTATAAAGAGTCCATTACAAACTTTGATTTTTCTATGTTGCAGAGTGTGGGTATTTCTAGCATTTGCATGCACTAATTTATAGCACACACTAAAAACGTGGCTTAGTAAACAGGGTCCTATTAAATATAGCACATATATACTATATTATACCCCACTTACCAACAGAACTCTCTTCATGTCCCTTAAGAAACTGCTCAAGTTGTAGTGAGTCCAAAATATATATATTCAGTATCCTTGAATGTAAGAAGAACTTGCATGGTATTTTCAGAAAAAAAGAAATGCCTACACCCTAGACTTAAGAGCCAAAAAGCCTTTTATCTAAGTTAAGTGGCTTTAAGCCACATCTAGAAAAACATTAATCCTTGGCTCCACAGTAAATTAAATCTTTCTTTTGAAAAAATGTTTCAGAACCAACAATTTATCTTTTTCCTGACCAAAGATCGCTAATAAAGTAGATCTAGTTTTTATAGTATCTTGAGAGACTTCTATAAAAGCCGTAAGATCTACCTCTGTTGCAACCAATTGGTCAGCCCCTTGTTGAACATCAGAGACCTTTTTTTCATCAGGTAAATAATAACAATTACTATCTAAATCATGTCGGTTATAGATAGTCCGAGAATCTCTTTGTAGAATAGCGCTAAGCATGTTTTTTTTCCGGGAGAATTATAGAATCTAGTCATAAATGTGCAAGATATAAATTTACATAACTGTGGATCCAGCATATGCAAATTAATCTCATGCATATCTATGTGTCTACTTATAAACACAACTAGCTGTGGGTTCACTAAAAGAGGTTAGAGAAGCCTTGCCTTAATGGAAACATTTCTGTTAAAAAGGTGAGATATGGAGAAAGTTGCCTGTTTAATATTTCACTGGTTGCAAAACAAAAACCGATGAGGATGGCAAATTACAGGCAAAAAAGTGAATTTCTCTGTTTTTCTTACTTCACATTAAATTCTTCGTTTGAAAGTTATGTGAGTACAGATGTTGTTAATTTTCCCATAAAGGCAAGAAAGTTAGTTTTTATCATTGTTTCCTTTAGGTTCTGAATAATCATGCACATCCTTATCTGACACACAAAGCTGTTAGGTGCTGCATCCAAGTTCTGGAATATAGGAAGTCACAAGCTGTTACTTTCTATCTTGTACACGTACCAAGTTTTGCTTTTTTAGCTCCCAGAAGCAGCTATCTTACTTTGCTGAATATTTTACCTTGAGGTTTCTCAGTATAATTGCTTGGAATAAAATGGGATGGAAGATTAATATTGTCAGAATCCATTGACATTTAGTCAGTATAGCTTACCCAGTGTTTATTTCCTAGAACCTCTCATTCCCCTCATATCTTTTCAGCTAGGGATTTTGTCAGGCACCTTCTTAAATTATATTAGTGCTATTCCTTTGTGACAAGGCAGCTGCCAGGGCTTGTCACGGTAATGAGAAAAAGCCAACTACAGGTCCCAGAAGGCATTGGGATCACTAGCTCAGAATAGGGGGTTGAGGAAAATTATTTGCAGGTGCCCTTTGGTGAGGGAATGGAATGTGGATGAAGCAGTTCCGAAGAGTTCCTCTAGAGGGCAGAGATGCAGTAGAACAGCCCCAAGGTCAGAACAAGACTCCCCATGGTGGAACTAAAGGGAAAGAAGAAAATAATGGAACGCCCTCGGGAAGAGAGTCACGGCTATCCTCTCTGAGATAGTCATGAAGCTACCCCATTTGGCAGCCAGTGGGACCATATGGGAGGCCTCCTCACTGAAGAAGAGTAGGGCGTGGCTATTCCCAGCCAGCTGAAAGCAAGTTGAGCTGAGCAACCAGGAAGAACCTGAAAGAAGCCCAAGAAGAAGGAGGGGGAGGTCCTCCTTGAGCCTGTGGCCAGACTGTGAGGAAGCAGGAGCACTTAGCCCTGCTGTAGGTGGAGGAGATATGGAAGGGGAAGCTCACTGAGAATTCTGATGTACTGGAAAGGCAGCTGTGAGATACCTCTCAGAAAGGAGAATGGTGAGTTGCCTGTTCCATAGTACTGGGGAAGTCAACATAAGCAAAAACTGTTCTGAATTATGAAACCTGAGCTGTATACTCCTTGAGGGAAGGGTCAAGGTGAAAGGACCCTGGTTATGGACTTTTGCTTATTGGAGCCATGGTGGTATTAATCTTTTGTTTGCTGGAATTGGTTATGTGTTTATGGGCATGAATAAAGAGGAAAACCTGAACTGGACTAGATCAGTTTGTGGCCTTGATTTGGAGTTAAAGGGAATTGCTAAGCTAGGAGTACTTGTAGCAGCCTGGTGGTCTGAGGAATGCTGAATCCCAGGGTTTTGTCACATATTCTTTAATGCTCCATGGACTCCCTACTTCCCTTCATCCATTCTATGGTCTCCATTAGCCTCTGTACCAGATTATTGGAAACCTGCTACTTTATGGCCTAGGATTAAGGATCCAACAGTGTCAAGTATGAATTTGAACAATTATCGCCCCATTGCCAATCTCCCCTTCTCTGCCAAAATTATAGAATCCATAGTGCATAAACAATTGGTGGATTTCATCACTAAGACGCAAGTCTTGCACCCTAATCAAACTGCCTTTCGCCAACACCATGGCACAGAAACTACATTCATAGGTATTAACTCTTTCATTACTTTGTTGATACTTCTACTATCCTAGACCTGTCTGCTGCTTTTGTTTAGTCGATCATCACAATCTTTTGCACTGCCTTTAGTCTATCGGCATTTCAGGAACAGTCTTAGAGTGGTTTGCCTCATATCTAGATAATCACCAGTATACAGCATTTCATGGCAACTCTCTCTCTACTCCTTTCAGCCCAAATTCTGATGTTCTGCAAAGATCACTCTTGTCCCCAACACTGTTCAACATATTATTATAGACTGGTGAGTCTGACGTCGGTGCCGGGGAAAATGGTAGAGGCTATTATTAAAAACAAAATTACAGAGCACATCCGAGGACATGATTACTGAGACCGAGTCAGCACGGCTTTTGTGTGGGGAAATCTTGCCTGACCAATTTACTTCAATTCTTTGAAGGAGTAAACAAACATGTGGACAAAGGGGAGCCGGTTGATATTGTGTATCTGGATTTTCAATAGGCGTTTGACAAGGTACCTCATGAAAGGCTACAGAGGAAATTGGAGGGTCATGGGATAGGAGGAAATGTCCTATTGTGGATTAAAAACTGGTTGAAGGATAGGAAACAGAGAGTGGGGTTAAATGGGCAGTATTCACAATGGAGAAGGGTAGTTAGTGGGGTTCCTCAGGGGTCTGTGCTAGGACCGCTGCTTTTTAATATATTTATAAATGATTTAGAGATGGGAGTAACTAGCAAGGTAATTAAATTTGCTGATGACACAAAGTTATTCAAAGTCGTTAATTCGCGACAGGATTGTGAAAAATTACAAGAGGACCTTACGAGACTGGGAGACTGGGCGGCTAAATGGCAGATGACGTTTAATGTGAGCAAGTGCAAGGTGATGCATGTGGGAAAAAAGAACCCGAATTATAGCTACGTCATGCAAGGTTCAACGTTAGGAGTTACAGACCAAGAAAGGGATCTGGGTGTCGTTGTCGATAACACACTGAAACCTTCTGCTCAGTGTGCTGCTGCGGCTAGGAAAGCGAATAGAATGTTGGGTATTATTAGGAAAGGTATGGAAAACAGGTGTGAGGATGTTATAATGTCGTTGTATCGCTCCATGGTGCGACCGCACCTTGAGTATTGTGTTCAATTCTGGTCGCCGCATCTCAAGAAAGATATAGTAGAATTGGAAAAGGTGCAGCGAAGGGCGACTAAAATGATAGTGGGGATGGGACGACTTCCCTATGAAGAAAGACTAAGGAGGCTAGGGCTATACAGCTTGGAGAAGAGACGGCTGAGGGGAGACATGATAGAGGTATATAAAATAATGAGTGGAGTGGAACAGGTGGATATGAAGCGTCTGTTCACGCTTTCCAAAAATACTAGGACTAGGGGGCATGCGATTAAACTAGTGTAGTAAATTTAAAACAAATCGGAGAAAATTTTTCTTCACCCAACGTGTAATTAAACTCTGGAATTCATTGCCGGAAAATGTGGTGAAGGCGGTTAGCTTAGCAGAGTTTAAAAAGGGGTTGGACAGTTTCCTAAAGGACAAGTCCATAAACCACTACTAAACGGACTTGGAAAAATCCAAAATCCCAGGAATAACATGTATAGAATGTTTGTACGTTTGGGAAGCTTGCCAGGTGCCCTTGGCCTGGATTGGCCGCTGTCGTGGACAAGATGCTGGGCTTGATGGACCCTTGGTCTTTTCCCAGTATGGCATTACTTATGTACTTATGTACTTATATTCTTGGCCCTTTTATAGGCCTTAATACAATCCATAGGCCTTACTGCATATGTTTATGCTCACAATATCCAAGTGCTTATCCCTTTAGATACATGCACTCCCCTTGAGATTTCTACCATTAATCAAAAACTTTTTCAGCTTTCAAACTGGCTTAAGGAACACAAATTAGTTCTAAAGCCCACTAAGTCAAAAACTGTATTCTTTCAACAAAGAATGAGTCGTCCTCCGTGTACACACATTTTTCTCACTAATATTCTTGTGCCCCATATGGAGATTGACTGTATCCTCGAAATACTTATAGATTCAAACCTTATTTCTCCTGCAACTTTCCCAGGTAGTTAAAAGTTCCTTTGATTAAACTATGATTCATTTGTTCTGTTTCTTCTCTACTGCTTCCAACAGCACTAAATATATTAGTCTACTCATTGGTTATTTCACAATTAGATTATTATAATTCTTTGTATAAAAACTTTGCCATTATAGCAGACCTGAGTCTGGTCACTTTCTCAACACAGATCATAAATAATTATTGCAGTGGCACATATCCCTCTACTTTGCTTTATAACAAATATAAAATAGGGAAATTCTTTCAAATGGTCTCACTGTGATAGCAGCTGAGAAGTGTCCATAGCAGTGTGGACAACATAACTGGGCAGACTGGATGACTAGATGTTTTCTTGGGAACACTGTCAGGAACTTTCTCTCTTGGAAGTTAAAATCATAATCAACTTCCATAAATTTTGTGATAAACACAGAAGATCCTTACCTCCTAAAAAGTGGGTAGTGGAAGCATAATATAACGACATCATGTGCAGCAGAAGTCACATGCACAAAGCAGCAGTTTTGACCCTGTCGATGCTTCCGCTACCCATCACTCACCAGAAATTCTGACAGCACCTCAATAATAGCAACACAAAAATTCTTCAGTGCCACATACTTTATGGAACAACAGTAAATTCTGCAAAGATGCTTCTCAGAGCCCATGTAGCAAACTTAACAGCACCAATTCTAAAACACACAAATACTAATAACTGTACCTTTACAAAGGCAGCAGTAAAAATATAGAACATCCATATGCTTCCTATTGGAAAAACCAAACAAGTCAGACTCTTATGGATCCCAACACAAACTATATACCAGCAAATCTCTCACCTTGGTCACATGCAGAACACAGATTAACCCTCACCAATTACAGAATAAAAGACCAAAAATTAGAACAGGAAACACTGAGAAATCACATTCTCTATAAGCAGAACAACACAGGAGAAATAAAAATAAAAAGGCACAGAACTAGTCTCACGATAAGAGCTGTGAGATTTTGCAGCTTCTATTATGAAACTGGTCCTGCAGGAGCAGGAGATGACATCTTATTAATGGCTCTTCTGCTGCAGATGGAGGGGGAGCAGAGATGCCAAGGGTAGCCCATGACAAAGCTGAAGATTTGTCACTGCTATGCTGGAGATTTCAGGCCAATAAGTGAGTATTTTTTTTTTCAGAGGCCCCAGCAATGTCTTACACCAGATATGGCAGATATACATTCCAAAATCTAACATATTCTAATAAATAAATAGAAAATAGAATTATTTGTTCTACCTTTGTTATCTGTCATTTTCTTTTTCTATTTGTGCTGTCTGAGTCACTGGTTTCTGCTTTTTTAAATTTTAACTCTCTTACCATGGTCTCCTTGTCCATTTTGACATTTCTTTCTCCATGTTCACCATCCATCTTCCCTCTGCGTTCTTATCTCCCCTGTCTCTTTGCCCCATCCTTCCACCAAGTTCAGCATCTCCACTCTCTCTGTTCCTATTCTTGTCCTGTCCAGCATTGCTCTTCTGTGTCTCTGTCCCCTACACATGCCCCCCCCCCACATCAAACATGTCCCTTATCCTCCTCATATTCAGCTTCTCCTCTCACTTTTCCCAATTCCTCCACACCACCGCCCCCTTCCAGTGCCAGCATATCTGTATCTATCTTCTTCCCTCCCCTGGGCCACATGTCTCTTTCTTCTTTTCCTACCCCTGGGGTCAGCATCTCTCTCTCTCTCCTCTTCCTTCCCTCATGTACCCCATCCCCCAACCTCAGGGCCAGCATGTGTCCCTCTCTCTTAGGTTCAGCAGCTCGCTGTCTCTCTTCTCTTCTTCCTGCCCACCTCTCCAAGAATCCAGCAGGTGTATCTATCTCTCCTGCACCTTTATCTCATCTATCTCCTCCATCCCTGACCCTCATTTGAAAATCTTCTCTTCCCTCCTCACTACTTCCCTCATTTTACTTTACTCTGCCACCCCCTACCCTGGTCCAGTCATCTCTTACCCCATCCGAGCCTCTGCCCTCCAAACCTGCCTTAGATTGCCAACGATGGTGGCAGCGTTTTACTCAGGCTGTCTCCGGCTGACCCAAGGGGCCTTTCCTCTTCCAGTTCCCACCCTTCTTTTCGGCGGGCAGGATCTTGCAGAAGAAACGCTCCGCGGATTGGCCAGAGACAGCCTAAGTGAAACGCTGCCGCCATCAGCGATCTAAGGAAGGTTTGGAGGGTGAACACTTGGATGATGGAGTGAAAGATGACCAGACCGTGTGGAGGGGCAGAGTGGAAGAAGTGAGAGATGACAATGATTAGCCCACAAGGGTGAGGGTGAGGGTAGAAAGCCAATCCAGGAGCAGCTTCGTAGGCTCCTCACCCTCTTCAGCAGCAGCTTTACGGAATTGCGGGTCTTGTAGCAGGGCAACTCCATCCTCCGATGCGCCCAATGATGCTAGCACCTATCTCTGTGGCCTAGCTCTGGACGTGCTAGCTCCACCCACCAGCACCACTGTGGCAGGGATGTGGAAGACTGCAAGCGGAAGTGGCGCCGGCTGAGGCGTGATGTCAGGAAGAAGGCTGGTGCCAAAACCCCAGCAGATGACACTGCTAACTTGACCCCCCTTGAGCATATCATCGAGGGCCTACGCCGTGACCTGAAAGCACCTAGCACAGCCCTGATGCAGCAACAAGTGGCATCTACTTCCACCACTGCACAGCAACCACCCGCAAAGAAGAGGAGCTTGAGATCCTCAGCCTCCCCAGCCACTGGTCCAGCAGCCACCACACCAGCTCCCCTTCTGGGTCCTGTGCCCTGGTTGCAGGGCAAGTCACAGACCGCAAGGTGGCTGGACTTCCACAGGGCAGCTGAGGCAGCAGGCTACCTTGTGGACACAGAGGAGAAGAGTGGGAGTTCATCAGAGGAGGACTCTCAACAGAGTTCCCCTGCAGCACCAGCTGCAAAGGAACACTGTAGGAGGGGTAGGAGGGGACGGGGCCAGGGGACGGGGCGGGAAAAGTGATGGGACATGCTTGTGGAGGTGGGGGGTGAAGGTTGGAGGGAGGGGTGGTGGGAGGGGTGATGGTGGTGTGTAAGTACTATGTCATAGAAATAAATGTCAACTTACTCTCACACAAAACTTGTCTCAATCAGTCTTTGCCTGGCTCTGACCCCCAGCTGTGTGTCACTCTGCTCTGCTCTGCTCTGTGGGCAGGAGGTGGAGGGGGATCCTCATCCTGTTCATCTGGGGCCTGCTGCTGTGGTTGCTGTGGCTCTTCTGGGAGGTCCTGTCCTCTGCGCATTGCCAAATTATGTAGCATGCAGCAGGCCAGGTATATCTTTGCCACCTTTTGAGGGCTGTACAGACATCGGAACCTGTTCTTAAGTTGTCTGAAGGTGCACTCGATGATGCCACGTGTGGTCCGATGTCTACTGTTATAGTTCTCCTCTGACCCTGTTTGTGGGTGCACTATGGGGGTCATGAGCCAACTCTGCTGTGGGTAGCCTCTGTCACCTTTGGGGAGAAGCAGGATGAGAAAGATGAGTGTGTATTGTTTGGAGTGGGTACCTTGTGGAGGTGTGTGGGGGGGAATAGTAGGTTGTGGAGTGAGCTGGAGGGAAACGGTGCTGAGGGTTGCCCGGTGGAGGAGGTATAGTTTGGGCAGATCCATGCTGCACTTACCTAGGAGCCATCCGCCGATGATCTCCCCTCAGTCAAACCTGCGGAAGATTCCTGAATGCTGCATCATGGGTGGAACCTGGGAATTGGGCACACTCGTCTAGAATCTCCCCCTGGGCGTCACACACAACTTGCATATTGAATGAGTGGAATGCTTTCCTGTTTCTATAAGTGGCCTCTCGTGCCCGGGGGGGAGGGTGTCTGAGTGCGACTTGTGTGCAGTCAATAGTGCCTATGACCGAGGGGAAGCGAGCTACAGCGTAGAAGTCAGCCATGTTGTTCTGCAGGGTCTAGGGGGTGGTAGGGAATGTGATGTACTCAGAGGTGTGGGGTAAGGAAAGGCATCAAGGATGAACTGGGTGAGGCAGTTAGAAATGGAAGCCTGGGTGAGACCCATGTTCACAGCTAAGACAGACTGGAAACTCCCAGTGGCAAGAAAAGAGAGAGAAGCAGTGATTTTGAGGTGGACAGGGATGGGGTTGTTCCTACGGGTCCTGGGCTGCAGGACGGGTTGGAGCTGGTCATAGGCGGTCAGTGGCCCAACTGTTTTGGGGAGGCTAAAGGGGGCGGGGTTAGGGGTGGGACCAGGGGTGGAGCTTAAACCATAATTGTATGATAACGCACAGAAAAAATAATAAAAATAAAAGTCACAATTAATACCTTTTATTAAATTTAGATATTAGATATGTATCATATGTCAAAGAATAAAGTGGTTGCTCAAAGCATATTCTAACCACAATTGCTCAACTGCAAAACACTATGCACAACTTTGTGCAAAAACACACTCAGAACCTTACTGTACCATAAATATTACACTGGGCAGAACCTAATACACCAATATACCACCCATACGGAAAATGCAGACCATCAACAATATGAAACAAGGGTCATAATATCAAAATTCTCATGTAGAGCCACAAAACACCCTAATTCATGTTTAATGTGGGATGAAATGCCATAATAAGTAAATAAATATAAACTTTTAATGTTGAGCACCTGATTCTCAAAGTGGACATATTTCAAACACTATAATGAAAATAAAATGATCTTTTCTACCTTTGTTGTCTGGTGAGTTTTTCTGATCATGCTGGCCCAGTATCCCATTCTGCTGCTATCTGTCCTCAGTGCAGGTCAGGAAGTCATCCTCATTAAATATCTCCCTGGCAACCCAGGACACCTCCAGCCACCCCCCCCCCCCCCCCCCCCACTCTCCCAGCAGTAAGGTAAACAAACCATAAACCAATTTCTACAACTGGTTAAACAAGGCTAGAGGGCTTTCACTGCAGCTCCTGCTGTGAGGATGGAGGTAAATCAACAATTTAAACCCCTCAGAGCACAGCAGGGGAGGCTTAGCCTGTCCAAGCCTCTTATACCGGGCACCTATGGAGCTGATCACAAAGGTGCTGAATGGCAGCCCTATCAAACCAGTACCTAGTGAGACACTGCAGGTCACTGAGGTCTAGGAAACTGCTACGGGGCCTGAAAACTCTGGGGGTGAGTACCTCCTGCGGTGCCTCCCCTCTTCCTCAAACATGTAAGCCACCTGTGCATTAGTGCCTCCATTTCCCCACACTACAGGTGCAATGCAGTGACACCAGTGCTTACCACTCCCTACCAACTTGGTGAAACACAGTAGGAACAAACAGAAGCTGACACTCACTCTCCCACCATCGACAAACAATGCGGTCACACACAGCAAAGCCACATTGCAAGCACTTTCTGACCCACTACAAACTCTCCTGTCACACTCTCTAGCCACTCACTCTCCAAGCAGTCTTCACAAACACGCTGCAGCAGTACACAGTACAAAGAGACAAACAGAGACTACAAACAGGTAAGGGAATGAAATATGAATTTGGGGACAGTGAATGGAAAGGGATAGGGGGAGGGGATGGGGGAGATAGAGCAAGGGGTAGTGGTGTCTAATGGGTCTAAAGACGACTTCCCCCTTACCCTGGTCGCTTTTATTTCAGGTCTAACTAAGGACGCCCGTGTTCCCGCCCGTGCAAAACCATTTCGCTAGCCATTATATGTTGGAGGCGCCCATCTCGTAACACCGCCCATAACACACCCCTAACACGCCCCCTGTGGGGACGACCACAGATGGGCGTCCTCGCGCTGAGGACATCCTTACAGCCCTGTTTCGATTATTTATTTATTTATTTATTGCATTTGTATCCCACATTTTCCCACCTATTTGCGGGCTCAGTGTGGCTTACAATACATTGTGAATGATGGAAATACAGTTTGTTACAATGCGATTATAGGTTACATTGTGAGGAGTTATGGAAGACGGAGTTACATTGTGAAGGATTATAGAAGACAAAGTCAAGTCAAAACATCTTTGGGCATAGAAACTATGGAATGTGACATTGGGGAAATGATAGGATGATCGAATATAGTAAGAGGGCGTAAGGTTATGACAACTTTATCTGTGGGTAGATTTTAGGTGTGGAGAGAATACAGGGGAAGAGCAATTCAGAAGGGAGTGTTATTGATGCATTTCTGTTAGGGTGTATGGAGTTCATGTGTTTTGATCCTTGCCGTAAGTTTTTTCAAAGAGATAAGTCTTCAATCGTTTGCGGAAGTCGGTTAATTCGTAGATCGTTTTCAGGTTACATGGTAGTGTATTCCAGAATTGCGTGCTCATGTAGGAGAAGGTAGATGCATGTAGTACTTTGTACTTATGCCTTTGCACTTAGGGAAGTGGAGATTGAAGAAAGTTCGGGATGATCTTTTGGCATTTCTGGGGGCAGGTCTATTAAGTCTGACATGTATGCAGGGGCTTCACCCGTGAATGATTTTGTGAACTAATGTGCATACTTAAAGGGATTGCGTTCCTTGAGTGGGAGCCAGTGTAGTTTCTCTATGTAAAGGTGTTGCACTTTCGTATTTTGGTTTTCCGAAGATGAGTCTGGCTGCTGTATTCTGGGCTGTTTGAAGTTTTCTCAATATTTGTTCTTTGCAGCCTGCGTATAGTGAGTTGCAGTAGTCCAGATGACTGAGTACGAGTGATTGCACTAGGTTGCAGAAGACAGATCTTGGAAAGAATGGTTTTTATTCTTTTCAGTTTCCACATGGAGTAGAACATTTTTTTTGTTTATGCTGTTCGCGTGAGTCTCAAGTGTTAGGTGGCGGTCGATAGAGACTCCAAGGATTTTTAAATTTCTGATATTGGCAGATTTAGTTTAGGTGTGTTGATAGCGGTAAATTTCTTTGTGTTGTATTGGGAGGTGAGTATGAGGCATTGAGGTTTTTTCTATGTTCAGTTTCAGTCGGAATGCATCTGCCCAGGTGTTCATGATATGTAGACTTTTGTTGATTTGTTGGAGATTTCATTAATGTCTTGTTTAAAAGGAATATACATCATTACATCATCTGCATATCAGTGGTGGAAATAAGTATTTGAACCCTTGCTGATTTTGTAAGTTTGCCACTGACAAAGACATGAGCAGCCCATAATTGAAGGGTAGGTTATTGGTAACAGTGAGAGATAGCACATCACAAATTAAATCCGGAAATCACATTGTGGAAAGTATAGAATTTATTTGCATTCTGCAGAGGGAAATAAGTATTTGATCCCCCACCAACCAGTAAGAGATCTGGCCCCTACAGACCAGGTAGATGCTCCAAATCAACTCGTTACCTGCATGACAGACAGCTGTCGGCAATGGTCACCTGTATGAAAGACACCTGTCCACAGACTCAGTGAATCAGCCAGACTCTAACCTCTACAAAATGGCCAAGAGCAAGGAGCTGTCTAAGGATGTCAGGGACAAGATCATACACCTGCACAAGGCTGGAAGGGCTACAAACCATCAGTAAGACGCTGGGCGAGAAGGAGACAACTGTTGGTGCCATAGTAAGAAAATGGAAGAAGTACAAAATGACTGTCAATCGACAAAGATCTGGGGCTCCACGCAAATCTCACCTCGTGGGGTATCCTTGATCATGAGGAAGGTTAGAAATCAGCCTACAACTACAAGGGGGGAACTTGTCAATGATCTCAAGGCAGCTGGGACCACTGTCACCACGAAAACCATTGGTAACACATTACGACATAACGGATTGCAATCCTGCAGTGCCCGCAAGGTCCCCCTGCTCCGAAGGCACATGTGACGGCCCGTCTGAAGTTTGCCAGTGAACACCTGGATGATGCCGAGAGTGATTGGGAGAAGGTGCTGTTGGTCAGATGAGACAAAAATTGAGCTCTTTGGCATGAACTCAACTCGCCGTGTTTGGAGGAAGAGAAATGCTGCCTATGACCCAAAGAACACCGTCCCCACTGTCAAGCATGGAGGTGGAAATGTTATGTTTTGGGGGGTGTTTCTCTGCTAAGGGCACAGGACCTCTTCACCGCATCAATGGAGAATGGATGGGGCCATGTACCGTACAATTCTGAGTGACAACCTCCTTCCCTCCGCCAGGGCCTTAAAAATGGGTCGTGGCTGGGTCTCCAGCACGACAATGACCCAAACATACAGCCAAGGCAACAAAGGAGTGGCTCAGGAAGAAGCACATTAGGGTCATGGAGTGGCCTAGCCAGTCACCCAGACCTTAATCCATTGAAAACTTATGGAGGGAGCTGAAGCTGCGAGTTGCCAAGCGACAGCCCAGAACTCTTAATGATTTAGAGATGATCTGCAAAGAGGAGTGGACCAAAATCCTCCTGACATGTGTGCAAACCTCATCATCAACTACAGAAGACGTCTGACCGCTGTGCTTGCCAACAAGGGTTTTGCCACCAAGTATTAGGCCTTGTTTGCCAGCGGGATTAAATACTTATTTCCCTCTGCAGAATGCAAATAAATTCATATACTTTCCACAATGTGATTTTCCGGATTAATTTGTGATGTGCATCTCTCACTGTTACTAATAACCTACCTTCAATTATGGGCTGCTCATGTCTTTGTCAGTGGGCAAACTTACAAAATCAGCAAGGATCAAATCTTATTTCCACCACTGTATGTAAGGGTTAGGTTGTGAATTGATAGAAGTTTTGCCAAGGGAGTCATCAGTAGGTTGAAAATTGTTGGCGAGAGGGGGTTTGGATGACCTTCTTTCACAGGGGATGCCCAATGTGCCTTTTGTGTCGCTTTTGGGAGGCCCTTCTCTTTCGAAATGAGCCTGATAAGTAACCTATGGAACTTTGTAAGTCTGTTTTGAAAATCAGCCCCATAGTAAACATTGTAGATGATGGCAGATAAAGGACATGCACTATCTATCCAGTCTGCTAGCAATATAAACCTTCATAGCATAAGGTATGATGTTGATACGACAAATGTATACTTGATCTTGATTTGTCCTTGCCATTTTTCAGGGCACAGATGAGACATTCTGCCTGGCACTGGCCTTGTTCTCCAACTTCTAAAGCTGTCATCAAAGCCCCACTCCAGCCCATCCAAATCTGTCCAGCCATGATCAGGGTACAGACTGTAGAAGTCTGCCCAGCACTGGCCTTGTTCTCCAGCTACTTGTGAGAAATGTGTAAATATATTGCTTTTTCACTTAACATAATTGCGAAGATAGAATATACAGCTTATGCCCTGGTAGAAAGGAACTCTTTAGGGGTAAGGGTATAACTATATATGTGTAGGCCCATTTCTAACAGAGATCACCACATTATAGCTTTCTAAATTACTAACAAAGAAACTGTGTTAGTTTAAACAGACGTGTGCAAATTGATAAGAACTGCTGAGACAGGAGGAGAGAGAAGGGGGAGAAAGAAGCCCAAACTGCTGAGAGAGATGTATGAAAGTTTCAAGGACAGGCCTTAGAGCTGAAATAAAAATTTAGCCAGGCATGAGACCATAAAACTGTGAAGGTATTTCTAACAAAAGGGAACAGAAGAAAAGAGGGTTGGGGGGAAGGTGAAGCATACCATGTATGAAACTACTAATGCAGAGTTTTCACACGAAGGTTTGAAGATAAGAAAATGTAAACCAAGCAGAACTAACAATGAATAGAGGATCTGTCTATGGAAAATTTTCAGAAGGGACTGTCATATGATAACCAGCACTGATGTAATAGGGGGTAAATGTGATCAATATCCAATGAGACTTAGGGCAGGCACCTAATGTAACCAGAAAGAAAGAATATATAAAAACTGAAAAAATTAAGGAAGGGTGTGCCTGCTTGCTTTCAGAGACACCCGTTCTTGCAAGAGTGTGTTTTTTTTTTTACAATAAATTAATTAAGACTTGATTCACCAATTTGATTTTGTAAGTTCTCAGGTTATCTGGGGGCTATTTCTAACACTACTGAAGCTGAATCCGTCCAGCCATGATCAGGGCACAGACCGTAGAAGTCTGTCCAGTACTGGCTTTGCTTCCCAATTACTGGTTTTGCCATCTAATCACCACTAAGCTTCTTTGGTTCTATGCCTTCTAAACAGTATTTCTTTATCCCATGCTATTTTCAATTCCGTTACTGTTTTCATCTCCACCACATCCCACGGGAGGGCATTCCAAGTATCTATCACCCTCTCTGTGAAAACGTACTTCCTGAGGGGGGCCAGAAATTGGTTTGTTTTGCCCCTCCAATGAAAAAGATGTTCCACTGTCCTACTTCTTACATATCCTGTCCCTTTTCACTAATACACATAGGTCTCCTTTTACAAAGTTATGATAGTGATTCCCACATGCTAAATACAACAAAGCCCAGGAATTGAATGGGATTTGTTGCATTTGCAGTGCTAGAATCACTAGCACAGCTTTGTAAAAGGAGTCCATAGTTAGTTTTTGTTTAAGGCAGTTTTCTTTTTTTACTCGAGAAGATACCGCTCAGAGTAATATTTAATAGGTAGTTAATAAATGTGAAGGATATATTAATCAATCAATCTGTGACTCCCTGGAGAACAGAATAAAATGTAAAAAAATAAGTGTCACTTTACTGAGGAAATAGGGATAACATTTCCATGCTTTTGGAAGGGCCAAAATACTGAGGAAGCTAAGACCTGGCACCTAGATCTGTGTAGTAAATAAAGATGGTGGTGATTCACAAACTCACACCTACTCAGATAAGCATAAATAATCTGTACAAAATTAACAGACTCTTTGTAAAACCGTGTAGCAGCATGGAAGATGCAATATCTCAGCTGGTTACTTGCTTTCCACCCTAATATGCATCATAAGAGGCAACAATTATTAGTCAACAAACTGCACTTGTGCTTTTCTGAAGAACGTGTTTTGCAATTCAGAAATAGCCAGAAAATGTTTGAGCACCACATTCTGTTGACTTCAGTATAAAAGCACTGGAAACCTTACTAAACTTTTCTGCTGATAACACAGTATTCTGACTGGCAATACAGTGGTTTGCAAACCAAAATGATATAACTCCAGAGCACATCCAGTGAGACTGCATATCCTGTTGCAGAGTATGAAACTGAAATGATAATCAATAGAAATAGAATAAAATAAAATAAAACAGAGAAAATAAGATAATAACTTTTTTATTGGACTAACAATACATTTCTTGATTAGCTTTCGAAGATAGCCCTTCTTCATCAGATCAGAAATAAGCAAATGTTGATAGATGACAGTATATATAAGTGAAACATCAAAGCATTTCAGTGACAGTCTAACAGGGTGAGGATGGGGTGGGTTAGGTGAGAGACAGGGAGGGACAGGGAGATATGCATGGTAATGAGAGTGACAAGGCAGTAGAATTTCTATCTATATATATAAAAGGCACCACCAACGTTCTAATGAAGCCTCACTTCTGTTTTGCGTGGTGGTGTAGATATCCGGTTTCACGAATCACAGGCAGGACTAAGGAGTAGGGAAACACGCTCCTCTCCTGCTGACTCTGCTGCCCGGGTTGCTCCCCTCCCCCCGCTGTATCGTCAGAGCATGGCTGTGTCAGAGAAAATGAGTGCAGGGAAGGTCAACCGCTCCCTCCCTCCCTTTACATTTAAAGCAACACCAGGGACTTGCATCTCTGCCTCTCTCAGCTTATTCTCTCCCTTCCCCGGAGAACTAGCATTAAATAGCCCTTGCAAGTAGAAATCGTAAAACTGGTGTACAGAGAAATGGGAGTTACTTGATGCTTTTCTTGACAACTGACCTCTTCTGTATCCCCTATTTTCCAGACTGCTGCTGCTGCCCAGTTAAAAATAAGTGCAGGCTCAGACAGCCTTGCCACTTCAGAAGCCAACAACACTCTTTCGATGGATGGCAAAAGGGAGGGCAGGGGATAGAGGAGAATCGCTGGGTAGCTGGAGGGGACGCAGGGGAGACAGGAGAATAGCTGGGCGGATGGAGGGGGCAGGGTAGAGATAACAACACACACACATTCACTTTTACAGACACACTCACATCTAGACTCAATCTCTCTCTCTCTCTCTCACACACACACACACACACACACACACACGGTGCTGCCAACCACGCAGAGGGGGGGGGGGGGGTGGGGAGAGGCAGGGGGTCCTGAGACCACAAGGGAGGGGAGGGGAATGCAGAGGGGGAGGGGGTCCTGAGACCTGAGAGGGGGAGGGGGTCCTGAGGGGACAGGTATCTCTGTCACACACACACACACTCTCACAGTGTCTTCCTCTCTCACTCTCACACTATGTCTCACACTGTATCACATTCACTCTCTATGTGTCACACAGTCATTCACACACACTCGCAGACATCGGGGGGGGGGGGGGGGGGGGGGGGAAGTGGTGCTAGCACCCGTTCATTCCTCTCTGAAACGGGCATTTCACACTAGTGGTTTATAATGGGCTAGAAAACCCAGATATTTGTTTCCTTCTGGCGAGTGTCAGAATGTTTAATCATTCATACTTCAAAGGTCTTACGTTCCTGTATTGTTTTAAAGTTCCCTTTTAGTATTCTCACCATAAAATCATTGGTACAGTGTTCTGGTTTCTTTTCTATGTTTTCTTTTATTCTATTTCTATTGATTACCTTTGGAAGTGGAATAATACGGCTACCATATCTCTCTTCTACTGAAATGAGAAAGAATCAAATTGCACGAGAAGTGTGTAGCATTTCTTGATGACATCTGCAACATAGTGTTTGGTGGACTCTGGCAATTTGAAGAAGGAAGGAATTTTTTTACTAAGCTAAAGAAGTTGACACAGAAAAGGACTTTAATGGTTTTATCTGTTTACTGTATAATGTATGTATAATCTATTCAGGTCCTCTGGACACAAGCCAGATCACCTGTTAAGCAGATTCTATTTTGTTGGGACATGGGCTCAATGAAAATACAAGAGGCTGTGCTAGGGGTTACTGGAGCACAAGGGATAGGATGAACCTGTAGATTGTTTCCTACCCAGAGACTGTTTCAATTAGGCCGAGGTTTAGCCTAAGGGGGGTGGGGAGGGTTGGTTCAGGGGGATGAAATGGGGGACTAGGGTTTCAAAGGTGCTTGAGGGATTGGTTCTTTGCTTCGGAGAGGAGAAGGAAAGGTGTGGCTGGCCATTCTATACACCTCCATTCCTGAGCAGCACAATGCTCCTATCCTGGGGAGTAGAATAAACACATATTGTTATGTTGATCACAAGTTGTGTTATTCATTTACCACAGGAGTCATTAACCTATGCTCCTGAGTTATGCAGGTTGGTGATTATTTACCACAGTTTAGTAACTTCCTTCCTCATTGTCACAACAGATTTCAAAGGATGGATTTTACAGTTTAACCACTGGGTTCCACTGTCTCATGGCAACAAGTTTGCTGTACTTCCCCACCACTTGTTAGCAATACACATAACCATTAAACAAGGTATAATGTTCAAAAGTTATACTGTTCAGTCACCAATTTCATAGTAAACTTTAAAAAAAGGTCAAATGAAACCCACATCTGAATCTCTAAGCAACAGCACAGCAGAGAAAGGGGTGTGGCCACGTGGGGGATGATTGTGATGTGAAAAGGGAGAGGAGGCAGAAATGACTGCAGCTGCCATTTCAGCAGTTAGAGCAGGAAGGCAGTTAGGCTGCACTGAAGAGAAGCCTCACCCCCCACTGGAACCTTAAAATGGTAACAGGATTTAGATTTAGTGCATACCTTTCTAGAAATTCAGACAAGTTAAAAGGGTTAAATGAAAAGTAGTGCCTCCACCTCTATAATTCATCAGCAGATGGCAGCACTGATGCACTACATTTTCACTTGTTCTTTGAAATATCTTACTTCACCTCTGTTGGCGAGAATTGTCTGTGTGAAGAGGCCGTTTTGCTACTGCTTGTAAAATGAAAGCATGCAATGAGCACTCTTTTGTGCGATTTAAACAATGGCTGTTACAGGAATTGCCACATGCAAGTTGTTTATGGCAGTGGTTCCCAAATCTGGTTCTGGAGGCACCCCAGCCAGTCAGGTTTTCAGGATATTCACAGTGAATATTCATGACAGAGATTTGAATGTATTTGCTCCACTGCATGCAAATCTCTCCTCATGAATATTCATTGTGGGATATCCTGAAAACCTGACTGGCTGGAGTGCCTCCAGGACTAGGTTTGGGAACCACTGCTGGCTCATGGTGATGACTGTGTTGATGTGAGTACTGTGCATCACTGGGCCAAAAATGTAAAGACTTTGGACCAGGAAGGGATGACTTGTGTGCATCAAAAATGAAGTGGCCAACCTATGAAAGCAATGGACAATCTCACACAAGAAAGGTTGACAAACTCATAAAGGACAATTGGCGGATCACTCAAAGCAATTACAGTACAACCCTGCCAACTTTGAAGGTACAATTGAGAAGAGTTCGGAAGCATAAGGAAGAAATTCTGTTGCAACATGACAATGTTAGCCACACACAGCACAAACACCACAGAGGCAATTGCAAAGGCCAGGCCGAAATTTACTCTGTGACAGGACAAAATCAGATAATGCAATCTAAAGAATTTTTTTTTAAACAGCAATGCATGTCATCCAAAAGGCTTTCTCCAGTAAAGGAAATGGATTTACAATTAACTATAAGCTGGTTGTCTTCTGTTTCCAGATCCACTAAATCCTGCATGCCAGTTAGCTGGGATATATTACTAAGTAGAGCACTACAGATATTAACAATTAAGCAAACTGGGTGGGCCAGCCAATTCTTTATCTGCTGTTGCATTATTAGCAGAAAACCACACCTCACTGACATTATTAACCACACTGCATAACAAGTAGGAAATGATTCCATCATATTATCACACTCCTTCAATCACCAGCCTCCACACCTTACAAAACAGCCTTCTCCCTAAAAAGCAATATTTAAATAGAACATTTTAAAAGAACCTGAATGGTAACTGACTTAGTTGTCTACTGGTGTGATTTATTGGAAAATAGCACATCACAACACTATGATAAATTAACATAAGCTGCATTTCAGATGGGACAGGAAGATAAAATAGTAGGCATATTCCTATGTTCAGTTAAAGCTGAAGTGCAGTTTATTCTCTGAGGAATAGAAAGAAAATTGACACATGGGAAGCTGTCTAGACTGGAAAAGGGAATCCAAGTCAAGATAGTCATAATTTGCAGCTGAAAGTGAAGCCTTTTATAAAATAGGTATAAGACCACAGGAAATGTGGGTATTGGTGACACATTCAGAGGGAAAAGCCATTTTATTAGAAACCAAAACAAAACCCTACATTCAAAAGCAGCACAATCCCTTGATACTTTGTGCATATAAGTACCAGTATTCACAGGCGTAAGCCGCAGATTTTGCTACCTAGATGCGCAAGTCTCAGCACTGGCCCATATAAGTTCTGGACTTTGAAAACTACCAGCCAGATATTCAAAACGATTTAGCCGTACACTGACCAGTTAAATTGCTTGGTTTGGGCTAGCCACTAATATTCAGCACACTTAACTGGGTGAGAGCCACTAAATGTCATGTATTCACTAAGACATAAGACATAAGCATCGCCACACTGGGTCAGACCAAAGGTTCATCTAGCCCAGCACCCTGTCTCCGACAGTGGCCAATCCAGGTCACAATCACCCGACAAGATCCACGGAGCAGGTGTAAATGCCACTAGGGAAAATATTTTGAATTATATGTGTATTTCCAAATATGAAATATACATATAATTTTAAGATCCACTCATACCATGTCCAAAACACACTGTGCATGCTACAGCTATATACAATTATATAGTGGCTTTTCTAAAATCACGACTGAACATGTGTGTTGATTTACATGTGTTAATCTTTTGACAATTATAAATTGCACCTAACCTTTCTAAAATCACCCACCATAGTGTAATAAAATAGGAAACTAAGAAAGTTGTGGAAAACAGTGCAATAAAACATTTCAAAGTATAGAGTGATATCCAAAATAAAGTTCTTCATCTCAGATATAGAATTAGAAAGGTACAGAAAAGAGTTTAAAAATGATAAAGGGGATGGGACGACTTTCCTATGAGGAAAAGCTAAAGCGGTCAGGGCTCTTCAGCTTGGAGAACAGACGGCTGAGGGGAGATTTGATGATAAAGCTCTGTAAAATACTGAGTGGAGTGAAACAGATAGACATGAATTGCTTGTTTACTCTTCCAAAAATACTAGGACTAGGGGGCACACAATGAAGCTACTAAGTAATAAATTTAAAATAAACCTGAGAAAATATTTCTTTACTCAACATATAATTAAACTCTGGAATTTGTTGCCACAGAATATGGTAAAAGCAGTTAGCTTAGCAAGGGTTTTAAAAATTATGTTTGGACTAGTAAAAATGGCCCGATTCTGACACAAATGAAACAGGCGCTAGCAAGGTTTCCTCGGAGTGTGTATGTTTGAGAGAGTGTGTGTGAAGTGACTGTGTGAGAGAGTGAATGTCAAGTGTGTGGTGTGACAGAGAGAGAGTGAGACTGGGTGCGAGTGTGTCTGTGAGAGAGTGTGTGTGTGTGAGAATGAGAGTGTGTGCCATGGGCCCCCTCCCTCCCTTCGAGTCCAGGGTCATCCCCTCTGTCCAAGTTCCAAGGTCGTCCCATCCCCTCCCTCCCCTCCGAGTTTAAGGGTCATCCCCTCCCTCCGAGTTCCCCCTCCCTCCCTCCTTCCGAGTTCCAGGGTCATCCCTCCCCTCCTCCCGAGTCCCAAGGTCATCCCCCTCCCTCCCTCTGAGTTCCAGGATCGTCCCCCCTCCCTCCGAGTGTCCAGGGTCATCCCCTCCCTCCCTCCGAGTCCCAAGGTCATCCCCCTCCCTCCCTCTGAGTTCCAGGATCGTCCCCCCTCCCTCCGAGTTCCAGGGGTTGTCCCCTCCCTCCCTCCGAGTTCCAGGGTCATCCCCCTCCCTCCTTCCGAGTTCCAGGGTCGTCCTCCGAGCTCCAGGGTCATTTCCCTCCCTCCCTCTGAGTCCCAGGGTCATCCCCCCTCCCTCCCTCCCTCCAAGTTCCAGGGTCGTCCCTCCTCCGAGTTCCAAGGTCGTCCCCTCCCTCCCTCCAAGCTCCAGGTCGTCCCTTCCCTCCAGTTCCAGGGGACCAGGTTCCCCCCTCTCTCCCTCTGAGTTTCAGGTTCCCCCCCTCCCTCTCCGAGTTTCACGGTCTCCCCTCCCTCCCTCTGTCCGAGTTTCAGGGTCCCCCTCCCTCCTTCCCCGTTCCAGGATCCCCACTCCTCGGCACGCGATGTCACACGCATGAGGGTGTCGTCGTCCCTCCCTCCCTTCCAGTTCCAGGCCCCCTACCTCCAAATTTTAAAAGTCATCTTCACTTATGAAGGTTGGGTTTAGGCGGCTAGCAGCAGGCGTAAAAGGCATGCAGGCTTAGCCCCTCTCTCTCTCAGCTCTGGTCCCGCCCTTGAGGAAAGAGGAAATGAGGCGGGACCAGAGCTGAGAGAGAGAGAAGGGTCCGAGCCTGTATGCCTGTTTACTGCTGCTGCCGGCCGCCATAAACCCGACTTCGTAAGTGAAGTTGACTTTTAAAATTTGGAGGTAGGGGGCCTGGAACTGGAAGGGAGGGAGGGACGACGACACCCTCATGCGTGTGACGTTGCGTTCCGTTGCCTGGCAACTCTGCAGCGTTCCCTTCCTAGTGATTGGCCTTTACGAACGCGGAGTGACGTCATTTCAGGAGATGGATACAGCAGAAGCACGAATGCTTCAAGGCTTCACTTTCAAGGAGTCAGCCTCAGAACGTTGGTGGTGCTTTTTATATATAGGATAATTTCCTAAAAGTAAAATCCATAAGCCATTATTAAGATGGACTTGGGAAAATCTACTGCTTATTTCTAGGATAAGCAGAATAAAATGTTTTCTACTGTTCTGGGATTTTGCCAGGTACTTGTGACCTGGATTAGCCACTGTTGGAAACAGGATACTGGATTTGATGGACTTATGGCAATGCTGTTCGATTCCCACTGCAGCTCCTTGTGACTCTGGGCAAGTCACTTAACCCTCCATTGCCCCTGGTACAAAATAAGTACATGAATATATGTTAACCGCTTTGAATGTAGTTGCAAAAACCTCAGAAAGGCGGTATATCAAGTCCCATTTCCCTTTCCCCTTTATCTTCTTATCTATATTACAGTCACCCTGCCTTGTTCTTTACTGTCCACTTTTGCATTTGGAATTACTGAAATACCATACCTTGCACAAGTTGAATATTTTTGTGCAGAGATACATCTTAGTACTTGAAGATCTCTCTTGATCCTTTGTAGTTGTTATACTAAAAGATGACATGTTGTTGTTGGATGTCTTGACCGCTTGCTGTTCCATTATGCCATTGTTGATTTTACCAGTTGTCAGGATCTTATTTTTTCTGTGTTTGAATTTATATTTGGCTCATACTTTTCAGTGTAGTTTCAGGTACAGTAGGCATTTTTGTAAACTGAGACAATGAAGAGTTAAGTGACTTTCCCTTAGGTCACAAGAAGCCACCGTGGCATTTGAACTAGTCTTCCTGGCTCTCAGCCCACTGCTCTAACCATTAGGGCTAGTCTTCCCACCCATGTTAAGGTTCAGGCCTATTCTGAAACTGTTCCTTGATTTTGATAATCAGATGTTCAGATCATCTTCACTTTCAGTCAGTAACATGGTATCATCAATATAGTGAAGGCTGTTGATGAGTCTTCCACCAATTTCACATTTTGAGATTCTTCATACAGTCCTGCTTTTCTGATGATTGTTCTGCATATAGATTGAACAGGTAAGAGGAAGTTATGCAGCCTTGTCATACACTTTTCTCAATTTTAAACCATTTGGTTTTTTCCTTGTTCTGCTGAACTGTTGATCAGTGTAAACATTGGGGCGATATTGAGACCACAGGAGGGGAGTCTGGCTAACTCCCATGGTCAGCGGTTAGCCTGTATAGCATTCAATAGCCAGTTTATAAAGGGTAACTCTTACAATAGTCGGCTATGTACTGAATATTCAGGGAGAACCAGTATATCACACGATATAGCCAGTTATCTCCTAGCTGCTAACCTGGAATATTCGCGGGGGATAACCAGTTATCCCCCACTCAATATCATCCGGACAGCCGGTTAAGTGGTCATTCGTGGCTGATTAAATGGTTTTTGAATATCAGGGGGATGTGCATGGAACTATCAGGTTCTGGTATACCCATGCTTCTTAATACACCCAGCATTTTTCATGATTTACGTAGTCAAAGGCCTTGCTGTATTCAATGAAACATATGTAGGTAGGGTTGGCCTACTAGGTGGACAAGGTATCTGCATAGGGCTGCACAATTTGGAAGGATGGCACTCTTGTGACAATCAACAGATCTAGATTCAGCATCTCATCCTCCCCCCTAGGTGTTCAGGGACTTTCGTTCCCTTCATGTCCTCTGTGCACAACTGTCAAATCAGTCAGTTTGTCAATATGGCACTCATCGCACCCAGTGTGGGGTTTTGAGCATCTGTACAAGCTAAGGACTGGTGAGTCATGTCCCCTTTGAACATCCTGATTCAGAAGGGCAGAACCCTGAGGCCTTCAACATGCATAGAAGCTCAAGGACCTGTTCTTGGCATAACGAGTGTTGTGTTGGCAAGCTGACATGTTGGTGCCATCACAGAGCAGGTATGGAAGGGAATGGAAGCCACTGAATATCTTGAAGGGAGGATGGGGAGATGCTGGACATATGGGGAAGGGGGAAGTAGGAATGGAGAGGCATGCTAGACACCATGAATGGATGTAAGAAAGAATAGATGAAGGATATCAGGGGGAGGTAGGGAACAGTAGGTGCTGGACTACAGAAGGGAAGGAGAGATGTTCAATGTGAACAGGTGGGGGTAGGTTTTGGGCCACCCTGGGTGTGGTGGGGGGACAAGTCTGAAGATTTGCCCAGGTTGTCAGATATCCTTGGGTTAGCCCTGTAGATATCATTTTGGTAACACAGAGTGCAGAAACACAAATACATTTAAGCTATTTATAGTGGAACAACTTGAAAGCAGAACTATTATCTCAGATGTGGTAAATCAGCTTCCAGAACAGAAAAAAGTGAAACCAAAAGTTGTAACTATAATAAGCTTGTCTAGGACAACATGTAAAATGAACAGTAAATAGCAGCTGTTATCAGGTTAGCAAAACAGAGCCTGAACATCAGACATCAAAGGTTGATCCAGTACAAGCTGCACAGCTTTGAAGGAAAGTTGATTTTATAAATGCAGTAAAGATTGTTTTTTTGTGAAAAATTACTGAGTTCAAATTTTGTGAACTTAAACAATATACTGGTCAATATACAGAAATGCAACAAGTGCCAGGAAAACCGAATATGTGGCTAACCACAGATATGATGATTAACTGTGTAGCCAATGTTCACAGTGTAACTAGTTAATTAATGTCTGCATAAATTGCAGCAATTTATGTGGGTGTTGGCTCATTAGCAATTAGCTAACCAGTTATATTTAAAAAGCTAAAGAGAGCTTCTGTTCACTCTGAAGAGAATGAGCCAGGCTCACGTAAGGCCAATTTCTTTGCCCCAGAGGCAGAGATGGCCATTGGCCTAGCTCTAAGACACTGGGCAACCCTGTTTGGCTCAGTGGATGCCCACAAGAAACAAAGGTTGTGGCAGGCCATTGCCACACAGATGAATGCAGGGATGTGGAAAACATTTTAAAAAGTGGTTAAAAAAAAAATAAACAGGCTGCAAATATGCAGCTCCACCATCACAACATCATGGCTGAAAGCTCTTGAGATGAGGGTGCATGAGACAGTGCAAGAGGTGGCCATTGCTAGAGTGGGCAGTCATGATAGGTCACAGCCAGATGAACCCAGTACGTACTCAGTCATTATTCTGCTTTCCATGTCACTATTATCACAAATTTTGTAGTGCTTAGCTAATGCACTGGTATCACTGTGCACTCTCTCCCTTTGAAATGTTTGTACAGATGTAGTGGTGAACCCTTGAAATAGGTATTACTTTTGATATGTGATATGTAGTCAAAGTGCTTTGAGACAGAGATACATAAAATCTCTAGCTAGTTGGGGACTGTGACTTAGATCTCAGATGCCAAACCAAATTAATGTTCCATGCACATAGATATATGCCTCAGTGTTTGACAGTGTATTGACACTAACGGTCCATCTGTGACCAAAAGGCAGTTCATCATCAGCATATAACACACCCAGTGTGTGGAGACTATCTGGTTGGTAGAATAGATGAACTTCTCTGATGTCCTGGCCTACTGAGGTGCCTCACAGATGTCACTGTGATATAACACCTGTAAGAGGGCATAAAAGATATTCAGTTCCCTGTGTAATGCTGACATATGTATGAAGTGGCTTTTCCATTGCCTGCTGGAGGGTTAGAGGGAGTATATGTGCTAGGTTGTGCGACCTGGTATATCTTATTACCCATGTGATGCATAGCTGGGAATAGCACTACACTATAGTTTCCAATGGCTGCCAGAAATACATGTGCATTGTCACAGGGTTTCTGGCAATGCATGCTGAGCCCAATATTAACTGGTGGCACAGCACAAAATGCATAGCTGGTGTGGGTATGGCGCATATACACTACCTGTGGTGAACACCAAGTATGAGATAACTGGTGGTGCTGCATTAGGCTAAGCAAGAAACAGGTGTGGAGTCACACTTATGATGTGTGCAATATCAGTGTGTCTGATGTCAATCTCATTTGCTATGTACACAGGTGATCCCCAGGAGAACACATCGCAACAGCATGTTCCAGCACTTTCTGAGAGGCAGGATACAAACATATAATTTATTAAAATTTTATGTACTGCCTAGCCATACAAGATCTCGGTGGTTACAAAGTAAAACAATTTAACAGAAAGGCATGTATCATATAGGTCTATTCTTTTTATCTGGAATTCCATTCAAGATAGCACACACAACAGCATCATACGAGTACTCCATAATGAATACAGGGCTGTGGTGACTTTTACAGTCATAGGCAAGGCATGGCTCCTTAGGGTTGGGGCCTCAGTGTCATTTTTTAATAGCTCAGAGAGGTTGGCGATGATGGCTGTATTGAATCGGTATCTCCGAAATAAATCTTCTCTGTGAGCTGTAGGAAATACTCAGCCTGTAGTACAGTACACCCTATGAGCTCTGTACCTGTGTCTCCTACGCTGGGGCTGTGTTATGGTTTCTCTCTGGGCCAGCTGCTGGCGCCTCTTCTTCTTCTTCTGCTCTACTACCACCACAAAATAGGCACAGTAGGGAAAAAAATGTTTCTAAAATCTCTCCCTTTAAATGAATCAATGGGCCTGACGCCAGGTAGCTTAGGCCTGGATATTCAAAACCAGATAAAAGCTGCCCTAAATATAGGCTTCATCAGTTGTCCGCAGACACAGCACTGAATATTGACATTATCCACTATACTTGTGAACCAGCCCCTGGCATGCCCCAACATCTCTCTGTGCTTAATTGGTCTTCTGACGGTGGTTACCACTAATATCTGGTTATCCAGTGCTGGCTGAATATTGCATTTGTCCAGTTTTGCTGCTGTTGCCCGCATAAATGGCAATTTTGCCTGCTTATCTGCTGCCTACCCTTTTGAATATTGACCCAGTAATGCATCCAAGAATCAGGTCACCAAATATTCTCTAATAGAGCAGGTACTGATAAAACTAAGGACTTTGTCATCACTATAGGTACTATTTATTACAGAATTTTTGACAGAGGCAAGATTATGAATAAAGCCATATGGAGCCCTAAATTAGCTCTATCAATAAGTGAGCATTACATTAATTTTCTAGAAACAAGCCCATGGAAAAAAAAGCTGATTAAAAACTCAACTTACAGCAGCATAACAGTGAAATCTAAATGAGAAGGTATGAGGTGTGGAGGATGTGGGGAAAGAAGTGACATCTCTTTTTGCTAAGACTGTAGGAGAAAGGTTTGTTTAAATTGCTTTTTAAGGGGTCCTTTTAATAAGCAGCAGTGACAAATGGCCTTAGCGGGCCCTTGTGCGGGTTTTCCTGCAAGCTAATGCCATTTTTACCACAGTCAAAAAATGGCAGATTTTCTATTTTTCCTATTAATGGTAATGCGCTAATGTTGCCATTAAAAAGAATTACCATGTCAGCAGTTACCAACACCTATTTTGTAGGCAACAAAGGGCTCACAAGGTAATCCTGTGATAACCAGTTAGTGCACGGTAATGTAGCTGTGCCGAATAGTGCAGGAATGCCCACTCTCCACCCCCAGACCACACCTCTTCAACAAAAGTTTTAAATATTTTTAGCATGCGGTTAGCGTGTGCCAATTTGGAACTTACTGTAGGACACCTGAGTGCATAAGCCATTTTAAGCTATGGTAAGCACGTGCTAGTGCTTACAGCAGCTTAGTAATTTTTTTTTATCATTTTACTTAATTACATTCACATTTATCACTTAAATGTAAGGAAAAACAGAAATTAATATAAGGAAAAAGAAAAAACATTTTCTCTCAACAATATATATAATTGTCCACAATTGGGGGATCCAAGATCAGGAAAACAATCTCAAAGAAAATAAGAAAAACACCAAGTAGTTAATCTTACAAATTCATATTTTCTGAGGGAGGAAGGTTAATCGGTAATTGCAGCCGGTACAGTGGTAACTAAAGGAAGTTGCTCCAGAGGGTTCTTCATCTGTTCTTTTAACTCCAAAAACTATTGTAATTTCTTGGGTTCAACAAATAAGTAATAAGGAAATAAAACACTTACAAGGGAATCGCTCTAGGAAGGTCCCACCTAGGGCAATGATTCTTGGCTTAAAAGCCAAGAGTTCACACCTCCTAGTCTGCGATTCCCTTGATATATCAGGAAATATATTTATCTTTGAACCCAAAAAACTATCAGCCATGTATCGGAAATACAATTTCAAAACATTGTTCCTATCTAAATCAAAGGCAAAAGTCACTAGTAATATAACTCTCTATATAGGGTATTTTAGGAAGATTTATCATTCTCAAGTTATTTTTCCATAATTGGTTCTCCAGAAGTTCCACTTTTTTACAAGAAACATGACTGTCCTTCATTACCAGATTAACTGATTTTCGTAGAGAAACCATTTCCGTAATCAAAATCCCTATTTTTATATCTTGGACTTCCACTTTGTTAGATAAGTGTTGATATAATCACATATTTATTCCTGAAAAATTTTGACATCTGAAGAAGAGAATATTCACAATCTGCAGCACTTCCCATAGTGCGTCCATTATGACATTTTTTGGCTTCAACCAGGTCCAATTTCTCCACAGAAACCGCTCCAGATATCTTCGGGAGGAAGAGCTCACTCTCCAATCCCCCAGTTGGTTTATTATCCGGAGTCAATGCTGCGCCAGGACCTCCTCGGATCGCGTGAGAATCCTAACCCACTTCGGGCGTTTCCACTGTCGACCTCCATAGCGAAGCGTTACTGTTTCCGGGTCTTGGAGAGGTCATGCCAACAGGGGGACTCAAAGTCACTCCCTCTCCACTGAGATTCGGCGATAAAGCCTTGCTGTTCCCCGAAGCAGGAACCGATATCCCCGACGTTATGACCCCGAATCTCTCCAAAGTAGACTGAGAAGTGGTGGGAACCCCAGCCGTGTTCGAGGAGGACAACACCACAGCTTTGCCTTTTTTCTTCCCCATTCTCTGGGGAGCATGCCTACTTCTTCAGGTATTCTGGTGTAAAACGGGAACTCAACTAACCTACGTCCTCTCTCGACGCCATCTTGGATCCTCCAGTTTGGGACACTCTTTGTCTGGTTTCTCCTCAGAGGCCTGTCTGATATGGATAACCCTTCAGCATAGCCCTCTAAGTCATTGAAACACGGAAGCCCCTCCACCACTTACAAGGTGGTGTCCCTTCGGAGGGGTACCGCAGCTTAGTAAAAGAGCCCTTAATTTTGTTAGACATAACTCTTAAGAGATAAAGCGAAGTTACACCTGCAGCAGGTGTTCTCTGAGAACAGCAGGACAAGTATCCACACAACCCTCCTACCTCCCCTAGCAGCTGAATTCATTTCCAGCTATTATATATTACTGAGGATCCCGCCCCCGCATGTCGGGCGGGAAGGCACTCACGCATGTGAAGTGGGGCTGCTGCCAAAAGCCTCTAAAAGTTACAGTGCTGGGTAGTGTCCTGTACCAGGCTCTGTTGGATGACAACCAGATGTAAAGATACCATTGTCCTGCTTGTCCTTGAGAGAAATCTCTTTTTTTTTTCCTATTTACAATATAACTGGATTGGAATTACTGGATTTATGAACTTGATATACCGCTTAATACAAAAGTTTTAAAGTGGTTTACAAAAAAAAATGCTTAAAACATAACTAAGCAGCTGTGGTTATGCACACATTAATACAGAAACAAATGTGCATTTATGCCCATGAATGCCCTAAGCACTATTATACAACAATGCAGCTATGGCGCATAGCCGCAAAGGGACACATATGTAGATGGATCATGATCAGAATATGGGCCGGGCTCCCAGTTACATGGTAACATAGACTACTGTACGTTTATGTACCTGCAGTTACGCCAGCTCTATGGCTGGTGTAACTGCTGGCACCTAAATGATGCTGTGCTATGCTAGTATTCTATGACTCCTAGAAGCCCAGGGATCCATTTAAATAGGCTCATATTGGGCGTTAACTGGAGATGCCCTGTTATAAATGTTTACATAAATTACATACAAGTGTGGGACCCTCAGTAACATATAACAGCTGGGCTGTAAATGTTTAAATAAATAAATACCACTTAAGGCCTCTTTTACAAAGCTGTGCTAGTGATTCCTGTGGAGTAAATGAGAGGAAGCCCATTCAATTCCTATTGCCTTCCTCTCATTTACCGCACAGGAATCGTTAGTGTGGCTTTGTAAAAAAAACGTTCTTAGTGCTGAAAATCTGTGCTAAATTCCTTTTTCCCTTGCCATAAATCTGCCCCTGTTGCCATCCACTTTTTATGCTCCTAAATTTAGGAGTTTAATGAAATTTTGTATATAATCTTAGACATGTAGCTTTAGGACATTTTCAGAAGCCAGTTTAGAAACATAAATTTTAATGTTAGGAGCATAAATTCTTTCAATATCATGCCCAAGGATTTAATCTAACCATAATTTTTGTGCCTCCTCTCATTTACCTTGGTCATGCTATGGTAGAAATCCATAGTAAATTACATGCTATGTTTATGTGGAATAGGATTCAACAACCAAGTTATAAGTGATAGCTTTAACCTTTGACAAGCTTTTGAGAATTATCCTCTCTTCATCAGGTCAGTGGAAAAACAAATCTGGGTTTAAATAGGACAAACTCATCCAGGTTTTAGGTTGTCTACATACATTAGT
This sequence comes from Microcaecilia unicolor, assembly GCF_901765095.1. Classification (NCBI taxonomy): domain Eukaryota; kingdom Metazoa; phylum Chordata; class Amphibia; order Gymnophiona; family Siphonopidae; genus Microcaecilia; species Microcaecilia unicolor. Next base: position 545,078,622 of record NC_044032.1, on the reverse strand, counting down.
ACAGCTCAGTGAAAGGGAGTGAGTGCGTGGATAGACAGAAGCACTTTACAGTTCAAACGCCCTATATTAGCCACCAGTATTGGCCCTAGTTTGCGGTAAATAAAGTTCTGCTATAAATAAATTACATTAAACACTTATATTCCGCAATTACCTATACGGTTCAGTGCAGATCACAAAAGGTGAGAACATTAGGCCACTTCTAGCAACAAATCGATATTCGCAATCAATTCACTAATACAAACTTCTTAAATACGTTTTCAGTGCCTTCCTAACACTATATAATTACTGATTTTCCTAATATTAGAAGACATGGAGGGGCATAATCGAACGAAAACATCTATCTCCATGGGCGTTTATCTCCGAGAACAGGTCCGTGAAGGGGCGGACCGAACCGTATTTTTGCAAAAAATAGACGTCCATGTTTTATTCGACAATTTGTGAGCTGGGCGTTTTTGTTTTTCAGCGATAATGGAAAATGAAAGCGCCCAGCTCAAAAACGAATAAATCCAAGGCATTTGTTCGTGGGAGGGGCCAGGATTCGTAGTGCACTGGTCCCCCTCACATGCCAGGACACCAACCGGGCACCCTAGGGGGCACTTTTACAAAAACAAAAAAAAAAGGTAAAAGAGCTCCCAGGTGCATAGCACACTTCCCTTATGTGTTGAGCCCCCCAAATCCCCCTCAAAACCCACTGCCCACAAGTCTACACCATTACTATAGCCCTAAGGGGTGAAGGGGGGCACCTACATGTGGGTACAGTGGGTTTGGGGGGTTGGACGACTAATAAGCATTAAGCAGCACAATTGTAACAGGTAGGGGGGATGGGCCTGGGTCCACCTGCCTGAAGTCCACTGTACCCCCTAACAACTGCTCCAGGGACCTGCATACTGCTGCCAGGGAGGTGGGTATGACATTTGATGGTGAAAATAAAAAGTTGTGAAACATCATTTTTTGTGGTGGGAGGGGGTTAGTGACCACTGGAGGAGTCAGGGGAGGTCATCCCCGATTCCCTCTGGGGGTAATCTGGTCATTTAGGGCACTTTTTGGGGCCTTATTCGTGAAAAAACAGGGTCCAGGAAAAGTGCCCTAAATTCTAGCTACAAACGCATACTTTTTTTCCATTATCGGCGAAAGGCGCCCATCTCTGTTCGGGTGATAACCATGCCCCAGTCCCACCTTCACCACGCCTCCGACACGCCCCCGTCAACTTTGTACGCTTCCGCGATGGAGTGCAGTTGAAAACGTCCAAGTTCGGCTTTCGATTATACCGCGTTATTCGTTTTTGTGAGATAAACGTCCATCTCCCGATTTAGGTCGGAACTTGGGCATTTTTCTCGTTTGATTATAAGCAGGAAAGCATTCCAAATTATATCTGATAGTGTCTCTATTGAGTCCTTTTGTGTCAGTCTCAAAGTGTTTGATCATTGTAGTTTCAAAGGTTTTCTACTCCTGTGTGCTTCTGAAGTCTCCTTTAAGCACTTTTTATTGTAAGGTTGCTAGGGACATGATCTTCCTTTAAGAAGTCATCAAGGGTGACTGGCTAGGCTGGAGCCCAGAGACCAACGTTTAATGGGGGGGCATGAGCCACTCCAATAGGCCAGGCCTTAGCAATCATGACAAGCTCGAGGTCAGGCCTAGCTCGCCATGGCCACAATGTTAGGGGAGGGGCTGGGTGGTTGAAAGTACTAGCAAGTGCCAGATCAGGCGGGGTCTTTGCTCGATTGTGCTATTTATTTTAATTGTGGCCAGCAGGAAATGCTTCTTCAATGGGAGTATCTTCCCTTCACTTACGGGAGAGGTCTGGGCCAGGGCTGTTTAGGGGAGAGCCTCTGAGGCCCAGGATCTTATCTGCAACTCGGAGGTAGCTTGCCTATCCTTCCCACCCACCCCTCTTTTGCTACTAAGAAATTGTATTAGTAGTGCTTTGTTTTCTCAGGGATGCTTTGTCGCAGCTTGGGGAGAGGGGGGAATACCTGAGCTAGGAGTATGTTCAAAACGAAGTCCTTTTGAACACAGCCTTAATATTCACCCAGTGGTGAATGTTAGGACTAAGCTACTGAACTCAGACATGGAAGTCCATGCCTATTTTACCTCTAGTTGCTATGGCAGGGTATCTATTTAAATTCCTTCTACTGTTTCGCATGGACTCCTACCTGCTGATGGCAGGTAGTCTGGGTTATTAGTTGTTAAACAGAATTTTTGCCATGTTAGCTCGGATCAAATTTTCTCACCAATCAACAAAGCTGAGGCCTATTTTCACTCCACCTACTTATCTAATTCTTAAGTAATGGTATATATATTTTATTGCAAGGTCAAGTGCTAAATGTTTATCTATTCTTTGCTTGGGTAATGACCTGAGGGGAGACAAATTGTCTCATATTCCCTGTTAATGTTCACCTAATGAGCTACCACTTTGGTTTTTTTTTTTGTTTTCTTTCTGTGATAGTTTACTATCTTATCTCTATATCAGGTAGATACCTGTTCTCAATTTTTGGCTTGTTTCACTGATGTAGCATCCCTCTTCACATTTTTTGCATCGGATCATGTATTCTGCATTCATAGAGTGAATGTGAACCTTTTATTTTGAATGTCTTTCCCAAGTGGGTAGTTATAAGGTCCTGAGATATGTGCAGGCATAACTTGAATCATGGTGTCTTGCAAGGTTTTATATTTAAGAATACCTTATCCCCCCCAAATATTGTACAGTTCAAGAAGAATTTGAAAACTTATGTTTTTCTAGGCATATGGTTCAATGGCCTAATGATGCCATCTTTATCTTGATTTAGGAACTGTTTTTTTTATATTACTGATTGTTTGTTATGATAACATGTTTATGATGTATTGCCTACATTGTTTTTAATTGTATTTTATATGTTTACCTGTTCCCTACTTAGAATTTCATGATAATGTGGGTTATAAATAAATATTATTATTAACTCAATGGAAGTAGGATTGAATTATACATAAAGGGCCGTGAAATGTCTGTTTGTCCATCTGTCTAGGGCCAAAATAACCCATTGAAAATGTAACAAAATAGAATGAAACTTAGCATGAGGGAAAACTAGTAAAAAGATAAGTCAAGTCTGAAAATGGGCCAAATTGGACCACGTGTTCCAGAAGAAGGAATTCCAGCTTCTGTAGCACAGAAACTTACATACAGTAAAACTGCAGTCTAGGGAGTTCTTCTTTTCAAACTGTCTGTTCTCTACTCTCCCCACCCCTACCAAAATGTCCCCATCCCCCAAGACTACACACCTGGAAGTGGACCACCAATCTGAAAACTGCAACAACCCCCAAAATATCCACCTGCAATTGCCTCACCACCTGCTCCACACCCTAAAAACTACCCCAACTGCCCCACAACCCAGCACAGTGCTCCACTCCCAAAAACCATCTGTTCAGAAACTGTCCCACCCAATTACCCTAGCAATCACTCCCGCCAGGGCCGGTCTTAGGCAGAGGCAACCAAGGCGGCCGCATAGGGCCCCGCGCCTAAGGGGGCCCCGCTCAGTGTGCCTCAACTCTGCCTCGTGCCTCCACTCCGACCTGGACCGGGACCGCATCGAGTCACTCAACCTCTCTCCAGCCATAGGCAGATAAAGCATTCCTGGCATACCTTGTACACTGTAGCACTATGCTGGATCTTTTCTTAATATTTTTCCTTATTTTCTCCTTTGTTATGAGAATTGAAACTACTAATTGTAGTGGACTTGAACTGAATAATTTCTGGGGAGGGGAGGTTTCATGATGATAGCATTGTGCTTATTATTTCAATCAGTTTTTTTGTACAAGTTTAGCTTCATTTGTCTTTATTTGAAATTTCATAAATAAAAAAAATTTCTAAAAATGGAATAATCTTATCAATGGGCTGGATCTAGGGTGGGGGCGGAGCTAGGGTGGGGATGGGGCTAGGATGGGGCCCCACCAAATTGGTCTGCACAGGGCCCCGCACTTGCTAAGACCAGCCCTGACTCCCGCAAGCTGCTCTACCTCCCTTAAACTACTCCCTGCAAACTTTCGACTCCCAAAAACCACCCCCTCCGACTGCCCACCACCTCCATAATATACCCACATTATTGCCCACCATCCTACAAACTGCCCCAACCTCTCATACTACCCACCCTGCAATTGCTCCATCCTCCCAAAACTCCTTCACAACTCCCCCACTACCCTAAAAACAACTGCACCCCAAAATCTTTCCATCTAACCCAATAACAACAAACATCCCCACTCACAAAAATACAGCTGCATAATCAACCTGCAGACTGCCCCTACCAATCAAATATAACCCTGAACTGTCCCCATCCCTGAAAAGCTACCCCATGCAACAGCCTTACCACCCTGCAAAAAGTCTTCACCCCCAAACTACTGCTCCACAACTGCCCCACTACCTTACAAAACAAAACTATTTTCTTCAAGAAACTTGAGAAGATATTAAAGAACTTATAAAACAACTCAATAAATTTGTGCCTATGGGTAGGTGCCAAATTCCGACTTATGTTGCAGCACATATGCGGGTAAGAGGCACCACTAATTTGCACTTACCCAGGTAAGTGCTAGCAGCAATTCTATATAGTACGCATGTATTCATGTTAGCATGTATAGGAAAGGGGGGGCATTCATGTGGGCCAAGCAAGGAAGGCTCTACCAGACAGATATGTGTGTAACTTACAGAATGCTGCAAGAATGTGGTGCCACATAGCCGCATTCAAGCCAGCTATTGACATGGTGTAGGTTATCATGGCTACATGTTCACTTGTAAGCGGTGCCTTATTCTTGTATTCCATAACAACACTTACCCACGTAAATGCCCTTATAGAACACCACTCGGTAGCACTATTTTGGTGCTAATTATGTGGCAACCCATTGGGCGTCCTCTACTGAATTGCCCACCTTTGGCTGTATCTTGCAGCTATCAAAACTGGATTGGGGGTATTTTTTAATTTGGTCTTAGGGTTCCTTTCACCAAGTCGCGGTAGTGATTCCCGCTTATTAAATAAGATGAACCCATAGGAACTGAATGGGCTTTGTTGCATTTGCCGTGCCAGGAATCACTACCGTGGCTTGTAAAAGGAGCCCTTAAATAAGTATTTTATTAATTGTTTTGGGCAGTTTTCCAATCAGGTGATGAATAAATGTGAGCAAATAAAATCTCTACAAACCAAAATTTTCATACGACTTTTAAAATATATTAAATTTTGAAATCTATTTATAGACTAAAGTAAAGAGATCATACCTAGGGCTTCTTGTAGAAGTCATTCATATTAACTTTGTCAGATAACTAACCATAGTTATGATAGATGCTATTTTCTAACATTATGTCTACCGAACTGACCATTTGGCAGCAGTAAGAAAATATGTGAGCTAAATCTAAACAAATAAATAATGAATTGAACAAATAAGAAGTTTAACTAAACTACCTACCTCACAGGATGTCACATGAAATAAATCATTTTGTTGAGGGGAAGTCTAATGTTTATCCAAGAAGAAAACAATGAGAATAAAAATAAAAATAAACTAAAGTGTTTATTTACCAAACAAGGGGGCAACTGTTTAACATCTGCCTTAAGTACATTACAAACAGCTAATACACCGGTCAGATCACTAACATGCATTAAACAGTTAAAATAGAGAGCCAGATTCTATAAGTGGTGCCCAAATTTGGGTGCCAAAAAAATGAGCACTATACTATAAATGGTAGTTGGGCGTTATTTAAAGAGTGGCGATTAGTGCTGGAATCACACCCAACTTTGGGTGCAAAGATTTACACCAACTGAAATTTGGTGTAAATCCTCAAATGTAAATTAGCCACAGATTCCCCAAATTCTATAACAATGCACACATCTTTAGTGAATGTCCCTGACCCGCCCATGCTCCTCCCATGGCCACACTCCTTCTCCAACTGCGTGCTAAGAGATTTACACTTGCATCTTAGCAAGATGCGCACATATATCCACATTATTGCCAATAATTGGTTGTGCCCAATTGGTGCTAATTGGCTCATTACTAAATTAAATAATGCACATAAATTGGGCATGAGCTAATGTATAATTTTATGATAACGCAGGGAAGGGGTGGGGCATGCTCATCACTGAATCTCTAACGTGCCCACAAACAGCTCCATTCCCAAAGGAATGAGATCAGCACAAAGGAAACATCACCTGTGAATCCTGAACATGAAAGGAGCAGTGATGTCCCCTCATGATGAACTCCAGAGGCAAGTGCGGTGGGAAGCAGTAGCAGCGGTGGTGGGATGGACTGTTATGGCAGGTGTAGGCATGCAGTAGCAGCATTGTTTATTTATTGGATTCAGTGGATTTTTTTCTGTACTGCCTACTGGGTAAACATACAAGGGGGTGTACAGACTGAAACAGGATAGAAAGGCATGCCAATTTTGAAGGGATAGGAAGGAAAACACAATGAGGAAAAGAGAATAAAAAGTATATAAAATCACATACAGTGGATAAAGGATAGCAGGCACACTTTCTTTTTTTCTTGTAAGCAACCCTATAGTTGGGAGAATGAAGTATGGGGCAGATGATGGGGAAAGCAGCAGGGGTAAGATGTCAGAGGAAAGCAGAAATAAATAAATAGGTAAAACAAGGATACTAGAGGGGAAAAGGAACGGGGTTGATATTGGTAAAAGTAGGAAGAGGCAGGGGAGAGGATGATGGGTGAAGAGTACAAGGGGAAAGATACTGGGGAAGGCATAAAGAGGCAGAGAAGAGGATGCTAGAGTAAGAGACAGCGGATACATGTTGGAGGAGGTGGAAGGAGAGAGAGAGTATATGTTTGGGGAAGGGGAGATATGCTGGGGAGCTGATAAAGGAGATGGGATAGACATTTATATCCCATATTATCCTAAGGCATCTTGAGTTCAATGTGCCTTGTTACATTAGATAATCAAAATAACTATGGAAGGCATGTGACATTATTGGTGTAATTTGATTAATTGTGGGTTGAAAATGAAAATATAAGGATGACATTTTTTAAGTACAATATAGTGAAAGTAATCAAAAAGTCAGTAAAGAGTTGTATACATTAGTTATAGATCAGCAATGGCGAGGGAGGAAAAGGCAGGAAAACAGATACTGGGATGGTGGAAGAGGAGGCAGGAGGACAAATGCAGGGAGGAAAAGAAATGGAAGGTCTGTGGCAAGAGGTAATAAAGGAAAAAGAGGCATGATGGAGATGAAGGAGGTTGAAGTGAGACAAAAGAAACGTAAGGGAAGGGAAGGGAAGAGGACACTGGCCTGAACAGGTACTGTAGATGAGAAGTGAAAGATGTGAGAAAAGAGAAAGAGCTTAGATCCCTGATGGTGGACAGCTGTTAATGGTGGTACTATGACAATCATTACTAAGTAGAAGGGCTCTCCCTTCCAAAACTTGTAAAAATGATGTGCCCAACAGTGGCCCTGCCCCCCTTCTGACCAAAAAATGCCCCCTGACCCCCCTGTCGGCAGCAGCCCCCTCCTGTCAGGGCTGGTCTTAGCAAGTGCGGGGCCCTGTGCAGACCAATTTGGTGGGGCCCCATCCTAGCCCCACCCCCACCCTAGCTCCGCCCCCAGCCTAGATCCAGCCCATTGATAAGATTATTCCATTTTTAGAAATTTTTTTTATTTATGAAATTTCAAATAAAGACAAATGAAGCTAAACTTGTACAAAAAAACTGATTGAAATAATAAGCACAATGCTATCATCATGAAACCTCCCCTCCCCAGAAATTATTCAGTTCAAGTCCACTACAATTAGTAGTTTCAATTCTCATAACAAAGGAGAAAATAAGGAAAAATATTAAGAAAAGATCCAGCACAGTGCTACAGTGTACAAGGTATGCCAGGAATGCTTTATCTGCCTATGGCTGGAGAGAGGTTGAGTGACTCGATGCGGTCCCGGTCCAGGTCGGAGTGGAGGCACGAGGCAGAGTTGAGGCACACTGAGCGGGGCCCCCTTAGGCGCGGGGCCCTATGCGGCCGCCTTGGTTGCCTCTGCCTAAGACCGGCCCTGCCTCCTGTACCCAACCCTTGGCGGCAGCCCTCCTTGCAAATCCCACCCCCAGCAGTAGCTCCCTTGTGACCCCATGCCTCTCAGTGTCAGCCCCTTCCTGGGCCTACCCTGTTGTTAGCGGGTAGTGGGCAGACGAACGATCCCCTCTCACTCCTGTGCATGGCAGTGGAGGAGTGGCCTAGTGGTTAGGGTGGTGGACTTTGGTCCTGGGGAACTGAGGAACTGAGTTAGATTCCCACTTCAGGCACAAGCAGCTCCTTGTGACTCTGTGCAAGTCACTTAACCCTCCATTGCCCCATGTAAGCCGTATTGAGCCTGCCATGAGTGGGAAAGCGCGGGGTACAAATGTAACAAAAAAAATGGCTTCTGAGACTGCTGTGGGAGGTCTCGGCAGCCATACTGAGATCGGAACCGGCATAAGCAAGAGCAACTGGAAATTGCTCCTGTTTATGCCATTCCTAACTCAGAATGGCTGACGGCACTTCCTGTGTCACAGATTGCCGCTGGAAGTCCTAGAAGCCATTTTGAAGAAGAAGCAGTGCCAGGCAGGAATGAGTGGGCTTCTTTCCCACCCCCAAAGAGGCTACTAGACCATCAGGTGAGGGCCTACAGGTGGTTGGGCGGCCTGGGAGGAAGGCAGAAAGTGATTGCAGGATAGCAGGAGTTTTAGTGTCAGCTTCAGCTGAAAATGCACTTGATTTTGGGCTGGTTTGGGTGCCGAATCTGAAACCGATATTCGGTTGACCTCTAATTGGCTATCTGCTGTGAACACCACATGTAGTTCCACAGTTTAACGTCACTGCTGGCTTCTCCTAAAAGCAACCACTTTCCTAAAGGTTACCATGGAAGTTTTGCACTTACAGGCCAATGCTCAAAACCCCGGCGCTAAAGCCCCCATTGCAAACTCCAGAGCGCAACAACAGTGCACAAAAAATAGCAAACTAATGCTCAAAGCAAATGACATTCAAATTTCGTGCGCATAATTCACGCTATTAAACTGAAAACAAGAGAAGGAACGTACCTGGCAGAGGCACACAAATGTTTTGTGGTAACAGTTGCTCTTGTATGCATGTCCAGAAAAAACAAAGTGTAAGCACACTCTGGCGCTGTCCTGCGCATTTAAATATGAACTTTTCAATAATTGTTTGCACTAAAATTTTTGAAAGGCTTATATTTAAGCTTAGAAAAACAGACACACATTTTTGTTTCTATCGGTTCTTAGAAGCAGCACAGGCTTCCTTCCACTTCAAAAAGATGACAAAACTGGAAGTTTAAAGTGAGAAATCGACAAGAAATCCTTTCTCCAAACCCCTATGCTGCCCCTGAGCTGGTGGTAAGTTTTCAGCATTACAGACCATCATTTGCTTTGGGCACTGCAGCGCTGCCATCTGAGCATTGGGAAGGAATATTAATCGGCTTCATTTGCATCCATTCAATTCATTTCAATACAATTTACAGCTATGTTTATAGTACATACGTTAACACCAGCTCTTTGAACATTGTGCATACAACGTGCACGCAAATCAGGTGCTAACTGCTTCTTAGTGTTGGCGTTACTTTTGAGCATTGGCTCCATCAACTTGCATTCAAAATTGCGCTAACCCCCTAATTCTATAAGAGTCGCCAAAAATTGCGTGTGCAAATTTAGATGCATGCCCAATTTGTGAACGTAATTTAATTGAATAATGAGCTAATTAGAAGATACTTACCTGTAGCAGGTATGCTCTAAGGACAGCAGGTCTTATATTCTCACATGTGGGTAACATGGGTCCATATTGCCAGCCAGGAACTTGTAACAAGCTTAAAACAGGTTTTTGAGCACAAGACGCACTCCACCACACTTGCAAGACTGCCTTTCCACCCGCCGTGAGAACGCAGGACAAGCAGTACAATATAAAGCATAAAAAAAAAAGAGAAACTCCAAGAGGAGGTGGGAGGGTATGTGAGAATATAAGGCCTGCTGTCCTCAAAGAATACCTACACATAAGTATCTTTGCTTTCTCTGAGGACAAGCAAGCCTATAATTCTCAGGTGTGGGAATCCCGAACTACCAGGCTCACTGAAAACAACAACAGTGGTCGATTGGACCTCTCAATGGCAAGGGCAAAAAAGTAATTAACCGGAATCTATACACAATCTGAGTGACAGTGCAGCCTGGAACAGAACAAAATGGGCCTAGGAGGGTGGAGTTGGACTCTAGACCCCAAACAAACTGCAGAACTGTCTGTTCAAACCGACTGTCGCATCGGGCATCCTGCTCAAGGCAGTAATAAGATGTGTGTGTGTGGACTGAAGCCCACTTTGCAGCCTTGTAAATTTCTTCAACAGACGCTGAAGTCAAGTGGGCTATCGACGCAGCTATGGCTCTGACATTGTGAGCCCTGACATGACCCTCAAGGGTCAGCCCCGCCTGGGTATAAGTGAAAGAAGTGCAATCTGCCAACCAATTGGAAATGGTGCATTTCCTGATGGTGACCCCCATCCTGTTAGGATCAAAAGAAACAAAACGTTGGGTGGACTGTCTGTAGTGCCTAGTCCACTTCAAGTAAAAGGCCAATGCTCACTTGCAGTCCAAGTTGTGCAGTGCTCTTTTGCCAGGATGAGCATGAGGTCGGGGAAAGAATGTTGGCAAGACAATCGACTGGTTGAAATGGAACTCCAACATAACCTTAGGTAGGAACTTAGGGTACGTGCGGAGGACTACTCTGTTATGATGAAACTTTGTATATGGTGCATCCACACTAAAGTCTGAAGCTCACTGACCCTGTGAGTTGAAGTAACAGTCACCAAAAATATGACATTGCAAGTCAAGTACTTCAGATGACAGGTATCAAGGAGCTTTCATCAGCTGGGTGAGAACGTTGAGGTCCCATAACACATGTGGAGGTTTGACAGGGGGCTTTGTCAATAGCAAACCTCTCATGAAGTGAACTAAAGGCTGTCCAGAGATGGGTTTACCCTCTGCACGCTGATGATAAGTACTAATAGCACTGAGGTGAACCCTTATGGAGACCAGACACGGAAAGGTGCAGAAGGTATTCAAGCAGGGTCTGTGTAGGGCAGGAAACAGGATCTAGGGCCTCCCCTCACAACAGACGGCACACTTCCTCTATTTGAAAGAATAATATTTCTTAGTAGAATCTTTCCTGGAAGCTAGCAAGACTTACAAGACACCCTCAGGAAGATGCAAGGAAGCAAATTCTAATCTCTCAACATCCAGGCCGTGAGGGCCAGAGACAGGAGGTTGGGATGCAGAAGAGATCCCTTGTTCTGCATGATGAGGGTCAGAAAATACTCCAATCTCCATGGTTCTTTGGAGGATAACTCCAGAAGAAGAGGGAACCTGATCTACCAGGGCCAGTAGGGCGTGATCAGGATCATGGTCCCGCGGTTATGCTTGAGTTTCTGCAAAGTCTTCTCCACAAGAGGAATGGGAGGATACGCATACAGAAGTTCTGACCCTCAATGAAGGAGGAAGGCATCTGATGCTAGTCTGTCATGGGCCTGGAGCTCAGAACAGAACTGAGGGACTTCGCGACTGGACTGAGTGACAAAGAGATCCACAAACAGGGTGCCCCAAGCTTGGAAAATCTCATGGGCAATGCACATGCTGAGGGACCACTTGTGCAGTTGCATGACCTTGCTCAGTCTGTCGGCCAGGCCGTTGAATTTGCCTGTCAGGTAATTGGCCTTGAGAAGCATCCTGTTCTGGTGCACCCAATGCCAGATCCAGACGGCCTCCTGACACAGAGGGCGTGATCCACTGCCCCCTTGCTTGTTCATGTAGTATATGGCAACCTGATTGTTTGAATGAGTACAATTTGGTTGTTCAGCCAATCCCTAAATTTTATGGGCGAGTGAAAAGAAGGGGGCATGGAAATGGGTGGAACAGGGGCATTCCTAGCATTTACAGATGTTATAGTGAGACAGCATGGGCATAATTATACATATATAAGAAATTATATTAAGTGTTAATTCTGCTTAAAAATCTGGTGTTTAAAAGTTTGGTTCAGTTCTGCAAGTGATGGAGGAATGTCATCTGGTTTAGATTATTTAGAAATTTTACGTTTGCCAGGCTAAAGGTTAGAAAGGTCAGAGACAGAAACTTTCTTTCACCCTTTGTGAGTGATGGATTGCAAATGCTGGCACATCTGTATACTATTATGAATGAACAAGGCATGAGCCAGACATACTGTAGTTTAAAGCTGGTTAAATAATTTTAGAAGTTCTTGATATGTAGATTTTGTTATAAGGAATACTGATTCTGTGTATTTTAGAATATGTTTTATTTTAGAATATGTTTATTCTGTGTAGTTAATATGTAGAATACCTTTTTAAATCTAATGTTTGTTCAACTCTTTGCCTTACGTTCTGAGTAGGGCTGCAGTGAAAAGGTCAGCATATGGTTTGAATTTTCTGCAGTCCTGGCTGGTTTAATGTATGGAGCTGGTGGGTGAAAAGGGTCAAGAAAAGTCTTGATTAATTATAGGTAAATGTAGGAATGGTCCTGAAAGTAATAACAAACTATAGCTGTATGCTATTAAGTAAGACTGGCCCTTGACCCCTTAATGAATGCCAGTGTTCAGTTAGTAGTTAGTATGAAGTTGACTAGGAATATGAGAAATTAATCATAATGAAAATGTAAGAGACTGGTGCCAAATTGTCTAGCGTGAGAGGCCCCAGGTCATAGGTCAGTTTGAGAAATATTAAACCTATGTAACTGATATTTTTAAAGTAATGATTGGCTGAGGCAAGGTAACCAATCTATTCTTTACCATCTGGAAAGTAAGGGGGGCTAGAGGTTAGAACTGTATATAAGAGGGAGCAGAAGCAGCTTACGTCAGAAGGAACAGACAGAAGAAGGAGAGCTGAAGGAAGACAGACAGCAGAAGAAGAGAAGGAGCTGAGACAGAAGCCATAACATCCAGAGAGCTGAGAGAGAGAGAAGAGAGCTAGAACTGATGTCCTACTCTGTTTGCTGGCAAATAAAGAAGATTTCTCCCTCACTCTGGTGTGTGCTGTTTGACTCCTGAAGTACCACAGATTCTGCTAACAATAGGGGTAATTCATGCATCCATTCCTGCAACAATTCTTGGTGTCAGAAGTGGGATCCTGAACCGGCACCCAACTGACTGAGGAACATTCGCCGGGTATGTATTTTGTATTCTGTATTGTAATCCTAGCTAGGAAACTGTAAACCAGCCCCTCACAAATTGAGGGAAGGGGAGTCTGATCAACTCTCAGCGAAGGCCTTAGTAGCTTTTAGTCTAGTGGAGATTAGAAGCGAAACCGCTTGAGCTTATCTGTATCTGAGAAATTTGAAATTGTTGGGTGGGATTTTCTGTATGGAATGTGTGATGCTTGAATGTTAATGAGTGCGGACTTCTTATAGCTGCGTTTCCAATTAACGCGAGTTCAATTGGCCAGCGACAGAAGGAAGCGATTGTTGTCTGTCTACCTAGTGTCTCGAGAGTGTGGACCCCTTACTGCACTCTCAAAAATTCCCTCCCTCTTTGTGTGTTGTAACTGTAAGCATTATGGGAGGGAAATCGTCTAGACAAATTGCTACCCCCCTAGATTGTATGCTTAAGAATTTCAAAAAAGGATTTTTAATTAATGATTATGGACAGACTTTAAGCTCAAGTACTTTAAGAACCTTGTGTGAAGTTGAGTGGCCATCTATGGGAGTGGGGTGGCCCCCTGGTGGCAGCTTAGATATTGAAGTAATCCGGAAGGTCTACAGCATAATTGTAGGAGAACCAGAATATTCTGAACAACTCCCCTATATAGATTCCTGGGACAGCCTTGTGACTGACCCTCCCTCTTGGTTGAAAACTTATATGGGATCCCCAGTAAAATTCATGTTAGGCCGTGTTCAAAGAAAGATTAGAAAATCTAAATTAGAAGAGGGAAAGAGCCCCAGGAAGCCTACCACCCAATCGGTGGCTTCCGCCCCTACCCTGTCCGAGAAACCTATACTCTCGGATGACCCCTCAGATCTTGAGCCACCACCTTATGGCCCATTGTTGGGGTTCCGTGCCACCCCCAGAGATCCACGCCGCCCAGCCCAAGCTTCTCCAGCACAGGCTTCTCCGGATAGCTCCTCTTCTGTGCAAACCCCGTCACATCCTAGGGTGGACCTTTCAGCCAGCCTCTACCCTTCTTTGCCACATTCTCCCCTGCTAACCTCCGAAGACCCGCTTTGGGCTCCACTCCCTGACTCCTCAACTCCCGACAGCCCAGCCTTTCCTTCTAGTACCCCTACCCACTCATTAGGGGCCCGGCATCCCTTTCAATGGACTGAATCACCTGTGACCACCTCTCAGTCTATGAGTACCCCTCCCCATCCCTCAGGGGTTCAACACACCTCCACTGAATGGGTTAGACCTGTTGCAATCACCTTTGAGCATGATAGGAGGGTAGCTCCTAGCTCTACCTCAGGTTCCATTCCTACCTCCTCGAGAGTTCTGCCCCTGCGTCAGGTAACCACCACTCGACCGGATCCTAATAATGAGGGTCAGGTTATACAGGCACAGGCCTACCAGTATGTACCCTTCACAACCACCGATCTCCTGAATTGGAAGACGCATTACCCCTCTTATACTGAAAAGCCTCAGGCAGTGGTGGACCTAGTGGCTAGCATTATGGCCACCCATAACCCAACCTGGACTGATTGTCAACAACTTCTCCTGACCCTCTTCACAACTGAGGAGAGGCGGAAGATTTTACAAAATGCTGAGGCCATCACGCGAGCGCGTGTCCCCGAGGGGACACAGGACCCAGAGCAATGGGTTAGAATTCGGTTCCCTCGTGCAGCTCCAGCTTGGGATCCAAATAATGAGCAGCACTATGAACTGTTGTCTGGCTATTGCCGGGACTTGCTGGAAGGTATGAGGAAAGGCATAAAGAGGCCCATTAATCTGGCAAAGGTCTCTGAAATTCTCCAAGGGGCAACTGAATCCCCTGGGGCCTTTTTAGAGCGACTAATTGAAGCCTACAGAACATACACCCCATTTGACCCTGAGGCACTAGAAAACCAGAGAATGGTGAATAGCGCATTGGTGGCCCAGAGTATGCCAGATATCCGGAAGAAGTTGCAGCGTCAGGAGGGATTCGCAGGGATGAATACCACCCAGCTAATTGAGATCGCAACCAAGGTTTTCATTAATAGGGATCAGGAGGTGCGCCGAGAGGCTGACCGGAAGATGCAGAAGAAGGCCGACCTTTTAGCGGCAGTCATTACTAACTCCACCCTTAACCGAGGTCGACCTCTAGCTAATGGGAAGCCAAAGTGGGACCCCGGACCACCAGCCAGGCCCCGAGATTCTTTCAATCAATCCCGGCCAAGGGGGGAGAATCCCAGACCAAGATTGGAGAGGGACCAGTGTGCCTATTGCAAGGAAAGAGGGCACTGGAAAGATGAATGCCCCCAGAGGCGCCAGGGACTGAGAAGGGGACCAGGAGATCGAGGAAGCCGAGGCCGAGTTCGAGAGGGAAGGTATGAGCCTCCTGAATCTGACATCATCGGGATAGCCGAGATGGCAGAATGGGACGAATAGGACAGACCGGGTTCCTACAAACTGGGCTCCCAGGAACCTATGGTCAAGTTAACTATAGGGAGCCGCTCAATTCCATTCATGATTGATACAGGAGCTGAACATTCTGTTGTGACGGAGCGATTAGCGCCTGTGTCTGGAAAAACTGTCCGAGTGGTGGGAGCCACGGGGGTGCAGAACCGGAGGCCCTTCCTGACGACCCGTAGATGCCAATTAGGCTCACACACAGTCACTCATGAATTCCTGTGTATGCCAGACTGTCCAATCCCTTTGTTAGGTCGAGACCTGCTGTCCAAGCTTAGGGCCCAAATTTCCTTTGACTCTGATGGCCAGACTTCAGTCTCCTTTCGGCCCCCGATATCCAGCCCTAAGGGTATATTGAGTTTCTGCTGCCCCCTTGAAGAAGAATGGCGGCTGCATCAGTCGCATGGCCAAGTTGACCTACCCCTGGCAGACAGCTTTCAGGTCAGTGGGGTATGGGCAGAAGATAATCCCCCAGGGTTGGCCCGAAATATTCCTCCTGTCCATGTAGATTTACTTCCAATCCATCTTCGCCAATACCCAATTCCCCGAAAGGCTCTGGAAGGGATTCAAGCACATCTGAATCGTTTGTTATCCCATGGAATTATTCGTCCTTGCCAGTCTCCATGGAATACGCCACTGTTGCCAGTTCAGAAGCCAGGGACTGAGGACTACCGGCCAGTCCAAGACTTACGAGTGGTCAACAAATCCACTATTTCATTACACCCTGTAGTGCCTAATCCATATGTCCTGCTAGGATTGATACCTTCTGGAGCTACCCATTTCACGACACTAGACCTAAAAGATGCCTTCTTTTGTATTCGGGTGGCCCCCGCCAGTCAACTGCTTTTCGCCTTTCAATGGGAAAACCCAGTAACAGGAAGGAAGCTTCAGTATACATGGACCCGCCTGCCACAGGGGTTCAAGAACTCCCCCACCATTTTTGGGACAGCCCTAGGACAAGACCTTAAGACTTTTAAATCTGAGCCTTCCAGGCGAGTTTTACTCCAGTATGTAGATGACCTCCTGATTGCAGCAGTGACCCAAAAAGAGTGTTTTGAGGCTACCAGAGAATTGCTGGAGCTACTCTTGGATGCAGGCTATAAGGTCTCACGCTCAAAGGCCCAACTTTGTCAGTCAGAAGTGAAGTATCTGGGCTTTTGCATTTCCCAGGGAAGTCGGAGACTGGATGTCAGTAGGAAGCAAGCAGTTGCTGCAATTCCCCAACCCAAGTCCAGAAGGGAAGTTAGGGAATTTCTGGGAGCAGCCGGATTCTGCAGAATTTGGATTCCAAATTTTGCATTGATGGCGAAACCCCTTTACCAGGCCACAAAGGGGGGTGAAAAGGAACCATTTGAATGGGGACCTACAGCTCAACAATCCTTCATTGCCATAAAGAAAGCCCTACTCCAAGCCCCTGCGTTAGGCCTTCCTGATGTGGAGAAACCTTTCTCATTGTATGTCCATGAGCGACAGGGGGTTGCTCTGGGTGTGTTGACCCAGATGATGGGATCCTGGCAGAGGCCTGTTGCATACCTGTCTAAACAGCTGGATGGAGTGGCTAAAGGATGGCCAGCCTGCATGAGGGCCATTGCAGCAACAGCCTTACTGGTCCAGGAAGCTGATAAGTTGACCTTGGGGCAAGAACTGGTTGTTAAAGTCCCCCACGCAGTTCTCACCCTTATGGAGTATAAGGGCAACCACTGGTTTACAAATAACTGTATGGTTAAGTACCAAGCCAGCTTGTGTGAGAATCCACGGATACACCTGGAAACAGTGGCTACATTCAATCCTGCCACTCTTTTGCCAGCATCTGAGGGACCTCCGGATCATGACTGTATCCAAACCATGGATGAAGTGTACTCCAGTCGACCAGATCTTAAAGATGTTCCTTGGAGGGACCCAGATGTAATTTATTTCACAGATGGAAGCAGTTATGTGGAGAACTCCAAGCGATTGGCAGGCTATGCTGTGGTGACAGAGGACAAGGTGATAGAAGCAAGAGCCCTGCCCCAAGGAACTTCAGCCCAGAAAGCAGAACTTGTGGCCCTCATACGAGCTCTGGAGCTAGCAGCAGGACTGGTGACCAACATTTATACTGATTCCAAGTATGCCTTCACAACTCTACATGCTCATGGAGCTTTGTATAAGGAAAAGGGACTCATAAATGCCGCAGGCCAACCTGTTAAGTATGGACCTGAAATACTTCAGCTGCTAGAGGCTGTTTGGGCCCCTAAGAAGGTAGCTGTCATTCACTGCAGGGGACATCAAAGGATAGATACTCCAGTGGCCCGAGGGAATCGCCATGCTGATCGGGTGGCCAAGGAAGCTGCTCGAGGACCCTTAGCAAGTACTGTGACCCCCCTGTTCCAAATTCGACTGCAAGAATGGACGCCTATGTACACCCAAATGGAAGAGAAATGGGCTCAAGAGGAAGGTGCAGTAAGGAGACCTGATGGCTGGTTACATCTCCCTGATACCAGAGTTCTGGTGCCACGCCACCTAGCTTGGCCTGTAGTGTCTCAAGCTCATGATCTGTCACACTTAGGGAAAACAGCACTAGCCCGCCTACTCAGTCGAGTAGTGGTGCTGGAAGGATTGGATAGTCTGGTTGCCACTGCCTCTGCCCGATGTACTCTCTGTGCCCAGAATAATGCTCGTCAGGGACCCCGTATTCCACCAGGAGTTCAGTCTAGAGGACTAACACCCTTTGAGTCCCTAGTTATAGATTTCACAGAAATGCCCAGGAGTGGTAGGCTCCGATACCTCTTGGTCATGGTCTGTACCTTTTCTGGGTGGGTGGAAGCATATCCTACAGTCACTGAGAAAGCCACAGAAGTAGCTCGAGCCCTCCTTAGGGATGTCATCCCCAGGTATGGACTGCCCCTTGCCATAGGTTCAGATAATGGTCCCGCCTTTGTTGAAGCTACACTTCAGGCCCTGTCCCGCGCATTGCGCATTACCTGGAAATTGCATTGTGCCTACCGTCCCCAGAGTTCAGGGCAGGTTGAGCGGGCAAACAGAACCTTGAAAAATAGCCTAGCAAAGATTTGTCAGGAAACCCAACTGAAATGGCCACAGGCACTGCCACTAGCCCTCTTCCGCCTCCGATGCACCCCAACTAAAGGAACAGCCCTCTCTCCCTTTGAAATTGTGTATGGGAAGCCCCCAGCCATTTTGCAGGGAATTAAGGGAGACATAGGGATTTTAGGGTCTGCCCAGGTACAGGAGCAGGTGGCCCTCTTGGGCAAGATAATTTCTGAGCTTCAGTTTTATGTGAGAGAAATAAACCCTGTCCCCTTCCAGGCTCAGGTACATTCCTTCCTGCCAGGGGATAGAGTTTGGGTGAAAGACTGGAGGCTCCAGCCTTTGGGGCCCCGATGGAAAGGACCTTTTACTGTTTTGCTTTCTACCCCTACAGCTGTGAAGGTCGCAGGGATAACTCCATGGGTCCATTGGTCTCGAATTAAGTCTGCTGACCAGACTGAGCCCAGCACGGATCAGACGGAGCCTAAACAGTGGAGAGTAGAAAGTGATCCAGCGGAGCCATTGAAGTTGCGCTTGACCCGAACCAAAGAATCTACTAGCTGAAAAGAAGGGTCAACTGCATACTGCAGGAGCTGCTGAACTTCGGCTTCACACTGAGACTCTTTCTGTCCAGATTCTGGCTTTCTTGGAATTTGAGAGCTTGATCCTTGTCAGTTGAGGGTCTATCCCAACTGGTATAAGAACTCAAAGACTGAGAACATTATATTAGAGTAATCTGTGATTAGCACAGACTGTTGAAATATTATTGCTTAATTAGTTTGCTGTATTTGTTTTAGATTAGGAAAAAAGAAAATGTTAGTAGTTTGGATGCTTTTGTTGTTTTCTACTCCTTGCCTCCTCTTTCCTAATACCCCAACTCGCTCCAACCTTTGGTTACACTCTGTTCAGGAACTAATTAGCCAGGCAAAGATTACTTCCCCTTGTATTGTGTGTTCCCGATTTTCTCCTTATACTACAGATGTCCCAGCTGTTCCTGTCCCTGTGCAGCTCCCAGCTCTTATACCTCCCTACTTTTCGAGTTCAGGCCCTTGGAGCCAGGATTATACTTGGTGGTCCTTTTATAATGCTACTTCCCCCTCTGAATCTTCTCTAAGGCCAGTCTTTACGTCTCCCTATCCAGCTTCTGGAGTGTTTTGTTTAACAAGAAGCATCTCAACTGTTCTTCCCATTCCCTGTAACTATACTAATGTTCTCCCAGAAAAAGGGGAATCTGTGTGGGTAGTCTCTCCAGGTACTCCTATGTGCCCTACTACCATACCTGCAGATTATGACCAGGGTGATTATCTGGCTCCTAACCGTACTACTGAGAAGACTATAGTGTCCCGGCCTATTTTCTACTTTCATAAGTCCCCGGGGTATGAAAGGGTTGCAACATATGAGCAGTCTGTCACAATTGGGGATTGGCACCTATGGTGTACAAAGTCTCCATTTCTTCTTAGTTCCCCCTGGGATAGGGGCTCGCATTATGGGCATCCTAATGTCCATCCTGTGCCAACATTTATTGGGAACTTTCCTCGCCCTCTCCTTGGTCATTACTGGCTCTGTGATAATGTCCTCCACATGATTCTTCCCCCCACATATGATTTTTGTGTATTGGTAACCTTGAATTATTTTCCTAAAGTTATTCCTCTCCTCAAGCCACCATCCCCGCACCGCTCTAAGCGAGAGGCCTTGTCCTTACCTTCCTCCGTTGCCACAGAGGATGAGGCGATTGAATTAGCCCTCCAGTATATTAACTCTACTTATCCTCTGACTAAAAAGAGACTTGTAGCCCTTTCTGCCACGGCCTGGATTCCAATTGGGGGCCCGGTAGCGGGTATTACTGAACTAGGCATGGCTACCCGGAGACTTCAGTCCCTACTCCATGTTTTAGTTCATGAGCTGAACGTGGTAGTCAATGCATTGCAGGATCAAATTAATGAATTAAGTATAGTTTCTCGGTATAACCGTATGGGTCTTGACTATCTCTTTGCAGCCCAGGGTGGCCTCTGCACAGTGCTAAATTCTTCAGAATGCTGTACTATTGTCATAAATAGGACGCATGTAGTTAGGCATGCTATGGATAAAGTCCTACAGTTGGCCAGCCTTAATGTGGAGGATTACCGAGGAGGATTAGACCTTACCTCCTGGTGGTGGTCATTGACCTCCTGGATACGTCCTTTGTTTATTTCCCTAATAGTCTTAGTTTTAGCAGGGTTGTTGTTTTGTTTCCTGGCCTCATGTGCTTCGGCAGTATGCCGTCGAACCTTAACAAGTAGGGTAATGGTGATTCATAAGCCTATTCTTAGTTAGGATCACTATAATCTCCAGAGTTTGAGTTGTGAGACTTATCTCTGCATAAGCTGATTTTAGTCTCAAAGGGGGGAATGAGACAGCATGGGCATAATTATACATATATAAGAAATTATATTAAGTGTTAATTCTGCTTAAAAATCTGGTGTTTAAAAGTTTGGTTCAGTTCTGCAAGTGATGGAGGAATGTCATCTGGTTTAGATTATTTAGAAATTTTACGTTTGCCAGGCTAAAGGTTAGAAAGGTCAGAGACAGAAACTTTCTTTCACCCTTTGTGAGTGATGGATTGCAAATGCTGGCACATCTGTATACTATTATGAATGAACAAGGCATGAGCCAGACATACTGTAGTTTAAAGCTGGTTAAATAATTTTAGAAGTTCTTGATATGTAGATTTTGTTATAAGGAATACTGATTCTGTGTATTTTAGAATATGTTTTATTTTAGAATATGTTTATTCTGTGTAGTTAATATGTAGAATACCTTTTTAAATCTAATGTTTGTTCAACTCTTTGCCTTACGTTCTGAGTAGGGCTGCAGTGAAAAGGTCAGCATATGATTTGAATTTTCTGCAGTCCTGGCTGGTTTAATGTATAGAGCTGGTGGGTGAAAAGGGTCAAGAAAAGTCTTGATTAATTATAGGTAAATGTAGGAATGGTCCTGAAAGTAATAACAAACTATAGCTGTATGCTATTAAGTAAGACTGGCCCTTGACCCCTTAATGAATGCCAGAGTTCAGTTAGTAGTTAGTATGAAGTTGACTAGGAATATGAGAAATTAATCATAATGAAAATGTAAGAGACTGGTGCCAAATTGTCTAGCGTGAGAGGCCCCAGGTCATAGGTCAGTTTGAGAAATATTAAACCTATGTAACTGATATTTTTAAAGTAATGATTGGCTGAGGCAAGGTAACCAATCTATTCTTTACCATCTGGAAAGTAAGGGGGGCTAGAGGTTAGAACTGTATATAAGAGGGAGCAGAAGCAGCTTACGTCAGAAGGAACAGACAGAAGAAGGAGAGCTGAAGGAAGACAGACAGCAGAAGAAGAGAAGGAGCTGAGACAGAAGCCATAACATCCAGAGAGCTGAGAGAGAGAGAAGAGAGCTAGAACTGATGTCCTACTGTTTGCTGGCAAATAAAGAAGATTTCTCCCTCACTCTGGTGTGTGCTGTTTGACTCCTGAAGTACCACGGATTCTGCTAACAATAGGGGTAATTCATGCATCCATTCCTGCAACAATAGAATACTGGGGATACACGCCTACATTTGCACCACATTTCAATTGGTGCAAATGGCCACGCTTAAAGTTAGGCGTGATTCCCGGGCATAAGTGCTATTCTATAAACCACGCTTAACTTTAAGCACGGCTTATATAGCCCTAAGTGCAAAACCTTATCATACTTTAGTTAACAAGTCCTTAACACTGCAACCCACACTATTTTAATGGTGAAAAAAGAAATAAAGACAAATCTTTTACTTCCTTCTGCTCTGCTTTCATGAGGATAGCTCTGTGTTATCCTCTCCCACAAATCAAGAGTCTGGGCAACTGGTGACCCAATAAAGCTGATGATGTATCAGGAAGAAAAGCTGCAGCATAATGCAGGTGGCACGTTGCTTCAGGCGATAAACTGACAGCTTCTCTGGCGCAGGGCCTGGAAAGACAGGTAGGTTGCTATCTTCAGACTTCCCGTTCTGCACCTAGCAGAGCAAACAACTGTTCTTCTTCTAGGTCATTCATCCAGATATAAGTGCTCTGATTATACGATCATGTCGTTTATTGCACCTGTTAACTTTTTTTCCCCCACTAGGCTTTTTAGGATTTCCTCCAGTTCTCACAAATTACCATCACAGGGAGCTTAGGTTTAAAACAGTTCTGTATTTCCTGTCGTGCCGTGGCAAGGTCTTTTAATTTGTTCAATGAATGATTTAGCTCGAAAGCAGTTAAGATTTTGTTTCACTTTCCTTCTCTGTTACGGTTTTACCTCCTTGCCCCTCTACTTGTTGCGGAGGTGTAAAAATAGGAAGCTAGGTGTAGAAAGCCTTGGCCCATTTTGCTTTCTTTTATCTGCAACAAGCTTGACATTACAGTTACACTATCCAGCGGAACAGAGAAAACGAGTGAGCTTAAATCCGTGTTTCGAACCCTACCTAAAAAAACAAAACATTGCACTAATCTGCCTTATCTCGTGGACTGTTCCTCTCCGCTGACTGGTGACACGCCCAACAAAGGCCAGTCTCATTCTCGTAGAAAAAACATTGAGATGGTGGGGGGCGATGATCAAGAGTAGCCACACCGTAAGACTAAGAATTTGATTTCGCATCTTAAATTGGACGTGCTCCTTACACATCTAACGCTCTAACCGGTTGGCAATGCAGCAGTCCTCAGCAAGCAAGTCAAGAAGAGTAAGACTGGCTGGGGCGAAGTGGGGGGCGGGGTGTGCTGTCTGTCAACCCACAGTGTACGGTTAGCTGTCTCCACCCCTTCCTTTGACAGAAATGGTAGGTTCTTTTTGTCGGGGGCGGAGCGAAGCTTGTTCGCTGGTTCTCGGACACTGTGTTGCTGTGGAGGTTTGAATATTGAGCTCCAGCTGTCGGGGTGCAGGTGGTTTGGCTCGCGCGTAGTTGCTTCTTGCGCTCTTTCCTTGGTCGTGGACGTGGTGTCTGATACCTCCTTTATTTGTTTCCCGGCCGCTGTAGGAGGGGCGAAATTATCCGTCTCCTCCTATTCCTCTTGTCAGGAGGGGGGCCATTGATGGACTGCAGAGGCGCCTCTCGCCGGGAGCCAGTGAAGACAGAGCACGCCACCTCCCCCTGCCCCGGCTCATCCACCTGCTGCTGCCGCCATGGCGACCGTCCGCGAGACGGTGTCCGACCTCCGCTCGCGAGCTGGCGGTGAGTATAATAAGCCTAGAAGGGGCACGGGCATGGTCCCTCTTCCTCTTAGAGGATCTGCTCTGTTCTCATAGCAGTAGGACGTACAGAGAAGAAAGGAGCGGGACTTTTGGTGTTCTCTGCAGTGGAAATAGGGAGTGAGGCGTGATCTTGCTGTCACATGCAGAGCAGCTGATTATGTTTTGCTGCTTGCTATTGGGGAGGGGGCTCGGGTGCAGTCTCGCCGCAGAACCTTGTATGTGAAGTAGATCACCTTCCTGTTCGAACAGCACGTGTAAACCCGATGGCTGCAAATGCTGAGGCGAGCTTTATTAATGAACCCGTTTTCACTGTGTGCAATTTTCGTTCCTGGCACGGGTCACAGAAAGAACAAGTGCTTCTTCTTCCTCTTTACTTTTGTATCGTAGCTAGATCGCAGTCATCCGCTGGTATAGAGCTGCATCATTGTCTGCATGGAATCTTTTGTTGGTTGTCTTTCAATGAATAGTTTTCTAACATACTGGGAGACTGGGGCCCTTTCTAAATTAAAATAAAGCACGCTTGGAGCCAACCGAAGTTGTAAAATTTGGTGTAGTTGAATGGCCCGAGGCTAACGTAAATATAATAAGGGAAAGGTTTTATTTGTTTCCCACCACGCAAACACACAAAGAATTGTTTGCCAGGAAGGAATTTATTTTCTAGAGAGGCCACTCTATAAGCTATCACTGTTGGCAAGTGTGAAATCTACTGATTGTGTACTTCTGATTTTGCCTTATCTTTCATTTTTCATAGTTTTTTTTAATGTGGTTGAGTTGAAAACCTGTAAAAATGAAATTATGGTTGCCTTCTGATAAGTTTTGGTTCAACAACTGTTTAGTTTCTGAGATGGAAATTTGGCACATCTAAGCAATTAGTCTGTAGAATTGGCTGTAAGCAAGAATGGATTCAGTGCCCACTTAGGAGGGGTTAGGCATAGGCATGCCGTGTTTCTTAATTGATTGCTTTGCTGGCCACTTTGCCAGCGAATATTTTCTGTCTTTATCAGTTATTGTGGGTTAGGAAACAAATGTGTATGGAATTTAAAAAAACAACAACCTGTATACCTGCTATTCTGGGGTTAATGATGGTACCTTTTTAAATACAAATATTACATTTGGTTATATTTGTCTGACTTATGGTTGGAGATAATGGACTGTTACAACAAATCACCATGTCTGACTAGAGAAACAGCAATGTTTTTCTTTCCTTTTTTAATGGCAGACTGGCTAAGAATCATTTTCTTAATAGATACTACTTAGCTTTCTACGTTTCCTTTCTAGTCACCAGGGTACATTAGCTTCATAGGGGAGCCATCCTGTTGAGATGCTTACTCGTGAAAAATGAAACTAAAAACTACTCTGCTCATTAAGCTTTTTTTTTTTTTTCCTCAGACATAGGCTAAGTCTTGATATTGGGTGACTGGAAGCACCTATCTCACATGATTAAGTCAAGGATGTTGAGTTTGTATAGTATGTTATTTTCATGTATTATTTACCGCCTTTTTGAGGGAATTCATTCAAGGCGGTGTGCAGTAAGACTCAAACATGAGCAATAGACAATTACAGCAGCAAAAATATTTAACAATACAAAGTATGGCATAGTGTACTACTTACACTGTTAACACAATACGTAATAGAACGATTTAATTGACAGTGTGGGGTATAAGCAAAGATGGAAGGTATAGCTTGGTAAGAGGAGTTACAAAGTAAAGTTACTAATTTAAAGAAAGATGCACATGAGGTCAAAGAGGGTCAGAGAGAAGGTTAAATATTATCTCAGCTAGGGTAGGAGTGGATAAACATGTCCTGCTGCAGTATGTGCAGCCAGTGTCACTCCTTGTTTGAGTGAGGCAAGTTAGTTACTTGATGTGATGTCATGTCTTATATCAGAATTTGGCTAAAACTAAAGGAGCGGTTTATAATGTTTGATAATGGAAACAGGAAACAAGATTAGGAACAGTTTAGGAAGTGATACTTAAACTGATATTTAAAGCTAGATCTTGTGGGTTGTGGTCATATTCAGTGAATAGCCTGAACTTAGCAAATTAAACTGTAAAAAGGTATTTGCAGAAAGCAATGGCTAGAGTTACTTAGAGGTGCTACTACATTTATGTGTGCTTATATGCATTAGTATATATTATTTACTACAGGTCCTATTTTATGTAAATGGATCTATTTAGTAGTACTGCATACTAAGGTGATAGTGCAGTTTAGTAAATATAGTTCCTTGTTTGAGCACACTTTGCAAAATGTTGTCTTTGCAGATGACATTTTCTAATTACAGTGCTTGCAGTAAGTTTGGTTTTTTTTCCCACCTACAAATGACTTGTGATGTGACCAGCAATTTAATCTTTTATTTATTTGTTGCATTTGTAGCCCACATTTCCGCACCTATTTGTAGGCTCAATGTGGCTTACATAGTACCGGAGAGGCCTTTGCAGGCTCCGGTGTGAACAAATACAGTGTGATGTGGTAAAATCAAGTTAATTTGGCACAGCCACATTAGGGAATCGGAGAACGGAAGAGTTGTGTTATGTCCATTACGTGATTTAGTTTGGTTGTGTTGCAGAGGTTAGGCATTTAAGTTGGATCGGTAGGGTATGACTTTTTAAACAGGTTAGTTTTTAGTGATTTCCGGTAGTTTAGGTGGTCGTACTTCGTTTTCAAGGCTTTTGGTAATGCGTTCCACAGTTGTGTGCTTATGTAGGAAAAACTAGATGCGTAAGTTGTTCTGTATTCAAGTCCTTTGCAGCTTGGGTAGTGCAGATTTAGATAAGATCGTGTTGATTCGGATGTAGTTCTAATTGGTAAGTCAATCAAGTCTGTCATGTAACTCAGGGCTTCTCTGTAGATGATTTTGTGAACCATGGTGCAGATTTTGAAGGCGATGTGTTCTTTGATTGGGAGCCAGTGTAGTTTTTCGCGGAGTGGTTTTGAGTACAAGGGTAAACTTTTATTACTTACAGACTTATTTGAAAGCCCATATTCATTCCTGCAGATAACTCGGGGGCCCTTTTACTAAACTACGTTGGACACTAATGTGCACATAACATAGCAAAAATGGTCGAAAATGGGACACACTAACGTGTTTTGCATTAGTTTTGCCATTTGCACACGCTAGCTGTGTGATAATAAAAAAAAAATGTTTTGGAAGGGGGCGTTTCAGAGTCCACCACCCTAACCACTAGGCCACTCCTCCACAAGAAATAGACTAACTGCCTGTGCCCAAAAGGCAGGAGGGGACAATCTCAACTGTGTCAAAATAAAGAAGTGGTCACCAGGTGGCTAGAACCACCTGAAATGAAAGGGAAACCCTAGCGTGTAACACTGCAGAAGCATAGCCAAGCCACAATGAACGAAGGCCAGTTCAGTCTACTCCATCAGTAACTTAGAGGGGCGATCCACCATACTGAAACCTGAGGAGAGGTCTGAGACCCCACCCTGAAAGGCATGGAAAGCCCTGGTAGACCCCAAGTTGGAAGGTGAAACCTGCCTGACTTCATGAACCGCAGATTGCTTTAGCTGAAGCAGAAATCGTGAAAGAGATGTACACAGTCTGGAGCACCTGACCCCCCCCCCCCCCCCCAACAGCAAAAAGTAGACTGAAAATATTCAGTGTAATCTTGAGTCTTGCCCTCCTGCAACCTCAACGGTTGGGAAATACTAGGTCTGCACACAACTGCACTAGCCCAATTCCAAATCTATCCCTGAGGAGGAAACTTGGCAAAGGAGAACAAGGCAATGGTGAACTGGGTGTAAGGCAGATCTATCTCCTTGCTGAGAGGGCAAGACCTGGCTCAAGAGGCTGCACATGAAAACTGGTCAGCAAGAATGTGCATTGGAGCTAAGTAGTATGAGTAATAGCCACAGCTAAGTGCTGCCGCAGAATCTGGCTGTTGGTACCATAGGACAGAATGGATGGCAAGCCATCGTGGAACAGAAATTATTAAGCCCGGACCTCTGGGCCCTCCAGTCGTACACCAGCAGCAAGAAGTTCCCTCTCTCCAGCGAAGAAGCCTGGTACAACTGCCAACTGCCCAGTACTGGAGAAAACAAAGAGGCAAAAAAATGATGTAGAAGCATGTTGAAACACAACAGCACCCTGCTAGCAGCAACACCAAAACAGAGAAGGCTGTTGAATTGTAAAAGCTGCAGCTAGTGCCAGTGAAGAATACCAGAGAACAATGCCACTGGAAAATGCAACCAAGCTAAACCATAGCCCAGTAGCAAAGAGACCGCTATCCTAAGTGGGCAAACACCTGATGCCAAGGCCAGTCAGAAAGGAGAGGGAATACATCTTAGGACAGAGGAAAACCTCAGCATTGAAGAAAATTCACCAACCAGCCTGGAAGCTGCCACCCACAGGTTAATAACATATAACGCTCAGCCTCAGACATGCCTCTCAAAGCTCACACCTCATTGGTCTAGCAGACAAGAACCTCCCAACCAGATCCGCTCATCCACTTCCACCACGGCCAGAATGAGCCAAGCATGTCTTGGAGGTAGTGACGTAATCCTCATCGATCTTCTAATCCTATTTTTGTATTTTTCTATATTTTTCAACAACATAACAATTCAGCTTATATTTAGCTTGTACTTAGCTTTTTTTTTTTTAATGAAATCCAATTACTCTTTTACTGTACTGCATGCGGCAGAGACACAATAAAGCCGACATGGTTCCATGTTTTGCAACAAGCGCTGTGTCAAGGTTGTCTCCTAAAAGGAACAAAAAAGGAAATTATCCACAGACAAAAAAATCAAAGGTCATATACATATAGAAAAAACCACCAAACCTATATCTTTTTAGCGGATCTTCCAAAGATGACCGCCTATCACTACAATAAGGGTTCTTATACAACTCAATAATGACGTCATTCGAACTTCTGGGCTGAAACAGCTAAACCGGAACAGGACCTTTAAATCAGAGTCATCCATTCGATTTCCTGATTTAACCGATTGAACTCCACAGTATTAAGAGTGTATATCCAAAACTGTTCCCTATAATTTAAAAATTTCTCATACCTCCAAGACATATTTGGCTCACTCCAGCCACAATAGAGGCAGATGCGCGGATCCGAGGATCCAATCAAAAGGTTCCTTTCTACTAGACCAACGAGACACGAACCCCAAAAGGCACATCTGAAGCTGAGCGTTATATGTTATTAATTTCTTGCTCCCTTCATCTATAAAAGTATCTTTGCCTAAGGAATACACCCACAGGTTAATGCCAGCCACCTCCCAGAGATCCCATATAGGAGGTACAAATACAGAGGTGCTATCTAGATTTTGTAATACTTTCCAAAATGGTGAACATATTGACACCTTTGAAAAAAATCAACTGATTAAATTACTTAAAATAGCAATATAATACCAGTCCTGCTGCATGGCAATTTTATTAAGTTATGGTAATCGGAAAGACAAAGCTATAGGTTTCAGCACAAAAACCACGCTCTCGCTCAGTATCTTTCTTACATGTGCAAAACACAGACTTTCAACAAGCACAGTTGAAGTGGCCGCATTCCAAAAATCTAAGGGGTCGATACTCAGCGCTGCCGGCGTTATGACCAGAAATTCAATGCCGGGCCATGTCTGGACTTTGTTATTGCATTTCCACGTTTGTGGAGCCAGCTAAAACATTCACCACTTAACTTGCTATGGATCACTGCATAAAGATTGGACTGACTTTTATGCAGTCCTATTTTTGCAGTTACCTTGGCCTTGCTGACTCTGCCCCCAAAATATCTGGTTTTGGGAGAGGTGCTAACCAGACATTTTCAGTGGCATTAGCTGATGAAGTGCCATAGAAAATGACAAGCGATTTAACTGGCTAGGGGCCATTTCTGGCCAATTAAATCACTTTGAATGTTGACCTGTAAATGCAAATCCCAAGAAGCTGACTCTGGGTGTAGTGGAACTTGAGAAAAAAAAAATGTCTTCTACTGGGAAATGTAGAATAACAGGAGATAGATACATACTTCCCAAAGCTGTCAGAACAATAAAATGCTTTCTTGTTAAGAATGTGCTAGATAAATGCCATACAGTCTCATGGAACACAGTCATAATGGCAGCTATAGTGGTAAATGTATGCTGCCTTAAATGTATTGTGACCAGGGATAATACAGAACATCACCAACGCTCTGCAACGCTCTGATTGCTATTCCCTTCTTATATCTCTTTCATTCTCGTTAGCATCAGATATGCAGATAGTCATGCAAATTTCTTTTTTAATTAAGTGTAGCTTGCGTCCTCACTTGCTGTCTGGAGCAAGAAGTGTTTTGATATAATTCTTCCATCTTTGTCAACCAGTTTTCACATATTCTGGCTGGTCAGCATGAATCTGAAAACAATGAAGTGAATTTTAGTTTTACCAAAATAAGGGTTAATAAATATAAACCAAAGAAAAAAAAGAATATATGGTGATAGGATTGGACTAACAATACATTTTTTGACTAGCTTTTGGGACCTTAAGCTCCCTCAGGTTAAGTATGTTCTTTTGTTTCTAGATTAATTGTAAGTGTAGAAGTTAAATGTTAATTAAACATGGCAACCACATGGTAGGGTCATGGGTGAAACAGGGGCTTTCCTAGCATTTATGCACATTGTTATAGAATAGGGGAATACACGCCTACATTTGCACCACATTTCAGTTGGTGAAATGGCCACGCCTAAAGTTAGGTGCAATTCCTGGGTATGTGCTATTCTATAAACCATGTTCAACTTTAAACGCGACTTATAGAACAGTGCTTTTTTCAGTGCAATATATAGAATCTAGCCCTAAGTGCAAAACCTTATACTTTAGTTAACAGACCCCTAACACGGCAACTCGCACTATTTTAATGGTGAATAAGGAAATAAAGACTAATCTTGTACTTCCTCTTCTCCACTTTCATGAAGATAGTTCTGCGTTATACTCCCCCACAAGTCAGAGTCTGGGTTGGTGACCAATAAAACTGCTGATGTATCAGGAAGAAATGCTGTAGCATAATGCAGATGGCAATTTGCCTTTAGGTGATAAACTGGCAGCTTCTCTGGCGCAAGGCCTGGAAAGATGTTGCTATCATCAGACCCCCTTCAAAAGCTGCTCCATCTCCTTTTTAAAAATTAGTGCCAGCAGCCTGGTTCCATCCTAGTTAAGGTGGAGTCCATCCTTTCGGAACAGGCTTTCCCTGTTAAGCCGCACTAACTGCAGAATTTAATGTATTTTAGTAAAGAACTCCTTAATTGGTAGTACTGCCTCCAATGCTTTTCTGTCTCATCTAAAATGTAAGGTTGGCAATGAAGATAAGATTTAAAAACATGTTTGTAAGTTAGTTTGATAACTGCTTCATGCTACTTGTTTATCTTGTGTTGATATCTTGTAGACAAAATGTTTGACTAGTTATCTTGTTGATTTACTGATAGATCTGGAAGCATAGACTGGCATGGCAGATAAGGACTGCAGGAGCCATTTAGTTTTGTCCATTCCTCATACAATATTGCAGAGCCTACTCTCGCATCATGTGTAAGGATGCTTGCTTGACTTCTCTTATTGTATTGACCTTTACTAGTTTCACTTTCACTGGGAAATAGGAAATAGTCTATCACTCTTCACAGAAAAGACATTTCCTTATTTATTTGACTGATGCCAACTGATCACCAACCAAGCATTTTTTTTTCTAGAGCTTTCTAGGAAATTCTTATGTCTTCGGGCATGTGAGGTAGTTCTACATGTTCCCAGCTGCAAGACCACTTGTCAGGATATTTGTAGGGCGGCAACTTGGTTGTCATTGCATTCATTTTGTCAGGCATAATGAAAAACTTTGTATATTTTTAGCCTAAATGTACTTATAATACATATTTAGGCCTGAATTTTTCAGCCATCTGATATGTTTCGAGTTGGTCAAAGATATTTGAGCTAGTTGGGACAATAACTTTGGCAGAGCTAGTTGGGACAATAACTTTGGCAGGGCTGTTTTGGAAGGGACCTTGTCTTTCATCCTGAGGGATACGCTTTGGCACATCTCGCTAGTCTGGTCTAGCAGGAAGGTGAAGATTTCCTTTCCTTAAATCCTGCTAGACCAGTCTAGGACTCACCCTGGGTTTTGAGATATCCTTGGGTTCTTTCTGCCACTGGTTTGTAAGTAATGTCATGCTTTGCAGAGGTGTTCCGGAAGGGTATTTTTTTTTCTCAAGTACTCTTATGTGTTTCTGCTATTACTTATATCTTTGGTATTAGCATACTGACAGGATTCTGGCTGTGCAACCTGTTATACCAGTGATATCTTTTTTCTCCGAGGACAAGCAGGCTGCTTGTTCTCACATGTGGGTCGACCCGGGAATCGGCAATTTTGCAAGCAAAATATATAAAAAAAAGTTTAGCCAGAGTCTTTTGGCATACGCGCATGCGTGTCCGTCTTCCCACCCGTCGCGTGAGTGTTCCCGCTCAGTTATTTTTTTCTCTGCGGTGAGGTGCAGTTGAGTTTTTCCCCGCTCCTCGCAGGCCCGGGGAAGAGTTTTCTGCGTTAATTTCTTTCTTTCTTTCTTTCTTTCTTTCTTTCTTTCTTTCTTTCTTTCTTTCTTTTTGTTTTATGATTTTACTGTTTAAAAAAAATAAAAACTCCCATAGTTTTCTTTAATTTTTTGCCCCTTTTCAAGTTTCCTTTGTTTTTCGGCGCGGTCGGGTTGCTTCCTTCTTCTCGTGCCCTTTTTTTCTTTTAACAGGCACGATCGCGTCTTTTGATTTCGCCGAAGCCGTTTTTTCTTCCATGTCATTGAAGACACCCAGCGGCTTCAAATGTTGTACTTTGTGCAACCGGACTATCTCAGGTACCGATACCCACGCTTGGTGTATCCAGTGCCTTGGGCCCGACCACAGCCCAGCCGCTTGTAGTCTGTGTCTTCGCATGAAGAAACGGACCCAAGTGTCTCGAGAGGCCCAACGAGAGAAGCTTTTTGGGGCTCAGTCCGGTCCTTCGACGGCAGCATCGACATCGAGGGACGCATCGACGTCAGGAACGACGGTAATGGCTGCGGAACGACCTACTCATGCTGGGAGCAGTGAGGCATCGAGTGGGTCTCCACCTGTCTCGAGGCCTCCTGTTATGCAGACCCCCTAGGACTTACCTTCGTCAGACCTGGCCCCGAGGAGAAGTGAGGATTCCACGTCTTCCTCATTGATACTGAGGAGTCTCGATGACGGGCGTCGAGTGAAGACGAAGAAGCACCATCATTGATCTCCTTCGACACACGGTGCTGGGAGCTCTGGGGTGTCGAGGGATTCGGCACCCGAGAAGTGTCGGCGCCGAGAGGATCGCTCTCCCTCTATTCAGGAGGTGCCGATGCGTCACTCTAGCAGCCCGGTACCTGCTCCCGAACCTCGACAGATTCTGCCACAGGCTCCTATGCCGACCCCACAGCCTTGTCCGATGGCAGCTCTCGACGAACGCATCAGGGCCCTGCTTCCAGAGCTTCTGGAAGGGTTACTGCATCAGTATGCTTCGGTGTTGGGGGTGCTTGCGCCTTCCATACCGTCGGCTACCGCGGTTTCTTGCCCTTCGCCTGTGGTGAGGTCCCCAACCTCGGTGCCGCCTGCCACCCAGGTCGACTCTCCCTCGACGTTGGTGGAGGAAGCTTCACTGGAGTCTAGGCGGGCATCGACATCTCAGCACCGCCATTGAGGACGTCGTTTTTCGACGTCGAGGCAGGCTCAGTTTCGGACTGCTCTGAGAGATGTCTTGTCTGATGCTGAAGATGAGCGTTCGTGGGAGGAAGAGGAGGATCCCAGGTACTTTTCTTCTGATGAGTCCTATGGGATTCCTTCTGAACCGTCCTCTCCACCAGAATGGAGACTGTCTCCACCGGAGAGTCTATCCTTTACCTCCTTTGTCAGGGAAATGGCTGCGGCTATTCCCTTCCCTATGGAGGTTGAGGATGAGTCCAGGGCTGAGATGCTCGAGGTCCTGGATTATCCTTCTCCACCTAGAGAGGCCACAATGGCTCCTTTGCATAACGCACTGAAGGAAGTCCTTATGCGAAACTGGTCATTCCCTCTGTCTAACCTCGTGATCCCGAAGAGAACTGAATCCCAATATCGGATCCACAGGGAACCTGGATTGATGAAATCTCAGCTACCTCACAGCTCCATGATGGTGCTCCGCTCTCAAAAGAGCCAAGATGTCTAGGGACTATGCCTTGGCGCCCCCAGGCAGAGAATCTAGAACCTTGGACTCTTTTGGGAGGAAGGCGTATCAGGCCACTATGCTCGCTGCCAGAATCCAGACATACCAGCTGTTCACGAGCATCCACTTG
Source organism: Microcaecilia unicolor (assembly GCF_901765095.1). Lineage (NCBI taxonomy): Eukaryota > Metazoa > Chordata > Amphibia > Gymnophiona > Siphonopidae > Microcaecilia > Microcaecilia unicolor. The sequence goes on along the minus strand of NC_044032.1, from coordinate 545,044,501 downwards.
CGGAACTCGGTGAAGCAACTGTCTAGCTTGGTTGATGCGCTCCCTCCGGAGCAGGCTGAGCCTTTTCGCCAGGTGTTCAGGCAGCAGAAGGCATGTTGAAAATTCCTGGCTAGGGGTACGTTCGACACTTTTGATGTAGCATCCAGAATCGCTGCTCAAGATATAGTGATTCGCAGACTCTCATGGCTGCGTGTCCCAGACCTGGATCATTCGGCCCAGCAGCAGATGGCGGATGTTCCTTGCCAGGGGGATAACCTTTTTGGTGAGAAAGTAGAGGATCTGGTTGACCAGATCAAGAAGCACAATGATGCTATGGATTCTGTATCCTGCCGGACGTCTTCTGCTACTACCTCAACTAGGAGGTGTTTTGGAGGGAAGAGGAGTGCTCCCTATTCCTATGCTAGGTGTAGGCACATTCCTGCTTCTCGGCAGCCTGTCCGGGCTCAGTCCCAGCACGCTCGTTATCGTTATCAGGGGGGGGGGGGGGTCCTGAAGGGGTATTCCCTCTGGAGTTTGTTTTGGCTATGTACAAAGCCTTTTTGTTAAAGCAGTCCTCTCCTCTTCCCGTTCTAGCTGCACAAATGGCTTCTGGTCCCCTTCCTGGTGCAGAGAGAGCTAGCGTCTCTTGGGAGGACCAGGAAGACATCACTGAATTAGAAGCAGAGCCCTTTGTACAAGAGCTGGAAGGTCTGGACTTGGATACAGAGGATTTGGAAGGTGAGTAGGCTGGTTCTTCAATTATGGAGAAGCTGCCTCGAGGGGAGGACCCTTCTGTGGCTAGGGTCTTCCATAGGCAAGATTTACAAGACCTAATTGCCTTGGTATCGAGTACTTAGAATTTTGATGAGGCCCCAGAGCCTACAGAGCATAGCAAGGTTGACCCTTTAGTTAAGGGAGTTTGTGAGTCCAGTAGATCATTCCCTATGCATTAGGAGATTAGGGATATCGTCAAAGCACAGTGGGATACCCCAGATGCTTCTTTCCGGTTAGCATGTGCCATGATTCTTTACCCGCTGCCTGAGAGGGATAAAAACTGGCTCAAACCTCCGGTAGTAGACGCAGTGGTGTCGGCGGTGACTAATTAAAATACTGTGCCAGTAGATTGAGGAATGGCTGTCAGGAATCCTCAAGAGTGTCGAATTGAGACTCGGTTAAAGTATTGCTGTGATGTCTTGGCCTTGGCAGTGCAGGCGGCTATTTCCTGAGCTTTGCTAGTGCGGGCATGTTTTTGGTGGTCGGAAAGAGTGTTGGCCAAGGACTCTGATGATTTGTCCTTAGTAGACCAAGAAGTGGCCAAGATTGAGAAGGGGTTTGTGTTTTTGTTGGACACTCTTTATGATTTACTACGGGCATCAGGAAAATCCATGGCCATAGGTGTAGCGGTACGTCGGACCCTGTGGCTTTGCGGCTGGTTGGCGAACATGGCTTCAAATTCTAAATTAAGCAAATTCCCTTTAAGAAGTTCCTTGTTGTTTGGTGACGAGTTTGGGAGATTCTAAGGTGCCTCATCTTCCTGAAGATCGGCTGAAACCCTTTAGTCGGGTGGGTTGTCTTTCCGGGGATGTGCTCTAGGTGCTATCGTGTTGGCAGAGGAGCTACTTTCCAGAGGTCTTGTTACTATCAGCGTTTGCATCCCTTTCATGGGGGACAGTGTGGGGGTTGAGAGGGGGGTTCCCTTCTCCAGCTCAGTCATCCGGCCCAATGAAGGTGTACGGGCCCACCTTCCTGTTCCAGTAAGTTCCAGGTTAAGAGATTTTTGTGGGAGGTGGGCCCAAATCACTTTGGACCAGTGTGCCCTCGAGATTATTCTTGACTGGTATGCTCTGGAGTTTGCTCACTTTCTTCCAGACGCCTTTTTTGGAGTCTCCTGTCGTTCTTGAGGGAAGATGCTAGCAATAAGAGAAACATTAGTAAGGCTGGTCAATTTACGGGCCGTTTGTCCAGTGCCCGGATCTCAAGTGTGGCACAGGCAGGTACTCCATTTACTTTCTTCCAAAGAAAGAGGTTTCGTTTCGTCCCATTCTGGATCTCAAGTGGGTCAATGGGGCACTTTGGGTATTACCTTTCCACATGAAAACCTTAAGGTCAGTTATTGTGGCCGTTTAATGAGGAGACTTTCTCACTACCCTAGACTTGAAAGAAGCCTATTTGCATATTCCCATAAGGCTGGCACACCAGTGTTTTCTTCGTTTTGCTATGCTCGAACTACATTTTCAGTTTTCTGCGATGCCCTTCGGGCTAGCAACAGCTCCAAGGACATTTACCAAGATTATGGTATTGGTAGTGGTGGCGCTTTGTAAGCAAGGCATTTTGGTTCATCCTTACCTGGACGACTGGTTAATTCGTGCAAAGACATATAAAGGGAAAGGGAAATACAATTTGATATACCGCCTTGCTGAGGTTTTTGCAACTACATTCAAAGCAGTTTACATATATTCAGGTACTTATTTTGTACCAGGGGCAATGGAGGGTTAAGAAAGATGCTGCTTGATATGAAAGTAGATGATCAACCAACCTAAAACTTTTTTTATTTTTCAGTGAAGGTTATGCAAATAGATTAAAATTCCTAATTAGTCTAGATGGTACCATAATTATAAAATGGTCAGATAAATATGGTAGCACAAATCTAAAAACAGTTTTGTAAATTAAACAAAGAAATTTGAAGATAACTCTCGCATGTATTGGTAACAAATGGATCTTTTGGTAGTAAGATGATTAAACTATCCCATTTCTTTAAAAAATAAATCTGATGTAAAGCAGTGTTATTTAGACAGCCTAAATAAATGTTAAAATAATCTAAAAGATTCAAAACAAGGGACTGTACTAACAACAGAAAATATTCTTGCTCAAAGTATTTGCACATCTGTTGACAATTGCACATGACAAAAAAAAGCCTCCTAGGTCAGAGTATTAAGTTGCGCTTGTAGTGTTAATCTAGAATCCAGAACTACACCTAGAATTCTAATAGTTGGAGAAAAAGTACGTCACAAATTTTCTTCTTTCATGGAATTACTATTTTTTTTCTGCATTAAGTTGCAAAATTGGATAGAACTGCCTAGGAGTGGAGAAGTAGCCTATGGTTAGTGCAGTGGACTTTGATCCTGGGGAACTGAGTTCAATTCCCACTGCAGCTCCTTGTGACTCTGGGCAAGTCACTCCATTACCCCTGGTACAAAATAAGTACCTGAATATATGTAAACCGCTTTGAATGTAGTTGCAAAAAACCTCAGAAAGGCGGTATATCAAGTCCCAATTCCCTTCCCTTCCCTAAATTGAAAAGTATCCACCTCATTCTGTAATAAACTAGAGTGTAAAGGAATTAACAGTTATGTTGTCTGTATAACTGTAAAAATGAACCCCCAGTTTTCCCAAACAATAACCTAGATAATGCATGTAAACATTAAAAAAGAATAGGAGACCATTCCTTTTTGCCTTTGCACAATAGTTGACATGCACTATGTACAAAGAACAAACAATTTCAGTACTGACAAATGATCTGAAACCTGACTGAGAAGAATGTAACATATGAAGTTCTAGAAACTCCGTCAACTGTAATGCAATCAGTCTTTCTATAAACTTGACAAAAAAGTTATAGATGATATTAGTCTATAATTAGAGACCAGATGTTTTTATAATTGGGGTAATTATGATTTCACCTAAATTGGATGAAAAATGCCTCATGGCAAATTGAGATGGTAACCAGCACAATAAAAGAAGTGTCTAGAAGCAGTAGTTTGAGTTATAGGCGAGGAAGGTGTCAAGAAAATGGGCAAGGCAGTTGGAGATGGCAGTCTAGGTAAGGCCTGCATTGACTGCTAGCACTGACTCATAAAGCTTGGTTGGGAGATTGCTGAGAAGTCCCAGTTTTGATCCAGTGATTGAAGTTTACCATTGATCTTCCTCTTTATTTATTTTATTTTTTAAATCCAAGAGTTTTTATTGTAAAATTTGTTAAAATATAATAAACAACTCGATAAGAAAACCCAGTGAAAGCATTATATAGACAGTCACATGCAAAATATATGAATATAATATGGTTATTGAGTAACAAGTTGCCATTTAAGAATTATTTGAAATGTAATTTTTTTGTTACATCTGTACCCTGCGCTTTCCCACTCATGGCAGGCGCAATGCGGCTTACATATTGTATACAGGTACTTATTTGTACCTGGGGCAATGGAGGGTTAAGTGACTTGCCCAGAGTCACAAGGAGCTGCCTGTGCCTGAAGTGGGAATTGAACTCAGTTCCCCAGGACCAAAGTCCACCACCCTAACCACTAGGCCACTCCTCCACTAAGCTAGACCAAATTTTGGAGCCCTTAATGACTGTACTCAATTTATCAGCCAATAAGAGTTCAAATTTGTGTATTTGTCATATTGAGTTCCACCAAAAATGCACGTTTAGAAGAGAGTTGTCCTTCCAATGAAACAAAACCTTTCTTTGTAGTTGCTAAAAGGATATGTAATAGTTTGGTACCTTTTCTTGACAGAGTAATGTCCAAAGCTAGAGCGTCAAAAATAATAGTCTTGAAAGATAAGAGAACAGAAATTGAAAATGTTGGTAGTTATTATCCAAACCAGATTCCAAGATTTTTGAGCACATTTATATTCATAGATAAGGTGAACAACAGTTCCTATAGACCCTCTTTGCAGGACCAGCAAATATTGGAAGACGTGAAACCTGCAACTGACATTTTTTGAGGAGTACAAACTGCTTTGTGATGTAAAAAAACATTGATTGAATGGTAGAAGTTGATGCTAAGTGATGATTTAATGTGGACCAAAAATAGATAATTGTTGAGGTGATAACTGATGTTGTGTCATTTCTTCACAATAAGATTAATGTTCAAATTCTGTATAGAGCTCTTGGTGAGAGAAACACTTTATATAGATGAGAAGCAACATGACCATTACTGAAAAGAGTATATATAAACATTTATATAGAAGGTGGCTGAGCTTGTAAACGTTCTGTGAGACCATTATCCTTAAAACTATGTTTCAGTTGCAGCCATTTAAGTATTTGTGAATTAAAAACGGAAAATTGAGATTGTAACATGGGGAATGGTTTGATCTGGTCTGAGTACAATACGCGATCAAGAGACCATATACCATTTTGGGACCAGTTCAACCAAAAGAACTGTTGTTTATTTTAAATTTAGCATTTCCCCATAACATAGATTATCATGAAGTGCTAGGAATGTCGAAGAAAGTTGTCTAATTCTAATAATATTTGGTAGAATTGGATTCGATGTAATACTTTTAGGCAAGATAAAAGGTACACAATTAGAAATGAGATATGGAGATCGGAGTTCTTTTTCTATGGAGAGCCAAACAGGTGAGTATGTTAATTCGGATCTTATCCAATAGCACGATTGTTGAGTTATGAATGATTTTGTGGTATAAAATAAAATCTGGAAAACCTACACCAGAGGCTTCTTTTTTTTTTTTTTAATGTCTTTAAAGCAATTTTTGGTGTCTTCGAGGCCCATAAGAACTGAGTGAGGAGTTTATCAAGCTGTTTGTAAAAAGGAGGAGGAAATAAAACAAGTAACATACTTAAAATGAAATTTAACTTTGGGCATGAGCGTACCTTAATGTTTCCAAGCGTCCCCACCAGGAAAGGTCTGACCCCGATGGGCCTTTTGAAAGTGGCCAGGGCTATGGGTCAGCTTTACCCTCTGAGTGAGGAGCACTTGGCCTCTTTGGGGATGCCTAAAGTCATGGCGGTGACTGAAAGACCACTCTCCCAGTAGAGGGAGGGGTTGCTTTGAAAGACATGCAGGACCGGTGGCAGGAGTCCGCGCTGAAGCAGTCCTTTGAAATTCCAGGCCTTGCATGGAGGGCGTCTATTTGCAGTTCCTATGCAGCTCGGGCATGTCTTTCCTGGCTACAGCAGGCGGTGGAACAGCCCGCCGATGGTGCGGGCCCCCTTTTGGAGGTTGCCCCGTGGATGGAGTTGGCCCTGCCATTTTTGGCTGATGTCCTTTATGATCTGGTCAGAGCTTCGGCTAAACAGATGTCTGTGGTGGTGTCTGCCCACCGCCTACTTTGGCTGCAGCATTGGGCGGCTGACATGACTTCTAAGCAAAGGCTGGTGAGGCTACCCTTTCGGGGTCTCCTGTTATTTGGAGAGGAATTGGAGAAGACTGTGAAAGACCTGGGGCACTCTAAGCCCCAGCGGTTACCTGAGGATAGGCCGAGGCCTTCTTCCAAGGGTTCTGTGTTTCCCTCCTCTTCCAGACTTCGCTTCCGTGAAGCTCGCAGGTATCGCCCGGGGCTCTCTGCTGGGTTTTCTCAACATGTCTGTTTTCAGTAGAGGTACTCCTTTCGCTCGGACAAACATTCTGCAGGGGCCGGTTCAAAGCCAGGAGTTCAGGGGCGTCCTCCACAATGATGGGACACCGGTCCACTCCTCCATGCCTGCAATAGGAGGACGTCTTTCCCTCTTTCTAGAGGAGTTGACAAAGATTACCTTGGATCTGTGGGTCCTGGACCTGATGAGAGAAGGTTACCGACTGGAATTTGGTGCTCCAGTGAGAGATGTGTTTGTGGAGTCCCGATGCGGCACTTACGTTAAACGGGCGACGGTAGAGGAGACCTTACAAGTCTTGCTGCACCTCGGAGCGGTGATCCCAGTGCCTCCCGCCGAACGTGGCTGCGACCGCTATTCCATTAATTTTGTTGTGCCTCGAAAAGGCGGGTCTTTCAGACCAATCCTCGACTTATGAAGAGTCAACGAGGCCCTCAGAGTACGACATTTTCGCATGGAAACCCTGCACTCCGTCATTGCGGCAGTACAGCCAGCAGCGTTTCTCACGTCTCTGGACCTAAAAGAAGCATATTTGCACATTCCTTGGCCTCCACACCACCGGTTCCTCCACTTTGACAGTGTCCCACTGGTTATCCTCCTTCCACCAGGTCTCAGAGATGCCTATTATATCTAATTTTTCATTTAGGGCAATATATTCTAAGGCGGTGAGAGTCTGCTAGGTACGGATGGGGAGAGGGATCTTGGGGTGATAGTATCTGAGGATCTGAAGGCGATGAAACAGTGTGACAAGGCGGTGGCCGTAGCTAGAAGGTTACTAGGCTGTATAGAGAGAGGTGTGACCAGCAGAAGAAAAGAGGTGTTGATGCCCCTGTACAAGTCGTTGGTGAGGCCCCCACCTGGAGTATTGTGTTCAGTTTTGGAGGCAGTATCTTGCTAAGGATGTAAAAAGAATTGAAGCGGTGCAAAGAAAAGCTACGAGGATGGTATGGGATTTGCGTTACAAGACGTATGAGGAGAGACTTGCGGACCTGAACATGTATACCCTGGAGGAAAGGAGGAACAGGGGTGATATGATACAGACGTTCAAATATTTGAAAGGTATTAATCCGCAAACGAACCTTTTCCGGAGATGGGAAGGCAGTAGAACGAGAGGGCATGAAATGAGATTGAAGGGGGGCAGACTCAAGAAGAATGTCAGGAAGTATTTTTTCACGGAGAGGGTGGTGGATGCTTGGAATGCCCTCCCGCGGGAGGTGGTGGAGATGAAAACGGTAACGGAATTTAAACATGCGTGGGATAAACATAAAGGAATCCTGTGCAGAAGAAAGGGATCCTCAGGAGCTTAGCCTAGAATGGGTGGCAGAGCTGGTGGTTGGGAGGCGGGGCTAGTGTGGGCAGACATATACGGTCTGTGCTGGGGCTGGTGGTTGAGAGGCGGGACTAGTGCTGGGCAGACTTATACGGTCTGTGCCGGGGCTGGTGGTTGGGCGGCGGGGATAGTGCTGGGCAGACTTATATGGTCTGTGCCAGAGCTGGTGGTTGGGAGGCGGGGATAGTGCTGGGCAGACTTATACGGTCTGTGCCAGAGCCGGTGGTGGGTGGCAGGGATAGTGCTGGGCAGACTTATACGGTCTGTGCCAGAGCTGGTGGTTGGGAGGCGGGGATAGTGCTGGGCAGACTTATACGGTCTGTGCCAGAGCTGGTGGTTGGGAGGCGGGGTTGGTGGTTGGGAGGCGGGGATAGTGCTGGGCAGACTTATACGGTCTGTGCCAGAGCCGGTGGTGGGTGGCAGGGATAGTGCTGGGCAGACTTATACGGTCTGTGCCAGAGCTGGTGGTTGGGAGGCGGGGATAGGGCTGGCCAGACTTATACGGTCTGTGCACTGAAGAGGACAGTACAAATAAAAAAAAAAGTAGCACATATGAATTTATCTTCTTGGGCAGACTGGATGGACCGTGCAGGTCTTTTTCTGCCATCATCTACTATGTTACTATGTTACTATTTCTTAGGCTTCTGGCATTCGCATATAGATATTTCAAACTATGTTTGTTGTTCCTAATTACATCATGCTCACTACTTGACAGTATTAATTTGCAATCTTTTGTCTGATTTTTATTTAAGGACACCTGATGTACTGCTGTCTCTTTTGCACCTCACTATCGGGATACCCTATCTGCCTTGTTTTGGTTATTATCTTTAAAAGATACCTTATTCCAAACCATGCGCCTTCTAGTGACTCCCGGCCTTCCCCCAGTCTCTAGTTTAAAAGCTGCTCTATCTCCTTCTTAAATGCCGATGCCAACTGCCTGGTCCCACCCTGGTTATAGGGTTTGTAAAAAAAAAAAAAAAGCATGACATCAGCATATGCTGCTGCTTTAATTTCAATGGAATTTAGTTGAGTATCTGAGATTTTGGGATTGTACCTAATTGTTAATAACTGTTCCAAAGCCAAATTAAAAAATAGGGAAGAAAGGGGACAACACCAACGGCTACCCTTTGAAAAGGTGATATTATTGGAATGGGAATTGTTTGCTATAATATGTGTTACAGACAGGGCCGCCGAGAGACTGGGCCGGGCCCGGGGCAAGGCCGCCTTCGGGCCGGGCCCCTGCATGGAAATCACAGCGCCTCTCACCTCCGTGTGAAAGCGCTGCAGGCAGCAGCAGATCGCCTCCCTTCGGGACTCCTTCCCTCCCTGTGTTCCGCCCTCGCGGAAGTTACGTCAGACGAGGGCGGGACACAGGGAGGGATTTCAGTGATTTCAGTGCAGGGGACCCGGCCTGGTGGTGGACAGAGGGGGGGGGGGGGGGGAGGCGGCGCCGCTGGGCCCCCCCCTGGAGGCCCGAGCCTGGGGAATTTTGTCCCCCCTGCCCCCCCTCGGTGGCCCTGGCTACAGGTTATATATAAAGAATTTTTATTTTATTGATATATGATTCAGGGGTTCTAAACCACTTTAAAACTTTAGAAAGATAGTCCCATTCTACCCTGTCGAAGGCCTTCTCAGCATCGACCGACATGGCCACTCCAGGGTAAGAACTAGGCCTAACTAAAATTGAAAAGTGATGAAAAAGGCAAGCATTATCTGTGATGAGCCAAACATGCATGATTTTGATGAACAGAGCCTATGATTTTCTGTAATCAATTAGAAAGGACTTTGGCAAAAATGTTGTAATCTATATTTGGGAGCGAAATTGAACTATGGGCCCCTTTTACCAAGCTGCAAAAAGGGGCCTGTGCTTGCATCGGTGCGTGTTTTTCATGCATGCCGAGGCCGCCTTTTACTGCAGTGGGTAAAAGGGAAGTCTCTTTCTCCTGCAGGAAATGGCCGTGTGGCAAGTAAAGCACTGGCCGTGTGGACATTTCGGGGGGGGGGGGGGGAGCTCTTACCACCACCCCTTGAGGTGGTGGTAAGGGCTCCTGCTCTAATCCGGTGGTAACCATTATTTTTGTAGCGCTGGATATGACTGCGCACTAAGGGTGGGGCAGTACTACCGGGCTGCTGTGGTAACCCGTTAGTACTTCCTGTTTAGCGAGCAACTGCCGCTTAGTAAAAGGGGGCCCTAAGGAAGGGTCCTTATTAGGTTTTGGGAGAATAGTGATTACTGCTTCAGCAAATTTTGGGGGATAAGCGGGGTTTTTTTCTAGTTCTTAAGTGTTTTAAATGGTGAAGTAATTCTGTGTTAAAGATTTTATAAAACTCATTTATTAGGCCATCTGGTCCTGATGCTTTTCTAATTTTAAGGAATTTTTAAAATTTTTTAATTTATTTATAACCATTTAAATTTTACAAGTGATAAAACAACTTGCCAGAAATACAGAGAAAATAATATATAGGAATTATTTCAGTCGGGTAATTCTATTCTCTTCCTTAGACCACTAAATAGGGAGAGTGAAACAAGACAAGGAGATCAAGTAAACAGTAAACAGAAAATAACCCCGTGGTATTAACCTGATTATCCCCAGATATTACTCATCTAATTCATTATTCCACATTGATCATCTGGTTGGCTTCTTCAAGCCCAATACGGTGTATAGTCAATTCATTTCATTGAAAACATACTTATTGTCCAGTTTTTAGTTAGAAATAATACATCTGATTACATTCTCTCTCTTTTAAAAACCAGAAGTTATTTAACAGTACATATACTTAAGTCTCTAATTCAAATCCCACTGATTAAAGTAATCCCAGTTTTCACAGGCTTCACTCCTTTTAAAGTAATAATTAAGGAAATATTTCTGAGGAAAACTTTAGGAGTCATACCAGGAACTCTGGGGAAAACAATAATCTCGATATTAATCATCTATAATAATCATTTTAGTATTCAAAGTTTCTGGTCTATTATCATTTTCAAGATCATAACCACTTCTTGCTCGGGCAGAACTTCATTTGTTATATCAATTTTTCACTCTCAAAGGGTTCAGTTAAATTGTCCATGTAACTCTCTAATAAGATTATATCTGAAACAAAGTTATTTACTACCACCGTTAGGTCCCGAAGCGCCTTCCTGGTGGTATTCAATGCAACCTCCACGGGAGCAAAAAACTCCAAGATGATTTCTCTTAGGTGTTGAGGAGTGGTTCCGCCGATTCGGGTTCTGCTATAAACATCCTCCGTTTCAGCATATGCCTGTAACTCACTCCTCCACTCCTTTGGACATGGTGGTTGAATAATTCGGGAGTGATGGAGTTGTTTTTTTCCAGATCCAAGAGTGTCGACACTCCTTCGCTGGCGCTAATCAAAGGACTCACCAACCCTTTCATCTGTGGGCAGTTCGTCACGCAGTGGTCCCGCATTTGCTGCTCGGGATAAAACGCTGGCCATCGGCGGCTGACCGCCGGTTGTCTCCTTCCTCTCAGTTAAGGCAAATGCAATTACAGAGAGGAAATTTACGTAAAGAAGACAAAACTTCAGAGGGCAGCTGGGCCGTTGGGCATACGAACTTCAGGTCACCATCTTACCTCTCTCCGTTTGGGACACTCTTTGTCTGGTTTCTCCTCAGAGGCCTGTCTGTTATGGGTAACCCTTCAGCATAGCCCTCTGAGTCATTGAAACACAGAAGCCGCTCCACCACTACAAGGTGGTGTCCCTTCGGAGGGGAATTTTAAGGGATTTAATAGCTTCCAGGATTTCTTTGTCTTGAAATGGAGTTGGAAGAATTCCATGCAACTTCATGGTTAGTCTAGGACGAAATATGCAGGTCTTTTAAGAAATTCTCCAAATCAGTGGATTGATAGGAAGCTTCTGACATATATAGATTGGACTAAAATTCTGAGAGAGCTTCTAAAATATCAGCGATTTGGGTGAAAAATTGTATTATATTGTTGAGAATGTGACCTAGTAAATATGAAGGCCCAGTATAGATGGTGAGATATTAACTACATTTCTCTTACTGTGGATCAAAAACATTCTTTTCCTTTCACTACTCAGGCTAAAGCAATTAAACAATTGGCTCAGAACACCCCTCCCCCTTTTTTTCCCCTGAGGAGAGGAATTCTTCTGCTGTATAATTAAGTCCATGACTAAGAGGCAGATGCACTAAAGCTAAATGAGCCTTTAATGACCCTCCAACGAGGAAAATTTGATCCGTTGCATGCATCAAAGGGCTTTTACCGAGGAAGCCAGCAGCTAACGAAAACGGAATGGAGATGAGCAATTAGTGTGAAAACCCCATTGAAACGACATGCACTAACCTTTTCCGATTGCCTTTACGCAGGAAAAAGGCAGGAAATCTAACGAGAGGTCTGGACCTCTCGTTAGGACAGCTCTGTGCCAGGAAAAATCATTAAGTGAAAAAATAAACAAACTTTGAGCCAATCCCAGCGCATTAGCAGAGCTAAAAGCGCTGTGATTGGTCCAAAGGACGTCAGAAAACACATCAAATAAAAAAAATTAAAAAAGGATCGGGAGGGGGCAAGGGCGCTCATCAGGAGCATCCTGTATGGACGGCCTTGCCCCCCCCCCCCGCTGCTCCCCACTTTCCGCCGCTCCCCCCCCCCCCCCGAAAAAGCAAAATGCTAGCTGCCCCGGTCCCCCTCCCTTCCTGTTCCTGTGTTCTGCAGAGCTAACTCCGCCTCCCGTCATTCTTTCGCCCCGTGCCCCGCCCCCGCTGCCCCCCCTGAGGTCGACTACGCCGCTCCCCCCCTCCACCGAGACCCCCCTCCCTATTAACGACCCGAGCAGCGCCTCTCACCTCTTTCAGAAGCGCTGCACGGGCAGGAAGATCTATTGTGTTGGTTGTAGAGTCTCCATGACGTCTCTTCTTCCCTGGCCTAGGCCCCGCCTCCTACTGACGCTACGTCAGAAGGAGGCGGGGCCTGGGCCAGGGAAGAAGAGACGTCATGGAGACTCTACAACCAACACAATAGATCTTCCTGCCCGTGCAGCGCTTCTGAAAGAGGTGAGAGGCGCTGCTCGGGTCGTTAATAGGGAGGGGGTCTCGGTGGAGGGGGGGAGCGGCGTAGTCGACCTCAGGGGGGGGCAGCGGGGGCGGGGCACGGGGCGAAAGAATGACGGGAGGCGGAGTTAGCTCTGCAGAACACAGGAACAGGAAGGGAGGGGGACCGGGGCAGCTAGCATTTTGCTTTTTCGGGGGGGGGGGGGAGCGGCGGAAAGTGGGGAGCAGCGGGGGGGGGGGGGACAAGGCCGTCCATACAGGACACTCCTGATGAGCGCCCTTGCCCCCTCCCGATCCTTTGTTTTTGGATTTTGCTGACCGGGTAGCCACGTGTATGTGTTGTGGCTTTTTTTTTTGTTTGTTTTTACGTTTGCAGCATGCGCAGAGCAGCCAGCAAAACGCTTGGCTGCTCTGCGCATGATTTAGGGGCCGATTACCGATGTGTATTGTGATTCTTTGATACATTGTACGTTTGAATACCGATCTGAGCATGTGTGACTTTTTTTTTGGTGCATTCTTCGTTTTTTAAAAATCGTTAGGGACTTTAACGATTTTGATTTTTTTACGTTTGGTTGCTGCATCTGCCTCTATGTGTGCATCAAAGAGGGAGCCACCTGTGGCCATTGTTCCATCAGCATTTTATTTTAGCTAGAAGGGTGTGGGAACAAGGAATATAGGGACAGGTGAAGAGACCTTGGCCCTTTAGTGAGGGAGAAAAGATGGGAGCTGGAATACAATCTGGTTCCTGAGAATGTGACCTTTTCCTCAGGACTACATTCTTACTTTTTATAACTGATAACAAGCATCTAACAAAGAATGTGCCCTAACGAGGACCCAGGAAATGCATCTTTTATGTGCTTTCTCAATCACGTAATAATAAGACACTGGCACATTACAAAACCAGCTTTTTTTGTACTCTGAGCTGAGAGAAGATACTATATGAGGACTCAGATACTATGAGCAGGTTGGGCACTGACAGTTCTGGGTCTCTGGGGAGCCAGAGGCTTAGTAGGAGTCACTTGCTGTTTTTCCCTCTTGATTATGTATCCAATTGCTGAGAAACTAGTTTCTGCTTTGCAGCTAATTTTTGTAAGAATAAACTGTTGCTAATGTGATAAGATTATTTTGTTTGTAGCTATCTTTTTGTGGTTTCCCAGGCTGGTGTCCAAGAAAATACAACTGAGGGTAGTTGGTTTGGATAGTGGCTTGGGTTCTGGTTCTGTGGTCCAGCCAGACCCAACAGGCCCGAACAGTATTTAATGGACGGGATTAGAGCCTTGTATGATTTATTTTTTTTATAAAAATAGTTTGCCTGGGCACGACTACATTTATTATGCTCTGCATAAACAGATCTTTTAGTGATTTAAACTTCATAACCTACTCTGGCTCCAAATCCTGTTATATTCATATTTCTGTTTATAAAGCATGTTCAATTTACTTGTGCTACATGTGTCTATAAATTCTTTTTGTAAGGATTTAATAGATAGTTCTAATTCTTTTCTTTTGATCTTTTTGTAGTATAATGAGCTGATATAGAAATTTCTTCTCCCCAAAGAGAGAGATACCTTGACTGCTTCCCTTATAATAATGGGGCTTGTCTCCTTTAGCATTTGATTCAATAATGTTTTTAATAAAGGTCCAAATTCTGTCATGATATTCTTCCAGGGAGAGGATTTGGGAATTAAGTCTCCACAAAGGTTTCTTTATATGGAACTGAGACTGTAATTGAATGTCTAGGGTTAATGCTGCATGGTCAAACATCGAAATTGTTTCACTTGGGGAAAAAATAAAATTCCCAGACAACAAAGGTAGAAAAAGTGTGTTATTTTGAATTTATTAGGTAGAATATATTAGCATTTCTGTTGTTATGTTGTACATGCCTAGTTTGACTTCTTGGGTTTTTCCAATTCAATTTTTGTCTTTGTCTTTTTTTTTTTTTGTACCCCGCGCTTTCCCACTCATGGCAGGCTCAATGCGGTAGGCAATGGAGGGTTAAGTGACTTGCCCAGAGTCACAAGGAGCTGTCTGTGCCTGAAGTGGGAATCGAACTCAGTTCCTCAGTTCCCCAGGACCAAAGTCCACCACCCTAACCACTAGGCCATTAAATTTGTGAACCCATATTCTGTGTTTGGTGAGGGTCTGTCTGTGTTTTGCATGTGACTGAGGTGTGGTATTCTTTTTGCATGTAGTTTCTGTGCAGAACTCTGTAGCAGTCCTACTTATTCTGTTTCACCAGTAGTAGATATGTTGATGTTCTAGGAACCCATGACATATTGTAGTACTACCTATTTTCATAGGTAGGGTTCATGTTGTTTGAGTCATAGGAATTAATACTACTACTGTATAATAGGTTTGTTAGATGTATGTTAGGTTTTTTTTCAGGTTTTATATTATTTCAGTTTGTCTGGTAGTGGAGAGGTTTATATTACTATTACTCAGATGGCATGAGAATCAGAATATATACCATATTTTTTTGCAGTATAAATTGCATGGACAGAAAGTAGGCAAAAAATATATATCACTCCTTAGCAGTGCTTTTTTTTGTAGAAAAAAAGGTGCTGGTCCTCATTATGGGCGGGGTCACCACGTATGGCTCTACCCCTATGATAGCCACACCTATATTAGCCACACCCCTTATACCAGCCATGGCGCGTATGGGTTATGTCCATCAACCAGCAGGGGAGATAGAGAGCACTCAAACTTTCACAGTGCCCTCTTGGCCAGCTAGCTCCACTGCCTCTTCAGTATTCTCTATCTCCCTTAGCAGGGTGGCTGCAGCTTGTTCGAGCTCCAGAAAAATCTGCCGGGAGGTGGTTCCTGGCTTGCCAGTTGTTAACCGGGGTGTTGGAGGCTATAGCAGCTTCACTTTAAAGGCACAGAGGTTAGCCCTTTCCCTGCCTTACCCATACCTCTGTGGATGTGGACATATTGCCTTGCTTTCCCTGTCCTTACCCACCAACAGTGGATGCAGGCATATAGGTTCGCCCTTTCCCTGCCTTTCCCACTCATCTGAGCCTCCGGAGTCTTCAATACCTCTGCTTTCCTCACAGCTTAAAAAAAAAAAAAAGTTGTGTTGCGTTTTTAAACGCAGAGACGCTGGAACAGAGGTTTTTGACCTGATTTTCAGCAGGATCGTAGTTGTACACTAGATCCTTTGAGGTAAGAGTGTTTTCCAACTCCTCCGGGGTGGGCCCGCGATCGGGGCGATTTTGGCACGAACCGCCATTTTGGATTTTACCGCCGTTTTTTGGCGATGGCTGCGGACAATGTAAAGCGTTGTTCCACTTGTGGCAAGCGCAAATCAGCAGCAGGGCTCTGTAAATCGTGCTGTATTGGCGTAGGAGCCGGCCCGAGCATGGCGAGCGATGTTTCCTCCCGCTCTGAGCTGGCAGCGGGCGCCATTTTGCTTACACCGCATGGCGCGGCCTCCGTGGACACGGAGAGACCTGAGCCGGGTGGGGCACCTCGAGATGAGGTTATTTCAGGAGTGGCTAGCACCAGACAGGATTTGGGTGCCCAGGGTGAGATTTTCTCCCCGGATTTTGTGCTTTTGCTGCATAAAGCATACATGATGAAAAGAGCCCTCACTCAAGGGTCGCCTGAGGCTCCTCTGATTGCCGGGGGATGGATTCTGGCCTGGGACTGCCCAGTGAGGCTTTTTTCCCGGATGCTTGGCCTAAAGATAAGCGCAGAAGGGTTAATTCCCCTTCAGATTGTGGTGCACCTTTTTCCCCCCCGTGGTCGGGGTGTGAGGATTCGGAGAACTCTGACAGACGTTCTTGGTCTGAGGAACCAGAGTCAGGTGCGGATTTACCACAGGATCTGGATGATCCCTCCGCGGTGAGGATTTTCCACTGTGATGAGCTGCCAGTGCTTATTTCAGATACCCTGCAGGCCCTCTCGATTGAAGATCCTGACAGTGGCATGGCCTCCTCGGGTAATCCCAGGATGGCTAGTACCAAGAAAGCTGCTCGGGCCTTCCCTTTGCATGACTCCATCCTAGAGCTTGTTTCGGCTCAGTGGGCTGACCCCGAGGGACCTTTGAGAGTTTCCAGGGCTATGGGGCAGTTATACCCTCTGCGTGAGGGACATATGGCTCGTTTTCAAATGCCTACAGTGGATGCCCTAGTCACTGCGGTGACAAAGAGAACTACCCTCCCTGTTGAAGGAGGTGTTTCCCTGAAGGATGTTCAAGACCGTAGGCTGGAAACAGCGTTGAAACGGTCCTTTGAAATTGCAGGTCTCACTGTTCGGGCGTCTGCATGCAGCTGTTATGCTGTGAGAGCCTGTCTAGCTTGGCTGCAACAGGCAGTGGCTCAGCCCGGAGATGGAGCGGAGCCCTTCTTGGATGTGGCTCCGCGGATGGAGGTGGCCTTGTCCTTTCTGGCTGATGCCCTTTATGACCTTGTCAGAGCTTCGGCTAAACAAATGGCAGTAGCAGTGGCGGCTCGCCGTCGTCTGTGGCTACGACACTGGGCAGCGGACATGGCCTCTAAGCAAAGGTTGGTGAAGTTGCCTTTTCAAGGACTTCTCCTATTTGGTGAGGAGTTAGAGAAAATTGTCAAAGGCTGGGTGATCCAAAACCCCAGCGCTTGCCCGAAGATAGGCAGAGGCCTTCCTCTAAGGGCCAGGTGGTCCACTCCTCGTACAGACCTCGCTTCCGTGAAGCTAGAAGGTACCGCCCGGGGTGTTCTGCTGGGTTCACTTCACGTGCCCGTGGTCAGCAGAGGAACTCCTTTCGCTCGGACAAGCGTTCCGCAGCCGGTGGCTCAAGACCAGGAGTTCAGGGGCGACCCTCTCAATGATGGTGCGCCGGCCCTCTCCTCGATGCCTGTCATCGGAGGACGGCTTTCCCTGTTTGTCGAGGAGTGGGCCAAGATTTCCTCAGATCAGTGGGTTCTGGACCTGATCAGAGATGGATACAGAATAGAATTCAACGCCCCAGTAAGAGACGTGTTTGTGGAGTCCCGATGCGGTTCTGCCGTCAAACGGGCGGCGGTGGAGGAGACTTTACAAGGTCTGATTCAGTTAGGGGCAGTGACCCCGGTGCCTCCCGCCGAGCAAGGCTGCGGCCGATACTCCATCTACTTTGTGGTGCCGCGAAAAGGTGGGTCCTTTCGCCCTATTCTGGACTTAAAAGAAGTGAACAAGTCCCTGAGAGTGCGGCATTTCCACATGGAATCCCTGCGCTCCGTCATTGCGGCGGTTCAGCCAGGAGAGTTTCTCACGTCTCTAGACCTGAAAGAAGCTTACTTGCACATACCGATTTGGCCCCCGCACCAGAAGTTTCTGAGGTTTGCGGTGTTGGGAAAACATTTCCAGTTCAGGGCCTTGCCTTTTGGCCTCGCCACAGCTCCCCGAACCTTTTCGAAGGTAATGGTGGTAGTAGCTGCTTTTCTCAGGCGAGAAGGTATCAGGGTTCACCCGTACCTAGACGACTGGCTCATCAGAGCAGACTCTGTAGCAGAGAGCTTGCAAGCTACAGCCAGAGTGGTCTCAGTACTGCAATCTCTAGGCTGGGTCGTCAATATGGCCAAAAGTCACCTGTCCCCTTCACAATCTCTAGAGTTTTTGGGGGCCAGGTTCGACACACTCGGGCTATGTGTTCCTACCCGAGCCAAGGCGGTGCAAGCTTCAGAATCAGGTCCGTCTGCTCCTGAGGATGCCCCGCCCGCGAGCTTGGGACATTGCCCAGCTGTTGGGATCGATGACAGCCACGATGGAAGTGGTACCCTGGGCAAGAGCGCACCTGAGACCTCTACAGTATTCCCTACTCCGGAGATGGTCTCCTATTTCTCAGGATTACCAATGCAGACTTACTTGGCTCCCTGCGGCCCGTCTCAGCATGGAGTGGTGGCTCTCGGACAGCATGCTGCGGCGAGGAATGTTGCTGACGCTCCCTGTTTGGTGCCTAGTGGTAACATGCCAGCCTGAAGGGCTGGGGCGCACACTGCAAGGGGAAGCATGCCCAGGGTCTATGGACACCCGAGGAGTCGGAGTGGTCCATCAACCGCCTAGAGTTGAAAGCGGTGTTTCAGGCGCTTCTGGCCTTTCAAGTGACCCTGGAAGGATTGGCTGTCAGAGTGATGTCGGACAACACGACAACGGTGGCCTATATAAATCGACAAGGCGGAACAAGGTGCAGAGCACTAGTCGCGCAGGCCGAACTGATTTGACACTGGGCCGAGCTGCATCTTCAGTGTCTGTCGGCAGCTCATATTGCAGGTCAGAGCAATATGCAGGCCGATTATCTGAGCAGGCATCAGATCGATCCAGCAGAATGGAATCTGGCAGACGAAGTATTCCTGCAGATCTGTGCCAAATGGGGCAAGCCCGTGATGGATCTAATGGCGACAAGTGCCAATACCAAAGTCCCGTGCTTCTTCAGCAGACGGAGAGATCCTCGCTCGGCGGGGTTGGATGCCTTGGCTCAACCCTGGCCTCCGGGTCTACTTTATGTGTTTCCCCCATGGCCCTTGATAGGGCGCCTGCTCTTGCGGATTCGGCTGCACCCAGGAGAAGTGGTCCTCATCGCCCCGGATTGGCCAAGGAGACCTTGGTATGCAGACCTCCGACAGATGCTCCTCGAGGCTCCTCTGCCGTTACCTCTGGTACCGAACCTGTAGCCATGGAGGACGCCGGCCGCTTTGGTCTTACGGCATGGCTATTGAGAGGGCGCAATTGAGGGATAAAGGTTATTCCAATAAAGTTATTTCCACTCTCCTGCAAGCCCGCAAGCGGTCCACTTCCGTGGCTTATGCCAGGATTTGGTGCCTGTTTGAGTCTTGGTGTGCTTCCAGAGCCATTGTTCCAATGCGGGCTCCTGTCTCGCCGATTCTGGACTTTTTGCAGGAAGGTGTACAAAAAGGCTTGGCCTATAATTCCCTGTGGGTGCAGGTGGCAGCGTTGGCCTCCCTTCGTGGTAAGGTGGAAGGCGTGTCTTTGGCTGCTCACCCAGATGTGGCACGGTTTCTTAGAGGGGTGCTTCGGCTCCGACCTCCAGTGCGAGCACCCTGTCCAGCTTGGAACCTGGGGCTAGTTTTGAAAACCCTGCAGGCATCTCCTTTTGAGCTGCTTCGGCGAGCATCGGAGAAAGACTTGACACTGAAGGCCGTTTTTCTGGTGGCCATAACCTCGGCGAGACGGGTGTCAGAGCTCCAGGCGCTGTCCTGAGAAGACCCATTTCTGCAATTTTCAGAGTCCGGAGTCACGGTTCGGACCGTGCCTTCCTTTATGCCTAAGGTGGTTTCAGCCTTTCACTTAAACCAGCCTATTTTCTTGCCCTCTTTTTCAGAGGAAGAGTTTCTAGAATCATTTGGGCAGTTGCACCTTTTGGATGTGCGCAGGACTCTGCTGCAGTATCTACGAGTTACTAACTCTTTCAGGACTTCTGATCATCTGTTTGTTTTGCTATCCGGTTCTCGCAGAGGGTCTCCAGCGTCTAAAGCCACTATTGCCCGCTGGCTCAAAGAAACTATCTTTTCAGCTTATCTGCTGGCCGGCAGGGTTCCACCTGTAGCCTTTAAGGCACATTCTACTAGAGCGATTTCTTCCTCTTGGGCTGAAACTGGAGCACTCTCTCTTCAAGAGATATGCAGTGCAGCAACATGGGCTTCTAAGCTCTCCTTTGCCCGACATTACAGGCTGGATGTGGCTGCCAGGAGGGATGCGCGTTTTGGTGTACAGGTGCTAGCGCGTGGTGTGGCTTGTTCCCACCCTATCTAGGGATTGCTTTGTTACATCCCATACGTAATGGCTTCATCTGCTTGATGACAAGGAAGGGAAAATTAGGTTCTTACCTTGGTAATTTTCTTTCCTTTAGTCATAGCAGATGAAGCCATGAGCCCTCCCTGTATGATTGTATGCTGTGAATCTGTTTTTCAGGTTCTGTTCTAATTTCCTGAAGTTCCTTCCTTGGGAGAAAGTTGGAAAACAATCTTCAGGATTCATGTTCAGTTTAAATTTAGGAGGATGTGTTCATTCCCTCCAGCATGTTTTGGAGAATATGTTGATTCTCTCCAGGAGGCGCGTGTGTTCCCCTCCAGTTCTATAAATAGGAGGATGAGTTCATTCCCTCCAGTGTGTTGGGAGGATGTGTGATTCCCTCCAGGAGGCGCGTGTGTTCCCCTCCACTTATACAATAAGGAGGATGAGTTTATTCCCTCCAGGAGGATGTGCATTCCCTCCTTTATGAGTTCATGCCCTTGTGATGGGCCATCGTTCGCTGTGAGGAAAGCTCTTGTGATTCCCATTGCGGTTTGCCATACTGCTTTGGAAGCTTCAAATACTGAAGAGGCAGTGGAGCTAGCTGGCCAAGAGGGCACTGTGAAAGTTTGAGTGCTCTCTATCTCCCCTGCTGGTTGATGGACATAACCCATATGTAATGGCTTCATCTGCTATGACTAAAGGAAAGAAAATTACCAAGGTAAGAACCTAATTTTCCCTTCTAGTATAGGAGAAAAAAAATAACGTGATTTTTTTTCATTATACATTTCTGTAAGCTGTTACAGCTCCAGTATACCCAGTGCAAAATAAGACAGCAGATGTAAATTCTCAAATTGGACATATTTCAAACACTAAGATGAAAATAAAATGATTTTTTCTACCTTTGTTGTCTGGTGACTTTGTTTTTCTATCCATATTGGTCCCAGTCTCTGATTCTGCTGCTATCTATCTGTTCCCTTAACTCCATTTCCAGGGCTTCCTTTCCATTTATTTCTTTACTTTTCTCCTTTCTTCTTCATTTCTTGCCCTACATCCATAAGTAAAAGCTGGGTCCTCCTCCATGGAATTGACTGGAGGAGGTATAACGTGGATCCAGCTTTTGCCTATTTTCTCAATCCATGTGCAGTTTTTCTCCTCTCTTCCCTTTCCCTCATCTCCATCCATGTGCTTCTTCTTCTTTTTTCTTTCCTCCCCTCCATCCATGTCCAGCACTTCTCCTCTCTCCTTCCCTCCATCCATGTCCAGCATTTTTCCTCTCTACCCTCCCCTGTATCCATATAAAGCAATAATTCTCTCTCCCCTCTCCTCCATCCAAGTCCAGCATTTCTCCTCTCTCCCCTCTCCTTCTATCCATGTCCAGCATTTCTCCTCTCTCCCCTCTCCTCCCATCCATGTGCATCTCCTTCCATCTGTGTCCAGCGATTCTTCGTCCCCCAGCCCGTCGTCCTTCTCCACTGCCTGCCAGCGAAGCAATAGAAAGGCTGCCAGTGTCGGACTCAGCAGCGCGAACGGTGCAGCGAATGAGAGAGGCTGGCAGCGTCGGAGCTTTCCTCTGTGAGTCCTGCTTATGCGGAAACACAAAGTTGAAACAACGTAAGCGGGATTCGCAGAGGGAAGCTCCGACTCTGCCAGCCTCTCTCAGTTGTTGCCTGCACAGTTCGCGCTGCCTAGTCCAACACATAGTAGTAAGTAGGGGAGTGAGAGGAAGGGTGCAGGACTCGCCGGGGGAAAAAAGGGTGCCGGTACGTCGTACTGGTGCATACTGGCACAAAACAAAGCACTGCTCCTTAGTATAAGTCACTCATAATCATGCGGCTCCTAATAGTGTGCTAATACAACGGTGCACATGGTTGAACTGAAAGAATATTTGAAACATAGACAAATGTAGGCAGATAAAGACTATATGGCCTATCCACTCTGCCTATTCATGCCATCTAGTCTTCATATTACTCCCTTAAAGATCCTACGTACTTGTCTCAAGCTGTCTTGAATTTAGATACTGTCTTTGTCTCTCCCACTTTCACCGGGATGCCATTCCATGAATTCACCACCCTTTCCATGAAGAAATATTTTCCTCAGGTTACTTTTGAGTCTGTCCCCTTTCATCATCATCATCCTATGCCCCATCATTCCAGAGCTTCCTTTCCAGTTGAAAGAGATTCACCTCCTGTTCATTTATGCTTCATTGGTATTTAAATGTCTCTATCATATCTCCCCTCTCCTGTTTTTTTTTCCAAAGAATATGCATTGAGATCTTTGAGTTTGTCCCCATACGCTTTATGACAAAGACCACTGACAATTTTAGTAGTCGTCCTCTGGACTGACTACTTCCTGTTTATATCTTTCTGAAGGTGTGGTCTCCAGAATTGTACACAGTATTCTAAATGTGATCTCATCAGAGTCTTATACAGGGACATCCATCACCTCCTTTTGCCTACTGGCCATTTCTCTCCCTATGCACCCAAGCATCCTTCTAGCATTTGCTGTTACCATTTCTACCTGTATGGCCACTTTAAGATCATCACATACAATCACACCCAAGTCCTGCTTCTCTTTTGTGCACAAAAGTTCTTCTCCCCCTAAACTGTACCGTTCCCTCAGGTTTTTGCAGCATTTTTTAGCATTAAATCTAAGCTGCCAAATTCCAGACCATTCCTAAGTCCTTCTTGTTATTCACACCTTCAAGAGTGTCTACAAAATATGCAATAGGGTGGTATCTGCAATGAGACAAACCTTACAAGACAGCGCTTCAGCAATATTGCTTACAAAAATGTTAAAGAGCTGGCCCAAGAACCATAGCTTGCAGCACACCACTGGTAACAGTCTTTTCCTCAGAAATGAGCTCCATTTATCATTACTCTCTGTTGCTTTTCGCTCAACCAGTTCCTAACTCAGTTACTTTAGGGCCCACAGCGAGGGCACTAGTTTATTAGTCATCTATGCGGAACTGTGTCAAAGGCTTGACTAAAATCGAAGTACATCACATCTAATGCTCTCCCTCGATCCAACTCTCTGGTCACCCAGACAAAGAAATGAATCTGATTTGTCTGTCAGACCTGCCTCTGCTGAAACCATGTTGCCCCAGGTCCTGTAATCCATTGAATTCCAAAATGTTTACTATTTTGAGTATTTCCATTAATTTACTTACCACAGAAGTCAGACAAACTGGCCTGTCGTTCCCAGCCTTTTTCTTACTTCTGCTTTTGTGGCAAGGGACCATACCTGAGTGAAGATATGAGAAACCAAGAAAAATCAAGATGATCAGTTGGGTGAGATTTGTTTGGTCCTTCATGCATAATAGCACTAAGAGACGATATGGCATTTTTTCCCTACTTTTTGTGTGTGGGTTATCTAATATTTCATGGAGATTGAGCCATAGGTAAATGAAGGCTGTAATGATCTATACTCTATTTTACCAATGTGTTTTGTATACATTCCATTTGTACACTTAAATGATTGTAGCATTGTGTTGTCATTTTTGTTACCGTTACCAGTATGCACTTTTTTTTTTTAGTTTTTACATATACTACATAAGTACATAAGTAATGCCATACTGGGAAAAGACCAAGGGTCCATCGAGCCCAGCATCCTGTCCACGACAGCGGCCAATCCAGGCCAAGGGCACCTGGCAAGCTTCCCAAACGTACAAACATTCTATACATGTTATTCCTGGAATTTTGGATTTTCCAAGTCCGTTTAGTAGCGGTTTATGGACTTGTCCTTTAGGAAACCGTCCAACCCCTTTTTAAATTCTGCTAAGCTAACCGCCTTCACCACTTTCTCCGGCAACGAATTCCAGAGTTTAATTACACATTGGGTGAAGAAAATTTTCTCCGATTTGTTTTAAATTTACTACACTGTAGTTTCATCGCATGCCCCCTAGTCCTAGTATTTTTGGAAAGCGTGAACAGACGCTTCACATCCACCTGTTCCACTCCACTCATTATTTTATATACCTCTATCATGTCTCCCCTCAGCCGTCTCTTCTCCAAGCTGTATAGCCCTAGCCTCCTTAGTCTTTCTTCATAGGGAAGTCATCCCATCCTCGCTATCATTTTAGTCGCCCTTCGCTGCACCTTTTCCAATTCTACTATATCTTTCTTGAGATGCGGCGACCAGAATTGAACACAATACTCCAGGTGCGGTCGCACCATGGAGCGATACAACGGCATTATAACATCCTCACACCTGTTTTCCATACCTTTCCTAATAATACCCAACATTCTATTCGCTTTCTTAGCCGCAGCAGCACACTGAGCAGAAGGTTTCAGTGTGTTATCGACGAAAACACCCAGATCCCTTTCTTGGTCCGTAACTCCTAACGTGGAACCTTGCATGACGTAGCTATAATACGGGTTCTTTTTTCCCACATGCATCACCTTGCACTTGCTCACATTAAACATCATCTGCCATTTAGCCGCCCCAGTCTCCCAGTCTCGTAAGGTCCTCTTGTAATTTTCACAATCCTGTCACGATTTAACGACTTTGAATAACTTTGTGTCATCAGCAAATTTAATTACCTCGCTAGTTACTCCCATCTCTAAATCATTTATAAATATATTAAAAAGCAGCGGTCCTAGCACGGACCCCTGAGGAACCCCACTAACTACCCTTCTCCATTGTGAATACTGCCCATTTAACCCCACTCTCTGTTTCCTATCCTTCAACCAGTTTTAATCCACAATAGGACATTTCCTCCTATCCCATGACCCTCCAATTTCCTCTGTAGCCTTTCATGAGGTACCTTGTCAAACGCCTTTGAAAATCCAGATACACAATATCAACCGACTCCCCTTTGTCCACATGTTTGTTCACTCCTTCAAAGAATTGAAGTAAATTGGTCAGGCAAGATTCCCCACACAAAAGCCATGCTGACTTGGTCTCAGTAATCCATGTCCTCGGATGTGCTCTGTAATTTTGTTTTTAATAATAGCCTCTACCATTTTCCCCGGCACCGACGTCAGACTCACCGGTCTATAATTTCACGGATCTCCCCTGGAGCCTTTTTTTAAAATGGGCGTTACATTGGCCACCCTCCAATCTTCCGGTACCACGCTCGATTTTAAGGATAAGTTGCATATCACTAGCATCAGTCAGCAACTCCTGTGGCATACTTGCCACATAGTAGCTTAGAAAGCCCTTCCTTCTGCCATTCCACTTCTTGAATTGCCATAAATGCAATCTATTTCTAAATTTGTCAGCTTGATGGACTAATTATGCAGAAGGTTCTTTACCAGCTCTTGAGTTTTGAAAATACTTATGAAGGTATTCAGCCAGGAGGAGGGGCAACCATGAGGTGCTGTATCTGGATAGGATTTGGCGAAAGGACTGGCATTTGAGGATTTTATTGGGAAAGATGGGGAACTTGACACCCCATCCCAGCAGATGTATGATGGAGGCAATGTTCCTTCTGTGTGGGAGTCCTCCACCTACAGTGAGGGGTGCTGTTTCAATATCACATTTTCAGTATTGAGGGGCAGGCAGGAACTGCAGGAGTTCAGAGAATCTGCCTGTCCCTAGCAATTGAAAACACACTATTGAAGCCCCCCTCCACTGGCAGGAATGCAGTTGGAGGACTTTCTGCCCAGCTTAGAGGGAACATTGGATGGAGGATGACTTGTGCTTAATTTGGAATTCCATTTCATCCATGGCTGGATTGCACCAAAAACTGCGGGCCATTAGTGGTAAGCTCTAGACCCTGAATTGTATCTTGACCTCTTTGCTTTCCCAGTTAGTTCCATGCCATGCAATACATAGCCCACCTTACCCCAGGAGGCTTCTGGTGGCAGGCCTGTTTTATTAAGCTTCCTGTTCCCATAGGACCTGATTTACTAAAGGAGCTCCATTACTTTTTTTTTTTTTTTTTAAGGTGGGGGAAGGGGGAGAGAGGAACTGGTACACTGTGCCATAGTTCTCAGTGACTGGTTCCTAAATTTTTTTAGGTTGGCTTCTATATAGCCTGAAAGAAAATTTTATCAAGACGTGTATACAATGTTCAATATGTAATGTCATTTATGGTATTTTACTAATGATGACCAGTTGGGCTTGGGGTTTGCCCGTATATAGAAATCACCAGTACCATTTTAGAGGAAGATTCTGATGAGGGTAGGAGCGACTGGGGATTGCTTGTACCCGGGGTCCCTCTGAATTGTACCTGTAGGTCTGGGTTGGGGGTGTTCCATCAGGTGCCAGATAACGCCTTTTACTACACTTTGATCATAACTCTCCCCTTAAATATAGCTAGTGGCTGACTTCAGCAAGCCAGATTCTGTGTGGTCCCAGGAATGGGTTTAGGTCAGGGAGAAAGTTATTTATTTGCACAGTTTATAGCTTGCAATTTCATGGCACATGAAGGAGGCATACAAAAGAGAATAAAAACTGGTACAAGAAGGCAGGGACTAACCAGATCAGACTAACAACGTCACACCATATAAAAAAGATATAGTGGTTTATAAAAGTTAACAGAGAAGGGTGATGAAAGTCATTAAAGGAGATGGGATGACTTCCCCTATGAGGAAAGGCTAAAGCATCTAGGGCTCTTCAGCTTGGAGAAGAGCCAGCTGTGGGGAGAATAATAGAGGTATATAAAATACTGAGGGGAGTGGAACAGGTATGTTTTGAATTCCTTGTTTTCTTTTTCTAAAAATATACTAGGACTAGAGGGCATGCAAATGAAGCTACTAAGTAGTACATTTAAAACCTGAGAAAACATCTCTTCACTCAGTGGTAATTAAACTCTGGACTCGTTTGCCAGAGGAAATGGTAAAAGCTGTTAGATTAGGGTTTAAAAAAAAGATTTGGCTTAATTTCCTAAAGGAAAGTCGGGTAGGCCATTATAAAGATGGAATTGGAAAATCCACTGCTTATTTCTAGGTTAGCAGCATAAATCTGTTTCTGCTGTTCTGCGATCTTGCTAGGTACTTGTGAACCTCTGATGGCCCCTGTTGTAACAGGATATGAAGCTTGATGGACCTTTGGCTTGTCTCAGCCAGGGCGTAGCCACGGGTGGGCCTGGGTGGGGCTTGGCCCACCCCACTTTGGGCTCAGGCCCAGCCAGCAACGGTGCAACTCAGCCAATGAAAAGCGCGAGTTCAGCTTTCCCTCCTCCCAGCCACCCGCCGGCACACCGCAGGTTTTGTTCCCTCCCGGCCTGCTCCCTCCCCTGTCATCCCCGTCCGGCAGTGGTGTTGGCTCCGTGAGCTGCGTGGCGCCGGGGCTGTCTGCACGCTGCTATGAGTACTTCCTCTGCGCTGGCCCGCCCCGCCTCTTCAGAAAGAGTATTGGGAAAAGGTGAGGCCAGCCGGAAGGGAAGGCAGTCATGTAGCGGCAGCCGTGCGGCTCCGCTGCAGACGTTGGTGGGGATGAAGGGGAGGGAGGGCCTTGGCGCGCCGGCGGGTGCTTGCAGGTGGGAGAGAATGACGGTGAAAAGGTGCAGCTGCAGCATGTCAGCGGGTGGCTGGGGGGAGAGGGCAAAAGGTGTAGCATGCTGGCAGGTGGCCTTGAGGGGTCAGGGAGAGAGGGAGAGACAGGAGCACTGTTGGGATGAGGGGAGTGAGACGGGGTTAGTGCTAGGTGGGTGGAGGAATGGAGAGATGCGGCAAGGGGAAAGAGAGGGAGAAATGTTGGTATTGGGTGGGTTGGGATGGGATAGGGAGAGGGAGGGAAATGCATAGGAGTGGTAAAGGACCAGAGAGAAAAAAAAAGGTTGGACATGGAAGTGGAAGGAAAAGAGGGAGAGATGAGAGGGGATATGTTGAACATGGCATAGAGGTGAGGGGAAGGAAGGATGGAGAGATGCTGTGTGTGAGGGGGAAGAGAGTTAGACCAGGGCTCAAGGCAGGGAGAGGGAGAAAAGTGGGACATGAACGGTGGAGGAGAGAAAGGAGAGATGCACAAGCTGGGGAGGGGAGAAAGAGGGAAGATGGATCCAGGGGAGAGATGGACAATGGATGGTAGGGAAGAGTAAAGGGAAAATTGCTGAACAATGGGGGAGGGGAGAGAGATGGGACAGGAAGACGCTGGTGGTGGAGTAAAAGGGATAGGGAGATATCAGGCTAGAGGGTGTAGTGAGGAAATGAAATGGCAGGACAAAAAAAGACAAATGGACAGCCGCTTGAAGTATTAGCAGAAGACAGGAAAGCGGGAAAGAGAAATTGGAACCAACATGATGGAAAAATAAATGTCCAGACAATAAAGGTAGAAAAATCATTTATTTGAATGTTTTTTAAATGGAATATGTAGCTTTGGGAATTGTGCATAGGGGATGTCTTTTTATTGTGTTAAGTAGAAAAGGAAATGCGCTTTTGTTTTTTTTTTCTCCTAGGGTTGCAGTGCATGCTGAGGGTTCCCAGTTCAATTTTGTCTACATATTTTTATTTCTAATTTGTGATCCCTTGTTCTGTAATTTGTGAGGGTCTGTCAGTGTGACGTAATGGCAGGTGAAGAGATTGGAGAGGGAATTTGGGGAGGGGCTTCTTATTTTTCTGCCCTTGGTCACCATCATGGTTAACAGCAGCCCTGAACCTTGCTGTGGCTAGGTGGGGATCCCCAAGCTTGCCAGTGGGGATCTCTTCCGGGGCTGGCCGGAGCTGCCTTCCGCCGAGCTTGGCAGATGGG
Organism: Microcaecilia unicolor; assembly: GCF_901765095.1. Lineage (NCBI taxonomy): Eukaryota > Metazoa > Chordata > Amphibia > Gymnophiona > Siphonopidae > Microcaecilia > Microcaecilia unicolor. Next base: position 545,015,494 of record NC_044032.1, on the reverse strand, counting down.
GGCAGCATCCAGGAACCACTGACAACTAAGCACTGTATGGGGTGCTGGCATCAGTGGCTTGAGGAGTTGCTACTACCTGCTGGGCTTGGCGGGGAGGAGTTTCTGGCCATCTCTGGTGGAGGTCCCAGCTGACGGAGATTGGGGATCCTCATCAGCTAAAGTATTTATATTTTGAGTTGGGAAGTGCTGGGGGGAGAGGGGGGAGAGAGAAACATTTGTGCCCACCCACTTTGTGCTCAGGCCCACCCAAATTGCTTGTCTGGCTACGCCACTGGTTCCCAGCATGTCAACATTTATATTCTTATGTAAGTAACCAGAAGAGAACAATATACTAAAGAAAGGGGAAGCATTAACAGAACTGTAAAAATATTGGGTAGGGATCAACAGAATACATGAGGAAGAGGGATAAGGCCAGGGAAAAATTAAAATGTCCTTAAGCTACTGAAAAAGTATTCATGTAATCAAGACTTGGAGAGAAACATCAAATAAAGTCAGGATAAGAATGTCAGAAAAACCAGGTTTTAAGCATAGATTTAAATGTATTAAGGGGCGTTTCTGAACGAAGTTAGAAAGCTAGAACCTGATTTTCAGCACCAGTCTCCTAACTTGCTGGCTAAAGCTGGGCCCTGTTATAGTAGTCCTAAATCTGTCTAATTACAGCTTCCTTCTGTCTGCTGAAGATAAGGTATGGGAGTGTGTGTGGTTTTTTTTTTTGTGTGTGTGTGTGGGGGTCTCTTGTCTTTCCACTCTGCAATCCTGCTTTCTACCCATCTTCAAAACTTAGTTGGGTGCCTATGACATTCTTTGAATGCTTAGTAGAGGGCTTCTTGCTGCCTTCATGCCCCCCCTTATGATTTACAGAGAGTGGCTTCCCAGCCTTCACACCTTCCAAACCATAAGACTCCTATATGTACCCAAGCTTATCTAGATGGAGAACAATAACTTGTCCTTGTCAAGCATGGAATGCCTTTAGTGCTGTCCTGATGGGATGGGTATCAAGTTGGGAAGGGGCTGCCAACTGTCCACAAAGTTTTTGCTTGATGTCAGAGGTAGTGGTGGTGGGGGAGGCTTAGCTGATGTGTACTGATTTGTTATGCTTACTGATTCAATTAACTAATTCTTAATGGTCCAGTTTTCACTGGTTGGATTTAGCCTGATTGAGCAATGCTTTTTAGCCATGCGAGTTTGCTTGTATATTGGACAAAGTGTTGGTGGGGTGGGAGGGGAATGTTGTAGACCTGGGGTCAAGATAAAGCAGTGCCTGGGGCAATTGTCTTATTTCTCTGTGTAATATGGGAACAATAACACATTGCTAACTTCTTGCTGGAGGGTGGAGGTTATGGATGCAGGTATATGAGGTACTGATTTGTTAAGATTTATGTTGTCCAGTGGCACAGAACGAGGAAAATTAGATGTAGGTAAATCAAGGATCAGAGGAGCTGCAATAGATCTCAGAGGGGGACCCCCAAAAACTTATCAATTAGTGGCTGCGCTCTTTCCTTATTTGTAAACTGCCATGAGAGGCATTTATTGAATGACATATAACAAGTATTAAAAATAACTTATCCACTTGCTGCCTTCTACCCACCTTTCAAGTTTGATGGGGAGGTTGGAAGAGCCCTGTCAGTGGCTTCTAAATTTTGGGCTGATTTCTAGATCTAAAGATGATTTATCATGGCCTGCTTTAGGATTGTTCCTACTAGGTTTGGATTATTATTATTTTTTTTTTACATGCTTTGGATACTTGAGGTGCATATTTAAAGGGAAATTGAAAATATTTGATAGAAAATTTATTTTGACTGTTTTTACAAACTATTCTCAGTTTACACCATTGTCAAAATTTTTGTTCTCCTTTAAAAGGGTATGAAAAAACAGAAGATGTTTCCGAGAAGACCTCATTAGCAGACCAAGAAGAAGTGAGAACTATATTCATCTGCCAGCCACAGTTTACAAAATTCTGTAGCAATCAAGTCAGGTAGAGTATTAGTTTCTAAAAAAGGAGCTGCATTCTTTTATGAAGCATGGAATACTTATTTTCTACTGCTTTGGGGTGCTTTTACCAAATGGCGGTTAAAGATGGCCCACAGTGACGTCTGCATGCGGGATTGCCGCGTGTTGAGACCATATTTTACCACCGTGGGTAAAAGGTAATTTTCTTTAAAGGGCCAGTAAATGGCTGCTAACGAAACACATTGGCACATGGCCATTTACCGGGGGAGCCCTTACCATCTTCTATTTAAGAGGTGGTGAGGGCTCCAGCGCTAACCTGGCAGTAACTGGGCAGTGTGTGGCACTGCCCAATTACCTCCGAGCACGACCCCAGTGCTAGAAAATTAAAAAGAAAATTTTCCTAGTGTCAGCTTCTGTAACTACTGCCAGGTTCGTTCAGGAACATAGCAGTAGGGCCGATCTCCCATGCATAAACCTGGCGGTAGCCCTACTACTGGGTAGTAAAGGGGCCCCTTTGTGTAAAAGTTTTAAGGTCTGTGGTGGGGTTTTTTTTTTGTCAGAAGGCAGAATTTAAAGATTTATTGAAGATGGTGAAATTTTTATATGGATTTCTTTACTGTAATTAAGATGAGAAACATTACTTTTTATAAATTTTAAAAAGTAATTATTGGTCGTTCTAATAAATTTGTTTTGTTATAATATAGGTCTTACCACCTCCTTTTTTTTGTTTTTCTGATCCAACCAAAAAAGAAAAAAATAATTGCCCCATAGTCTATCCATCTTGTCTTGAAATCGATAGGTGAATAGTCTAATTTATTTTCCACTGCCTATGCTTCCCTGCAGTGCAGTGCACCTCTTTGCAGTTCTTTACTAGCAAGTCCCTCATACAGCTTATTCAGTGAAATCTTATAGACCTGTACTCCGCTTTTTTTTTATTAGCATTATAGAGTACAGTATACACTGTTAAACAGCTACTTCTTTAGCCTCAGCAGCAGATGAATCCAGAAACTGGTGGATTGTGTCCATCTACTAGCAGGTGCAGATAGAGATTACATGACTAAAGATAGTGATACTAGATGACCAGCCCCTTCAGTAGTCACTATATCTCTATCTCCAGCAGGTGGTGGATGACAGCTCCTGCATTCATCTTCTATAGGGTAGCTCCTGGGCCTTTGCCAGTTGAGTTTGGGGGCAATTGGCTGAGCAATGCCATGATTGGCGGCATACCTGGTCTCCAGGTCCCTTCCTCACCCCTTTGTTCCCCTGCCTCCCGGCTGTTCTACTGTCTTGTTTTGTTGTTGGCTGTGCCTCCCTCACCAACCATTAAAAGGGGGCGGGGAAGCAGCAGACAGCACGGAGTGCATGCACACACTGCGGGACCGTTACTCGAGGGAGATTAGCCTGCGCCTGGGGAATAAATCTTTCATAAAAAGATGAATTTATTTGCCACAAAAGTTTAAAATACTCATAAGGGAGGGGTCTACTGCTCGTCTTCTGAGACACTCCCACTCTGCTCGGACTATCATAATAGTAGTCCTGCCTGGAAAGGGAGAGAATTACAGGCATCCCCAGTTGTGTGGAAACTTGAATAATCCCAGCGCCTGTCTCCTGCGTTTAAACTACTTCCTGCTAGGTAGCTGCTCTGCTGTTCTAAAACTGACAGTCACAAACCTGACACTGAAAAGGTAGCAAGTAATTATCAGAAAAGCATACCTGCGGAACCTGCATAGACAAAGAAACAAACACACCGATCAAACTAAGTACTTTAGGCTGTACCCGCCTGGGGGTTGAGATGCTGCGGATGAGCCACCACAGGAGCAGGGGCGGAGATTTGGAAGGGGTCTGTTGCTCGTCCTCTGGGGCACCCCCACTCTGCTCGGACAATCTTACTAAACGCCCTGCCTGGAAATAATCCCAGCACCTTTCTCCTTCGTTTACATCTCCTCTCTGTAGAGGGACCAGCTACCTCTCCTTACTCACCCTTTCACAGCTATCCATAGCACATGGATCTATTCAAAGCAGTCCTATTATTACACTCGCTAAATCTGATTCGCCTTATACTTACTTCCCCAGCAGAGGATGCCAGTATCCTTCCTATAATCATACGCTATCATAGGCCGGTCAGTACTTCCAAATTTCTATTTATCAATGGCAATCATTATAGTGGTAGGAAAGTTGCATGCCAGCGAATACAACCAAAAAGAAAAATGGTGCATGGGATAAACATAAAGGAATCCTGTTCAGAAGGAATGGATCCTAACGAGCTTAGCCGAGATTGGGTGGCAGAGCCGGTGGTGGGAGGCGGGGATGGTGCTGGGCAGACTTATACGGTCTGTGCCAGAACCGGTGGTGGGAGGCGGGGATAGTGCTGGGCAGACTTATACGGTCTGTGCCCTGAAAAGGACAGGTACAAATCAAGGTAAGGTATACAGAAAAAGTAGCACATATGAGTTTACTAGTAAAAGAGGCCCGTTTCAGAGCAAATGAAATGGGTGCTAGCAAGGTTTTCATCGCCAACACCCCCCTCCCTTCCTCCCTGGCCAACCCCTTCGTTGTTCTGCCATTGCTCCGCCCCCAACGTCATGACGTTTGACGTGAGGGCGGGGCCCGGAGCGATTTCCCACCCCCCCCGCCTCCCTCCCTGCGAACCCCTTCGTTGTTGTGCTATTGCTCCGCCCTCGAGGGCGGGGCCTGGAGCAATTTTGGTGGCTTCACCACCACGAACCTTCAAACCTTTTTGAAGGAAGTCAGGGCTTGGCTTCACTGACGTCAGTGTCCTCAGAATATTGAGGGTGAGTTTTATTATAGTAGATCTTGTTGGGCAGACTGGATGGACTGTGCAGGTCTTTTTCTGCCGTCATCTACTATGTTACTATTAGGGGATATCAGTCTTCACCTCAAGGACACCGACTCCGGTACAGCTCAAGATTGTAAGGAATTCCTACAGCTCTGGGATCTCTTGTGTCCAACAGCATACTCGACGCATATTAAAGGGCACAGCTTAGACCTCTTTTCTCATAATCTTTCTGGAGATCTTGGCATAGCCATAGCTATGCCATAGATGGACACAAGTTCCATGGTCTGATCATTTTAAATTTAATCTATCCATTCACTGGTCAAAAAAGGTAACCCATCCAAAAGAACATTATACTCCATTCACCACAAGAGGTCGTATAGATGCGGTACAATTTTGGCGGACCATCTATGATATGGAGTGGTTGATACAGCCTGATTTAACTAACTTCCTAGCGGAGTGGACTTCACACTGTCAACTGTGTACTAGACGACATTGCACCACTTAAAATTAGGTCTCGGCGTGTGCATTACTTCTCCCCGTGGTTCACTGATGAACTCAATCAGTTGAAATAACAAATGAGAAGGCTCTAAAGAGCTTGGATGAAAAAGAGAAATGGGATGACATTCCTTACCTGGAAGAATATGTAGAGGAAATACAAGTATGCTATCAGGCAAGCCAGGCGAAAGTACTATTATGTCAAAGTGGGAAAAGATAACTATGACTCGAAGATATTCTATCAAAACTTAAATAATCTCATTAACACAAATTCAGTTGTCTCTTCGACCATTGACCACCTGTCTGCTGCTCAGCTAGCACAGTACTTTAAAGACAAAATTACAAAACTCTGTTTGTCTATGTTTGTGCAGCGCTGCGTATGCCTTGTAGCGCTATAGAAATGCTAAATAGTAGTAGTAGTAGTTGTCGCTACAACCTGCCACTTCCCAGCTGTTTTGGAGCCCACTGCGGATGCATTTCCGGTGGACAGATTCTGGACTACCTTTGCACTGGTCACTGTTGACACAGTTTCTAAGGCGCTCAGTAAATACTCCAGAAAGCATTGTTGTCTAGATGCATGCCTGAATTATCTAATGAAAACAGCCCCATCTTACTTTCTTGATCATCTAACATCCTATCTCAATCATATGCTTCAGTGTGGTTTATTTCCAGAGGATAATGGAAGCATTGTTTTAACACCCATACCGAAAGACAGCAAGAAAAGGGTTGCCGATGTGACTAATTATAGGCTGGTAGCATCCATTCCACTTTTAGTCAAACTAATGGAAAGTGTGGTCACCAGTCAACTCACGGATTATATCCTAAATTTCAATCTGCTTGCCTCTTCTCAATCAGGTTTCCGTGCAGGGCACAACACTGAAACAGCACTGCTCAATCTACTAACAAAGCTCAGGCAGGAACTTGCCTCCAGCAAGAACATACTGCTCCTCCAATTTGATCTGTCGAGTGCATTTGACATGGCCAATCACCATATTCTTTTCAGACTGCTAGACGAAATGGGAGTAGGAGGCAATGTACTCAAGTGGCTTCAGGGATTTCTCACGCTTCGAACATACAAGGTCAAGTGAAAACACACTTCTCATCGGCATGGAGTGCAGACTGTGGCATGCCTCAAGGTTCTCCCCTGTCGCCAATCCTTTTCAACATTATGATGACCCCATTGGCCAACACATTAGCTCATTTGGGGCTAAATCCGTATATTTATGCTGATGATGTTGTATATATTCCATTCAATTCTACAGTCTCAGACATTCTTCGGTCTATTGAAAACGTCCTGCAAGTCATGGACTCATGGCAACCGCTTTCAAGCTAAAGCACACTGCCTTGTTTTGACTTCCCAGCGCAAGTACATCCCTCCCACTTTTATTGTGGTCAAACTCTGATAGTTTGAAACTTTTGGTAGTAATATTTGACCGTTTGTTAACATTTGAAAGTCAAGCAAAGGCGCAAGCCAAGAAGATGTTTATCACGCTGTGGAAGCTCAAGTGAGTACGCCACCTCTTCCTGAGACCACTCTTTAGAAATATGGTACAATCATTGGTGCTCTGTCACACGGACTACTGCAATGGTACATTATAGCAGGGTGTAAGGGCTTTGTCTTGAGAAAGCTACAGACTGTCCAAAATACGGCGGCGAGGCTTGTCTTTAATAAAGCTCGGTTCGATAGCACGCTGCCTCTTCTTGCTAAACTTCACTGGCTTTCGATTAAGGAGCATATTGACTTCAAGGTTTGCACCATGGTCCACAAAACCATCAACGGGAAAGTCCCAAGTTATATGCTGAATATGATTGACTTGCCGGCCAGAAATGCAGACCCGTCTTCCAGATTATATCTCACCTTGCACTACCCCAGCTGGAAAGGCTCTAAGCACGGATCTATTCAGGCGTCAAGCTTTCCCTTCATCAGTGTGCAGCTATGGAATGCACTTCCTAGAGACATCACCAGTTTGAAGGACTACCTGACCTTTCGCAAGGCACTAAAAACACATCTGTTTACCAAAGCAGTATCTCTGGGAACAATGTAGGCCATTGCTTCTACCACCTGGCATACGTGGATCCTGTTTAGTCCTTTTCTTTTGTACTGTTATATATAACGTTTCCTTTCTTTCTTGCCCTTCTACTCTGCTATTCTCATTTGTATCTGATATCTCCGGAGTTCTCTCTCTCTCTCTCCGGTTTATGTAAGCCACATTGAGCCTGCATGTCTGTGGGGATAATGTGGGGTACAAATACCTTAATAAATAAATAAGCCCAACAAAGCCGTGTTTTGCCCCCCCTAAAAGGTTACGTCAGGAGCTTGATGTTTAACTGCAAAAGATATGTACATATAAGGACAAATCATAAAACCAAAGTATTGTATAAATAAAATGTAAACTATATACTAAAAACGTATATGTGTATACATATACATATATACACATATATATATGTATATGTATATATGTATATATATATATGTATATGAGTATATGTGTATATATATATGTATATGTGTGTGTGTATATATATGTGTATGTGTGTATATATATATATATATATATATATGTGTGTGTGTGTGTGTATATATATGTATATGTGTATGTATATGTGTATGTGTGTGTGTATATGTGTATATATATATATGTATATGTGTGTATGTATAACATCCATAAGACACATTAATATAAGCCAAAAAATAAAGGTAAGAAAACGGTTGATACATACCCCAGTGACGCAGTGCAAACAATTCCACGTACTGGACTGAAACGGCTGAAACCAAAAAAACATAATTGCTAAGCAAATGTAGCAAAACAATATATATAAAGGAGACTCTCGCCAGCTATTGTCATTAAATAATGTAAAGCGTAGCTATTTCAGCAGTGCATAAAAAGAGCAAACAGCCAAAGCCAACCAGCAGCAACATTGATTCTTGTTAAAATCAAGGAAGACTTTCCTTACTATATAAGTGGTGTATAGAGAAAATAAACAACCAAATTTTAATGGTGCTTTCAAAAAGCAGTAGCAGCATAGGTGCTTACCATGTGAACCTTTTGTTACTACAAAAACTTATAAAAAGCAAAATACAGCCAGATTTATATATATATATATATATATATATATATATATATAATACACACACACTTTTGCTATTTTAGGCTGAGGGTGTTGAGACAAAGAGCTTCTGATTTTAAAGCTAAATAACTGAACTATTGTATAAAGCATTCTAATATAACTTCCTTTCTCAATGACTTACTGTCAAATCAGCTGGTTATCTAGAAACTGGATTCTAGCCTGGGAGTGTAGATAATTTCATTTATGTCTCTTGCTTATCGTGCAAAATGACACTTTATGAACAAAACATTCTTTGTATGTGCCAGAGTGAAAACTATTTCTATGTCAAACAACTGCAATGTGCTATACAATGCCACATTATATGCATCGCTTACAGTCAAGGACCTTTCTGGACCTTTGCTTGAAAGCTTTGAGAATTATAAAAGGTTGGTGTTAGGATGAGAGGTGGTTTCCCATGTGCAACCAGACCTGTTGCTCTTTGGTTTTTCGGAGGGTATCAACAAAACTATTGAAGCGTTCCTGTTTGAATCTGGCACTTTCAGCTGGTGATCTTATTTTGCCTTTTCAGTACTTTGCAGACTCTTTTTCAAGCATAGTATCACTGGTTAGATATTTGGCATTTTTGACATTCTTTCCTTCTTGCTGACTCTTATTCAGCTTCATATGGGATTTTGGTTTCAGGTTTGCTGAACCAGATCTGTACTTGTGACTTGATACATTTTCCCCTGCTTCTGTTTTTTTCTTTTTGTTCCTCTGTCAACAAGCAGGATATGATCAGCCATACAGGTGGGTGATGTCATCTGTTGGTGACCTGGATGGAGCAGCTTTCTGAGAGCTCAGAATCAGAACTGATGTAAAAATGAGTGTGCACAGCAGTTCCTGCAGTCTTCTCAGTTTTTCTGCCCTTCATAACAGATGTGAAACAGCTTTGCCTTAAAAGAATTACGACATTTTTTTAAAAGTTTTCATCCTTTTACCTCCATTTGTCTATCAGTTTTTCTGTCTATGAAAAAATTGGTTTTCATTTTACATAATAATGTATAAACACTCTAATATTTAGCAGGAGAAAAACAAACTCTGTTGGAATATTCTAATATTCTAACTCTCTAAAAGGAGTTAGCAAAATTTACATTTAGTTAGTTTGTGAGTGTCTCTTTAATTGTGGAAAAACCTCCACTTTAAATATATTACAAAACAATTGAAACCTCAAACCTCCAAACAGGAAAAATACAAAAGTATTTGTTATATCCTTGTTTTATCAGGAGTAGGTTAATATCCTTGGATATGCATATGAGAGAAAGAGAGAGAGATTGGCATGCCACTTCCTCCTTGGTATACAAATCTCATACGTATTCATTGTGGATATCCAGAAAATCCAATGGTGTGCTCCGAGGACTGGGTTCGTGCTCTAGGGTATAAATATTCAGATCTTGATGTTTCTTCTCATACATCTTTTAGCACAAGTTCCATATGGTTTTTGTCGCCTTCCTCTAAACTGCCTCAAGGCCTAATATTCTTAGCAAGATACCACCTCCAAAATTGAACACAGTACTCCAATTGAGGTCTCACCAGTGACTTGTACAGGGGCGTCAACACCTCGTTTCTTCTACAGAATATGCCTCTCTATGCAGCCTAACATCATTCTGGCTATGGCCACTTTCTTGACCTATTGTTTAGTTGCCTTAAAATCTCCGACACTATTGCCCCAAAGTCCCTTTCCTGGTCTGTGTTTATCAGCCTTTCATCCCCTAGCAAATGTAGCTCTCTTGGGTTTCTAAACTCCGTGTGCATCACTCTACACTTCTTCACATTAAATTTTAACTGCCAAACATTAGACCATTCTTCTAATTTCAAAAATCACTTCTCATTCTACTCCCTCTGAGGTGTCCATTCTGGTGCAAAGCTTCACAAAAATGCAAACTTTTCCTTCAAACCCTTTGGCAATCACTCACAAAAATATTTAATAGAATTGGGCTCAATACCGATCCTTGAGGCACTCCACTACTTGCCTTTTTACTCTGAATGAATTCCATTCACTACACCCTTTGTTGTTTGTCAGTTTCCCAGTTTCTAATCCAGTTCACCACTTGGGGTCCTAACTTTGCTGATATCCAAAAAGATTACATCTAGCGTATGCCTTTGATCCAGTTATCTGGTCACCCAGTCAAAGAAAAATAGATTCCTTTGGCACAGTTTTCCTTTGTTAAAATCATATTGCCTCAAATCTTGTAAGCCATCGGATTCCAATTTCTGGGATTTTCTTCTGTGAACACAGAACAGAAGTATTTGTTCAGTGTGTCCACCTTGTCCTCCCCACTCTCCACATATTGGTTCTCAGCACTTTCAGTCTCGCACTTCTATTTCTATCCTTCCTCCTTTCCCTATTGTACCTGGAAAAAGTCTTGTTACCTCTCTTTGTAGCCATTTTTCTTTCATCTGTGCTTTCACTAGCCATATTTTTTTGGCTTCACTGTTCTGAGTTGTGTGGTGTTTTTTTTTTATTTTTTGCATTCTTCTATATTTTATAAATGCTACTTTTGCCTTTTTATTCCTTCAGATACTTGTTTGGTGAACCATATCCATTTCCTTTCCATATTGGCTTTTGTTTATTTCTTTACATAAAGATCTGTTGACATTTTTATAGCTCCTTTCAGCTGATACCACTTCATCACTTACACCTTTACATTCTGCTAGGTTTTTCTTCAGGTACTCTTGTTGTATTCATTTTTCTTCTGTACAAACCAATGCTGGCATGAGGGGAGCCTAAACAAGGCAGTCAAGATTTGCAGCAAACTCCCTAAATACTTGTAAACCATTTCTAAAAGCATTTCAGGTTTTTGCTGCTAAACTGTTAGAATCTGGCACCAAGAAGTTGCTTTTTTGGTAGGCCTCTGATGTAGGTACAAGTACTAAAACTTAGCTGTTGGGTTGGTGAAGTTGTTTGTGTTTTTATTATTAAGTAAATATTTATGCATGTCTCCTTAGTTCCTGACTACCTTATTTGGCTCCCCTTGCTCTGGCATTTGTTCTCTGAATCTGTGAAGAAACGTCCTATCCTTTGCTTTGCATGGAAACATGACTCTGGGGCAGGCAGGGATTTCTGGTTTATTCTGTGTTTGCAGAATGGCAAACGGTGCTTAGGAGATCTGCCATATGCTTGAAGCTCTCTCAGAAGCCGGTAACTACTATGATTGTGGGAGGATGTTTCTGGCTCCTGAGGATGTCTCTTTTGTTTTTGGGAATACAATAAAATTGAAGATCCTCTCCTCTGGTTTCAAAAGAAATCCTCTGTGCAAAAGCTGGCTGCCTCATTACAGCTGAGCAGATTCTTCTCGTTGAATGTGTCTTCATCCTTATACAGTGTGCAGTGGTTTTAAGAGTTCAGGAGCACCATACCTCTTTAGAGGAGGCAAAGGTCTTGATTGAGACTTCACTGAAAGTGTTTGGTTCTTCAGTGCTATCCCATTGATCCGAGCAAGAGCAACATACTTAAAGCAGCATGGCTGAAAGATAGTTTGCACAGTGCAGATAACTTGAATAGTAGTGCATTACCTAGGCTCATGAAGCATGCTGACTCTTCAGCTCCACTGAAATGCCAGTTCTATCATATTAGTGCAGTACATATTTCTGCACCATCACTTATGCATTGGCTAGATGCAGTGCATTTTTGGTAGCAAAAAAGGTGCCGGTACTCAAACGCCAGGCCACCCTTCATGGGTGGGGTGATCACTGAGGGACCCATCCCACAATAGCCAGGTCCCCTGCAAACAGTCACAGAATCTGACAAGGCAGAATTGGTGTGTAGAGCCTGAGCTCTTTCTTCCATTAAAACGTAGGGTCCATGGGTCAATTTTAGCAGACAATAGAAAAGGTGCCAGTACTCAGTACCCCCAAGTACCCCCTCAAAAAAAGCCCTGGCTAGATGATGTGGCTTTTGCCCATATCTGCTGTCAACAGCATCCTGATACTGGGATTCTTCTGGCGCTGAGCAAGCGATATTATTTCATCACTTTTCCCTGTGTGCAGGATTAGGAATCTACTTTTGCTATCTCCACCACACAATATCACTTTGCCAGAGGGCCGTACTTATTCAGTTTTAAGCCAAGAAGTCAGAAACTTGCATTCTTATTCTAATTAGTGTTATATGTACAGATCTCCATCTGAGGCAGAACAAAAACATATGAGATTTAAATGAAAACACACCCAAAATTAAGAAAGGGGAAGTCCTATTACTAGGTAACATCAATCTACCAGAAGTTGCCTGCAGTTCCAGTTGTCCCCATCGCCATCTTCACCTGTCCCTGCAACAGTACAACATTTCATTTGTACAAAAAGTAAGCGATTTGTCTTTTTGAAAATGATGGAACTATTTTGATGAGTTTCAGTTTGTGAGGATGGGGTGGGGATGGGGTCAAAGCTTGCAGAGACAGGGTGGGGATGGGGTCATACTTTGTGCCTGTGGTGTTCTCTAGTAAGGAGATGCAGAATTTTCCAGAGGGCGAACTTTTCTGGCATCTGGTAATGGAACCCTTCTGGGAAGGGAGATATTAGACTGGTGCTTAGAAATGGGGGAAGTGTTTCTGATATCAGTGACTTACGGTATGGTGTGGTTCAGTACTAGGGATAGGTGGTAGTGGTTTCTCTAGAGGTGTGGGGGGGGGGGGGGGGGCTAGAATTCAAGAAAATTAATTGAGGTATGCTTTTATGAGTCTTTAGCTGGATGGAAGCATCTAGGGAAGTGGAATAGCTGTCGACAAAACTGGAAGGACAGTGAACATTTTTGTTTGGAATGTAATTAAAAATAAGAGGAAACAGAGGCTGTGTTGGTTTTCCAATGAAGTTTCTGAAACACTAAGAAAAAAGTATTGTATTTACAGCTTAAGAGATTTCACAAAGAAGATAGGCACCAATATCTGGAAAAAGAAAATTTTGGAAACTAAGAAAGGGAAGAAGCAACTGGAAGAGAAAAGAGCTATAGTAGAAGTCTGGAAATCCAGATGCCACAAATCCAGACCACCTGAAATTCTGGACTCTTCTAATTTTCATGCCAACTGCCTGAGAATCTGGAACCCCCCCCCCCCCCCACACACACACTGTTCAGCTTCTCTCCCAGTTCTGCGTGCTCTCCCTCTCAGCACAATCCTTCACTTGCTTTCCCCGTCCTTTCCTCCCTACATGGTCTGGCGTCTTTCCCCCCACTCCCAGCCCGGCCTTATTATTCCCTCTCAAACCTCAAATCCTGAAGTCTTTGCAGCAGCAGCCTTATTCACTGGCTACCTCTGGCATGCACCGGTCTTTTCTCCTCTGACCCATACCACCCTTCCGAAGACAGGAAGTTGCATCAAAAGGGGTGGTACAGGTCAGAGGGGCAGCAGAGTGAGTAAGGCTGCTGCTGCTCCTGGCACAGTAAAGACTTCAGGAGTTGAGGTTAGAGAGGGAGCAAGCAGGCAGGGCTGGGAGGGAAAGACGCCAAATTGTGAGGTTCCAGAGGAGATCCGGGAAATTATAGACCGGTGAGTCTGACGTCGGTGCCGGGCAAAATGGTAGAGACTATTATTAAGAACAAAATTACAGAGCATATTCAAAAGCATGGATTAATGAGACAGTCAACATGAATTTAGTGAAGGGAAATCTTGCCTCACCAATCTACTACATTTTTTTGAAGGGGTGAACAAACATGTGGATAAAGGTGAGCCAGTTGATATTGTGTATCTGGATTTTCAGAGGGCGTTTGACAAAGTACCTCATGAAAGACTCCAGAGGAAATTGGAGAGTCATTGAATAGGAGGTTCTATTGTGGATTAAAACTGGTTAAAAGAAAACAGAGAGTAGGTTTAAATGATCAGTGTTCTCAATGGAGAAGGGTAGATAGTGGGGTTCCCCAGGGGTCTGTGCTGGGACCAATACTTTTTAACATATTTATAAATGACCTATAGATGGGAGTAACTAGTGAGGTAATTAAATTTGCTGATGACACAGTTATTCAAAATCGTTAAATCGCGGGAGGATTGTGAAAAATTACAAGAGGACCTTACGAGACTTGGAGACTGGGCGTCTAAATGGCAGATGACGTTTAATGTGAGCAAGTGCAAAGTGATGCATGTGGGAAAGAGGAACCCAAATTATAGCAATGTCATGCAAGGTTCCACGTTAGGAGTGATGGTCCAAGAAAGGGATCTAGGTGTCGTCGTTGATGATACGTTGAAACCTTCTGCTCAGTGTGCTGCTGCGGCAAAGAAAGCAAATAGAATGTTAGGTGTTATTAGGAAAGGAATGGAAAACAAAAATGAGGATGTTATAATGCATTTGTATCGCTCCATGGTGCGACCACACCTCGAATATTGTGTTCAATTCTGGTCGCCGCATCTCAAAAAAGATATAGTAGAATTAGAAAAGGTGCAGAGAAGGGCGACGAAAATGATAAAGGGGTTGGGACGACTTCCCTATGAGGAAAGGCTAAAGCAGCTAGGGCTCTTCAGCTTGGAGAAAAGGCGGCTGAGGGGATATAAGATAGAGGTCTATAAAATAATGAGTGGAGTTGAACGAGTAGATGTGAAGCGTCTGTTTACGCTGTCCAAAAATACTAGAACTAGGGGGCATGCGATGAAGCTACAATGTAGTAAATTTAAAACGAATTGGAGAAAATATTTCTTCACTCAATGTGTAATTAAACTCTGGAATTCGTTGCCAGAGAATGTGGTAAAGGTGGTTAGCTTAGCGGAGTTTAAAAAAAGGTTTGAATGGCTTCCTAAAGTAAAAGTCCATAGACCGGTATGAAATGGACTTGGGGAAAATCCACTATTTCTGGGATAAGCAGTAAAAAATGTTTTGTACTTTTTTGGGATCTTGCCAGGTATTTGTGACCTGGATTGGCCACTGTTGGAAACAGGATGCTGGGCTTGATGGACCTTTGTTCTTTCCCAGTATGGCAATACTTATGTACTTATGGTGGCTGTGTGCCTCCAGTCTTCAGAATGGAATGTCTTTGATGTCACCGTAGTGGGTGATGGTAGTCATGGATGCCAGCTTTACAGGGTGGGGAGCTCATTGTCTTCACCAAGTGGCACTGGGCTGTTGGTCAGAGACGGGAGCGACTTGACCCATCAAGCGGCTGGAATTGAGATCGTTGGTGATTGCCCTTGGATCCTTTCAGGAGCTCCTAGAAGGTCAGGCGGTTTGAATTCTCTTGAACACCACCACAGCTGTGGCTTACGTCAACCGCCAGGTGGTACTCAGAACATAGCGTTGGCCATGGAGTAGACCGGCCTTTTACAGTGGGCAGGGACTCCTTTGCTTGTCAGTGGCTCACATTGCAGGCCAGTCCAGTGTTCAGGCTGATTTTCTCAGCTGTTATCTTCTCGATTCAACGGAATGGGAAATGGCGATGGAGGCATTCCTTTTGATCTGTTGATGGTGGGCCACACCAGAGATGGATCTGATGGCAGCCAGTGTGAATGCCAAGGTACTCAAGCTCAACAGAAGAAAAGAGGTTGAGTCAGCAGGACTGGATGCTCTGTTGCAACCCTGGCCAAAATCAGGCCTTCTGTACTTCTTTCCTCCTTGGCCTTTAATTGGGTGTCTTCTGCATCAGATCAGACTTCTAGGACAGGTGGTTTTAGTAGCTCTGGACTGGCCACACCATCTGTGGTATACCGATTTGGTTCAACTGCTAGTAGAACCTTCTGTACGACTACCAGTCATGCCCGGACTCCTACATCGGGGTCCAGTACAGATGGAGGACGCCTCCCACTTTGGTCTTATGGCTTGGCTGTTGAGAGGGCGAAGCTGAGAAGGGAAGGACTGTGATGATGCAGTTATTGCCACTTTGCTTTGAGCTCAGAAATGTTCCGCAACAATGGCTTATTCCAGAGTCTGGTGTACCTTTGAGACATGGTATACGGATCGTGCTTGATACCCCTTTGAAGTATCTGTTTTGCAGATTTTTGGCTTTTCTACACAAAAGGTTGCAGAAGGGTTTGGCCTACAACTCTCTTTGGGTTCAAGTCGTGGCCTTGGCCTGTTTCCGATGTCAGGTGTCAGGCTCCTCCTTTGTGGCTCATTCAGAAGTGGCATGTTTTTTTGAATGGTTCTCTCGGGTAACGGTGGCTTCCCACCATATTTAGGGGATTGCTTTGATACATCCCACCAGTTCCTGGATTCATCTGCTGCTGAGGCTAAGGAAGGTAAAATTATGTCATACTTGATAATTTTCTTTCCTTCAGTTGCAGCAGATGAATCCAGGACCTCTGCCTTTTATTGTCTTTGGTGTGAGTTTGTTTCTTAGAGTTCAGATTCTGATTGTCAGAAATAAAGAAGATAATAAAAAAGAACAGAAGAAAGCATCTTATGACATATTCCGGAGAAGACTCAATCTGTACTTATGAGTACTGTTTTCCTTGAAATTCCACGTTTGTGTGTCCAGCTGTTGCCGCGTTGTTGTGAGGAGGTTTTTTTTGTTGTTGTTATTTCTATTTTATCCTTATCCTCTGCTTTGGGGATGTGATCTATACTGAAGTGATAAGGAGCTGGACGTCCAGGGTCACTGCTTTCTCTTGTGACCTCTATCTTATATCCACCTGCTGGTAGGTGGATATAACCCACCAGTTCCTGGATTCATCTGCTATGACTAAAGGAAAGAAAATTACCAGGTTAAACATAATTTTACCTTACCTGTTTTTCTACACAGTATGCTAAAAGAAGACATCTATCAGAAATACTGGTTAGTTCAGACCTTCTATTAACCTCTCTTATCTGAAAGCCTTTTTTGGTCAATCTAGATAGAGGTCTGCAGTACACTTCTACTTACTGACCTTCTCCTAGGTCAGCTAAGCCAGCATTTTATCAATAGCTCACTTAAGACAATTTCTGTTAAAAACATACGTTTAATTTTCTCAGTTCCACACCTGTAAGATTCTATCTACTTAATTGCAGGTTGCATTTCAGTGGTGGATCTCAGTATTCGACCTGCTTTAAGGGGCTCTCTCTTCCACCTTAACAGCATTGTGTACTCACTACCGTTGCATCCAGCGATTGTGGAGTTCATCTCGGTCTTAATTATACCCAAGGTTCCTGGTCAAAAGATGAAAAACTCTTCTACATCAGTATCTAGAGCTGAAAGCAATATCCTACACTTTGTTTTTAATTATTATTTGCTTGCTTTCTTCATTGTCACTATTGATCCAAACAGACAAACGAGCGACAGTGTTCTGTCAACAAACAAGGTGGGGGGGGGGGGATTGTTTTGGTTCCTGAAGGCAATAAGGATGTTGGACTTCTCAATTCTCAGTCATATATTCCTCTAAGCTACTTATGTAACTGGAAAGAAAACCGGTTAGCTAAGAAGCTCAGCAGAGTTCTCTAGCCTGGGCAAGTCACTTAACCCTCTATTGCCCCAGGTGCAAAACTTAGGTTTTGAGTCTACTAGGGACAGAGAAAGTACGTGATACATGTAAACCTCTTTCTTGCACTATGGAAAGGTGATATATGAAGTCCACTACCCTTTTGTTCCATTACCCTTTATCCTGTTGCATTTTCACTGAACTGAACAATGATACAGTCTATCTTTCAAGGGTGGTATGTTTTCTACCACCAGTGAAAATATCAAGCTTTCCCTGTAGAGCTTGATAACAGCCTTCTATGGATGAATGTGTTGCAACAGAGTGGACTTCATCTTTCCTAGGTGGGGGGTGGTGGCAGACAGTGTCTCCAGATTGGTTAATGTTGCACATACCATGACAGTAATGAACATCTGCCTTAATACCAGCATATATGGAGTGTTCTCTCGGTCTCTCAAACTTACTAATAAAGCTCGTCCATAGTACTTTCATGTGCTGAAGAGAACTTCTTTCTGGAGTTCATAAGATGTAACATAGCCTATGTTTGCTCTTGTGGGGGTCTGTTTACGAGTATCACACATTAGATAATCACCCCCCATTAGCCTACCCCAACTGTCTATAGCTGGAATACTCAAGTCCCTGGGTTTTTTGTTTCTTACCCTAATAAAACAAATATTACTTACTCAGACGTGAAATAAAAAGAGAAGTTTATTCTAGAAACAAGTAAATAATAGCTCAAGCAGAGGCTATTGCAAGTCTGAAATACAGAAAAGAAATGATTAGAGAGACTCTCTTGTCTCCAAGCCAGTTCACTGCTTTGGAAACAAAGATGCCTCCTGAACCCTACTCTGTCACTCATATTTATACAAAACATGTTATACAATAATCCGGAAACTAATTACATCTTAGCACATGTCACTAACCAATCATCTGATCAAACATGCTTGTCACCCAACTACTAGAAACTTCTCTCCCACCATACCTTTGTCACAAATTCCATGCCCCCCTCCTCATACTATTTCAGTTTTTGTATCACATATCCAAGCTGTCACTAAGTTATTTTTGCTGTATCAGGTTGACCTTGTGGTTGGCTAGCTTTTCCATCTTCCCCTTTTCACTATCTAAATATAATATAGTTTCAAACTGTATAAAACACAGGAAATCTGAACCAAAACTTAATATAAAATCTAAATATCAATTAAAATTATCTTAATTACATTGAGCTATTCTATATACATGTACTTATCTACTAAACGCTTGTAACAAAGTTCACAATGAATAAATTCTTAAGCTGTCTTGTACAGTATCTTGCTCTAGACATGACCTTATATTACAGAAAAAAACAGGTTTTTTCCATTCTCATGAAGCACCTCCCTCCCCAAAATTTTAAGCAAGCTTCTATAGCCTTCTCATCACCCACACACATCTGTCTAGGTGAAGGATCCACTTTCCCTTCTCCCATCGGTTGCCCAACAAATCACATTAAATGTGTAAACATGTTGTTGGGTCCAGTCTAATCAGGAGGAATGTGGGTCACATGGCTGTCCTAGCACAGTTTCACAAGATCACCCTGCAGCCTAATCTAGTTAGCAAGGATTGAAAACAGCACACAGAACAATTAATGGGGGGACAAAATAAATCTTACAGGTAATCCTTGTTTCATTATTCAGAGGGGTGCTGTGAAAATACAAACATTAGGGGTCTGAGCCCCCCCCCCCCCAAGTTCCCTACACTCTCGTATCTTTAATAGCTATGACACTAGCAAAGTTCCAAGGCTGAGTGCTTTGAATGTTAAAATGCTGCACGGGACTCAACAAAACTGGTTTTTCTCTCAAAAAAATACCTGTTCAATCAACAATGACAATTTGAGTGTTTCCAGCTTTAATTTATGGAAAACTAAGATACTCTTTTGCATCCCAACCTCACAATACTGGCTCTTGTAGCTTGGAAATTGAGCACCACTTAATTACTTCCTTAGGACTTCTGTCTACAAAAGATGAGAAGATAACTGTACCTTTTTATGTGAAAAAGATTTTCCATCTAGGGCTCTTCCTGAGGGCTATCTTTTATTTCAAGTCTAATACTGAAATTCTTCTGAGTTCTGTCAGACCTTCAGTTATCCTCTGTCGTTGTTCCTCAATGCATTGTCTGCCTAGCACACCTTGATAGATCAAACTTCAACTTTGTCTTGAAAGTCATAAGAGGTCATCTTCATGTCAAGCCTGCAGTCCAAAAATGGCAAGTCCCAGTCAATTTAGTCATTCTGATTCTAACCTAATGAAACCCCTTTTTGAGCTGATATAATCTTCATCTTGAATGCACCTTGACATGGAAGGTATTTTTATCAATTGCAGCCATTTTTGCTAGAAGAATCAAAGATCTTTCATTCATTTTGTCATATAAGTTTTACTCTCACAATCCCATCACATTAAGATCATTTGCTTCGGCATGAAAATCTCACACACTTTGGAATTGAAATAAGCTCTCATCTATTACCTGAAGAGAATGGAGATCTTTAGAAAGTCCACTAAACTTAAATCGCTTGGAGCTGGCTAACTGCCGATATTTAATGGCATTTAACTGGGCAGTGCCATAGAATATCGGCACTGAGTGGTCATTTTGGAGCCAGGCTGCACAAGGGTGTGGAGTTGAAGAGTAGCTGAGAGTTATACAAGTGCTGACAGTTTTCAGTGCTAGACTCTTACAGCTAATGGGCATGTAGGACCACATAAAAAGTGGTCCTAAATGTGTTTGGTTAGCTGTGTGTGTGCTGGCATTGAATATTGGCCAGCACCCACTTAACTTCTGGTACTGGTTGGCATATTTCCAGTGTCATCACCTTTTGACAAAACAAGCCCCCCCCTCCCAGAGGTCCAGACATCTCCTCATCTACCCTCAGTTACAATAGACCCCCTTTGGGTCTACCTGAACTTCTTGGAGATCTAGCAGAGCAATGGGGGCAGGAGCAGACAGACCCTGCTCATTTCTGCCCCTAGCAACTCCATGGCCAAAATGGTTGCTGCTACGACCTCTAGCAGTAGTATTTTAGTACCAGAGCAAGTCTCCTGCCCATGCTGGTTCTAGTTGCAAAATG
The DNA here is from genome assembly GCF_901765095.1 of Microcaecilia unicolor. Taxonomy (NCBI): domain Eukaryota; kingdom Metazoa; phylum Chordata; class Amphibia; order Gymnophiona; family Siphonopidae; genus Microcaecilia; species Microcaecilia unicolor. The sequence goes on along the minus strand of NC_044032.1, from coordinate 544,994,751 downwards.
ACTGCAGGGATCTCCTGCGGTAGTCTCAGCAGCCATTGCAATAGAGCTGCAGCATGAGGCAGGAATGAGTGGGATTTGTTTCTGCCCCTGAAGAGGCCATTAGACCACTAGGACATAAGGTAGGCCCAGGGAGGGACTACAAATGGTTGAGCACAATGGGTGGGGGTGGATAGTGAGGGGGGCTGCTGCTGAGGGGATGGCTTGGGATGGGTTTTTTTTGGTTGGGTGTGGAGGAGAAGTTTCATTTTTGTTTTCTGATAAAACCCAAGTGGCTGTTTTTGGTCACAGATTAGGTCGGTCTCTTGTTGACTCCTAAGGTTGTGTTAGACTGAAGGGACTTTGGAGATTGTTGCTACATGGGACATCTTGGGTATACCCAGAAAAACCTTTGTTGTCCTGAGCTTTCTGAGAGCTATCAGTTTTGGAGTTTTGTCACCTGCTGCTGTTTCTGCTGTCTACAGAGAACCTCTATGACAGGCAAGCAACATTGGGGCTCATTTTCAAAGCAATTAGACTTACAAAGTTACATAGGTTACTGTGGAACTTTTGTAAGTCTAGGTGTTTTGAAAATACGACTCTTTGTGTGTTAAAGAATAAGTTTTGTAATACATAGCCATTTTTATTTTATTTTATTTTGAATGACATACTGATTTTGGTTATAGTGCTATATAAAATTTATTATAGTTAAATATAGTCATTGAAGTCAGTAGCCCAAGAATTAACAAATTTCTCAGCCTGATCTGGTATATTCCATCTATTTGGCAGTAGAGAATTGTATAAGTTTGCCCTATATTACCACCTCTTATCCTTTATCAGGATGAAATGCTTTTCATTTTAGACAAAACCATTCTATGAAGTAACATTCTGATGCAGTGCTCAAAAATGTGAGAAATCCAAAAGCTGTCTATATATTGAATAAATTGTCACCTAAAGAGCACAGTAATATTATTCTGCTTGTTTTCCAGCACTGCAAAATATAATGTGATCACGTTCCTGCCACGGTTCCTGTATTCTCAATTCAGAAGAGCAGCTAATGCATTTTTCCTTTTTATTACATTACTTCAGGTAAATATATTTCCTATAACTTAAAATTCATAAACTATAAGAAGCACATTTTTGTTGAATACTTTTATTTTGTTAAACCCAAATTTGCTTAATAGTTTGGAATAGCTTGTAATTTATAAGGCACAATTCTGTTCATTGTATTAGTATATATGAAGGCCCATTTTAAGTAGAATATTCTATGAGATCGCAATTCAGATACCCGGGTTGGGATGTTCTCCATTCCGATGGCATTTTACAAAGGACTGTTCCGAACATGGAGCCTTTTGTGAAAATACCTATGAGGAAATTCAAGAGTGCAAATATATTTGAATGCATTTTACAAATATACATTTTGGAAAAATGAACGGCACAAGCTTGTCTGCTTCTGTGTAGAAGTGCCAGTTTCACAATTAATACTGTATATACTCAAATATAAGCCCATCTAAATATAAGTAGAGAACATTTTTCCCGTAAAAGAGGGAGGAAAATGTTAACTCGAATATAAGCCAAGGGCTTATATTCAAGTATTCCTCTCGCGTGGTGACTGCCATTTCTCTCCCCATCCCCGGCGGTTACAGGCAGCTTTCTCCCTCTCCCCCACCCCAAACAAAAAGTGACCAGCAAGCCTGGACGCGGACACTTATGCTAACACAGAAGTAACTGTGAGCAGGGCAGGGCCGGCTCGGGACCTTGAGCATGCGCAGATGTTCAAGGCCCCAACTGGGCCTGCTTGCAGTTACTTCTGCATCTTGTCAGCGTCCAGGCTTATTGGTAAGAGAAATGCTGGTCAGTCTTTTTTTGGGGTGGGGGAGGAGGAAAGATGTGCCGGTCACCATGTGGTTGGGGGGGGGGGGTGAGGAAGAGAGACGTGCTAAGCTAAGATCCCAATTTTTGGGCTCAAAAATCTTGGCTTATAGTTGAGTATATACAGCACTTTTAAGTGGTGCCATTTCCACTTGTAGCTGCCCCATTTTACAAACCTAGATGTGTAAATGCTACAGTTAAATGAGGCTGCAGTTGTTATTGATTTTCATTTTGGAGGCAGAAATAAACAGCAGGGGATTAAGGGCTATTACTCCCTTAATCCCTCATGTAAAGCCCTAGTTGAGCTCTTATTTTACTTAGTTCATCAGTATGAAAGTAATAAATGAGCATGTTTTAAAAATTATAACTCTGAGCGGGTATAAAACCTGATGAGGAATTTTTTTTTTTGCCTATGAACCTGTATTCCCTTCATAAAATGGGGCATACACATATAGACCTTTGATCTGCCCAAGCCACACACTCTTAATGATTGCCATCCTCTGGCTTGTCGTTTTGTTCTAAGATTGTATCGTCTTGTTTGATTTGTTGCTTTTCTTTTATTTCCCTGTCCTATGATATTGCAGTTGCTTTCTAACTGTTCTGTTTAGTTTGTAAACTGCTTTGTTATGCCTTCTGGAAAGGCAGTATATTAAATTTAAAAAAATCATAATCTCTGCATGGGGGTAGATTTCCATATGTAGCTAGTGGCCTTCTGAATTGCCATCTGCACATCTACATAATATACATATATGTAAATGCTGGTATTTACATATGAATATGTTTATAAAGTAAAATCCTTAGTATGGCAGAAATATGTTCTACTGGAATGGGTTATATGCATACTGTGGATTCTGTACTGTTACTTGATGTTTTATGGACAGTTCCTCTAGATGTATACTAAAGCATCATATTGTACCAACTTTTCTTTCCACATGCCTGTGTTGTGGATGGTCATACAGTGAGACTCTCAGTAACATAAGGGAATAAGAACTTCTTTTGATAATCCTCTGTCCACAGACTTGCCTGATGAAATGTGGCTAACTAGGCTTCTCTTTGGAACAGCCTGCCTTTCTCTACTAGCAAGGCCTTTACTCTCTTCCTCTTTGTATCCCTTCACCCCACTACCTCTGCTTCTATATCAACCCAAGCCAACCTTTTAACATTAATTCATACTCATATTACCTATAAAAACCCATACACATTGTCTCTCTCCCTCTTCACCTTCTCTACCCCATCCATTGAATCAACACATTCAGGCACAAAATGTCAGTAAATAGTATTGAGCACTTCAGCTTGAAACAGCAGTGAAACAATATTCTGCAACTCTTTTAAGAAAAAAATGGAGAGGGGAGTGTAGAGGGTTGGGTCTTTTGGGGGTGGGGAGAAAATTGGAGAGGTGTGAGCAAGAGAGTGATGGGGACAGTGGGGGGGTGGAGGTGAGAGGAAATTTAGGTTAGTTAAGGTTGAACTTGCCAAGATAACAGGGATCAAAAATTGGAAGAGGCACAAACAAAGTTGCCATTGTGGAAGGTTGAGACTGAGGATGAAGTTTGGTGGCAGTTACAACCATGAATTAAGGCATGTGGAAGAATACCCCATAAGGTGTGGTATGGGTTGTAACTACCAGACTGGTTGAGCCATTGTGCCTTTATCTGGTTATGGTACAGCTCTGGTTGTCTCATCTTGATAAGGATAAAGTGCAACTAGAAAAAGGTCAGTGAAGGACAAACACCTTCCTTATGAAGAGGCTAAACAGATTAGGGCTTTTCAGCTTAGAGAAAAGATAGATGAGAGGTGATACAATGAAAGTTTATAAAAGCATGAACAGGGTGGAGCAGTCAAGTAAGGGGAGAGTTGTTTTTGCTTTGTTTGATAAGTTAAACAACAGTCCATGAAACTAATGACTAGTAGATTGAAAACATATCTAGCAAGCTTTTTTCACACAGCATGAAATTAAGCTGTGGTATCTGTTCCCAGACATTATGTAGATACTTCTGTGATCCAACTTTGATTTCTTTGGCCTTTTGACTTAATCAAGGTAGATAACAGAAGATGTATGAGAAGAGACTTTGATGAGCTGAATATTTAGCCTAGAGGAAAGAAGAGATAGGGAAGATATGGTCCAAATGTTTGAAAATTTGAAACAAATCCTTTCCAGCAATGGGGAAACAGTAGAACTAGAGGACATGAATTGAGGTTGGGGGGGGGGGGGGGAGTCAACTTAGGAGAAACATCAGGAAGTACTTTTTTCACAGAGAACGCAATGAAATGCCTGGAATGCCCTCCTGGGAGAGATGGTAGAGACAAAAATGGTGATGGAATTCTAAAATGAATGGAAATGGAGTAAAACAAAACTTAATGGTGCTTCTCAGTAGCTGGGAAGTAAGGCCAGTGCCTGGCAGTTTGTTCCCAAAAATGGTTAAGACAGAACAATATCAAGAATGCAACTTTTGTAACATAATGTTGGACAGACTTGATGGACCATGCTAGTCCTTATCTGCTGTTGTCTTCTAGGTTGAACCCTCTTACTAAAAATTCAGATAGTTCCTGAAAAACTTATCTGTTTGAAAAAGCCTTCAGTCTCCGGCTGGATGATGGTGAGGTCTTCAGGGTTCACTGGTTCCTGCAATCTTTTTTTTTTTTTTCTTGCCTTTCCTTTTATGATGCTTTTAATTCTCACCTTTAGGTCACAGTGCTTAGTATTTCTACTGTCGTGTTCCTCCTAGTTTTCTTACTTTCCTTTTTCTTTCCTGTCTTAAATTGACGTTCCTTTCTTTGTTTTATATACTTTGAATATTGTACATAGCTTTGTTTTTGAGGAAAAGTGGTATAACAAAGTAAGCCATAAACCATACTATAAATTCAGGAGAGCCTGCTCGTATCAGCTGGTCAAATGTTGAGGATATTGGCCCATATTGCATCGGCAGTTTGCGTCATTCTGACACATCTCTATTTGAGGCAAGCTCAATGAACCTTTTCCTCCCAGTAGATCGTCTATGGGAAATCTTCAGGATGACATATCCGTTACCAGTTCTCTATGGGATTCGTTGTCCAAGTGGGCAAATCATTTCAATTTGGGAAAAGGAATCCCATTCCAAATACCTCAGATTTAAACAACTCTAATGACAGATACATACAAACTGGGCTGGTGGAGGATTATCTTGACAGGATCTGCACCCAGGGTAGATGGTCTTCCTGGGAAAGGTTTCAGCAGATAAAATCTTTCCTTTAAAGTGGTTCCACCCCCCCCCCCAGACTATGACTGAGTACTTCCATAAGAAGATTCACAAGATTATCCGATTTACCCTTGAGTTCTCCACCAGGTTACTTCCATCTCTCCTTCTCCCACGTCACAACCTTCCTTTACCCTCTGCCACCCTTTCTTCCTAAAATCACTGAAGAGGAAAACTGCATCTTTCCTCCTTTAAACTTACAACCTGTTCCTCTGATCCCATTCCCACCTATCTACGGTACTCAACTCTGTGTATCCTACTGACATACCATCTATCTGTCATATCCTCAATTTTTCACTTTCCACTACAGCTGTTCTTGATGCCTTCAAACATGCTGTGGTTACACGACTTCTCACAAACCTTCATTGGACCCTACCTGCTCTTCAAACTAATGTCATCTTTCTCCTTCCTTTTGTATCCAAGCTGCTTGAATGTGTTGTTCTTTGCCATTATCTTGACTTTCTTGTATCTAAAGTTATTCTTGATCTACTACAATCCAGCTTTCACCCTTTATATTCATCAGAAATGGTTTTTGCAAAAGTCTCCATTGACCTGTTCCTGTCCATATCCAAGGGCCTTTACTCCTTATTCTTCTTAACCTATCTGCTGTTTTGACACACTTGTTCACCTACTCTTTGATACAGTGATCTCACTTAGATTTCAGGGCTCTGCTCTCTCTTGGTTTTCTTATCTCTTTCATCACTCTTTGTGTCTACTCTGGTGGATTCCCTGGGGATCCCCTCCACTTCTTTGATTTCCTCCCATGGTTTTCAGTCTCTTTGTGTTGATGACACCTATACCGGAAATTTCACCAGGCATAGAGGCCAAAGCCTCAGCCTACTTGTCTGACATTGCTGTCTTGATGTCTCATCACCATCTGAAACTGAACATGGCCAAGTCTCCCTAAAACTACCTGTCCTACCTTTCCGGTGCATGACTCCATCCAAGAGCTTATTTCTGCTCAATGGTCTGACCCCGATGGGCCTTTGAAAGTGGCCAGGGCTATAGGTCAGCTTTACCCTCTGCGTGAGGAGCACTTGGCCCCTTTGGGGATGCATTGGTCACGGCGGTGACAAAAAAGACCACTCTACTACTACAAATCATTTCTATAGCGCTACCAGTCATACGCAGCGCTTCACTCTCCCAGTAGAGGGAGGAGTCGCTTTGAAAGACATGCAGGACCGGCGGCTGGAGTCTGCGCTGAAGCGGTCCTTTGAAATTGCGGGCCTTGCCTTGAGGACGTCTATTTGCAGTTCCTATGCAGCTTGGGCATGTCTTTCCTGGCTACAGCAGGCGGTGGAACAGCCCGCCGATGGTGCGTGCCCCCTTTCTGAGGTTGCCCCGTGGATGGAATCGACCCTGTCATTTTTGGCTGATGCCCGTTATGATCTGGTCAGAGCTTCGGCTAAACAGATGTCTGTGGCGGTGTCCGCCTGCCGCCTTCTTTGGCTGCGGCATTGGGCGGTTGACATGGCTTCTAAGCAAAGGCTGGTGAGGCAACCCTTTCGGGGCCTCCTGTTATTTCGAGAGGAATTGGGGAAGATTGTGAAAGACCTGGGGGAATCTAAACCCCAGCAGTTACCTGAGGATAGGCCGAGGCCTTCTTCCAAGGGTTCTGTGTTTCCCTCCTCTTCCAGACTCGCTTCCGTGAAGCTCGCAGGTATTGCCCAGGGCACTCTGCAAGGTTTTCTCAACGTGCCCGTTTTCAGCAGAGGAACTCCTTTCGCTCAGACAAACGTTCCACAGGGGCCGGTTCAAGGCCAGGACAGGGGCGTCCTCCACAATGATGGGACGCCGGTCCACTCCTCCTTGCCTGCAATAGGAGGACGTCTTTCTCTCTTTCTAGAGGAGTGGACCAAGATCAGTGGGTGCTGGACCTGATCAGAGAAGGTTACCGACTGGAATTCGGTGCCCCGGTGAGAGACATGTTTGTGGAGTCCCGATGCGGCACTGCCGTTAAATGGGTGGCGGTAGATGAGACCTTACAAGTCTTGCCGCACCTTGGAGCGGTGATCCCGGTGCCTCCCGCCGAACGTGGCTGCGGCCGCTATTCCATTTATTTTGTCGTGCCTCGAAAAGGCGGGTCTCACAGACTGATCCTCGACTTATGAAGAGTCAACGAGGCTTTCAGAGTACGACATTTTCGCATGGAAACCCTGCGCTCCGTCATTGCGGCGGTACAGCCAGGAGAGTTTCTCACATCTCTGGACCTAAAAGAAGCTTATTTGCACATTCATATCTGGCCTCCACACCAGCGATTCCTCCGCTTTGCGGTGTTGGGAAAGCATTTTCAGTTTCAGGCCTTGCCTTTCGGCCTAGCCACAGCTCCCCGTACCTTTTCCAAGGTAATGGTGGTCGTAACTGCCTGTCTCAGGCGAGAGGGTATCAGAGTTCACCCTTATCTCGACGACTGACCTCATTGGAGCGAATTCGGCAACCGAGAGTCGTCTTGCCACAGCAAGAGTGGTGGCGGTCCTGCAGGCGCTAGACTGGGTGGTCAATATACCCAAAAGTCACCTGACCCCCTCTCAGTCTCTCGAGTATTTGGGGGTCCGGTTTGACACGGCATCGAGGTTTGTCTTTCTCCCCGACCAAAGGCCGTGCAAGCTTCAGAATCAGGTCTGTCTGCTCCTGTGGATGCCTCACCCGCGAGCTTGGGACTTTGTCCAGCTGCTGGGGTCGATGACGGCCACCTTGGAGGTGGTGCCTTGGGCGAGAGCGCATATGAGGCCTCTGCAGATTGCCCTGCTTCAACAATAGTCTCCGATGTCCCAGGAATATCAACGCGGACTAACGTTGCTCCCTGAGGCCCGGCTCAGTATGGAGTGGTGGCTCTCTGACAGGATGCTGTGCCAAAGAATGCCTCTTGCGCTTCCTTCTTGGTGCCTGGTGATAACAGATGCCAGCCTTCTAGGCTGGGGAGCGCATTGCCAGGGAAGCTATGCTCAGGGTCTGTGGACACCCGTGGAAGCGGGGTGGTCCATCAATCGCTTGGAACTGAGAGCGATATTCCAGGCTCTTATGGCCTTTCAAAAGACTCTGAAGGGGCTTGCTGTCCGGGTTCTGTCAGACAACACGACAGCGGTGGCATACATAAATCGTCAGGGAGGCACTCAGTGCAGGGCCCTGGCCGCAGAGGCCGCCCAGATTTGCCACTGGGCTGAGCTACACCTGCAGCTTATTTATTTATTTATTTATTGCATTTGTATCCCACCTATTTGCAGGCTCAAAGTGGCTTACATAGTATTGATAACATAGTTATTCCAGTGTAACAAGTATAATTAGTATTGTGTAGAGATTAGTTAAGGGAAGGAAGAAGAAGGAAGGGATTTATTAGGGTATTTATAGAAGGCGGGCTTTCGTAATTGAATGGGTTGGTGAAGTGGGTTAGTGGGGCTGTAGGTTCTCATTGTAGGCCTTGTTGAAGAGATATATATTCAGAAATTTGCGAAAGGTAGTTGTTTCGTCGATTGTTTTTAGGTCTGTGGGTAATGCATTCCATAACTACGTGCTCATGTAGGAGAAGGTGGTGGCGTGCATCATCTGGTATTTTAGTCCTTTACAGCTGGGAAGTGTAGGTTGAGAAATTTGCGAGATGATCTTGTGGCGTTTCTAGGAGGTAGGTCCACAAGGTTTAGCATGTAGGTTGGGGCGTCTGCGTGAATGTCGGCAGCTCACATAGCAGGTCAGAGCAACGTGCAAGCCGATTTTCTCAGCAGGCATCAAATCGACCCGGCGGAATGGGAACTGGCAGAAGAAGTTTTTCTTCATATTTGTGCCAAATGGGGGACTCCTGGAATGGATCTAATGGCATCAAGTGCAAACGCCAAAGTACCTCGCTTTTTCAGCAGAAGGAGAGATCCTCACTTGGCAGCGTTGGGTGCTCTGGCTCAACCCTGGCCCTCGGAGCTCCTGTATGTGTTCCCTCCTTCCAGGCCCCTGATAGGGCGAGTCCTACTGCGGATTCGACAGCACCGAGGTCTGGTGATTCTCAACGCTCCAGATTGGCCAAGGCGTCCGTGGTATGCGGATCTCCACCTGATGTTGGTGGACGCTCCGGTGCATTTGCCCCTGGTGCTGAACCTGTTGGTTCAGGGTCCGGTGTCTATGGAGGATTCCTGCCGATTTGGTCTTACGCCCTGGCTATTGAGAGGGCGCAATTAAGAGACAAGGGCTACTCTATCAAGGTCAACTCTACTCTCTTGCAGGCCCGCAAGAGGTCCACCTCCGCAGCTTATGCTCGGATCTGGCACAAATTTGAGGCGTGGGGTGTTTCAAAGGCGATCACTCCCACGCGGGCTTCTGTCTCGACTGTGCTGGACTTTTTGCAGTAGGGCTTACAAAAAGGCCTGGCTACAATTCCCTGCGGGTGCAAGTGGCAGCATTATCTTGTCTCTTGCTGCTCATCCGGACATTGCCTGATTTCTCAGAGGGGTGCTTAGGCTCCGTCCTCCCGTCCGGTTGCCCTGTCCGGCCTGGAACCTGAGTATGGTTTTGAAGGCTCTGCAATGTTCGCCCTTTGAGCCACATAAGCGAGCTTCGGAGAAGGATGTGACTCTCAAGACAGTCTTTTTGGTGGCCATTACATCGGCTAGACGCGTGTCTGAGCTGCAGGCGCTGTCCTGTCGGGACCCTTTTCTGCAATTCTCGGAGTCCGGAGTAACGGTACGTACAGTGCCTTCCTTCCTGCCTAAGGTGGTTTCAGCGTTTCACCTGAACCAGCCTATTTTTCTTCCTTCTTTTTCTAGGGAAGAGTTCCCGCACTCCTTTGGGCAGTTACATCTTCTGGATGTCCGCAGGGCGCTGTTGCAGTATCTACAGATGTCAAATGACTTCAGGACTTCTGATCACCTTTTTGTCTTGTTGTCAGGTCCTTGGTGTGGAAGCCCAGCGTCTAAGGCCACACTATAGCCCGTTGGCTCAAGGAAGTCATTTTTGCTGCGTATCTGCTTTCAGGTCGGTCTCCGCCTGAAGCGTTTAAGGCGTATTCCACGAGAGCGATTTCTTCCTCGTGGGCTGAAATGGTTGCACTCTGTCTTCAAGAGATCTGTAGTGCAGCTACTTAGGCTTCTCAGCTCTCATTTGTCCAGTATTATAGGCTGGATGTTGCAGCGAAGCAGGACGCTATTTTTGGAGCACAAGTGCTTGCTCGCGGTGTGGCCTGTTCCCACCCTATGTAGGGATTGCTTTTGTACATCCCATCAGTTAATGGATTCATCTGCTGCTGATGACAAGGAAGTGAAAATTAGGTTCTTACCTTGGTAATTTTCTTTCCTTTAGTCACAGCAGATAAATCCATGATCCCTCCCTGTCTGACTTGTTTTTTGTTCAGATCTTTCATGCAGATATAGATCTCATTGGGAGAAGTTGGATACCAGTTCTCAAAGTTTCTACATGATGTTCTACTACGGGAGGTTGAGTTCATCCCTCCTTTGTATGGTTATTGCTCCTGTTCTTGGGTGTTTGTTCGCTCTGAGGAAAGGGTGTATCCATGTTCTGTGTGACCAAGGCCAGGTACTTTGCATGGATTTGGTATATAAAGATTGTAGTAATTCAGCATGTTCAGTTTCCCGATAGACGTATTGGTGTTCTAGGTCCCACTATAGTATTTATGTCGCTATGTTTTCCTAGGTGGGGGTCCTTGTTGTGTTACTTCTGTAAATTAGTGGTTTTTATGGTATAGTAGATTAGCTCTATAGATCATGAGTGATTTTTGTAGGATTTTGTATTACAGGTACTTAACAGTAAACTTGGTACTGGAGAGGGTTTATGCTGTTTTTGCTGAGACTGCACCAAAATCAGAACTTTTTTGTTTGGTGAGTTCCTGGGGAAAAGCTCTTTCTGCTTTGCATCCGTTTTTAAAGGAGGGTCTAAGGGGGTTTCTGTAGATGGAAAATATGTCTTTAACTAAACAGCATGATGGTCCAGCGCACAGTCTATAATTTGTTTTTGTTTTGTTTTTTAAATTAATTTTCAGGCTGCATAATTAAACTGCTATTATTTTTGTTTGGAGGAAGGCAACATATCTCATCCTTTGTCTCCGGCAGCAAAGTGCATTGAACCACACCTACAGCAAAATTAAAAAGTGGATGTTAATCCTCCCCTGTGCAACCCGCACTCCCTACACAGCTTCAACTTGTCAAGTTGCATGGATTCCCATAGATGTCGCTGCAAATATAAGACTGGCCCTGCATGACTCAGAAAGCTGATGTGGTGTGAGGCATTGCTTGTGCTTCCAGCTCTGGGGGGGGGGGGGGGGGACGAAGGAAGGCATGGGACATGTAGAATGGAGCATGATGACTGGCTATAGCAGAGGGCTGAATGAGAGAAGATTAGGGGGACAATGGAAGCAGGTGGGAGAGAGGATCCAGGGTGTTATGGAAGAGCACAGACACAAGGAAAGAGGGGGACCAAGGATAAGTGGGCATGGTATGAAAAGTAGAGATGAGGGTTTGGAGGTTAATGGATAGAGATGAAGGGTGGAGGAGACAGAAAAGGAAGCAGGGCAGTGGTGGAGAGCTATCAAGGTGAAAATGGAAAAGGAGAGCATGGGGATGGATGAAAGAGGAAGAGATGGGAAATTGAGGAAGGAGGCGAACAGGTAAGGCAAAAGGAAGAAGAGGGAGATTGAAGGTGGGTACAAGATATGAGTGGGAAGGAGAGATGAGAGGGGTGGCAGTAAGGAAGAAGAAAGAGAATAAGACGAGATAAAGGAAGAAGGGAGGGTGAAAGAAGAAATATGAGGGAAAGAGGTAACGGATAATGTGGTAGGAGCAGAAGGAGGGCAGTATTTGAGGGGTGTGGAAGGGTGAATGCTGGAAGAGAGAGAATGAGTATGAGGAGCAGGATAAAGACGTATCACAAAAGAAATAGGAAAGAAATGAGCACAAGAAGAAAGATAGCAGCAAGGCAGAAAAATCAGTAATAAGCGTGAAAGAATAGAGTAGATAATAGAAAAAGGAAGCTTAGAAATCAAGAGAGAGTGGAGAAATAAAAATGAAAAGGCTGAAACCAACTGGCAGGATTCTTTATGCAGACCTTTGGGATTTTCTTATAGTGTCTTTTACAGCTTATTTGAAGGTTGGGAGGAATGATTATGATGTTTGAAAATGTCACTTTGGCTTGCATCCGCCATGCCTAGCTGGCCTCCCTTTTGCCACCCCATATTTCTCTCTAGGGATGCCACTGAGCGTCAGATGTGTTCACATTTCCTGTGATCACTGCCACTGTTTCTCCACAGTGCTACCAATTCAAAAATGCAAAACATGAGGAGGTGATGAATGCAGGATTTTAGTGCCATTGCTATTCAGCCGCCTCCTGGTTGCTAATTTTGGTGCTTTTGTATTCTGCTTGGGGCAGAAGTGGAAATATTTGGTTGGATGCTTGCATACTAGCACCAGTCTGGGACCTGAGGTCTTAGGGGCCATGCGCTAGTGGTGGTGGCCATTGTTGCCATGCGCCAGGGCCCCTTTTACTGCAGCAGGTGAAAATAGCCAAAATGAAATGGCCATGTGGTAAGTTTGCACTTGCTTTGCAGCCATTTTGAGGTGGGAGCACTTGCCGCCACCCATTGAGGTGGCAGTAAGGGCTCTTACACTAACCTGGTAGTAACTGGGCAGCTCGTGACTCTACCTGATTACCGTCAGGTATTCCCCTGAGGAAATATTTTTAAAAATATTTCCGCTAGTGCCGGAAACAGTGTGTTCTGGGGTTGGAACTACCGTCGGCACCTGCATTGGGCTGCTGGGTTGCCAAATCATTAGTAAAAGGGCCAGTGGCGTAGCTAGGTGGGGCGCCAAGGGAGCAGCCGCTCCCCCAAACAGAGTTCTGTCAGAACCGGTGCCTATTTTTTTCTCGTCTGTTGCATTGAAAATGTGCGCCGACGGAAGTCCGCTCTCGCACTGCTTTCCCTCCCCCCGCGCCGTCAACCTGGCTCCGCTTCTGGAAAAGGGCCCCTTAGTGTTTAAGCTGCTTTTGAAACTTTGGAGCAGATGGGAGAGGGTTTATACAGTCTACTGTGAAGTGATCCTGACCATGAAACCACAACTTTTTTTTGGGTACACTTAAATGATTCTCCAAGGGAATTATGAAGGACTGTTTATATTACACAATAAGTAAGCTTTCTCCGAGGACAAGCAGGCTGCTTGTTCTCACTGATGGGTGACGTCCACGGCAGCCCCTCCAATCGGAAACTTCACTAGCAAAGTCCTTTGCTAGTCCTCGCGCGCCCGCGCGCACCGCGCATGCGCGGCCGTCTTCCCGCCCGAAACCGGCTCGAGCCGGCCAGTCTTCTTTTGTCCGCACTCGGTACGGTCGTTTTTTCGCCGTGTCGAGCCCCGGAAAGTCGACCTCGCGCGTCCAAAGTTTTTTTTTGAGCGTGTTTTTTCTTCGGAAAAGCTTTCTTCTAGTGCGGGAAGTGCTCCGGAAACCCTCCCCGGGTTTCGTGTCAATCCTCCCCGTACTTCCAGCTTTTTGCCCCGATAAGTTTTCTTTCGTCGTCGGGGTAGGCCTCTTTCGGCCTCGGTCGAGATTTTTCTCCCTCTAAATTTTGGTGCTTCAATTTTCGCCATTTCGGCTTTTGATTTCGCCGGCGTGATTTTTCCGCCCATGACATCGAAGCCTTCCAGCGGCTTCAAGAAGTGCACCCAGTGCGCCCGGGTTATCTCGCTCACTGATCGACACTCGTCGTGTCTTCAGTGTCTGGGGGCTGAGCACCGCCCTCAGAACTGCAGTCTGTGTTCCCTGCTTCAAAGGCGGACTCAGGTAGCGAGACTAGCCCAGTGGAACGTGTTGTTCTCGGGCTCTTCGTCGGCATCGGCACCGGGATCTTCGAGTGCATCGACGTCGTCAGCGTCCAGACCATCTTCCTCAGCCGCCCTTGCATCGAGTGCATCGAGGCATCGGGCCTCTGCATCGGCGCCGAGACATCGGACAGCTGCATCGACGTCGGTGGTACCGGGACCTCGTCTCCTGATGTCGTCGGACGGTGGTGCATCGAGTGGAGTGCAGGTGAGGGCTGTCCATTCCCCTGCTGGTGGCGGTGAGCCCTCGGGTGGGTCTCCTCCTACCCTGAGGGCTCCTGCGGTACAGCCCCCCCGAGATCGACCCTCTTCGGTCTCGGCCCCGAGGAAGCGACGGATGGATTCTACGTCCTCCTCGTCGGTGCCGGGGAGCTCCGGTGACATGCTTCGGAAGAAATCGAAGAAGCATCGACACCGGTCTCCTCCCCGTGTCGGCACCGAGAGCTCTGGGTCGCCGAGGGATTCGGCACCCAGCAGGCATCGGCACCGAGAGGACCGCTCACCCTCTGTTCAAGAGGTGTCGATGCGCTCCACTCTGGACAGCCCGGAACAGCCTCCTCGCCCGGAACAGGTTCTGACGTCGACGCCTGCATCGACCTCTCAGCCTTTTTCTGCAGCCACTCTGAACGAGAGCCTCCGGGCCGTTCTCCCGGAGATTCTGGGAGAGCTGTTGCGCCCTACCCCTCCGGTACCGGCGGTGCTTGCGCCTCCGGTACCGTCGAGCGTGGCGCCGGCTGGCCCATCGCCCAGGTTGAGGTCCCCGACGTCGGTACCGCGTGCGGTGCCGACCGCGGCCACCTCCCAGGAGGGCTCCCCGACTACGTCGGCGGAGGGAGCTTCGCCGATGCGGGCGAGGGAGTCTTCCTCTCGACGCCCCCGTCGTGGACGTGGTTCCACTGAGTCGAGCAGGGCGAGGTTGCAGACACAGGTTCGGGAACTTGTGTCTGACACCGAGGGTGAGGCCTCGTGGGAGGAAGAGGAAGACCCCAGATATTTCTCTGACGAGGAGTCTGAGGGTCTTCCGTCTGATCCCACTCCCTCTCCTGAAAGGCAGCTTTCTCCTCCTGAGAGCCTGTCTTTCGCTTCCTTTGTCCGGGAGATGTCTACGGCCATCCCCTTCCCGGTGGTTGTGGAGGACGAGCCCAGGGCTGAAATGTTTGAGCTCCTGGACTATCCTTCTCCACCTAAGGAAGCGTCCACTGTTCCCTTGCACCATGTCCTAAAAAAGACATTGCTTGCGAACTGGACAAAACCCTTAACTAATCCCCACATTCCCAAGAAGATCGAGTCCCAGTACCGGATCCATGGGGACCCAGAGCTGATGCGCACTCAGTTGCCTCATGACTCTGGAGTTGTGGATTTGGCCCTAAAGAAGGCTAAGAGTTCTAGGGAACATGCTTCGGCGCCCCCGGGCAAGGACGCTAGAACCTTAGACTCCTTTGGGAGGAAGGCCTACAATTCCTCTATGCTCGTGTCCAAGATCCAGTCTTACCAGCTCTACACGAGCATACACATGCGGAACAATGTGCGGCAGTTGGCGGGCTTGGTTGATGCTCTTCCCCCCGAGCAAGCCAAGCCTTTTCAGGAGGTGGTCAGGCAGCTGAAGGCGTGCAGAAATTCCTGGCCAGAGGAGTTTATGACACTTTTGATGTTGCGTCCAGGGCCGCTGCTCAAGGTGTGGTGATGCGCAGGCTCTCATGGCTGCGTGCCGCCGACCTGGAGAATAGACTCCAGCAGCGGATTGCGGACTCGCCTTGCCGTGCGGACAATATTTTTGGCGAAAAAGTTGAACAGGTGGTAGAGTCTCTCCACCAGCGGGACACCGCATTCGACAAATTCGCCCGCCGGCAGCCTTCAGCCTCTACCTCTACAGGTAGACGATTTTTTCGGGGGAAGGAAGACTGTTCCCTACTCTTCTGGCAAGCGTAGGTACAATCCTCCTTCCCGACAGCCTGCGGCCCAGGCTAAGCCCCAGCGCGCTCGCTCTCGTCAGCAGCGTGCGACTCAGCAAGGCCCCGCGGCTCCCCAGCAAAAGCAAGGGGCGAGCTTTTGACTGGCTCCAGCAGAGCATAGCCGACATCCAAGTGTCCGTGCCGGGCGACCTGCCAGTCGGAGGGAGGTTGAAAGCTTTTCACCAAAGGTGGCCTCTCATAACCTCCGATCAGTGGGTTCTGCAAATAGTCCGGCAGGGATACACCCTCAATTTGACATCAAAACCTCCAAATTGTCCACCGGGAGCTCAGTCTTACAGCTTCCAACACAAGCAGGTACTTGCAGAGGAACTCTCCGCCCTTCTCAGCGCCAATGCGGTCGAGCCCGTGCCATCCGGGCAAGAAGGGCTGGGATTCTATTCCAGGTACTTCCTTGTGGAAAAGAAAACAGGGGGGATGCGTCCCATCCTAGACCTAAGGGCCCTGAACAAATATCTCGAAAAAGAAAAGTTCAGGATGCTTTCCCTGGGCACCCTTCTCCCCATGATTCAGCAAAACGATTGGCTATGCTCTCTGGACTTGAAGGATGCCTACACACACATCCCGATACTGCCAGCTCACAGACAGTATCTGCGATTTCAGGTGGGCACACGCCACTTCCAGTACTGTGTGCTACCCTTTGGGCTCGCCTCTGCGCCCAGGGTGTTCACAAAGTGCCTAGCTGTGGTAGCAGCGGCACTCCGCAGGCTGGGGGTGCACGTGTTCCCATATCTCGACGATTGGCTGGTAAAGAACACATCAGAGGCAGGAGCCCTGCAGTCCATGCGGATGACTATTCGCCTACTGGAACTACTGGGGTTTGTGATAAATTATCCAAAGTCCCACCTTCTCCCAGCGCAGAGACTCGAATTCATAGGAGCTCTGCTGGATTCTCGGACGGCTCGCGCCTATCTCCCAGAGACGAGAGCCAACAACTTGTTGTCCCTCGTCTCGCGGGTGCGAGCGTCCCAGCAGATCACAGCTCGGCAGATGTTGAGATTGCTGGGCCACATGGCCTCCACAGTTCATGTGACTCCCATGGCCCGCCTTCACATGAGATCTGCTCAATGGACCCTGGCCTCTCAGTGGTATCAGGCCGCAGGAGGTCTAGAGGACGTGATCCACCTGTCCACAAGTTTTCTCGACTCCCTGTATTGGTGGACGATTTGCTCCAATTTGACTCTGGGACGTCCCTTCCAAATTCCTCAGCCACAAAAAGTGCTGACCACGGATGCGTCCCTCCTGGGATGGGGAGCTCATGTCGATGGGCTCCACACCCAAGGAAGCTGGTCCCTCCAGGAACGCGATCTGCAGATCAATCTTCTGGAGTTACGAGCGATCTGGAACGCTCTGAAGGCTTTCAGAGATCGGCTGTCCCACCAAATTATCCAAATTCAGACAGACAACCAGATTGCCATGTACTATGTCAACAAGCAGGGGGGCACCGGATCTCGCCCCCTGTGTCAGGAAGCCGTCAGCATGTGGCTCTGGGCTCGCCGTCAAGGCATGGTGCTCCAAGCCACATATCTGGCAGGCGTAAACAACAGTCTGGCCGACAGGTTGAGCAGGATTATGCAACCTCACGAGTGGTCGCTCAACTCCCGAGTGGTGCGCCAGATCTTCCAAGCGTGGGGCACCCCCTTGGTAGATCTCTTCGCATCTCGAGTGAACCACAAAGTCCCTCAGTTCTGTTCCAGGCTTCAGGCCCACGGCAGACTGGCATCGGATGCCTTCCTCCTGGATTGGGGGGAGGGCCTGCTGTATGCTTATCCTCCCATCCCTCTGGTGGGGAAGACTTTGTTGAAACTCAAGCAAGACCGAGGCACCATGATTCTGATTGCTCCCTTTTGGCCGCGTCAGATCTGGTTCCCTCTTCTTCTGGAGTTGTCCTCCGAAGAACCGTGGAGATTGGAGTGTTTTCCGACCCTCATCACACAGGACGAAGGGGCGCTTCTGCATCCCAACCTCCAGTCGCTGGCTCTTACGGCCTGGATGTTGAGGGCGTAGACTTTGCCTCTTTGGGTCTGTCAGAGGGTGTCTCCCGCATCTTGCTTGCTTCCAGGAAAGATTCCACTAAGAGGAGTTACTTCTTCCAATGGAGGAGGTTTGCCGTCTGGTGTGACAGCAAGGCCTTAGATCCTCGCTCTTGTCCTACACAGACCCTGCTTGATTACCTTCTGCACTTGTCTGAGTCTGGTCTCAAGACCAACTCCGTAAGGGTTCACCTTAGTGCGATTAGTGCATACCATTACCGTGTGGAAGGTAAGCCGATCTCAGGACAGCCTTTGGTTGTTCGCTTCATGAGAGGTTTGCTTTTGTCAAAGCCCCCTGTCAAGCCTCCTACAGTGTCATGGGATCTCAATGTCGTTCTCACCCAGCTGATGAAACCTCCTTTTGAGCCACTGAATTCCTGCCATCCAAAGTACTTGACCTGGAAGGTCATTTTCTTGGTGGCAGTTACTTCGGCTCGTAGAGTCAGTGAGCTTCAGGCCCTGGTAGCCCAGGCCCCTTACACCAAATTTCATCACAACAGAGTAGTCCTCCGCACTCACCCTAAGTTTCTGCCAAAGGTCGTGTCGGAGTTCCATCTGAACCAGTCAATTGTCTTGCCAACATTCTTTCCCCGTCCTCATTCCTGCCCTGCTGAGCGTCAGCTGCACACATTGGACTGCAAGAGAGCATTGGCCTTCTATCTGGAGCGGACACAGCCCCACAGACAGTCCGCCCAATTGTTTGTTTCTTTTGATCCCAATAGGAGGGGAGTGGCTGTAGGAAAACGCACCATATCCAATTGGCTAGCAGATTGCATTTCCTTCACTTACGCCTAGGCGGGGCTGGCTCTTGAGGGTCATGTCACGTCTCATAATGTTCGAGCCATGGCTGCGTCGGTAGCCCACTTGAAGTCAGCCTCCATTGAAGAAATTTGCAAAGCTGCGACGTGGTCATCTGTCCACACATTCACATCTCATTACTGCCTGCAGCAGGATACCCGACGCGACAGTCGGTTCGGGCAGTCAGTTCTTCAGAACCTGTTTGGGCTTTAGGATCCAACTCCACCCCCGAGGGCCCTGTTTGTTCTGTTCCAGGCTACACTCTCAGTTAGTTGGTAAATTTTTTAGGTCAATCTCAGTTATGTCCTCGCCGTTGCGAGGCCCAATTGACCATGGTTGTTGTTTTGAGTGAGCCTGGGGGCTAGGGATACCCCATCAGTGAGAACAAGCAGCCTGCTTGTCCTCGGAGAAAGCGAATGCTACATACCTGTAGAAGGTATTCTCCGAGGACAGCAGGCTGATTGTTCTCACAAACCCGCCCGCCTCCCCTTTGGAGTTGTGTCTTCCCTTGAAGTGTATTGTCTTGCTACATACTGGACTGGCCGGCTCGAGCCGGTTTCGGGCGGGAAGACGGCCGCGCATGCGCGGTGCGCGCGGGCGCGCGAGGACTAGCAAAGGACTTTGCTAGTGAAGTTTCCGATTGGAGGGGCTGCCGTGGACGTCACCCATCAGTGAGAACAATCAGCCTGCTGTCCTCGGAGAATACCTTCTACAGGTATGTAGCATTCGCTTTATATTCTCTTAGTTTGCATGAAACTTCTGCCTGAAGACTTAATACTGTAAATGTTGGCCTTCTTTCTAGCTCTGATGGATTAGCCTAAATTTGTTGTGATCAAGCTTAGTTATTTAGCATCTGATTTATAACATTTCCTGCTCATCTTTGTATTTTTTTTTTGGGTGGGGGGGGGTTGAGAGATTAGTCTGTTCTGTTTCTATGATCACTGTAATTGTTTTTGTGGTGTAAGATAGTTTGCTATACATGTAAAACAATTTTCTTTTCTTTTTTTTTTTGTAACAGCAAATTCCAGATGTGTCACCCACTGGTCGTTACACAACATTGGTGCCTCTTTTATTTATTTTAACAGTAGCAGCAATTAAAGAAGTCATAGAAGATCTTGTGAGTATGTGCATGTTTACTGGTGTCTTCAGTAATCTGTAAAGGGCTATCAGTTTTAAGAAGCTTTTACCAACTTCACTCTACTTGGTGAGGCTTTTTGTTTTAATAAAATACTATTTAGGGGCTCTTGGGAGTCACCCCTGTTACATAACTGTTAAAAATACAGTTGGTTCTAGTTTTGCAGCAACCATGCCTTTTTTTTAAACATTAAAAGCTTTTTCAACATTAGTGGAATCCAGGGTATTAAAACTCTGCAATGTGGTGAGCATTTTATTATCTGGCAGCAGTATTCCAGCCTGCATAGATGGAAAATAGCATTGAAAATGACAGTTGATTCTGAACTTAAATCAACTGTTTTCAGAAGTTAATAGTGAGGTGTTTTATTAATGAAGTCATGTATGTTAGGGAACAACTTTTTAAATAAAACATGTTGAATAGTAGCAGCATAGTACTCATTTAGGTTTGTATAATGCCTTTCACCTAAACATAATCCCACTGTACCTTGGAGTTATACAAAGGAAATATGCAGCCA
Source organism: Microcaecilia unicolor (assembly GCF_901765095.1). Taxonomy (NCBI): domain Eukaryota; kingdom Metazoa; phylum Chordata; class Amphibia; order Gymnophiona; family Siphonopidae; genus Microcaecilia; species Microcaecilia unicolor. Next base: position 544,974,419 of record NC_044032.1, on the reverse strand, counting down.
TATCCTCTTGGGAGGATAGCCTGGCAACACATTTCTGGTACCTATGCTATGTGTAAGCTTCCAAAGAATACATTGAAAACAAAATCGTAGGCTCAGTTTACTCATTTAGATGCTGGAAAAAACAGTGGTCCCCACCAACAATTCAACTGTACATATAATTTGCCTTCACTCTAGCCACCATCTCTTTATCCCAGTGGCTTTATACTACCCATCTTACCCTGTCTATATGTCTGAACTGCCCTTGTTCTCTCAGCTACCTATTAGGATGTTTGTTTGTATTGTCCAAACAACGTTGGCATCATCTGTTTATTTAAAAAATTGTAATATTGCCTAATTTGGGAACAGCCAAGTCAAGGTGATTTACCATTAAAATAAATATAAACTGCAGAAAAGAAATCCTTAACAATATAGAAAAGATGCAGCCATTCAAGAGCAAAGGATGCATTCAATCCAAAACTGTTTAGGGGTTATCATGGTTAATGTTTCTCTCAGTAAAACAGCGTTAGGAGTACTAAATGCAATAGTAAATATGTTTTAAATCCAGTTTTAAACTGCTTATAGGACAGCTCCGATTGAATACATAAAAGTAAATTATTCCATAGGCTAGGAGCTATGGAAGAAATGCTGTATTACATGTGGATTCCCAGTGGGCTTGTGAGGGGTAAGAAAACACTATCCTATGGTCACTAAGTGAGTGTAGTAAACTGGGAGGGACGTAAGATATTGTTAAAACTGATAGGTAGTCTGGAATACCCTTATGTAGAGCTTAAAGTCAAAATCAATATCTTAAATTAGACCCTAAATTGAATAGGACAGTGTAAACACAGAAATAGGGACGTAATGATTTATGGTTTATTTCAGATTTGATACATATCATCTTTTCCAAACGTGGATCAAGAGTAATGTGATCTCATATTGAGCTCTGTAATGAAAACATGCAGCTGTATTTTGTAAAGATTGCAATCTGTTAAAAATTGAGATACATATTACAGCAGTCTAATCACATTAGAGCAGTCTAATTGTGAATTTACCTAGGCGTGATAAAGAGTGTGTAAAATTTCGGTATCCAAAATATTAGACTTAATGAAGCTGGTGTAGTGCTACATTGCCTGATTTTAAAACTGATAATATTTGCTGTGTAAACGTTGATGATTGTAAAGAATAATGCCTAAATAAAAAATAAAAAATGAATTAACTTCACATATAGTTTTTCCAAAGAGAGTTAGGATTAACGATGGTGGAGGATTATGATCCGTAATCCAACATCATGTAGTTTTTTCAGCACTGAGGATTCAATTATTTTTTTAATGTTCTAATTCATGCCTAATAAGGTGTTCCATTTGTATTGTGCTGACATTATTATCTATATTATATATATGTTCCTCCATGTTCCCTGTTATGGCATCATTTGTATTGTGCTGACATCTATCATATTTCTGATATGATTGTTTTACAGTGCTGTTAAATGTATCACGTTAATCCTATTACTAGGATTCAATATAACATCTTCAAGCTTACCTTATTGATTGTATTTATTCTCTTCATAAAAGAGGTTAATAAAACCGTCTTGAATATACCTTTGCAGTGGTTCTCAAACCTGCCTTGAGGACCCCCCCCCCCCCCCCAAAAAAAAAAAATCTAGTCAGGTTTTCAGGATATCCACAGTGAAAGAGAAATTTGCACACACTGCTTCCATCACTTCAAAATGTATCTCAAGCATATTCATCGAGGATGTAATGAAAACCTTGGCTGGCTGTGGGTCCTCCAGGACAGATTGGGCAATCAAAACAAAACTTGTTGGTGTTCGGATGGCAATTCAAGTAGTAGGGAAGTAAGCCCAGTAATGGGCAGACTTTTACGGTCTTTGTCCTGAAAGCTTTTATGTTCTCTCTCTCTCTCCTCTCCCCTCCCCTCTCCCCCCCACCCCCAAATTAGGACAAGCTTTTATGTTTTCTCTCTCTCTCCAAATTATGGAAAGACTGATCTGGATGGGCTGGAGTTGGCTTTGGCAACTCCAGTGATTTAAAATGGTATTAATACAGGCAGACGTCTGTGTCTGTGACCCAAGTGTAGCAGGACAGATCAAGAACAAGTGTGTGCTTTTTTGTGTTGTATTCATTTGCGTGAATCTCAGGGGGGGAGACACTTTAAGGTTGATAGTGAAATATCAGTTTGTAATTCTGTTGGATGGTTTAATCGAGTATTGACGATGAATGTGACTATTCTGCAACCAACTGCTCTTCCATGATTATGTGACTGCCTTATTTGTTGTCAGTAGTTGATGATGGAGTATAACCTCCACAGAATGACAAGTATGGCTCTGGCTGCCTTATTGGGTAGACTAGGTGGACCATCCAGGTCTTCATCTGCCATCATATACTATGTTATGTATTCAAGAGGGTTGGTTGAATTATGAAAATAGAATTTTGATACTTGGAAAGTCAGGATTGGGACTGTCAATGAATAAGACTGATATTGAACTTACGTAGTACACCTTGACAACAACAACAACAAAAAATAGTCAGGTCTAGCCTGTCTGCCCTTCTTTTTCTGTTCACACTGTAAAGATATACCCCAGCTCTTTGCCATAGAAGCTTGATGTTGGATGTTTTCTCCTTTTTTTTTTTTTTTTTTTTTTTAATTCATGTCAATTTGTTTCCTCATTGAGGGGTCCTTTTACCACAGTGGGCTGTCTTTTTTTTTTTTTTTTTTTTTTCTGGAAAAGACATGGTCATGGAGTAAGTGAACCACCAATCTATTAAATTTCTTTGAAGGGGTGAACAAACAGTTGATAAAGGTAGGCCGGTTGATTGTTTATCTGCACGGTCAATATTGTATATCTGGATTTTCAAAAGCCATTTGGCAAAGTACCTCATGAAAGACTCCAGAGGAAATTAGAGAGTCATGGGATAGGAGCTAGTGTACTATGGTGGATTAAAATCTGGGTAAAAGGTAGAAAACAGAGTAGGGTTAAATGGTCGGTATTCTCAATGGAGAAGGGTATATAGTGGGGTTCCCCAGGGGTCTGTGCTGGGACTGCTGCTTTTTAACATATTTATAAATGAACTAGAGATGTGAGTAACTAGTGAGGTAATTAAATTTGCTGATGACAGAAAGTTATTCAGAGTTGTTAAATCGCAAGAGATTACTAGAGGAATTTACGAGACTGGGAGACTGGGCATCCAAATGGCATCTGATGCATAATGTGAAAAGTGATGCATGTGGGAAAGAGAATCCCGAACTATATGTGTGATGCAAGGTTCCACATTAGGAGTCACCAACCAGGAAAGGGATCTAGGTGTCATCATTGATGATACATTGAAACCCTCTGCACAGTGTTCGGTTGCAGCTAGAAAAGCAAATAGAATGTTTCCATTATTAGGAAAGGAATGGAAAACAAAAATGAGGACATTATAATGCCTTTGTATCGCTCTATGGTGCAACCGCACCTCGACTATTGTGTCAGTCCCGGTCACCGCATCTCAAAAAAGATATGAAGAGAAGGGCGATGAAAATGATAAAGGGGATGGGACAACTTCCCTATGAGGAAAGGCTGAAGTGGCTAGGGCTCTTCAGCTTGGAGAAAAGACGGATGAGGGAAAATATGATAAAGGTCTATAAAATAATGGGTGGAATGGAACGGGTAGATGTGAATTGCTTATTTCCTCTTTCCAAAAATATTAGGACTAGGGGGGCATGCAATGAAGCTACAAAGTAGTAAATTTAAAACGAATTGGAGAAAATATTTATTCACTCAATGTGTGATAAACTCTGGAGTTCATTGTCAGAGAATGTAGTAAAAGCATTTAGCTTAGTGGAGTTTAAAAAAGGTTTGGATAGCTTCCTAAAATAAAAGTCCATAAGCCATTATTAAAATGGACTTGGGGAACATCCACTACTTATTTCTAGAATAAGCAGCATAAAATGTATTGTACTGTTTTGCAATCTTGCCAGTTGCTTGTGACCTGGATTGGCCACTGTTGGAAACAGGATGCTGGGCTTGATGGACCTTCGGTCTGTCCCAGTATGGCAGTACTTACATACTTATTTGGGGGGGTGCACTTACCGCCACTCATTGAGGTGGTGGTAAGGGCTGTTGTGTAACCCGGCAGTAGCCAGGCAGCGAGCGGCGCTGCCCGATTACCACCGGGTAAGCACCGGTGGTACAAAAATAGAAAATATTTTTGTAGCACAGGAAATGGCGTGCCCTGGGGGTGGGAACTACCACCGGGCTCCTGTGGTAGTTCTGCATTGGCGTACGGCAATAGGCTTGCCGTGCATCAACCCTTTAGTAAGAGGACCCCTAAAATTCTATCATCTCAAGTTCCCATTCTTCTACTCCCAGGTCCTGTACTCCCTAGTCACCAGTATTAGTGAGGTGGTTACCTAAACATCCGGCTTTCTAAGATCTTGTAGCCTTAAGAATATATGAATAGCCATGTTGGGTCAGACCAATGGTCCATCTAGCCCAGTATTTTGCTTCCAGCAATGGCCAATCCAGGTCACAAGTACTTGGCAGAAACCCAATTAGTAGCAACATTCCATTTTGCCAGTCCTAGGACAAGCAGTTGCTTCCCTCATGTCCATCTTAATAACAGACTATGGACTTTTCCTCTAGCCTTGCTGGACTTAAATGGCTACCACTAATCCATGGTATTAACTCAGTTAATTTCAGAGGCATTTGGAGTTTGGCTGGCTCAGAGGTGTAGAATACATAATCGGCCTTTTAAAAATATACATGAACCGCCATTTTTTTTCTGCAATTCTGGGCTAGCAATGTCTGTTCTCTATTGAAAATTGCAGATCAAATATACTGAGCATACTTTGGCAGTGATGCCAGCAGAAACTAAAGTCAAGAAGCCAATACCTTGCCAACATGTCAGTACAAGCATGCCTTATTTGAATACTTTCTTTAGCACTTCAGCCTGGATTCGAAAGAACATTATAGCCGTACTGGGTCAGACCAATGGTCCATCTAGCCCAGTATCCTTTCAGCAGTTGCCAACCTAGGTCACAAGTACCTGGCAGAAACCCAAATCATGTCAACACTCCATGCTACCAATCAAAGGGCAAGTAGTTGCTTCCCATGTCTGTCTCAATAGCAAGCTATAGACTTCTCTTCCAGGAACTTGTCCAAACCTTTTTAAAACCCATATACGCTAACTACTGTTACTACATCCTCCAGCAAAAGCGTTCTAGAGCTTAACTATTCATTTAGTGAAAAAATGTTTCCATCTATTTGTTTATTCAAAAATATTTTAATATTTTAAATCCCTATCGGCTTATACACGAAACAGAAACACACATCATATTAAAAATAAATAGGAAAAGGAAGGAAGAAATAGATCAAACCTATTTCTCCAACTTCTATTTGTTTTAAAAGTATTTCCATGTAATTTCATTGACTGTTTCAGTGTCTTCGATAGGATTTTATAGATCTCAATCATATTTCCCCCTCAGCCATTTCTTTTCCAAACTGAAGAGTGCTAACCTCTTTAGCCTTTTCTCATATGGTGTTCTGCTCTGGTTTTACAGCCTGCCTCACTAACACATACTACTCAACAATTACTGTGGATTCTTTTGGATTCGTATTAGGTAAATGAGACTTTTATTAAAGGTTCACTTCAAACGGAGAGTGTGTAAGTCATTATTGTCTAAGATACACACTGATTAAGAAATATACACAATGATTACGCTATAATTTATTTGTAGCATTTGTATCCCACATTTTCCCACCAATTTGCAGGCTCAATGTGGCTTACATTTGCCGTAATGGCGGTTGCCATTTCTGGTTAACATGATTACAGATGGTATTGCATTAATGTGCATACATTCATGGTAACATACATGGAACATAATATATATGGAACAGATCATGGTATATCCATGTGCGTACATACATGGTAAAAAAGAATACATTATGGTATTGCAAGAAGGTTCCTGAGTAATAAATTGGGTTGTATCATACATTAGGTCATCGGCTATAGAGAGACCCTATTCGACATAAGGTTTAAAGTGGTAGTGCTTGATCATTACAAGCAAAGAGGTTAAGCAGTCAGGTGATAAAAGTTTGTTTTTTGTATAGATCGTATATAATGGTATTGTTTAGTACTTAAGATGGTTGAAGAGAAACAATCATTACATTGCTGGTCATGCATCACTACATCCAGGCTTCCTTATCAGCGAAGCCAGGAGTCTCTTGACCAGGCAAGAAGCTATAATAAACAATCATAATATACATACATCATAATCTACATACATCACTGGTCATGCGTTACCACATCCAGGCCTTTCTCATCAGCTGGGAAGCCCTTGTTCAGTGAAGCCAGGAGTCTCATGATCAGGCAGTCTTGTATGCAGCATGTCTGCTCGTAGGTGAGCTTCTGATTTTTGCTATAAGAGGCCCCCTTTTTATTAGGTTTAAAACTCAATTTCAGAGCTAAGGAAAATTACAAACTGTGCGTGAGAATTGTGGTCACATGCTTTTCTGTCCAGGTGGCCAGCCTGAACTCGAAACATGCTCCACCTCCCTCTGCACATACCAAATTAATTAGAGCCATGCCTTATTTTCCACATTCCAACTTGTTTTTTGCATGAACAGGGAAGAACAAGAAAAAGTTACCTTTGGTCAAACCCAGAAACTTCAGAGTGTACTGTCAGCCAAAGCAGAGTTGAAAAGCAATCTTTAAAATCTTTCTATTACATTTGGTTCTTTGATTTTCAACTCTGCTTGTATGACAGTGGTATAATAGAATAGCAATTCCATACATAAGTTATTGCTCTATATCAGGTAAAACAACCTGATATAAAAAAGGAATAAGATAGATTATACAAATGGGTAATATACTGAGCACTAATATCAACAAACATACTAAAATTAATAGAAATATAGTCCAAGGACAAACGTTAATGATGCTGCCCTCCAATAACTAAAAATGTGGTAACCAAAATTCAGTAGCACACATAATAAACAGTATTACAAATTTACATAATACACACTGCTTAGTTACACAATTTGCCCAGACAAAAATAGATCAGTGCACAAGGCAGTATTTGAAGTTATTAATATTCAAGTTGTGAAAGGAATCCACCAGTGAAAGATTCACCTCCACAAGTGTTCACAGTTAGTCATTAAATCATCCTGAGCCTTATTCCTTTGTATGAGGGGAAATAAATATTACAACATGCAAGTAGTAAAGTATGTTATATTAATGTCTACTTGTAAACTATATGAGTATAATTAAAATTTTTTTTTTTAAATTATACTCATATAGTTTACAAGTAGACATTAGGTGTGTGCTCCAACAAAGAATTAACATAACTAATTTTTGTGGCCTTCATCTGGGCCTATAATAACACTATACATTCCAATTCTAATTTATCCGTAGTCTCTTTAGACCTCTGCCATCTCCTTTCAAATCTCTTTCTGTCAGACCAACCCTATCCTTTCTTAACTGCCAAAGAACCTCCCTATCTTGATTCCTGCTGCAATAGGGAGCCTTCTGAAAATGTTCCGAAAACATATCACTCAAAGGCTGCAATCTATCCAACTCCATCCCTAAAACATTTCGATACATCACCCTTTCAGTATCTACCTCCATGGATCACACTCCTTCAACCCTTATCAAGAAAGGAACTGCCCCATGATCTGTCTTAGTTAATGGAACTGCCCCATGAACTGTCTTAGTTAATGGAACCAGCTTAGATGGTTTCAATTAAATAACACATCTCCTTCCCCCCAAAAAACATCCTTCTCTGTCCCCTCAGCCAAGATCTTTCATCTCTTTTGTCCCCCTCCCCCACACATAGCAGCATCTCTCTCTCTCTCTCTCTTCCCCCCCCCCCCCCCCCATGGGTCCAGTACCTCATGCTACCTCAGTGTTCCGGTCCACCAAACCTCAGTTTTTTGCTACAGCATTGAGGGTAGGATGCTGCAGAAGGAAGGATCCGGGTCAGCCCAGGCAGCGTGTTACTGCTGCCAGCTCCAGCGAAGAACTCTGGTTTGGTAGACAGAGGGCAGTGAGGGAGGTCAAGGAAGAGGTGCTAGACTTGTGGGGGCAGGTGCTGGATCCACAGTGGCAAGAGAGGAGACAAGGGAAGGGAGAGATGTTACTACATTATGAACAGAAAAACCCCCCAAAAAAGCTGCTTGTGAAATGGCCCCGTAAAACACCTCCCAGGTGATCAGTGCACAACAGTTGAGAACCGCTGGTCTGGATTGAGGATCCTAAGTTAGCTGCCTGTTAGTGTAATTCAGTTCTAAACACCTAACTTGTTTCCCCTGCTCTAGCTCTGACCTTGTAGTTGTTTACTTTTCAGGATCATGAAATTAGGTGGCTAAATTTAGGAACATAGTACTAGTAAATGTTCAAAAGAATTAATTCAGGATCCTGGATCCCAGTAAGAGTTTCTAAATGCTTTCAAAACTGACCCTCATAGTTTTGTTGGGAAAGGAATTGTTAAAAACCTTTTTTTAATTTTTTTTTAAGTTATTCACTTGTGTATAGTCAACTGCTAAGTTCTCTCCCCTCCCTCCAACCAGAAGTAAACATGCATTGTGAACAACCATTTACTCACTTGCTAATATGATGGAGGGGAATCAGGGAAGAAATGATATGCATAGGCTTCACGGCCATATGTGCTATTTCAAAATTCCTCCCTCCCCCACTTATCTCATTCACTCATTTTATCTATCATACTGTATATATAAACTATTACCTATTGCCACATCCAGAAAGTATCCCATACTGTGCAGCTATTGCAGACTTCATCATGGGGTGCTCTACCCCTTTTATATCCCTGCATATTATCATGTCTCGGTATCTAAATCAGGGGTGGGTAACCATGGTCATTAAGGGCTACAATCCAGTCGGGTTGATTTCCACAATGAATATGTAAAGACATTTATTTGCATGGTTTATGCAAATTCACTTCATGCATATTATTGAAATAACCCAACTGGATTGTGGTTGTTCACCCCTGATTTAAATAATTGCATTTAGTTTACCCCTATTAACCACAGGAATGGGGAGAAACTGTTCCCATATCATTCTCTAAAAGCTTGAAACTAACCTTAAACAGGCTGTTCCAGCTAGGTGGAACAGCATTTATAAAATGCTAGTATCAGTATGTAAAAACTTAACACATATTAGACAAATGGTAACTGAATTCAATGGTAAAATAACTACAGAAGCTGCTTTTGGATTTAAATGCAGCACTTTTAAGTGACATCATTTGGGTCTTTTCTGGCTTTGATGTAGTAACAAGAGTGTTGTCTGCTGATCAGACTCCTACCATCTTCAACGTTCTTCCATCGTGTTCCAGTTGCTCAAGAATTTAAGGCATCAATGAGCATTTCCAACATTTAATTTTTTCCTGTACATCCACTATACAGTGTTGGTTGTTTTCTGTACCCGTGTTTGAAAGAGTATCCAATTATCTTCCCAGATGATGTAAACACACAGGCAACCAAATCTTTGAGAAGGCTGTACCAAAACCAGATCGAAATGGAAGGCTCGAGTCCAGCATCAACAACTCAGGATCCTCTGCAATCCACATCCCCAGAAAGTGTCACATCTGTGGAAGGGCACCCTCTCCAAAAGAATGGAAAATGGATATTAGTAGTTTTCTGAGCGTTTTTTATGGAATAACTAGTAAAAAAGGCCCGTTTCTGGCACATATGAAATGGGCGCTAGCAAGGTTGTCCTCGGAGTGTGTATGTTTGGGAGACTGTGTGTGAGAGAGAGTGAAAGTGCGAGTGTGTGTGTAAGAGAGAGAGAGAGTGTGGGTGTGAGTGTATGTGTGAGAATGAGAGTGTGTGCAAGTGCGTATGTGAGACACAGTGTAATTGTGAGTGTGTTTTACACAGTTTCAGTGTGTGCGTGAGAGAGAGTGTGTGTGATACTGAGATGCTCTGTGAGACTGTGTGTGTGTGATACTGAGATGCTCTGTGAGACTGAGTGTATGAAACCAAGTGAGTGTGTGAGTGATTGTGTGACTGTCAGATGAGTGTGTGTGTGTGTTTGTGGCGTGGGTTCATGAAGCACTTGCAGAAGAGAGAGTGAGTGTGTGTGTTTGGGGGGGGGGGAGGTTTGAGGTAGCAGGGCCAAATGATAGTGAGTGTGTGTGTGTGTGGGGGGGGTTTAGGGACGGCTGCCAGATTATTAAGTGAGTGTGTGTGGGTGGGGCAGGGGTTTCAGGAAGCGCTGCCAGATGAGTGACAGAGTGTGTGTGTGTACGGGGTTTTAGGATGTGCTGCCAGATGTGAGAGAGTGGTTTGGGGGGGGAGGGGGGTTCAGGAAGCGCTGCCGTAGTTAGAGAGAGTGTGTGTGTGTGTGTGTTGTAGGGGTGTCGGGGTGTGTGTGTTTGGGGTTTCAGCAGGGAAGAAGAGGGGTTGGTTATGGAAGCACTGGCAGTTGATGAGTGTGTGTGTGAGGGTGTGTTTATTGTGCATTTCCACATGAGAGAGTGTGTGTGTGGTGGGGTTCAGGAAGCGCTGCCAGATGAGAGAGTGAGTGTGTGTGTGTGTGTGTTTGTGTTTGAGGGGGGGGGGGGTGTTCAGGAACTGTTGCAAAATGAGAGTATGAGTGTGTGTGTGTGTGGGGGGCAGTGATTTGAGGAAGTGCTGCCAGATTACAGAGTGAGTGAGTGTGTGTGTGTGTCTGTTGGGGGGGGGGGGTTTGCGTTGAGGAGTTGTGGCCAATTGAGAGTAAGTGTTTTGTTTTGTTTTTTGGGTGGTGGGTTCTGGGACCGCTGCCAGATGAGTGATTGATTGTGTGTGGGGGGTGGGTGCTGGGGTTTCATGGAGCGGTGCCTGTTGTGAGTGTGTGTGTGTGTGTTTTTTCTTTCATTTTGGGTGGGGGATTGTATTGTGTTGAATTTCGAAGGAAGCGGAGGCTGCTTTCTGGGGTTGTTTGTTGTGTTCCGTCTCCGCTTCCTCCGCGTGATGCACCCACCGCCGCCACCGCGCGTTGCTCCCCCCCCCTCCCGCCGCCATTCCAGCCTACCGTGTCTTAGTTTTGCTGGCGGGGTACCCAAAATCCCGCCAGCAGAAGTCCTTCGTCGTGGGCTCTGCTGAGTGCCGCTTGATGTTCTGCATGTAGGCTGTGCAGGGCGGGGTTATGTGTGTCTTACGTCATGCACGTGCATGACGTCAGACGCACATAAGCCCTGCCTGCAGATCACGCTGGATGTGTTCTTGTGGGGTTTCGGGTTCCCCGGTACCGGCGGCAAAGGTACACATTGGTGGGTGGGTAAGGGTTGGGGTTCCTTCATGTGGATTGTGTTGCGTGGTTTTTTGTTTTTTGCTGGATTTTCGTGGGTGGCCTGGGGGGGGGGGGCGCGGGTGTGTTTGTTGCACCTGCAGCATGTGTTGGCTGGGTTTTTTTTTTCTTTTTTTTTGCGGTTTGTCGTGTCTGTGTGTGGCTTTGTGGGGAGTGTGCGGTGCGGGGGGGTGGGTGTTGCACATCCTGGGGGAGGAGTATGCTCCCCCTGCTTGTTTGTTTTTTGTTTTTCCTTGACTTTTTTTTTATTTTTAAACGCTCCCTGAAGGTTCTTTTTGCTAAGGTTCTGAACTCACGTCATGACGTTTGACGTGAGGGCGGGGCTCTGAGTCATAGTGGGATGGCTTCACCACCATGAACCTACGAACCCTTGTGCTGTGAGTTCAGAAACCTTTGTCCTCAGAACGTTCAGGATGCGTTTTATTATAGTAGATGCCTCCTTTGAAGGCTACTGTTAATGATTTGGACCAGGGGCGTATGCAGAATTGACATTTTGGGGGGGGCAGAGTTAACTTGAGGGGGCACTAGGCATATAAGTGTGAGTAGTGCTTGGTATACTCCTAAATAATGCCTTAGAGTGCACTTGATAACGGATTTCTAAGTAAACAATCTGTCCTACATCAATCAACATAAACCACATACACACATGGAAACTTTGGAAATTGACATTTTAAAATAAAGCTGCATTATCCCATAACTTAAACTTTGCCATTATAGTAGACCTGAGTCTGGTCACCTTCTCAACACAGATCATAAATAATTACTGCAGTGGGACATATCCCTCTACTTTGCTTTATAACAAATATAAAATAGGGAAATTCTTTGAAATGGTCTCACTGTGATAGCAGCTGAGAAGTGTCCATAGCAGTGTGGACAACATAACTGGGCAGACTGGGTGACTAGATGTTTTCTTGGGAACACTGTCAGGAACTTTGTCTCTCTTGGAAGCTAAAATCATAATCAACTTCCATAAATTTTGTGATAAACACAGAAGATACTTACCTCCTAAGAAGTGGGTAGTGGAAGCATAATATAATGACATCATGTGCAGCAGAAGTCACATGCACAAAGCAGCAGTTTTGACCCTGTCAATGCTTCCGCTACCCATCACTCACCAGAAATTCTGGCACCACCTCAATAATAGCAACACAAAAACTCTTCAGTGCCACATACTTTATGGAACAACAGTAAATTCTGCAAAGATGCTTCTCAGAGCCCATGTAGCAAACTAAACAGTACCAATTCTAAAACACACAAATACTAATAACTGTACCTTTACAAAGGCAGCAGTAAAAATATAGAACATCAATATGCTTCCTATTGGAAAAACCAAACAAGTCAGACTCTTATGGATCCCAACACAAACTATATACCAGCAAATCTCTCCCCTTGGTCATATGCAGAACACAGATTAACCCTCACCAATTACAGAATAAAAGACCAAAAATTAGAACAGGAAACACTGAGAAATCACATTCTCTATAAGCAGAACAACACAGGAGAAATAAAAATAAAAAGGCACAGAACTAGTCTTACGATAAGAGCTGTGAGATTTTGCAGTTTCTATTATGAAACTGGTCTTGCAGGAGCAGGAGATGACATCTTATTAATGGCTCTCCTGCTGCCGATGGAGGGGGAGCAGAGATGCCAAGGGTAGCCCATGACAAAGCTGAAGATTTGTCACTGCTATGCTGGAGATTTCAGGCCAATAAGTGAGTATTTTCTTTCCGAGGTCCCAGCAATGTCTTACACCAGATATGGCAGATATACATTCCAAAAACTAACATATTCTAATAAATAAATAGAAAATAGAATTATTTGTTCTACCTTTGTTATCTGTCGTTTTATTTTTCTATTTGTGTTGTCTGAGCCACTGGTTTCTGCTTTTTTAAATTTTAACTCTCTTACCACGGTCTTCTTGTCCATTTTGACATTTCTTTCTCCATGTTCACCATCCATCTTCTCTCTGCGTTCCTATCTGCCCTGTCCAGTATCTCCCCTGTCTCTTTGCCCCATCCTTACACCATGTTCAGCATCTCCACTCTGTTCTTATTCTTGTGTTGTCCAGCATTGCTCTTCTGTGTCTCTGTCCCCTTCACATGGCCATCACCCTCCTCTGTGTCTCTATGTCCCCCCCCCCCCACATCAAACATGTCTCTTATCCCTCCTCATAGTCAGCTTCTCCTCTTGCTTTTTCCATATTCTCCCACACTACTGCCCCCTTCCAGTGCCAGCATATCTGTCTCTATCTTCTTCCCCGCCCCTGGGCCACATGTTTCTTTCTTTCTTCTTTTACTACCCCTGGGGTCAGCATCTCTCACTCTCTCTTCCTTCCCTCTTGTACCCCTCCCCCAACCTCAGGGCCAGCATGTGTCCCTCTCTCTTAGGTTCAGCAGCTCGCTGTCTCTCTTCTCTTCTTCCTGCCCACCTCTCCAAGAATCCAGAAGGTATATCTGTCTCTCCTGCACCTTATCTCATCAATCTCCTCCATCCCTGACCCTCATTTTGAAGATCTTCTCTTTCCCTCCTCACTATTCCTTCATTTTACTTTACTCTGCTACCCCCTACCCTGGTCCAGTCATCTCTTACCCCATCCGAGCCTCTGCCCTCCAAACCTGCCTTAGATTCATTGCTGACGATGGTGGCAGCGTTTCACTCAGGCTGTCTCCAGCTGACCCACGGGGCCTTTCCTCTTCCAGTTCCCACCCTTCTTTTCGGTGGGCAGGATCTTGCAGAAGAAACGCAGATTGGCCAGAGACAGCCTAAGTGAAACGCTGCTGCCGTTGGCGATCTAAAGAAGATTTGCGGAATTGCAGGTCTTGCGGCAGGGCAGTCCTGCTTCTTGTTCAAGCGGTCTCAACTCACAGCGCTGGCAGGCAGCACCGCACAGGAGAGGCTTCCTTCGTAATTAACAGCTGCGCATGCCTCGTGAGTAGTGTTGTGCGTGCGTCCGATCGTGCTGTGGGGGCAGGGCTGTTCGTGGATCACTCGAGGTTGCTTATAGCTCAGGAAGCACAGTGGTTGTGAGTGACGTTCTGAGTCACAGGGATGCAGGAGCCGGTGTGTGGGGGGCCACAAAGGTAATTGCTAGTGTTGCTGTGAAGCTGGACCACGTGAGAAATTATGCCCTTAGTTTAAAACAGCAGCAGCGGCAGCAAATTGAATTTTCTTGACGTGGTTCCTAAAATCAGGCACCTGACTGGCCACCACAGTAGAGGGGGCCTGAGAGAGGAATGCGGGGGCCTTGGCCCCTGATTTGGACAATGTTTATTTTTATTTATTTATTTTTTTTTTTTGGAAAAACGAGCAAAAGTGCCAGCCAAAACTGGCAAACCTTGCATGGGGGATCCTGTGCATTCCTGCTACCAGCACATCATGAGAGGATTTTTTTTTTTTTTTTTAATTGTGAGAAGGACTCTGGAAGACAGGAAAGCTAGACTGAATCCTCAGATTGGATTATTCATCCACAGATTAAAAAATCATAACGGTGCTTCATAGGGGACATTTCTCCCCCACTAGGGCATTACTGGTCTGTTTGTATTTTGTCCCCCTGGACATTTTGACAGGGTGGATTAGGGTTCCTTGAGGTAGTATAAGTCAGATGTTGGGGTTGGAAGGGTAGAGGGTGGTGGGGAAATGAGGGTTATTTCAGTTGCTGCTTCTTTTCTATTTGATTTATAAACAGTTGTACAATATTATTCCTTTTTATACTTTAATAAAATATATTTAAATATAAAATTATAAGTTTTGAGGCTTTTGCAGATGGGGATAGAGTCCACAGGGATGGGGCATGGATGGGAACAAACTTTGTCCCCATGTTATCCTCTACTCCCCAGTGCTTATACCCCTATTATGTTAAGACCCATGTATATATTTCTGCAGTCACTGTAATGCAGAACATACTCCTATAAGTGATTCTTTACTATATCAGCTAAGTTATCTTTATGCATTTTACATACAATCACCAAGCAACTTCTACAGTACCATGCTATAAAGACAGATCTTAATTGAATAGGGGGATCAGGGGAATTACAATAGGAAGTAGAGAATGTAAAATGCTGTTTGATACTATTCACAATCTCCAACCCACAACTCTCCTTGGAAAGAGATATGGCAGAGGTGGTTATCTGTGGCAGAATCTCGGGCCTCAAAAGTAACGCCTCCACGTGCAAAATATAACGTATAATCTGAAGTTTGAGTTGAAGCATAGTTTAAATGGTAGGTTCCCCTTCCCATGGGTCCAATCTTATATTGCCCAACCAGTCTTGTAAGGTCCTCTTGTAATTTTTCACAGTCCTCTTGTGATTTAACAACTTTGAATAACTTTGTGTCGTCAGCAAAAATAATTTATTTATTTATTGCATTTGTATCCCACATTTTCCCACCTCTTTGCAGGCACAATGTGGCTTACAATACATCATGAATGGTGGAAATATATTAGAAAATAAACATTAGTGTTACAGAAGGATCTTGGGCAACATAATAATGATAAAACATGATAGTAGTATAACATGCAGATATTGTAATTACCTCACTGGTTACTTCCAGACCCCTGCAGAACTCCACTATTTACCGTTCTCCATTGAGAATACTGACCATTTAACCCTACTCTGTTTTCTATCCTTTAATCTTTTTTAAATCCACAATAGAACACTACCTCCTATCCCATGACTTTCCACTTTGAGTTTTGCATTTAATTCTGGTTGATGTATCTAAAAAAAAACTTTATTAGAATTAGAAAAGGTTCGAAGAAGAGCGACCAAAATGAAAAAGGGGATGGAACGCCTCCCATATGAGGAAAGGCTAAAGAAGTTAGGGCTCTTCAGCTTAGAAAACAAGACGGCGGGGGGAGGGGGGATATGATTGCGGTCTATAAAATCCTGAGTTGTGTAGAATGGGTAAAAGTGAATCGATTCTTCACTCTTTCAAAAAGTACAAAGACCAGGGGACACTGAATGTAATTACATGAAAATATTTTTAAAACAAATAGGAGGAAATAGTTTTTTTTACCCAAAGAATAGTTTAGTTCTGGAACTTGCTGCCAGGATGTGGTAACAGCAGTTAGCGTATCTGGATTTAAAAAAGTTTGGATGAGTTCCTAGATGAAAAGTCCATAGTCTATTATTGAGATGACTTGGGGAAAGCCGCTGCTTGCCCCGGGATTGGTAGCATGGAATGTTGCTACTAATTGGGTTTCTACCAGGAACTTGTGACCTGGATTGGCCACTGTTGGAAGCATGATACTGGGCTATATGGATCATTGGTTCTTATGTTCTTATGCGTCTGACATCACCCTCCTAGCACCCACCATTCCTTCCCTACCCAGAAGTGTCTATGGCTGTTCTAAGACATCTGCTTTGGCGAAACCATTGCCAAACCTGCTGGTTGACTCTACCTAGATTCATCTGATATTGGCGCTCTTCCGTGAGCCAGAGTCTTCCTTTCCCCCTTCTGCAAATGAACACTCACCATCCACTGCAATCTGATCCACTTCAGTAATCTGTGTGCAATTACTGCCATTGCTACCTGAAGCCACACAGCAGCACTCAGCCGCCTTTCATGCTGCTTCCTGCTCCAAGGAAGACCATACCTCGCCTATTTGGATACTTTTGTTCTGTTTGGATACCTTTGCTCTGTTCATCTGTGGAAACCTGTGTGATTCAGAGAAAATAGGGACCATGGCTGTTTAATCCCACCTCTCTTGCTATTTGTCTCATGCAAGGAGGTTAGATTGAGACCTTTAGTCTTGTGTGACTCGAGCTTTGTTTATTCTTTTGCTTTTTACAGATTCTTCTTTGGCAGCTGAAGAAAGCTGCATTGCATCCAAATACCTTCCCCTTCCCCAAGAAAGCAATTGCATCACCTTCCTTGGGCCTACCTTACAGCCCTGGTGGTCCAGTGGTGAGCCGGGGCAGGAGCAACCTTTCTATACGCCTGCCATGAGGTCTCTGTACTGAAAATGGCTCCTGCAAGTTTCTACAGCAGTCTTATGAGCTTGCTGTGGGAACTCGTGGCATCCATTTTTGGTACAGAGACCACATGGGCAGGAGCCTAGGAGGGTCAGTCCTGTCCCAACTCACCACTAGACCACCAGGGCTGTAAGGTACACCTGAGAGGGAGAGTAGATTGGAGTTTATGGTTAGTGTTCAATTACAGAGGGGGAAAGAAGGAATCTGGCTCATGGAAGAGCTCAAACGTCAGACGAATCTAGGTTGAGTCAATCAGCGGGTTTGGCAATGGTTTTGCCAAAGCAGGCGTTCTTAGAACAGCCATGGATCTTTCAGTATCTTAAACAAAATTCTTTTTTGCTAAAATAAATTTGGAAGGTTCTGTTAAGTCTTGGGCAGTCTCTATCCATTCAGCTTTGTTCCCTGGAAAATTTGTAAATCTCAAGTAGAGATCTTATCCAGAGGGGTGAATTGTTTTCATGGTAAGATGGAAAAAGTAAAGGGAGCCCAGGATTTTTTTTTGTCTGCAAGATAACATGTTTCTGTGTGGGAAAACTGAGAATCTTGAAAATGCTATGAAAAGGTAGAATTTATGACTTATGAGTCTATTCCTTAGTCTGAGTATTTTAACTTTCCTGACATGGCTAAGGATACACAGAAAAAACGTAGGCAGTTTATGTTAATGAGGCTTAGTACATTGCAATTTGGTGTCACATTTTTTCTTAAATTTCTATGTAAGTGTATGGTGAGATATAATATTTCTTATGTATTTTATGAACTGTCCTAGCTGACCTTGTTTCTCAGAGATAAATGGGGAAGGAGGGCAATGTTTGCTTTCCTGTGCTGTGTTTTCTAACATGTTCAAACAAAAAAAATAAGACAAAAGTAAACAATGGAAACCCAAGAATGAAAGAAAAAGACAGTAATTAAGTTAATTGGACAATTTGCCATTTTGAATAACCTGCATGTTTGATCATTCATGTGATAGGAGATTCTGTACATTCACAGAACAAAATAAATCACTAATTAAAAAAAATCACAATGTGGGCAGGGTACACAGTGCATACACCACAATTAATCTAGCCTCCCCACCCCTTCCTTGCTCTTTTTATTTGCCACCCAAATCTCCTCTCATGCATGTATCACCTGGTACAAACCATTTACCAGATTTTATGAATGAGGGATCAGTTTTATGTAGATTAATCGTGGACCACAACATATGCGGGAAGTGGTAGAGTTGAAAATTGTAACAGAAAGCAAAAGTATGTGGGATAAACACAGAGGAATCCTGTATAGAAAGCATGGAACCAAACAAGCTTAGTGGTATTCAGATGTCCTCTGCAGTGTTCGGAGTGTGTTTTGTTTTTCTAGGAATGAGTCATTTTTTTGGGTAAGATGTTCTAATTTTACTTCACTACTTTTGAAGCCAGTACTTTTAATTTTTACTTAAGTACTTTTAAAAAGTAACAAACCCATTATATTTGTATACTTTAGGGGCAATACATCATTCAGTATTCAGTAGAGATCCTGAAAACCAAACTGGCTGTGGTGGAAGGGAGGATGTGTGAACCTGATGTCTAATTTGTGTCACTGTCCTAGGGATACAAAATGTCAACTAGTTTTTATGGAATGTAGTTGGATTCTCAGAAAGTTGTTAACACCTGACTAATCCTTGGTTTATTTGAGATGAGTTGGTGGTCTCAGCATGAGTGAGTGAGTTTTATTACATTTAAACTGATCTGGTAATAAAGGGATGCTTGTATTGCATGCCCATGCTGTTCTTGCCGTGTAGATTAATGGAAACATTTGATTTCCGGTTTGGTAAGAGTGATGTGGTAGTCGTGTTAGTCCACTTTTAAAGGTAATAAATAGAAGTAAAACAAAACAGAGAAAAGAAAATAAGATGATACCTTTTTTTTGACTAAATACGTTTCGAAGGTAACCCTTCTTCAGATCAGAAATAAGCAAATATTAATAAAAGTATATATAAGTAAAACATCAAAGCATTCCAATGATAGTCTCACAGGAAGAGGGTGGGGTGGGTAAGGTGAGAAATATATGATAAGGTAATACATTTAAAATAACTAATTTCATTAAGTAATTTAGAGTGAAAGTAAAAATTGCCCTAATTTATGTATGTTCTTTATTTGCAAGAAAGATCAGGACATTTGATCTTTGGTCCCTGATGTGGAACTTTCCAATTGAATTTCTTGTATGCCAACATCTCTCCTGTTTTATCTGTCTTGGAGGAAAGAAGAAAAAGTGACTAGAAAACAGAGTTTTAGAAGAACACAAGCGTGCCAAGCACAAAACAAATAGAAAAACAAATGGGAATCTGGTTGCAAACATATTGTTTTAGCCTTGCCTTTATGGTTTATTAAAGCATTTGAAAATGTAAATATGTCTGTAATATGCAGCTATTGTTAAGAAAGGATTATGGATTGGAATGTTAGAAACAATATATTTCTCTTTCAGTAAGGAAGACAGGGCCATTTCAGGGTGCTGATGATAAAGGGCACCAAAATAACAAATTCCCTCCAGTCCTGCCAGCAGTCTGACATCCACAGTCCAGCATCTGCCTTCGTACGTTCTTTTGTAGAGATCAGTGGCAGTGACTCACACATGCTGCTTGCAGTCTCCTAGCAGCCCAGTACCTGCTCCCGAGCCTCCATGGATTCTGACACCACCTGTCCCACCGACCCCGCAGCCTTCTCCGATGGCTCTTGACGAGTGCATCCGGGCCTTGTTTCCAGAGCTTATGGAGGGACTGCTACGACAGTCAGCTTCGGTGTTGGGGGTGCTTGCGCCTTCTGTACTTGCTGCTGCAGCGGTGTCTGGTCCTTTGCCTGTGGTGAGCTCCCCGACCGCAATGCTGCCTGCGGCATCGACGTCGGTTGCCACCCAGGTCGACTCCTCTTCGACGTCGGTGGAGGGAGCTTCACCACAGTTGGACCGGGCATCGACATCACCATAGAATGGACATCGTTCCTCGGTGTCTAGGCAGGTCCAGTGTTGAAGCACCTTAACTCGGGTTTTATCCGACACTGAGCAGGAGCGTCTGTGGGAGTCAGATGAGGATCCCAGGTACTTCTATTCTGATGAATCCTTTGGGATTCCCTCTGATCTTTCCCCTCCGCTAGAAAGGAGACTATCTCCACCGGAGAGTCTGTTCTTTTCCTCTTTTGTCCGGGAAATGGCTATGGCTATTCCCTTCCCTGTGGAGGTTCAGGATGAGCCCAGGACTGAGATGCTTGAGGTCTTGGATTATTCTTCTCCACCTAAAGAGGCTGTGACAGTTTCTCTGCATAAGGTACTGAAGGAAGTCTTTATGTGAAACTGGTCAGCCCCTCTGTCTGGCCCCAAGGTCCCAAAAAAAGCTGAATCCCAGTGTCGGATTCACGGTGAACCTGGGTTGATGAGGTCCCAGTTACCCCACAATTCCATGGTGGTGAATTCCGACCTCAAGAGAGCCAGGAGTACTAGAGACTATGCTTCTGCGCCCCCAGCCAGAGAAGCTAGGACTCTTGATTATTTTGGGAGGAAGACATATCAGGCCGCTATGCTCACTGCAAGATCCAGTACACTTGTGGGACTCGATATGTCAACTGTCCAGCTTGGTTGATGTACTCCCTACGGAGCTGGCTGAGCCTTTTGCCAGGTGGTCAGGCAGCAGGAGGCGTGTCGCAAGTTCCTGGCCAGGGGGTACTTTGACACTTTTGACGTGACATCCAGGATCGAGGCTCAAGGTATAGTGATGCGCAGACTCTCATGGCTGCCTGTCTCTGACCTGGATCATTCTGTCTAGCAGCGGATGGCGGGTGTCCCTTGCCGGGGGTGACAATCTTTTTTGGTGAAAAAGTAGAGGATCTAGTTGATCAAATCAAGAAGCATAATGATGCTATGGATTCTCTCTCCCACTGGGTGCCTTCTGCTACTGCCTCCTCATCTAGGAAGTATTTTGGCGGGAGGAGGAATGCCCCCTATACCTATTGTAGGCGTAGGTACACTCCTGCTTCTGGGCAGCCTGTCCAGGCTCAGGCCCAGCGCGCTCGTTCTCATCAACAGCGTGCGACTAAGGCCCATTCTGCTCCCCAGCAAAAGTAAGGGACGGGCTTTTGACTGGCTCCAGTTCAGTACAGCCTCAGTAAAAGTGTCCGTTCCGGACGACTTGCCGGTAGGGGGGAGGTTGATGTTTTTTTCACCAAAGGTGGCCTCTCATGACCTCTGATCGGTGGGTTCTTCAAATAGTCTGGTTAGGATATACCCTAATCTGGAATCCAAACCTCCAAATTGCCCAATGGGAGCTCATTATTACAGTTCCCAGCACAAGCAGGTACTTGCAGAGGAACTCTCCGCCCTTCTGCAGGCCAGTGCGGTCGAGCCTGTTCCACCAGGGGAAGAAGGGCTGGGATTCTATTCCAGGTATTTCCTTGTGCATAAGAAAACAGGGGGGGGGGGGGGGGGGGATGCGTCACATCCTAGACTTAAGGGGCCTGAACAAATTTTTAGTTCGAGAAAAGTTCAGGATGGTTTCCATGGGCACCCTTCTTCCCATGATTCAAGAGAACGATTGGCTATGTTCTCTGAACTTAAAGGATGCTTACATAAATGTCCCGATACTTCCAGCTCACTGGAACTATCTGCGATTTCGGCTGGGAACGCAGCACTTTCAGTGCTGTGTACTGCCCTTTAGTCTGGCATCTGCGCCCAGGGTGTTCACAAAGTGTCTGGCAGTAGTTGCAGCGTCGCTACGCAGACTGGGAGTGCATGTGTTCCCTTAGCTCGACAATTGGCTGGTGAAGAGCACCTCGAAGGCAAGCGCTCAGCAGTCCATGCGGATGACTATTCAGGTGCTAGAACTTCTGGGGTTCGTGATAAATTATTCCAAGTCCCATCTCACCTCAGTTCAGAAATTGGAATTCATTGGAGCTCTGTTGAATACAAAGACAGCTTGTGCTTATCTTCCCGAGGCAAGGGCGGACAACCTCCTGTCCCTAGTGTCCTTAGTACGAGCACCTCAACAGATCACAGCTCGGCAGATGTTAAGACTTCTGGGGCACATGGCCTCCACAGTTCATGTAACTCCCATGGCACGCCTGCACATGAGATCAGCTCAATGGACCCTGACCTCTCAGTGGTATCAAGCAGCGGGAGATCTAGAGGATGGGATCCAATTGTCCACCAACTTCCGGAATTCTCTTCATTGGTGGACTTCCGCATTCTCTGGCAGGTTGTAAACAGTCTGGCCAACAGACCTGAACAGGGTAGTGCAACCTCACGAGTGGTCACTGAATATGAGAGTAATCCGCAAGATCTTCTGAGCGTGGGGCACCCCTCGGTGGATCTTTTTGCCACTCAGATCAATCACAATGTCTCTCAGTTCTGTTCCAGGCTTCAGGCCCACGACAGACTAGTGTCAGATGCCTTTCTCCTCCATTGGGGAACAGGCCTTCTGTATGCGTATCCTCCCATACCTCTAGTAGAGAAGACTTTGCTGAACTCAAGCAAGACTGTGGAACCATGATTCTGATTGCGCCCTTATGGCTGCGTCAGATTTGGTTCCCTCCTCTTCTGGCGTTGTCCTTTGAGAAATCATGGAGATTGGAGTGTTTTCCAACCCTCATCACCCAGAACGATGGGGTCGCTTCTGCATCCAACCTCCAGTCACTAGCTCTCACGGCCTGGGTGTTGAGATCTTAGAATTCGCCTCCTTGGATTTTTCTGAGGGTGTCTCCTGAGTCTTGCTTGCTTCCAGGAAAGATTCCACGAAGAGGTGTTACTCTTTCAAATGGAGGAGGTTTGCTGTCTGGTGTGACAGCAAGGCCCTAGATCCTCTTTCTTGTCCTACACAGACCCTGCTTGAATACCTTCTACGTTTGTCAGAGTCTGGTCTCAAGACCAACTCCGTAAGAGTTCACCTTAGTGTGATTAGTGCTTATCATCGCTGTGTAGAGGGTAAGCCTATCTCAGGACAGCCTTTAGTTGTTCTTTTCATGAGAGGTTTGCTTTTGTCAAAGCCCCCTGTCAAACTTCCACCAGTGTCATGGGATCTCAACGTCGTTCTCACCCAGCTGATGAAAGCTCCTGTTGAGCCACTGAATTCCTGCCATCTGAAGTACTTGACCAGGAAGGTCATTTTCTTGGTGGCCGTTACTTCATCTTGTTGGGTCAGTGAGCTTCAGGTCTTGGTAGTGCTTGCACCTTATATCAGGTTTCATCACAACAGAGTAGTCGTTCCGCACGCACCCTAAGTTCCTGCCGAAGGTGGTGTCGGAGTTCCATCTGAATCAGTCAGTTTTCTTTCCAACATTCTTTCCCTGTCCTCATCCCCGCCCTGGCAAAAGCAGTTTGCATACCTTGGACTGCAAGAGAGCATTGACCTTTTACGTGGAGCGGACGAAGCCCCTTCAGACAGCCTACCAGTTGTTTGTTTCTTTCGATCCTAACAGGAGGGGAGTTGCCATCGGAAAACGCACAATCTCAAATTGGCTAGCAGATTGCATTTCCTTCACTTATGCCCAAGCTGGGCTGTCTTTAGAGGGTCATGTCATGGCTCATAATGTTAGAGCCTTGGCTGTGTAAGTGGCTCACTTAGTCAGCCTCCATTGAGGAGATTTGCAAGGCTCTAACGTAGTGGTCAGTTCACACATTCACATCTCACTACTGCCTTCAGCATGATACCGACGCAACAGTCGGTTTGGGCAGTTAGTGCTGCAGAATCTGTTCAGGGTTAGAATCCACTCCACCCCCCCCTAGACCCATTTTTGTTCTGTTCCAGGCTCCACTCTGTTAGTTGTTTATGGTTTCAGGTCAATCATCTTATGTCCTCGCCGTTGCGAGGCCCAATTGATCAATGTTCATTGTTTTGAGTGAGCCTGGGTGCTAGGGATATCCCACATGTGAGTACAAGCAGCCTGCTTGTCCTCAGAGAAAGCGAAGATACTTACCCTGTAGCAGGTATCTCCGAGGGCAGCAGGCCGATTGGTCTCACAAACCCACCCCCTCCCCCTTTGGAGTTGTTTGTTTCTATGCATTTGATTAACCGAAGAAGCACGTTCACGCTACGGCGTGGCGAAGTCGTCCACGCATGCGCGGTGCACGCGGCTCTCGCGCTAGAAGACTCTAGCAAAACTCTTGTGTATTTTGCTGCAAAATGCCGATTTCTGGGCCGACGTGGACGTCAACCCACATGTGAGAACAATCAGCCTCCTGTCCTCGGAGAATACCTGCTACAGGTAAGTATCTTTGCTTTTCCGGTTGAAGTCTTGCGGCGCTGGCAGCGAGCAGTCAGCTGCAGTGCTGGGTAGTAAAGAATGAGGGTTCTATCCTTCCCCGGAGAGGCCACTAGACCACCAGGCACAATAAGGTACGTGAGGGGAGGGCACCCTGAAGATCACCTGCTCACTGCCCCGCAGTGCCCTCAAAAGAGGAAATATCCGGATAAACCCGAAACAATGTTAACCCCTGTATGTGGCAGATGGACGACTCTGGGGCTGGCCTGCAGGCAATGTGTGTGAATTGCTGTCTGTTTTGAAGATACACGTGTGTGGAGGTGGGGGTGGGGGGACTTGCGAGAGAGGGAAGATAAATTGTAGACAGGGGGAGAGAGTGGGAAGGGAAGAGAACCGATTGTGTGTGTTTGGGGGGGGGGGGGGAGCTGATGCCAAAATTGGCTCTGGGTGCCTCAGTCCCTTCGCTGGTCCTGAAAGAAGAGTACTTCTTGGAGATGATCTTGTCAATTCACTTTTATCATGTTAGCTGAGATGAGGAATTTTTGTATGTTTATTTAAGACAGAGGTTTTAGTGCTGCATTTCTGAAGTAGGCTGTGAAAATGTAAGGCTGTGTATCGCTATTCTGCATGCTGCTTTTGATTCCTTAATTTGCAGTTTTTCAGTTTGTATCTAGTATTTCTTATCTTTCCATTACTTCTTTATTCAGGGCTGCATTTTGATTAAAATTTGTAATCATGATTGTGCGATTAACAGTATGTTGTTTTGTTTAGTTTTGTACCTTCTGCAGTTCCTTGTGACTCTGGGCAATGGAGGGTTAAATGCCACACTGTTAAATGCGTGATTAATCACGATTAAAAATTTACTCGAAATGCATCCCTAGATTTTATCACGATCCTTGGGACACATCCACCTAGTTGAGTTTCCGGAATTATTATTATTATTAGCATTTGTATAGCGCTACCAGACGCACGCAGCACTGAACACCTGATACAGAGAGACAGAATGAATATGCATGAAATAGATTTGCATGCACTGCCTACATTGAATGCATAGCTCTCGTGCATACTCATGAAGGTTTTCCTAAAAACCTGATTAGTGAGTGTATCCTGAGAACAGAGTATTGAAAACCACTGATTTAGAGGATAAGATGAAGGGTGGTGTATCAGATACTCAAGCAGTAAAGTCTAAATCATTTTAGCTTTTAGTTTTTTCTCCAGTGTTTTGATGTTAGATGGCTGATATTAGATATTTTTGACTTGTGAGGAGGGAAAGAAGGGGTTCAGTAATCTGGAACCTACAGCTGGATGATGTTCATAACTGGTTGTGAGCCCTGTATTTCTTTCAGTGGCTTTATGTTCATGCCTAGGTGTTGAGTTTGCAATTAATATTTAGGTAAAAAAAATGCATATAGCTTTTTTATAGTGGTAGACAATTTGTGTCTGTTCTGTGAAAAGTGTTAAGCTGTTGTGCTAGGTGAACAGAGATTAATTAAATGTTTGTATTTTTTACTTTAGAAAAGGCACAAAGCTGACAGTATAGTAAACACGAGACAGACACAAGGTAAGGCCATTGTTTTTCTATTTAAAAACTTTGTAGTACTTGAGTATATTTATATCTATCTCTACCTATTTATCCCTGGCAGTTTCATTGTCCTGATTAGGGCCTTCAATCAGAACGGAGCTGACGTGCTACCTGAGGAATTTTTCCCAGTATATTGTATGTACCCTGAACTCCTGGCAATTTGCATAGTCTGGTCATTGCAGTGGCAATCCTGGATGGGCCCTGAATCTAGCCACTGCCACTAAGTTCTACTATCTTACAATGACCATGACTTGCACCCCTCCCCCCTTGGAGAATGTAAATACTGTACATTTTCCGCAACATCCTAACCAACCCAAGAGTGAACTTTACTGAAACCAGGGACTATATACTGTGCATTACATCGCACTGCTACAGAGCCATAATGCCAGCTTATGCCTTGTTTTAATTTAAAAGTCAGCATTTTTCTGTATGTCATGTATTGTAAATTCTGAAATCTTATGATGCAGTCACAGTAGAGAAATTAGTTTGCAACTTAGAAAAAAAAGAAGAGTTGTAATAAATGAAGTATATAAGCTGGACTCTCTATAGGTTATATTGCCATTTATTGGGCTGTTAAAAAGATGTCATGGTGGCTGAGCTGTATGTTCTAACATGACGCCAAGTTATAGGCTTTGGATTTTTGTGTTGCAGCACCTATTGAGTGCTGTTTTTATCCTGCTATTTTCCTTCATTTTTCATCCTACATCTTGCTTGACGTGATGTGAAGAATGTGACTGTACCTGGGCATTTTAAGGGTGCCATGACAGCATAATTTGTGTGCCAATAGCTGCTGTGGGATGTGTAGATTGTAGAAGTATATGAACACCATGAATTATTTGAAAAAACTGTATTTCACTTCTTCACTTATAAGTGCATAGGCAGCAATTTCAATGCTGAGTTTTGCTGGAAGGCAAACCTATGTCTGAGCAGGTGCGAGGCGCTTGTCCATGTACTATAAGAGTACTTAGTATGAACCCAATCCTTTTTTTTCTTTTTGTATGGAGCACACCTTGGGGAACTGATAGTTTCTGTATGTGAGGGCTGACAGCAGAGTTCTTAGGCATCTGTGATGGAGGCGCTGGGGCAGAAGAAGCCCTAAGTGAAGTCCTTTGAGAATTGTGGCCAATCACTCATAGAAACTGCTGAGAAAAAAAACTATTTTGTACCCGGGCTGCAATGTAAATGAAGAAATTTTTTTGTAGCAAGTTTACAGCTGAGACATATAGAGGGGTCTTTTCAAAATGATGTCAAAGTCAGCACGTTTCAAATGGATTTCCATTTCACGGTGCTTTTTGACAAGGAAGTATATCAAGAGTTTCTGTTCAAAAAATATTTGAGATGGATGTCTATAGGCTGGGAAATGTCCAGCATGAACATCCATTTTACAAACTGGATAAGTCAAGGGATCAAGGAAATTATATTTTAATTAAAGGACAAAGAGGAATGAGAATAAATAAAGGTCTATAGGGGAGGGGGGCGAAGGAGGTTTGGATGAAGAAATATTGAAGGGGCATTTATTGTCAGGGAACTAGTTTATCCTCTTTAAGTTTGAGCCTGGGACACTGAGGTAGCTGAAGGAATATTTGAAAGGTATTAATCTGCAAACAAACCTTTTCTGGAGACAGGAAGGTGGTAGAACTAGAGGACGTGATATTGAGGTTGAAGGAGAGCAGACTCAGGAATAATGTCAGGAAGTATTTTTTCAAGGAGAGGGTGGTATATACTTGGAATGCTCTCCTGCGGGAGGTGGTGGAGATGAAAACGGTAATGGCATTCAGAACTGCATGGAATAACACAAAGGAATGTTTAGAAGGAATGGATCCACAGTAGTGTAGCGGAGATTGAGTGGCAACACTGGTAATTGGGAAGCAAGCCAGTGCTGGGAAGATTTCTACGGTCTGTACCCCTGAAAATCGCAAGAACAATCAAGGTCATGAATATATAAGGTATCTCTAAGAAATAATCTTGTTCTCGTACTTATGTAGTACTTATGTGATAATTAAAAAAGCAAAAACAAAACAAAACTAGGAGGAAAAGACCTCAGAAGCCCCTAGTGCACAGTGCTGAAGCACAGACAATTTAGCACTAATGGGCAGCGACTTAATCATAGGTCAGAAAAAACCTCTGTATTGCTTGTGTTCGTTTCATGCTTGCATTTTTTATATAATTTTCAGTTTTACAATTAAAATACTCAAACATTCATGAGGTACTTAACTTCGTTCCAGCACTCCCAATGGGGACCCGTTTCACCCTCCTGCTTTATCAAGGGAATTGCGCTGTTCAACATGCCCCATGCCATATGAAAAGCAAAATCAATTTTAAAGCCAAAAGCCCAGCCAGAACTTGGAAAGTATCTTACTTGTCATGCTTAAACTGACATCGTTCGGCATATTTTCTTCAAATGGTGCCCAGGATTTAACAGAATCAGAACAGGTTGAACCTGCTACGGAAGCCCAAAGGGGAAAATCTTCACAAAAACACATTCCATTCTGTGGATATATTCAAACCCTTTGGCTCAATAGTTTGCAAACGGTAAATCCACCACTGCTCCCACTGTGTCAGTAAACAATCTAAATTGCCCCTGCGAGGGTAGAACTGTAACTTCTCCAATACAAAGCAGCCTAACTCAGTGTAGTTATGTCCAATTCTTGTTGCAATGTGATACCAATGGTGCTTCAGCTTTCTTCCTCGTAATACATGATTTATGTTCAATCATTCTAGTGTCTTATTTTCTTGTGGTCTTCCCCACGTACAACTTATTGCAAGGGCACTTCAACACATAGATTACATTTCTAGACTCACAAGTAGTGGTAGGTGTCAGATAAACTTTGAATCAATGGGAGTGATAAATTCTGAACATTCCAAAGTAATAATGCAAGTGCTACATTGTCCACATTTAAAATGTCCCTTCATTTCTTCAGATATTCCTGACCTCCGAAGAGGGTAAGTCAGCTGGACATAACAAATCTTTCAAATTACGCCCCCTTGAGAAGGCTGTTGTAAACTGTTGAAACAAGTGATGTGTCTACATGGTATCTCAATTTTTCTTGATAATTTTTGCCACTTCCGCATCCCCCCTCATATACCGTAAAACAAAAGTCTCTATTGAATCTTCATCACTCAATGACTTGGGTACCTCTTTTAACGACAGATCTCTGTTATTAGCTCGCAAATATGCTTTCTTAACAACAGATGATGGATAACCCCTTTGCACTAGGGACCTTGTTTTTTTGTTTGAATCTTAAAATCTTGTTCATCTTCGCAAACCCTACAGAATTTTAAGAACTGGGAATACGGTAAGCTGTTCTTCAAAAGTTGAGGATGACAACTTCCATATTGGAGAAGAGTGTGTCTATCTGTAGATTTTTTTTTTTTTTTTAAATTTTGGTGTGGAGCTGACCATCTTTCCCAAACACATCCACATCCAAAAAGTGAATATTCACCTTAGAACAGTGGTTCCCAAACCTGGTCCTGGAGGCACCCCAGCCAGTCAGGTTTTCAGGATATCCACAATAAATATTCATGACAGAGATTTACATGCAGTGGAGGCAGTGCATGCAAATATCTCTCATGAATATTTATTGCAGATATCCTGAAAATCTGACTGGCTGGGGTGCCTCCAGGACCAGGTTTGGGAATCACTGCCTTAGAACTATCATGAGTAAATTGTATGGCTGGATCACAGCCATTCAACCAATCTACAAAATTTCACAAAGTGTCTTCATCCATATCAAAAAAATATCATCAATAATTCTTTTCCAAAAAAAGATGATCGACATAACCATTTTTCCTCAAAGTCCGCCACAAACAATTTTGCTGTAGTAGGAGTGAACGTTGCTCCCATTGCAACTCCCGTTAACGGGAGAAAATACGTTCCTTGAAACATAAAAAACATTTCCTTGTAAAAAGCTATTTTTGGTTAATTGTAATAAAAAATCTGAGGGTACTTCAAACAGTCTCGTTCTGTCTTCCAACGCTGAATGCACTACTTGTAGTGCTTCTCTTTGTGGTATGGAAGTGTAAAGAAATTTTATGTCCATAGTTACCAACAAAATTCTGCATTATCAGCTGTTGTAACAAACCAAAAAATGTTTGGTGTCCTGTAAATATGACCAGCTCAAAGAAGCTAAAGGCTTCAAAAATAATTTTGTGAGAAGTTGATTTTCAAAAAATAACAAACATACTCAAAGGCTCCAAAACAGAGCCATTTGAAGACAGAATTGGACGTCCAGGAGGTTTTACTGGATCTTTGTGCACTTAAGGTATATAATACAGGAACTCTTGGAAACTTCTCATTCAAAAATCTAAATTCCTTAGTTGTTAATAATCCTTCTTTTACACTTTTCAGTGTAACATCTTTTAAGAGTAGTGTAAGGCTACAATCTAATTTTGATATACCTTATCTTGACAAAGCTGTGATTGAATTTCTTCTCGATTTTGCACAATTACCACACCCTCTTTGTCCGCTCTTTTGATGTCCACTTTCTTTATTTTGCTGAAATGAAGCCAATGATTTCCTCTCATCTTTATTCAAATTATCACCAAAATGACGTGTGGCACATTTGGTTTTCACTTTTCGAGATACCACTTCTTTAAAGATCTTCATGATAGGATCCAAAGGAATGGGGGACATCCAGGGTGGACTTGGGATGAACACTAGATTTATCATAATCCAAATTCTTCTTATCAACAAGATCTTTAATTGTAGATATCAAACAAAACGTTCTAAATCTTCGGACATTGAAAATCATCAGAGCCAAAAGCTGGGATAAAGGATAAACCTTTTGCAAGAAGAGAACAATCTGAAGACAATAAAGATTGATCTGATAAAAGTTTATCTTGTTGGGCAGACTGGATGGACCATACAGTTCTTTATCTGCCATCATCTACTTGTTACTGTATGACTGCCTGAGGAATGGGGAGGGGATGGAAAAGGTGGTAAGAAAAGTATTGATGTTGGTGGTTAGTATATGAGAGAAGGTCGGGGCTGTGGATGGTGTGAGGTAGTATGGAGTCTGAAGTTTTTATTTTAAATTGGCTGGAAATCGTTTAGGTTAATTTATACCTTTTTTGGGAGTGAGTGTCTCATGTTGCAGTTCTTTTTAGGGGAATGAATGTTCAAGGGAGCGTGCTGTTTTTTTCAGGTACTGGTACTGTGGTTTGAGACCAAGGAGTTTTAATGATGAGAGACAGCATAAGTCTATCTGGCCCATTATCTGGGCTGAAGGCAGTGGGCAGAGCTTGCTGCCATATGGTTTGTCCAAAACAATAGCAAACACTATTTTATGTATTTTTATTTATTTATGCATTCTTGTATCCCACTATTATCCAAAACAAGTTTTGGTTCAAAGTGACTTACAATTGGGACAGGGGGGGCGTGGCAAGATGGCAATGCAATCGGCGGTTTGGTGAAACGCTCCCAGATCTTCGGGGCCTCTTTGTAGCTACAATTTATTTTTTCTTCTTTCAAGTTACCTGAAATGCCGCATACAAAGAGAAAAGGCGCGACGAGGGTGGGAATCCCGCCTGCCTCATCCTCGAGCCCCGCTCCAGTCGACCTTGGAGCGATACCTCGCCGGAAGCTCCCAACTCGGGACGAGGGGGACAGGACCGCGCTAGAGAGACCTGGAGAAGAGGACTCTCTACGGGCCAACGAAACATCGTTATCCCCTACCCCAGCTTCCAAAATTCCTCTGCCTCCAGTAGCATTTGCAGAGAGAGAGGGAGAGTTGAGCACCACCGGAAGTGTGAGGAGCGAGAACTCCGAGCGGGACCTCGAACTGCAACGGAAGCTTCTGGAGCAAGAGCCCCCAGATTTGGTGGGGAACATTGGAAGAACGACGGAGGTGAATCTGGAGACGATATGGCAGGTTCTAAAGAAAATGAAGGTATCCTTACAGGAGTCTTGAGGTGAGGTCATTGTCTTAACTAAGAAAGTGGGGGAATTGCAAGGTTCAGTGGAAAGGATCCAAACTGAACTTTCAGATAAAGTAAAAGGTTTACAGCAAGAATCAGAACAATTTCCCGAATTTAAAGCGTCTGTTGCAAAAGATAAACTTTTCATACATAACAAAATTGAGCAATAGAGAACTACAACAGACGCTTAAATTTAAGGGTTTGAATTTTCCAAAACTTTCTGGGGTTTCACCATTGGACATGTTTAAAAGATACTCTGTGGAGATATTAAAGTTGCCTCGAGATGCTTTTCCCCCATAAATAAAATTTTTTATTTACCCCAGAAGAAACAAAAGGCTTCAGGTGAACCAGAAGATGCTGGACATAAAAGTTTGGATTTGGCGAATATTTCGGAAATATTAGAACAAAACATTGGATGTTACTACACAGAGATTGACATTGTTAATAACGTTTAGAACCATCTACACAGCAGGATTCAACTACCTAGAATCAAGATGGTGGAACTCAATACCAAAAGCCATAAGAAGCATAACTTATCTTGAATTCAGAAAAGAACTGAAAAATATACTTCTTCTAATATTCTACAGATACAGTGGGGGAAATAAGTATTTGATCCCTTGCTGATTTTTTAAGTTTGCCCACTGACAAAGACAATGAGCAGCCCATAATTGAAGGGTAGTTATTGGTAACAGTGAGAGATAGCACATCACAAATTAAATCCGGAAATCACATTGTGGAAAGTATATGAATTTATTTGCATTCTGCAGAGGGAAATAAGTATTTGATCCCCCACCAACCAGTAAGAGATCTGGCCCCTACAGACCAGGTAGATGCTCCAAATCAACTCGTTACCTGCATGACAGACAGCTGTCGGCAATGGTCACCTGTATGAAAGACACCTGTCCACAGACTCAGTGAATCAGTCAGACTCTAACCTCTACAAAATGGCCAAGAGCAAGGAGCTGTCTAAGGATGTCAGGGACAAGATCATACACCTGCACAAGGCTGGAATGGGCTACAAAATCATCAGTAAGACGCTGGGCGAGAAGGAGACAACTGTTGGTGCCATAGTAAGAAAATGGAAGAAGTACAAATGACTGTCAATCGACAAAGATCTGGGGCTCCACGCAAAATCTCACCTCGTGGGGTATCCTTGATCATGAGGAAGGTTAGAATCAGCCTACAACTACAAGGGGGGAACTTGTCAATGATCTCAAGGCAGCTGGGACCACTGTCACCACGAAAACCATGGTAAACACATTACGACATAACGATTGCAATCCTGCAGTGCCCGCAAGGTCCCCTGCTCCGGAAGGCACATGTGACGGCCGTCTGAAGTTTGCCAGTGAACACCTGGATGATGCCGAGGAGTGATTGGGAGAAGGTGCTGTGGTCAGATGAGACAAAAATTGAGCTCTTTGGCATGAACTCAACTCGCCGTGTTTGGAGGAAGAGAAATGCTGCCTATGGACCCAAAGGAACCCGGTCCCCACTGTCAAGCATGGAGGTGGAAATGTTATGTTTTGGGGGTGTTTCTCTGCTAAGGGCACAGGACTACTTCACCGCATCAATGGGAGAATGGATGGGGCCATGTACCGTACAATTCCTGAGTGACAACCTCCTTCCCTCCCGCCAGGGCCTTAAAAATGGGTCGTGGCTGGGTCTTCCAGCACGACATGACCCAAAACATACAGCCAAGGCAACAAAGGAGTGGCTCAGGAAGAAGCACATTAGGGTCATGGAGTGGCCTAGCCAGTCACCAGACCTTAATCCCATTGAAAACTTATGGAGGGGAGCTGAAGCTGCGAGTTGCCAAGCGACAGCCCAGAACTCTTAATGATTTAGAGATGATCTGCAAAGAGGAGTGGACCAAAATTCCTCCTGACATGTGTGCAAACCTCATCATCAACTACAGAAGACGTCTGACCGCTGTGCTTGCCAACAAGGGTTTTGCCACCAAGTATTAGGTCTTGTTTGCCAGAGGGATCAAATACTTATTTCCCTCTGCAGAATGCAAATAAATTCATATACTTTCCACAATGTGATTTTCCGGATTTAATTTGTGATGTGCTATCTCTCACTGTTACCATAACCTACCCTTCAATTATGGTCTGCTCATGTCTTTGTCAGTGGGCAAACTTACAAAATCAGCAAGGGATCAAATACTTATTCCCCCACTGTAAATACACCAGCCACAAATGACCTCTTTTAAGGCACAACTGTAAAACATTTTTCAAAAATCTCACTGTAATTGTAAGTCACTTTTTTTAAATTTTTTATTTACAAATTTTGAGTATAATGACAAGTAATTACTTCCAAACGAAGAGAATTAGCACAAAGTAATATATACCCTTATTATTCTAACATTCAAAGATATTGAGTTAATCTGCTTCCTTAGACCACAAATTAGAAAGAAGGGGGGGTGGTCTCAAATATAGAGAAGATCCTAACATATTCATAACCAAGTAAGGCTTCATGCAGCTCCCATACTCATACATTTATAAGCTTTTAGAATCTAGAAAGACTTTCAATGGTCAGGCGAAAAGAAAACATATTTTGTTGAACCTAGCGAATTATACATTTGCACGGATAGGCCAGTAGAAAAGATCCTCCCACATCCAAAGTTTTTTGTTCATCTCCAAAAACAGTTTTCTTCTCTGCTGAGTACATCTGAAACATCCAACCCTTGGCACCAGCAAATAAGAGGATGATTTCGGAATATAACGTAGCTTGTGTTAAGGTCTCGTTCAAAATGAATGAAATGTTTCTGCAGTTGGGTAGGTGAAGAAGTAGGTAGCTTCTGGTTTCTGGGCTTGCATTTCTTGGTGATAGCTCTGTCATGTCTTTCATGTATACTGGTGCCATTCCGAATAATATCTTGAAATGAGGTGCTAGCTTTGAAGATTAGTCTTGCTTTGATTGGGAGCCAGTTTAGTGATTCGAGTAATGGGGTAGCTCTTTCATATTTTGACTTTTTGAAAATCAGTCTTGCTGCTGTGTTTTGGATGGTTTGTAATGATTTTAGTGTGCTTTCCTTGCATCCTATGTACGCTGCATTACAGTAGTCTAGTTGTGATAGTATCGTCGATTGTACCATTATCAGAATGATTGTTTAGGAAAATAGTCTCTTATCCTTTTTGGCTTTCCAAAGTGTTCTGAAGCATTTTGATGTTACTGCTGATATTTGATTCTCCATTGATATGTTTATCTAGATTAATTCTCAGTATTTTCAGTTGTTTCGATTTGGTATGTTTGGTTGTTGTTTGTGAAATTTTGGCGGGCTGGATAGAACCAAGAATTTGGTTTTGTCTCTGTTTAGTTTGAGTTTGAAAGTGGTTGCCCAGTTTTCCATAAGGTCCAGGCCTGTCTTGATTTTTGTCTAGTATTTGTGATTTTGTTTTGAATGGTATGTATATGGTGACCTTATTTGTGTATATGAATGGGTTGAAGCCGATTGCCTCCAATTTTTTGCCGAGTGGTGCCATCATTACATTGAACAGTATTGGTTATATTGGGGATCCCTGTGGTACCCTGCATTTAGGGGTCCAGGAAGCTGATATCTGGTTTCACATCTTTACAATGTAGGATCTAGTTCTCAGGAATCCATTGAACCATGCTGCCACTGCTCCGTGTATTCCCATGTTGTCTAGTAGGGTCATTAGTGTTGTGTGGTCAACTGGGTCAAATGTGCTTGACATGTCGAATTGTAATAGTAATCTATTATGTCCTTGGTATATTGAGCTTCTGAACTTCGTTATCAGGGTGGGTGTGACCATCTCAGCGGTGTGTTGTGGTTTGAAACATGATTGAGAATTGTGTCAAGTTTTCCATTAGTGGCTGTGCCAATAGGCCCTCCATTGTTTTGGTCAGTAGTGGTATTAAAGCCACCGGTCTGTAGTTTGTGATGTCGCTGATCTTGCTGGTTGTGTTTTAGGGATTGGGGTGAGTGAAGTGTTACTTTATCTGTGGGGAATTGTCCTTTTGAAAACAAGATGATGTTCCAATCAATGTGGAAATTAAAAAGAGTAAGACCTTTCTTCCCAAGGACCGTCTTCCGCAGCATGGTACAATCAATGATACTCAGTCATCTAGATTACTGCAATGCACTCTACGCTGGCTGCAAAGAGCAAATAATCAAGAAACTTTCAGACAGCTCAGAACACTGCAGCTAGACTCATATTCGGCAAAACAAAACATGAAAGTGCTAAACCCCTGCGAGAAAAGTTACACTGGCTCCCACTCAAAGAACGCATCACGTTCAAAATATGCATCTTAGTTCATAAAATCATCCATGGAGACACCCCAGCCTACATGTCAGACCTAATAGACTTACCACCCAGGAATGCTAAAAAATCGTCCCGCACATTCCTTAATCTTCATTTCCCCAACTGTAAAGGTTTAAATACAGACTAATGCATGCGTCAACCTTTTCCTACCTGAGCACACAACTCTGGAACGCGCTGCCACGGAACTTAAAAACGAACTATGAACTAACCAACTTCCGCAAACTACTGAAAACCCATCTCTTCAACAAGGCTTACCACAAAGATCAACAAACATGAACTCCTACACATATATCCAGAACTGCCTTACAAAATATGCTTGTCAAACTACTATCTTGTTTCATCATTATTTTGTTACCCAAAATCCTTCTGTTATACTAATTGTATATTTTCTTACATATTTCCATTATTCATGATGTATTGTAAGCCACATTGAGCCTGCAAAGAGGTGGGAAAATGTGTGATACAAATGCAATAAATAAATAAATAAAATAAATATATGCAATGTGTTAAGGCACTTGCTGAGCCATTTAGGTGGGTCTTTCATCATATAGTTAGGGCAGTTGTCCAGCATGCGATGTGCATATGTGTATTTTGTCAGTAATGTTTTAACTGTGTTTAAGCTGAGTGATTTGAAGGAGGACCATATTCTGTCTTCTGCAGTGTGGTGTCCTTTGGTTCACAATCTTGTAGAAAGTCTAGTATAGATGTTTGTGTTTTCTTTAGGTCTGATCTTGTCTTTGCTATTTGTGTTTAAAATATTGGGCGAGCTCATCTGCTGTGGGTGGTGTTTTAGTTGATACCATATATCTTGGATTTTCAGTAGGTTATTCATTATTTAGAATATTTTTTCATGTTTGGTCTGTTCTGGTTGACATTTGTGCTGTAATAGTTTGCTTTAGTTTTCTTTATGTTGTGTGTGTATGTTTTTATGGCTTTTCTCTATATGGTTTTGTTTTTGTCAGTTTTTGTTTTTATCCATGTTCATTTGAGTTTCCTACGTAGTTTTTTCATGTTTACTTTTCTTTCCCTATATTTGGGTCGGGCGAATGCTAGCTGTATTACTAAGAACTATGTGCAGGTGTAAATAGTTTCTAAGATCTTTCTTTCCCTACTTTTGGGTCATGCTAATGTTAGTTGTATTTCAAAGGAGGGAGTGTCTGTTCTGGGCATTCTTCCAGGGTTCTGGGCAGTCTTGTTTTGGATTCTGGATTTGTGTGATAAGGTTGCCTTTAGCAAGATTTTGTTTTGTTTCTTTAGAACAGGCTCCTTGGGAGAGCAGGTGGGGGGGGGGGAGAGAAGAAAAAAAGTGAAAGAGAATGGAAAAGAAAATAACCTCAGCTGCCAATTTCTGTCTAGCAGGCTTTGTAAGGTGATGTCTTGTTAACAGGACATCGCCTGGTATGCAAATAGGGTTGATTGTTGATGTCTCGTTAAGAGGATGCCGCCCGATATGCAGTGTGGGTTTCCTGCGACTTGACTGGGAATGTGGAGCTTCCCTGTTTGGGAGCATTGGTCTGTCTACCTAGGGGAGGTGAGGGCTGCAGTATGCTGGGGCTAACCGGGCCACCGAATCTCTCTTTTCCAGCAGGGCTGTTCTTCTACAGCGAGTCGTGCAGCGGGATTCAGAATCAGTGCGGTTACCCGTGTGGCTCCCCTCGTTTCTGGGTGTTGGGCAGACCTGTCCAGTGTCAGATCACCTCTGTTACAGATGTGTTGCACTTGGTGCTCAGATGCTGACACTGCTCTGGTGTGGCGGTGCCTAGGGATGCTTGTGGTTGCCAGCATTGTTAAAGATGGATCTCTTCCTAGTTCCGAGTGATTGGATGCTGACACGGTTCCCGTGCTCCAGTCTCATGTGGTCCACTTCAGTCTCGGGGAGAGGTGATACCGCCAACGTTTTGAATCCAGGGGATCCATGGGGCTGTAATGGGTCCGTGTCTTGCCCAACCCCTTTCCTCCTTCTGATTGTGCTGCTTTGTGGTGTGAGGCAGGCTCCCTTTCTCCCTTCACTGCTCCAATTTCTTCAGTGTTGGCGTTCCTGCAAGAAGGTCTGGAGAAAGGCCTGTCGCTCAGTTCCCTTAAAGTCCAGGTAGCGGCTCTGGCTTGCTTCAGGGGCCGCCTGAAGGCTGCTTCCCTGGCTTCGCAGCCAGATGTGGTGCGCTTTCTCAAGGGAGTTAATCACCTGCGCCCTCCTCTGCACTCAGTGGTACCTGCGTGGAATCTCAATCTAGTGCTAAGAGCCTTGCAGAAGCCGCCTTTTGAACCCTTGTCGAGGGCATCTCTGAAAGACCTGACGTTGAAAGCAGTCTTTTTGGTGGCTATCACTTCAGCCAGAAGAGTTTCCGAGCTCCAGGCGCTATCATGTCGAGAGCCCTTTCTGCAGTTCACTGAGGCAGGAGTGTCTATTCGCACAGTGCCTTCCTTCCTGCCCAAGATTGTTTCTCGCTTCCATGTGAATCAGCAGCTCTGTCTCCCATCCTTTCGTAGGGAGGACTACCCAGAGGAGTACCCTGCTCTCAAATATCTAGATGTGAGACGAGTCATCATCAGATACTTGGAAGTGACCAATGATTTCCGGAAGTCGGATCATCTGTTTGTCCTGTTTGCAGGTCCTCGTAAGGGTCTGCAGGGTGCTAAGCCTACAGTGGCAAGATGGGTCAAGGAAGCCATTGCAGCGGCTTATGTGGCCGGGGGGAAGGTGCTGCCTATCCGGCTGAAGGCTCACTCCACTAGAGCTCAGGCGGCCTCGATGGCGGAGGCCGGGTCCGTCTCCTTGGAAGAGATTTGCAAGGCGGCAACTTGGGCATCGGCTCATACCTTCTCCAGGCATTACCGCTTGACTGTGGCTGCTCGGGCGGAGGCCCGGTTTGGAGCTTCAGTGTTGCGGTCAGGGATTTCTATGTCCCGCCCTGGGTGAGTACTGCTTCGGCACATCCCACTAGTCTATGGATTGATCAGCATGATGATATGGAAGGTAAAATTATGTATCATACCTGATAAGTTTCTTTCCATTAATCATAGCTGATCAATCCATAGCCCCTCCAGATATCTGTACTGTTTTATTCTGGTTGCATTTCAGGTTCAAGTTTAGTCTTCAGTTCCTGTTCAGGAGGACTTCGTGTTCAAGTTTTTCCAATGGGATTCTTCAGGAGTTGAGATGATTTTGTGTTACAGTGAGCTGCTGCATTCCTCTCCCCTCCGTTTTACGGGGCTGGATTGAGACCTAAATTCTGCCGGCGCTCCCTCCCGCTTCGTGCGGCTGTAGGGCAGCTTTGTACCCCTCCCGCTTCGGCGGTGTTAGGGTCAGTCAGCTCCTCCTGCAGTTGCGGTTGCAGGATAAGCCAGATTCCCCCCGCATCGGCGGGGTGGTGTCCCTCCCCCGCTCCGCGGGGATGAGCTGGACGGATTCCCCTCCCCCACTTGTGTGGGGATGAGCTGGGTTAATTCCCTCCCCCGTTTCGGCGGTGGTGAGCTGGGCAGAGTGTCCCTTTGTGGGTGTAATTCTCTAAGTGCTGAGTCCTGCGGATGGAGCTTTGATATCAACATACTGAGGAGTTTCCGGCAGCACATGACCACATATAGGGAGGCAAAAGGATTGCTCTCTATCTCCACCTGCTGGTAGATGGACACAAACCCACTAGTCTATGGATTGATCAGCTATGATTAATGAAAGAAAATTATCAGGTATGATACATAATTTTACCTTCCTCCCCTCCCCCTCCCCACTGACAGTTTGAACTTCGTGGGTGTGGCTTGGATCTCTTTCAGGGAGAGAAAAACTAACAACTTATAGCAGCAGCAGCTTCAGAGAGCATTTTCCATCTCACAGATAGGCTGCAGAGAATACCTTCTCCTGCTTTAGACTTCGTCCCGCCCACCCACCCCTAGAGTGACATGTCTTATATAACCTCCCTATCAACCCACTCATTACTTTTACCTCACCCATTTCTATTCTTCTATCACCTTCTCCCACTACTCCAACCAGAGTTACACCTAATCACACTGACCACCCTTCAACATCTTCAGTCCTTCTGTGACTGTTCTCTTGTGCTTGACTGCTAAATATTAACTGCTGTTTCTATTATATCTACAATAATTTTTTTAGAGGTTTTAGTGATAATCAATTTTTATTTCATGATATTTGTATCTACATATGTGAAGCTTTTAAATAAATTAAAAAGCTGTCAAATAAGTAAAAAAAACAAAAGAACAAACAAATCTTTTGTCCTCTACCTTTTAAGGCACTGCTTAGCCTACTGGAATAGCTTTTGACTTTTTACAGATGAACCACGTATAGGCAGTCCTTTATTTCTAATTAATTTTTGCTATTGTTTTCAATAGTGTTTGCTATTCTGTTGGGTAAGCGAAAATGGTGGTATGCTCCACCTACTGGCTTCAGCCTATATAATGGGCTAGATAGGCTCACCCCGTCTCCTGTTCTCAATCTAACTACTACTACTATTTAACATTTCTAGAGCGCTACAAAGTGTACGCAGCGCTGTACAAACACAGAAGAAAGACAGTCCCTGCTCAAAGAGCTTACAATCTAAATAGACAAAAAGTAAAGCATTTATAAACTCCGTATTTTGTGCTTATTTTTCTACAATGTTCTATACAATACAGATGGCCAAATTTCAGTAAGGACATGCTGTTTCCTGATGAGTTCATCTTAAGTGGAGGAGTAGCCTAGTGGTTAGTGCAGTGGACTTTGATCCTGGGGAACTGGGTTCGATTCCCACTGCAACTCCTTGTGACTGTGGGCAAGTCACTTAACCTTCCATTGCCCCAGGTACAAAATAAGTACCTGTATATATGTAAACCGCTTTGAATGTAGTTGCAAAATACCACAGAAAGGCGGTATATCAAGTCCCATTTCCCTTCCCCCCCCTTCCCTTTAACTGTTGTAGTAATCTGCCTTGGGAAGCCTGGTGTTATAAATTAAATGGAAGTAAAATTAAATTCTCCTTTCATTGGGGTACATGGAAATCACATCTTCATCTGTTTTGTAGAAGTTTACATTTTAGATACATAAATGGATTATTCTGTTTTGAGCTAATTTC
The DNA here is from genome assembly GCF_901765095.1 of Microcaecilia unicolor. Lineage (NCBI taxonomy): Eukaryota > Metazoa > Chordata > Amphibia > Gymnophiona > Siphonopidae > Microcaecilia > Microcaecilia unicolor. The sequence continues at coordinate 544,933,113 of NC_044032.1, read as the reverse complement.
GGGGACAAGTGATTTTATAAGTTAAAATAAAAATAAATATTTTGTTTCAATCAGATCTCTCTTCTTTAAACATAACTAAATGGGATATAAGTGGAGGAGTGGCCTAGTAGTTGTTAGAGTGGTGGACTTTGGTCCTGGGGAACTGAGGAACTGAGTTCGATTCCCACTTCAGGCACAGGCAGCTCCTTGTGACTCTGGGCAAGTCACTCAACCCTCCATTGCCCCATGTAAGCCGCATTGAGCCTGCCATGAGTGGGAAAGCGCGGGGTACAAATGTAACAAAAATAAATAATTCAGGCTATTGTTTTTTGTAATATATATTTTATTCTTGTGATGACTTATACTGTGCCAAAACTGAAATCTCTTACCTCTTCTACCAGGACAATAATAAAAGGAGCTCAAGGTTGTTTTGTGGCTGTACATGAGGAATTGTGATATTGAATAAGTATATGTTTTTGTCCTTTAGTCATACAAAGGTTATACAATCCTTTCAAGAAAGCCAGTTAATTATTTAACTTATTGGAACATAACTACAGAGGCATGGTATGGTTGCATTTTCAATATGGTAATACTAGAGCCCAGCTAAGGAACAGGTTCTTTTTGAGTGAGTCTTCACTGGACCAAACTTGCTTTCCTTGTGCCATCACCATCTAGCTGTTTAAGCAGTGTCTTAAAAGGTGGAGGATAACGGATTTTTTACTTTGACATTTATATCACATATTATCCCAGGTAAACTGGGGTTCAGTGAAGCGCACATTTGAAAATACAGTGAGACAGAATAATAGAATTCAGATATATCATGGGAGCAAGTAGATGGATATGTCTGAAACATTTAAAGTTGAGATTAGCATATATACCCATAAGTATTGCCACACTGGGACAGACCAAAGGTCCATCAAGCCCAGCATCCTGTTCCAACAGTGGCCAATCCAGGTCAAAAATACCTGGCAAGATCCCGAAAAAATTCAATACGTTTTATGCTACTTACCCCAGAAATAGCAGTGGATTTTCCCCAAGACAATTTAATAGTGGTCTGTGGACTTTTCTTTTTGGAAGCCATGTAGACCTTTTTTAAACCCTGCTAAGCTAACCGCCTTTACCCAACTGGGCGCTAAAAGGCTGCCCTCTAATGATGCCGCATGTTCAGAAATCATAGCCATAAGTATAGACAGTTATTCAAATATTATCACATGCATACACCAGAGCAGGCATGTTTATTGTTTGGTTATTTAAGGTTGATTAATTGCCTTTTTTAACAAATAAAGCAATTTACGAATATTAAAAACATATGGAAAATAAGAAAGAATGCCAATAAATTGAAAAGAAAACAGTTACATCAATAGAGATAAAAATACAGCTGCATAACTGATACATCTCCTTAAGGTACCCTCCATCAACAAAAGCACAAGCACACTAAATAGTTGACAAAAATATTTTCAAAGCTACTTTGAAGCTTTTTAACAAAGGCTCTGCTCTTAAATATAAGGGAAGACTATTAACTTCATAATATGCTTGTCTGGAATTAGTCAAGACAAGTCTATGATCATTGAGCGAGTGCAGACAATGTGCTGGAGTATAAGGGGTAGTCAATGATGCCAAATAATATGGCAGTCCCATATAAATTGCTTTATGTGGCAAGGTAAGAATCTTAAATTTATCCTCAAATGTATAGGCAACCAATGCAATTGTAGCAACAAAGGAGTAATATGATCAGAATATCTGGTGTGACATAGTAAACGAGCTGCCACATTTTGAAGAGTTTGTAAACGTTTTATTGCGGAGTTTGGAATACCACATTACAATAGTCTGTGAACATCCAAAAGCATGAAATAATGTATGTAACCCTGAAAAATCCAAAATACCTCTTACTGATTTTATCCTTCAAAGAACAAAAAAAAACCAACCCTGTTTAAGTACAGATGAAATCTGATTGGAGAAAGAAATCAGTCAGAACCCAGAGGTATTTAAAACAGTCAACAGGAGTTATAAGATCTCCAAATAATACAGGCATCAGAGAGGGGACTGAACATTGTCCTGTAAGCCAACCAACAGTTTGTCTTTTTTGAATTTCAGATCAAATGATGCTCATGTAACCAAAGAGCGAGCTACTTTATTCAAACATAACTGCAATGGCAAAGATCAAGGGCAGAAGCAGACACATAGTGAATTATTAAAATGTCAGCTGTATAAAAGTATGTACTAAATACCAGAGATTGAATTATTTATTTATTAGGATTTATTTACCGTCTTTTTGAAGGAATTCACTCAAGGCGGTGTACAATAAGAATAAATGAAACATGAGCAATAGACAATTACATCAATAAAAACATTCAGATAATAAAAAGTATGGCATAGTATACTACTTACAATGCCAACACAATACGTAATATAACATTTTAATTGACAGTGTAGGGGGTATAAGCAAAGAGAGTAAGAAGAGTTAGACAATAAGGTGACTAATTTAAAGAAAGGTGCACATGAGGTCAGAGAGATGGTTAAATATTATCTCAGGGTAGGAGTGGAATAAACATGTCCTGCTGCAATATGTGCAGACATGGACGTGGCGATTTTTGGAACCAAAAACGTCCATATCAAAATGTCCTAATGCAAACCATTTGGTCGTGGGAGGAGCCAGCATTTGTAGTGCACTGGACCCCCTGACATGCTAGGACACCAACCGGGCACTTCAGTGGACTTCAGAAATTGCTCCCAGGTACATAGCTCCCTTACCTTGTGTGCTGATCCCCCCCAAACTCCCCCCAAACCCACTACCCACAACTGTACACCACTACCATAGCCCTTACGGGTGAAGGGGGGCACCTAGGTGTGGGTCCAGTGGGTTTGTGGTGGGCTTTGGAGGGCTCGCTGTTTTCTCCGCAATGTAACAGATGGGGGGGGGGGGGGTTATGGGCCTGGGTCCACCTGTACGAAACTATCTAGTACTTTGCACTTCCCTGTGAATTTCTTTGGAGATTAATGCAGAGGGGGTTGGTGGTGGATTTTACTTTTAACAGAATCAGAATCTTAAAATAGATTTGTAGTAAAATTTCAACTCACATTGTAATTTCTGGTTCTGATATCTTTGGATGGTCCAGTTCAGGTAAGCTAGTACCTAGTACGAAGCAATGGATCCACAGAAGCTTAGCGAAGATTGGGTGGCAGAGCCAGTGGTGGGAGGCGGGGCTAGTGCTGGGCAGACTTCTACGGTCTGTTCCCTGAAAATGGCAGATAATGGCAGATACAAATCAAAGTCAGGTATACACATAAAGCAGCACATATGAGTTTATCTTGTTGGGCAGACTGGATGGACCGTTAAGGTCTTTCTCTGCAGTCATCTACTATGTTACTATGGGGTTCATTTTCAAAACACTTAGCCTTACAAAGTTCCATAGTAACCTATGGAACTTTGTAAGGCTAAGTGCTTTGAAAATATGCCTTGTTACTCCAGGGACCTGCATGCACTGTCATGGACCTGAGTATGACACCTGAGGCTGGCATAGAGACTGGCACGAAATGTTTTTAAATATGTTTTTTGAGGGTGGGAGGGGGTTAGTGACCACTGGGGGAGTAACGGGAGGTCATTCCCGATTCTCTCCGGTGGTCATCTGGTCATTTTGGGCACCTTTTTGTGCCTTGGACGTTTTCACCCGGACCTGTTTTTCTTATGACTAAGTATCTGTCAGGGACATCCTTGTTTTTTTTCGATTATGGGTGAAGTGTTAGACACGCCCAAGTCCCGCCTTCGCTATACCTCCGACACGCCCCCTTGAACTTTGGCCGTCTTTGCGACGGAGTGCAGTTGGAGACGTCCTAAATCGGGTTTTGATTATACCAATTTGGACGTCCCTGGGAGAAGAACGTCCATCTTCCGATTTATGTCAAAAGATGGACGTCCTCTTTCGAAAATGAGCCCAATAGTATTTTGTTAAGCCAAGCCTTTGAGGGAGTGCGTTCCAGTGTGAGGGCTACTCCGGAGAAGACTCGCTTGCGGGTATCACATCGTGTAATGTCTTTTGGAGAGGGTATGGATAGGGATACACCTTGGGAGGACCTTAGTGTCCTTGGAGGTGTGTAGAGGCTCATTCTGTTCTTCAGGTACCCTGCACCATTTCCTTTAAGGGCCTGTATTGTACTGGTAGCCAGTGAAGGTTTTGCAAAAGTGGTGTGATGCAGTCTACTATTAGTTCTGCTGCAGTAGTTTGAATCAATTGGAACTGGTGCAGGCCCTTTGTAGTCAGACCGTTGTAGAGTGCATTACAGGAATCCAGTCTTGATGTTGTCATGGCATTCACAGTAGGATAAGATTTATCTTCATGATGTAAGGAGAGAGGCAGTGTAGCTGTCACAAATAATAGAAGCAGCTCTTGAAAGTTGCTTGGATTTGGGGAGTCAGAGTAAGTGTTGAATCTAATTGTATTCCAAGGTTCCTGACTTGTGACTTGGGGGGGGGGAGGGGTGAGCTAAAGGGCTCAAATAGATATTAAAACAGCCAGAGAAAGAATGAACCCTTGTGGCACTTCACATGTTAATGGATAAATATCCGTTTGTACCCCTTGGCAGCAACTGTAAATAATCTTTTAAAACGGATGAAAACCATTTTAGAACAGTACCGCCAATAGCAATCTCAATGAGACCGGCACAAAGAGATCGTGGCTAAATCACATGAAATGCTACTACTACTACTTAACATTTCTAAAGCGCTACTAGGGTTACGCAGCGCTGTACAGTTTAACAAAGAAGGACAGTCCCTGCTCAAAGGAGCTTACAATCTAAAGGACGAAACGTCAAGCTGGAATGCTGCTGATGGGTCCCAAGAAACTGCCAAAGCAATCCTTCATCAAGTTTACGATGGACTTCGCTTAACAGAGACTGTTAACTGTCAACTGTCAGACTGTTAACTGTCAGAACTGAAACCTGTCCTAAACGCTGACTGACTGGGATGAAGAATCAAAGAGGTCTCTAAATGATCCTGTAACTTTAAGAAAACTATATTCTCGATCCACTTTGCCAAAAATGGCAAATTAGAAATAGGATGATAATTGACCAGCAAATCAGAATCCAGGCCAGAACTTTTCAAGATAGGGTGAATGATTGCAGTTTTAAGGGGCTCTGAAATATAACCTTCCTCCAAACATTTAGAAATAAGATGGTGGGCTTTAGGAAGAAGGTTTAATGATGGAATTTTTACCCAAGAGGAAGGCATAGGGTCCAAAGTACATAAAGTAACATTCATTCCCATTAGGGTTTTCCACAATAACTCTTGAGATACAATAGCTCTTGAGATGGAAGACTACAAGAGACCCACTGTGTACTTGAGGATACATCAGGAACAAATGAAGCTTTAGTCTGAGGCTTGCCAAAGCTAGAAGTTAGGTGATTTTTCTGGCAAAATACTGAGCAAGTGAATCAGCAGGAGGCATAGTGTTAATATATATGACTCCTGAATAGCAACAGGTTGTGTTAAAGAAGAAAAAATTGAAAACGATTTCTTTATTGAGTCACTAGCCTGTGAAATTAATTTAGAAAAATAATCTTTCTTTGCAAGTTTCAACTGATATGTATGATAGCATTGTGCACCTTTAATAGCTTGAAAATTAACAGAGGATCTCTTTTTATGCCATGCCCTCTCACTATGTCGCAGTTGTTGATGAAGAAGGAATAATCCTGCATGAAACCAAGGTTCCACCCTCCCACCTGATACTTTCTTCACAAAATGAGCTGGAACAACCTCATCCACTTTAGATGTAAGATTATTATTCCAGAGAACAACTTGTTCAGCCAAGGCTAAGAATCAAAATTATCTGGGAAATGATCTGAAAAAGGTGCTAAAGCGTCAGTCTATAGCCTGAAAATCCTCAACAATCTTTAGAGGTGTCTTAGGTTGGTCAAGGGTAGTCTGTGTAAAGAAAAGAAAGTAGGTAATAATCTTTCCATGGTAAAGGAACAGTAACAAAATCAGTACGATAATACAGAAGAATCATTAGTTAACACTAAATCTAGGGTATGACCTGCTACATGTGTTGGAACATGAACATGCTGAGAGAACCTAAATTGGACAAAAATGTGAGAAAAGTAGCAGGTCTCGAAAGATGAGGTGTGTCCACACATTGCAAAAGTAAACAACAGCTGCTACAGAGTATATCTAAAATTTAATTTTTATTTTCTCAATTCTATCTTTCAAAATTCCAGACAGCAGGTGTACAGATCAGTAGGACCCAAAGCAGTCCAAAACAAGTAAAGTCAGAAACAGTTTATACCTAATTGTTCACCCACCCTTAGGATTCACCTCTGGGTTTAAAAAGCAAAAACCATGTGCATGTAAGGACTGGATAAATGAATTAAAACAAAGTTTAAAACAACTGCCCCAATTTGACTGCCCCTTTCGGACTGACTGTTCACTTGTCTTTTGAGCAGGGACTGTCCCTCTATGTTAAATTGTACAGCGCTGTGTAACCCTAGTAGCGCTTTAGAAATGTTAAGTAGTAGTAGTAATATGTAATACTTGTTAGCAATAATGAAACAGTGATGGAATATTCACATAGCAAACAGCCTGAGCCAACAGATTTATTTTCCATTGAACATAATTAACTTTATTTGAACTTGTCAGCTAATATTGTGCTGGACTGGACAATGTTGGCACATTTAGACTGATGCGACAGAACTTCTGCATGATGGAATCCCTTCTCTCATTATCAATACCTCTTTGTGAAATAGTAATAAAAAGGCAAGTGCATTTTTGTAATATACCATTGCGTCCACCAAACAAAAGGAGCATGTTCCCACTTGCCATCTTTTTCTTTTAATGTAGGCACAGGAAAAAAAGATTTTAAATTCTCCCGGGTTTCAACCTAATTAATGTTTTTTTAAAAATTGTACTTATAAATAGTAAGTCTGGTTGTTAAGCATCAGATTCTTATAACATGATGTCTGTTTTGGTGGCCCCTTTCGAGGTGACATCTCTGCACAAATACAGAGAGTCTCTATAACCAGACTTCCAAATGAGGCGGTGATTTAAAATTTAGAACTAATTACTGCTCTAACCGATGAAACCATTGCTTCCTCAGTGTACATCTGTATTCTGCACAAGCCATCATGTTTAAAAAATATAAGTGAGATCAAATAAAAATGCTACCAACAATAAAGAGTGACAGTGTGGATAGAGAAGTTCATAGATTTGCTTGCTTTGTTTTGTGTGAATTGGGATGTTATTTAACCTGCTTGAGATTACCAGTGGAAAAGGTTTGTGTTTTTGCAGGAAATGATTGTCAGCAGTACACACAAAAAAAATTGTCCTTTCAAGAAATAGTCTGTAGTTGGTTTCATTTTTGCCTCCAAGTGAGTCTGATGGGGCGGGTTTTTTTCAGCTCTTGACATTTGTTAATCAGGAGATTTCAAAATAAGCACCGTGTGGTCTGTCTTCTAGAAGGGGTCCAGGAAGACCCGAAACTATATAATACTTCTTTGTTTCAGTTTAATGGCGTGAAGAGTTTGGCCTCAGCCTCTGGTGTCTAATGTCCTTCTTCAATTGTTCATTGATGCAGCAGCGAGTCATGGTTTTGGGGTTCATTTTTAGGGTACTTGTACCTAGGAATTGCTAGATTGGTGGTGAGCTATGGGTTTGTGTGCGAATGTCGCTTTACTTGAAATTTTCCTGTTTTGGGTGGCCTTGGTGTGGAGTGACAGGCTATATAATTGCATAGTGATTCTGCATTATGGTAATATTGTAGTGGTTCAAGAGGTGAACAGACAATCTGCTCTGTTTTGGTGGAATTGTTGTGCTTAGTAGTACTGAGATGCTTGAGGCTGAATCTGGCCTTGGGGCTAGGCAAGTCTGGGTATGCACAGCTATATTGCCAAAGCTCTTTTCTCGCTTTCATTGGCTCATTTCTGAGCTCTGGCCCCTGGAGCAGATGGAGCACCAATAATGGAGGTGCCTGCAAAGCTATGGAGATGTTTCCTGGATCCATCAATCAGGTACTTCAGAATGCCTTTGCTCCTAACACGTGGAAGCCATATAGGGTGGGCTGGAGGCATTTTCAGAGTTATTTTTGGAAGACACTAAACCAGCAGTTGCACTGCCTGTGGTATGCAGACAGTTGTGAAATTTATTGACTTTGCTAAGCATATGGGGTGGTCTTATGGCCTTTTGACCCAATCTCTGGCTGCATTTGCCACCTTCTCTAAATTGTGTTAACTTGGTGACCCCATGAATTCATTTTTAGTTGTAAATTAATGGGAGTTTATGCTGAGTTCTGTTGGGCAGACAAAGTAGCATGCCTTCTATATCACATGATAAGTTAATGGCTTTGTTGGAGCTGAAATCTGGAGTTTGTTCTTCATCTTTTGAGGTGAAGTTGTTTCAAATTGACTTTTCTGTGGCATTTTTTTGTGCCATAAGAGTTAGTGAGCTAATTGCGCTCTTCAAGAGAGCAACAGGACAGACTGACCTGCTTTTTGAGGATGTGGTATTGGAGGGCAGTGAGCTTCATTTACACATCAGGTATTCAAAGACGGATTCATTGGATGTGGGTTCTAGTACTTAAGTCTGCATTGCATTTTCTGGGTCTTGACCCCTCTTTATTTGAACACACTCATTAGAATTGCAACGACTTCTTTTGCTGCAGTCCAGGATGAGTGAGGCACCAGTTATGATTTTCTGTGTGGAGCAGTGGGTGTTGCATCATTATTGAGTATGTTAGACCTTTAAATTGCTAATTGATGTTTAACTAGCATTTGTTTTATTTTATTAACTTCTTCAGTGTGCCTTGTTCCAGGTTGATGTCTGCATTTGACTCTGTGGGCACTCCTACATTTTTAGGCTGGAAAGCATGCTGAGTACTCATGCTGAGGAAAACATCTGATGGCCTTGATGATACCTCAAGTCTCACTGGAACAGGCATGAATTTTGAATTAGAATATTGATAAGCATGAGCGGCTAGGTTGTCCACTGACTAGCTGCAAAAATAAGGGGTTGGTAATGAAAGTGAAGGTTGCCTGTGAACTAGTTAATAGAGTATTATTTATCTTATGATATATATCATTTGAGTTTGAATAACCTGCGACCAAGTTTTCTTCCAATTGGATATAAAGATCTATTGTATTTATTGAGTGAGTGCAAAAAGCGATGGCAAGTGCTAATGTGAAGTCCTGTACTGATAGATCAACTCCTTCAGTTCATGTTACCTCATCAAACTGGCTAGATCCTCTGTTCATGGCATGGTCGGAAGCATTTGTACCACACAGCCTCTCTGTTCTGGAAGGCACTCTCTTTACCTCCAGTGGGTAAAGGATTCTTCAGCTGGGGGGGGGGAACCCTGCTCTGTCTGTGCTCAGGCATTGGTCTGCAGGAACAATGGTGCTTTCCAGGTGGTTCACAAACAGCATTATTCTCTTAACACAGGATTCAGGAACTTGTGGGACTGTGATTCCATAGGTTGCTGAATCCTGCAGGAAATCAAGGTGTGGTAGAAGGCGATCTTGTATTGCACCTTGCTGAATTCCTCCCTTGGTGACATTTTCTGATATGAGAATGGCTTAAGCTGACTGACACTTTCTCCCTACCCTTCTTCAAACTTGTACTCCCTGCTTCTGTTTTTGAGTGTTGGCTTTATCATCTTCTTTTATAGTGATGTTAAATTTAATTGGCTCTCAGTTTTAAATACAAGTAACCCAATTAAAAAAAAATGCTGAGTGTGCTTGTATTTTGATTGAGCAATATTTTTTGCTCTGTTTAATTTGTATTGAATTGTTTTATTTCTTTCAGTGCTGAGGAATAGAGCTTGGGAGATTGTTCACTGGGAAAAGGTAAACTTTTTTTTATTTTAAAGATGGTCATGTACAGTGTACTAGCATGCTTCTATAAAGTTGTTGAGGCAGTCTCTATGGTGGTCTGATAAGATTCAGGGTCTCAGTACAGGAATTCTTGATCTGGTGCTTCTCCATGAGGTTAAACGTTGTTAAAATCCTCAGCAAATATAACCTAAAATACTGCTAAATAGAATAGGTAGAAACAAATTCATATTAGAGCAATAATAATGGGCAAGATACTGCTGGAGAAGGATAATAGAAAAATGTATTTGGGGATTTTGTCATTGTCATGCTGTTTTGATTTTCATCCTTGTAGATTTATCATAAGTTAATAGAATTAGATAAATATCTCCCATGTAATGAGCAAATGACCATGGAGTTTAAGCAATACATAACAGTTATGAGATCCATTGCTTGGATTTTGAACCTTAATAATTCTGTTTCATGGTGTATTTTCAGGACATACAATATATTTGTATTACTATTTGAATTTTTAGTATGAAATATTTTGTATTGTGCCAATGAAAGATATGAAATGTTGACATTTAGAGGGGCATTTTCAATATGACATCCAAGTCCAATTTTGGACTTTCTGCCACCCCCAAAAAAGTCCAAAAATCCTTTGCCAAACATGGTCATTTTCAAACCAGAAAAATGTCTTTTATCTTTCTGGTTTGAAAATTGCCCTGTTTTAGACGTTTTTGTGCTCAGTGCATCTTCAAGGGCCATTTTCAAAAGAGAAACATGCAAGGGGAAAACACACAAAAACAAGCCATTGGGATATCTGGGGGTCAGCAATCTTACTAGACTGGCCTCTCGGACATCCCAGCAGAGCAGTGGGGTCACCTGGGGGGCACTGCAGTGAACTTTATATAAAAGGTCCCAGGTACACATCACATCATAACACCCTTATATTGTATGATGGGCCCTCCAGGAGTAGCAGAAAATGTATAGTTCCCACCTGTATACCACTTCAATAGTCCTTATACCTGCAGGTGTCACCTGTATGTAGGCTCAGTAGGTATTCTGTGGTTTTTTGGAGTGCTTCTCTACAGTCCACTGCGCCAACCATTAGGCTACTGCAGAGACCTGCTTCTGGCTGTAAGAGGAATGGCCATTATGTTTGGAGCTGTTAGAGACCCTGGTACTGTCACTTTTACCTCTTGAGGGGGCGGGGGGGGGGGGGGGTCAGTGACCATGAGGGATTCGGGGAGTGGAAGTCATGCCTTTTCCCCTCCAGTGGCCATCTGGTCAGTTTTGGCACCTTTATGGCACTTAGTCATTATTGAAACGGGTCTATCTAAAAATGTTTTATTTTTTTGCCCTGGATGTTTTACAATGTTTCATTCTTCAGAAAAAGTCCAAATCATAAGCCCATCCTAGTTCTGCCCGAAACACCACCTCTAGCATGCCCCCTTGAGATTTAGATGAACTGCATAGAAATACGTCTTAAAGATGAGTTTTGAAAATAGCGATTTGGATGTGTTTGCAAAAAAAAAAAAAAAAAAAACATCCATCTGTGCCATTTTTTGGACATTTTTCGGTTTTAAATATGTAATTTCTTTTAGTTTTTGAAAATTTTAATAAATGTTAATTTTTTAAATTTTATTATTTTAGAAATATGTTCAGATTTCAGGATACATATTTTTATGTTGTATGAAACTCCAAATTTAAAAATTCTTGGTAAACATCAGTGCAAGTTACAGAAACAAATGTACACAGCTGCTACTAAATACTTAAAATATCTCCATTTTTGTTTTAGGTAGAGTCAGTGCAATTTTTCTAGCAAAAAATGGTGCCGGTACTCAAATGCCAGGCCACCCTTCAGGGGTGGGGTGATCACTGAGGGACCCACCCCACAATAGCCAGGCCCCCTGCAACCAGTCACAGAATCTATGACAAAGCAGAATTGGTGTGTTGAACATGAGCTCTTTCAGTAAAACTTGTGGTCCATGGGTCAATTTTAGCAGACACCGGAAAAGGTGCCGGTACTCAGTACCCCCGAGTACCTCCTCAAAAAAAGCCCTGGGTAGAGTGATCATATCCTTGTTATGAAATTGTCATACTTCTCCTGTGTTGCTGGCCAGAAAAGAATGACAGGAGCAGCTTTAAATGTGTGCTCATAAGGCATGTAGAGGATTTATTTCCCAAGAGGAAGTCCCCACACATGGAGCGCAAGCTTGTTTCACCGGCATTCACTGATTGCCTTAGGTCTCTTCTGGACCAGAAGCTTCCTGAGTTTAAGATGGGCAGGGAAATAGAAGAGATTAATAGCTCGTGTTTGTTGACAGTCACCAACTGCTCTGGGACTTTAGATTTCACTAACTGATCAAGATGCAGTACAAACCTTGGGAGTGCCTGATAAAACTGGCGCATGTGATCATCCTAAAATCTTGCCCATTTAAATATTTGTTAACCTTCCTGAGCAAGTTTGTTGTTTTTTTTTTTATTGTCCAACTCTGTACTTTCTTGTACTTTGTGTGAAGATGTATTTAATTGGCTATATTATGTGTGAAAATACCAAGGACAGACAGGCACCACATAGCTAGGGTTGCCAGCATGCCTCCTGGCCTATTCCGCACCTTCTCTTTCCCTCTCCTCCCCATAGCCATTGCTGCTGCACCTTTCCCCTTCAACCCTCCTTACCAAGGTCTGCTGCTGTTGTTGCTGTCACCTCCACCACCAGAATGTTGGTGCAAGGCCTTCCTTCCTACAGCTCCCTTCATCTCCTTTGCCTGCACATCTGTGTTCACTGCTTCCTGGGTTCATCGACCTTGTATAAGAGGCCCTAGTCTACAAATAATTAAAAAAAAAAATTAACATCCACTTCACTCCTGGTTACTGTGACAGTTGTGTCTTCCTCTTCAGTTTTGTTGCCCTTACAGGACCCACCCATATTCCTTTCCTTTCTACAGACTATGTTTGATGATGTACTGCAAAAAATATTTCAGGTGTTACTTTACAAGATCCTCCCAAGCTTTGCCTCAGGTGTCTGTCTACTCCCAATCCCTCCTGTTAAAGAAGAACACAGTCTTCTCATGATCAACTAGTTTCAGTATTGTCTTTATTGGATTCCGAGTTGCAACTGGATCATTCCTTCTTTCCAGCCCTCTCCCAGACTGTTCTGAAAGATTAAGCAGATTGAGTCTTAACCTGTTGACATTATATTACGTAGAAAAAGATGTCCAGATGCTGCAATCCAATTGTATCACAAACACAAAGCAGCAAAGATGAGCCAGTAGATGTTATTAAAATCATTTAATAATTCAAAAACAACCTTATAATGAGTGGGAATATTGAGTCCAAAACACACTTATACTAGTCCATCAACCCAACATGTTCGGCACCTAGTGCCTGCTTCAGGGGCAGATTTTAAAGTTTTGAATTGGACAGATACGCCACCTAGGCTGCCGCCTATAAAACTTTTTATAAGGTTGCACTCGTAAGGGTCTACAGCCCCTAATGTCATGTCCCCAAAGGGTAAGGAAACTATAAATCTATTTGATTTTAATAAGCAATTACTGTCTTCATCATTGCTGCTTTGTATTTGTGACATTACATTAATTACAAATAGCATTTATAACCCGCCATTACCAAACTAGTTCTAGGCAGTTCACAAAGACTGAGCAATTCTCCGGAAAGAACAACAAAACCAAATAGCATTAAATTAATAAGCCCATGCGAGTCTACTCAGAAAATGCATTTTTCTGAAATAGAAATGCCTTCAGAGATTTTTCAAATTGATAATACTGTAGTTAGACATATATTTCAAGGAATGTAGTAGTAGATTCAGGTTTTTTGCAGCTTATATCTGATTCACTTGGATAATGAAGGTTAATGAATGTTTAGATGATCTATTATAGTTGTTTTTGTACTGAGATCTTTTCCAGACTCAACATATAAACTGGTGTTTGGCTGTGTATTATCAAAAGAGTAATGCACACGTTTTAAACACCACCCTGGCCTCTATAAGGAGCCAATGTAATTTTACTAATAAGGGTGATATGCTATCAAATTTTGGCACCCGGCATATCAGTCTGGCTGTCGTGCATAAGTATTGCCATACTGAGAAAGACCAAAGGTCCATCAAGCCCAGCATCCTGTTTCCAACAGTGGCCAATCCAGATCACAAATACCCGGCAGGATCCCCCAAAAAATACAAAACGTTTTTATGCTGCTTATCTCAGAAATAGTGGATTTTCCCCAAGTCCAATTTAATAAGGGTAATGGACTTTTCCTTTAGGAAAGCCGTCCAAACCTTTTTAAAACTCTGCTAAGCTAACTGCCTTTACCACATTCTCCGGAAACGAATTCCAGAGTTTAATTACACGTTGAGTGAAGAAATATTTTCTCAGATTCCTTTTAAATTTACTACTTTGTAGCTTCATCGCATGCCCCCTAGTCCAAGCCTGCTAGAAGATGTAGAAAACTAGACCAATGGGCTCAAAAGGATCTAGTTTCTAGATATGATTAAACCAGGAATAGACATTTCCAGAGATATGCTTGGTTAACAAGATCAAAGACAATAAGTTACATGAAATTAAGGAAAAATATCTGCTGTTATCTAAATAACCTTGATATAATTTGTGAGACCCCAGAGGGAGCATTCTGTGTAATGAGCAGTGCAAATTCCCATTTGCCTAGGTTTAAGGCATATATTTGTTTTTATCAAGATAACCATTTAATTGATACAATTTTCTCCACCACCATTACCATAAAAGATAGATGGTAAGTGGGTTTACAATTGGGAATTGAAGATTTATTCACCTTAGGATGCTTGAAAATTGGGTGAACAAAATAGCTTGTTTTCACTCAGGAGGAACAAGGTGATGGTGATCATAGACCACGTGATTAGAGATGCACTATAGTAGATGAGTAGTGGAGGATCAATGACGGAAATCTTTTATGTTCTGACATTTCAGTGGTGGATTTTCTGTGGAAGCAGTCAAACTGGGTAATAGGAGGGGACATGGATTTATGGAGAGCGGCAAAAAGTTGGATGGTGTAGAATCATAAAAACATAGACAAATGTAAAATGTAGACAGTTAAAGATCATATGGCATATTCTGCCTGCTCATCCATGTCATCTATTCTCCCTATCACTCCCTTAGAGATCCTTGTACTTGTTTCAAGCTGTCTTGAATTCAGATACTGTTTTCGTTTCTACCACTTCACCGGGAAGCCATTCCATGAACTCACCACCCTTTCCTTGAAGTATTTTCTCAGGTTACTTCTGAGTTTATCCCCTTTCACCTTCATTCTATGCCCCCTCGTTCCAGAGCTTCCTTTCAATTGAAAGAGAATCTCCTCTGCATAGATATTTAAATGTCTCTAACATATCTGACCTATCCTGCCTTTCTTCCATAGTATACATATTGAGATCTTTGTCTCCATATGCTTTATGACAGATCACTGACCATTTTAGTAGCTATCGTCTGAACTGACTCTATCCTGTTTATATCTTTTTGAAGGTGCAATCTCCAGAATTGTAAACAATATTCTATATGAGTCTCGCCAGAGTCTTATACAGGGGCATCATCTCCTCATTTTTCCTACTAGCCATTCCTATACACCTAAGCGTCTTTCTAGCTTCTGTACTTGCAGTTGCCTTTTTTACCTGTTTGGCCAGCTTAAGGTTATCAAAGGAGATGACTATCTTAAAAACGGCTTCAGCTTGTGTTCTATGATTTAGGCTGATGTCATTACAGGAATTGACTCAATAAGAGAAAATTGCTCTTAAATATCAAACATTACGATCAGTAACCGAACATCAACTGAGCAGCAACTTGGTTATTTTTAAAGGCCTTTCTCCTCAGGCAAAGTCAGGCATTATAAGCTTAGGAAGCCATTTAGAGGTTCTAGAGTACAGAACAGACTAATCATATATAAAACCAACATACAGTACGTCTGTCCCAGTAACCAAGCCTACACAGATTGGTTAAAATATGTACAACTTACTATTTTTCACATCTTTGTTGAAAATGGAAAAAATTGAATCGAAAGTGCCTGATTTCAAGTATATACCTCAACAGTTTCATGTTGCATGACACACTGTGGAGCTCATTTTCAAAGCACTTAAACTTACAAAGTTAATAAGCTATGGAACATTGTAAGTCAGAGGGCTTTGAAAATATGCCTCTTAGCCAAGCAGCACATAATAAAATAAATAAATAAATAAAATACACCCCTCTCACCAACCCCCCCCCCCCCCCCAAGAAAAACCTCTTGTTTCAAAAGAAATGAGTAATTGGTGGCAAAATTAGTTTAGGAATAAATATACAGCAATTGACATGGACTGTGAAATATTGCAGGAAGACCTTAGGAAATTGGAAAACTGGGCATCCAGATGGCAAATGAAATTTATTGTGGTCAAATGCAAGGTGATGTGCATTGGAAAGAATTATCCGAATCATAGTTACCTAATGCTAGGGCCCACTTTAGGGGGGGGGGGGGTCAGCACTCAAGAAAAAGATCTAGTTGTTGTTGTAGATATTACACGAAAATCTTCTGTTCAGAGTGCGGCAGCAGCCAAAAAATCAAGCAAGATGCTAGGAATTATTAGGAAAGGCATGGTGAATAAGACCAAAAATACTATAATGCCTTTCTATTGCTCCATGGTGCGACCGAACCTTGAGTATTGTGTTCAGTTCTATAAAATCCTGAGTGGTGTGGAACGAGTAAAGTAAATCAATTTTTCACTCGTTCCAAAAGTACAAAGACTAGGGCATACTCAAGGAAGCTACATGGAAATACTTTTAAAACAAATAGGATGGAAGTTTTTCACTCAACGAATAGTTAAGCTCTGGAACTCATTGCTGGAGGGTGTGGAAACAGCGGTTAGCATATCTGGGTTTAAAAAAAGGTTTGGACAAATTCCTGAAGGAAAAGTCCATAGTCTGCTATTGAGACAGACTTGGGGAAGCTACTGCTTGCCCCGGGATTGGGTAGCATGAATGTTGCTGCTAATTGGATTTTTGCCAGGTACTTGTGACCTTGCTTGGCCACTGTTTGGAAAGCAGGGTACTGGCTAGATGGACCATTGGTCTGACCCAGTATGGCTACTCTTATATTCTTATGATGTTTGCACAACTACCTCCTGGCAGCATTTGCTGAAAGTAGAAGTGGATTATGATGTAACACAGAATCTGTTCTGCCTTGAATAGTGTGCAAAAGCCAACTAATGCGTGTCATGGGAGAGAGAGATGACTCTAAGGGAGTAACCGAGAATGTCCTCATCCCTGTAAGCCAGTCATTAATATGTCTCATGGAACAAGCTATAGTTGGGTATCTTATACTGAGGAACCCCAAACACCCATGGGCCATAGGTTTCTGTAGTATATATAGGAAGTCTGGGGCACCCTCCCCTCCATAGAAAATGCTGGAATTCTTTATTCAACAAATGTTGCTCCCGCCTCTTCAAAACAAAGGTAATATCTGAACCACGCAGAGCCAATGGGGAGCCAACATTATGTTAAACAAGAAAATGCAACCCAGCAAGGAAAGGGGATACGTGCCCCAGAATTGCGACAAACATTTAGTCTCAGATAATGAGGGAACACATTTCAATTATGGAGCCTAGAAAGATCAACTGGAATGTAAACATACAAATATTTTATCTGCTGAGTAGCCCACTGCAATGGAAAGGTCCCCACCCATTCAGACTGAAGAGATGAAGGTAGTGGGAATGCCAAAGATTTGGTTGAGTTAAGTTGGAACCCCAAAAGTGCCCCATACTGAACAACATGATTTAACTGTGGGAGAACGTGCTGAGGCTCACCCAGAATTAATAGTAAATCATCTGTGTACGACAGCACCTTAAGGGAGAAACCGGTCAAAATGGTAGGTACTATTATAAAGAACAAAATTACGGAGCATATTCAAAAGCATGGATTAATGAGACAAAACCAACATGGATTCAGTGAAGAGAAATCTTGCCTCACCAATCTATTACATTGCTTTGAAGGGGTGAACAAACACGTGGATAATGGTGAGCTGGTTGACACTGTGTATCTGGATTTTCAAAGGCATTTGACAGAGTACCTCATGAAAGACTCCAGAGGAAATTGGAGAGCCTAAACTAGTTCCTGCAGTGCCTGCTGGAGGCTACCTGTTAATGTTTGGTACAAAGTTCTAGTTTTAAAACTAGGGAGAAAAAGAGTATGGAGATTAGTTGATAGTTTCATTTTTTAAAAAATATTTTTATTCTGCCTATCACTAACCTACAGTTCCTCCTTTAAACTCCAATCTTTAAGTTCCCAAAGCACAAAGCAAAATAATGTTCACTTACCAGAGAAATGGCCTCTTCTCGCAGAACTTCTCAGAAAGAAAGTTGAGTGAGACCTTTCCTCTTTTATATAGTTTTGAATCCATTACTTTTCTGCTGCAGCCACACCTTATTTGGCCATTTTTCAGAATCCTGATTTCCCTGTGGGCACGACTTTTCCTGTTTTTGCCCACTGGTGGAATTTAGGAATATATTATTTGTTTCAACTCCTGAATGATGAGGGTAAGTTGTTTTTGCGCATTTACAGTTGTATTATATCACTGCATTAGGGTGGGCTAACCACAGTGAAGATGTATAAGACACTCTTAACACAGTATTTACCTTGGCATCTCAGAATGTGGTGCCCTTCCATTATCATCTTAGATATCTTTTAGACTCTACTGAGGACCTGTATTACAGTAAAATAGCTATTACGTGGTCTGTGGAGCTGACTGCTGATCAGCTTAAGAACTGTATGTTGGGAATCAAACGATATTCTCCCTTTGTTCGTTTTTGAGAATTGCAGTACAAGTTTGCCCTGTGACTTTATATATCTCCCTTCAGAGCATTTCGAGTCTCATTCGACTCATGGGGGCATGCCCAAAATGTTGTCATGATCCTGTCGTTTTAAGTCGCATGTTTTGAGCCTGCACCCTGATCACCAGTTTCTGGTCCCACTTATTATCTATGGTTCATCTTCAATGGGGCCACCTGGTAGCATTGCATCCTTGGTGATTTTTGATGTGTTCCACCATTTGCTACCTTCCTTAAAAGAGCCATTATGCTTGGGGGGAAAAGTGATTCTGCTGTGTTGGCGAGAGCCCTTTGTTACCTCTCTTGCAATGTGGCGTACCCATTTGATTGATTTACTTAAAGTGGAACATTTTGATATCAAGGATATTTTCTCAAGGGATGGTGTACTTTGCCTATGAAAGTGGAAGTGTTCTTGGGCAACTTTATAACCTTTTTAACCAGATATCTATCTATCTATCTATCTATCTATCTATCTATCTATCTATCTATCTATCTATCTATCTATCTATCTATCTATCTATCTATCTAGTTGCTGCGACTTTGTATCAGTTTTTGAATGGTTGCATTTAATAAAGATGGTTTAAACAAAGTGTAAATGTTTCCTTCCTTTGAGCCCTTATTCATCCAGATCTTTTCTTAGGAACACCAAATAGAACTGGAAAAAGCCATGTTGTTTGAAGTGGTAGCCAAAAACTAGTATAAAAAGGCTTTATAATCCAGTATGAGTTGATTTGTTTTCTTTTGGAATAAGAGCAAATAGGCAGGTATGGGCAAGTTCTAGGGATGGTTAGAGCAAGGGCAAAACACGTAAAAATGGTATGTAAGAACATTTGCTTTTGCATAACTCTAATGTAATAAATCTTTTTTGCCTAAGGCTTTCATATTTTCTACAGCATTTCCCTCTCAAACATTACGCTAGCTAAAACTTGTGCACAGTTATTGTGAAATTTTCAGTTATTCTCAAGTTTAATGGTGGGGGGGGGGGGGCAAAATCCCATACCTTGTTTTGCACACTTTTGCCTGCTGATTTGTTTTTTTCCTGTGGAATTTCTTAGTTTTCCATAACTTACAAGGAATTTAAGCTGTATCACCTCAGAACTGTAGAAGCAAATTGACTTGTAAGCTTCAGGTAATTTCCTGTTATACATTTATCCCATTCTTAAAGTTGTTGAAAGAGTGTTTAGTAGATGGAAGACAGATAAAAGACAATTGAATGCAAAAGATTTTTGCATCCCCCCCCCCCCCCACACACACACACAATCGTACAAGCCATAAGACTGTTTTTGTTTGGTTGAGAAACACTGGCCTAGTCAATGTGCTTTCAGACATAGGGCTTCATTTACAAATCCACGTCAGCAATTCCGGCGCAGCACATGAGAGGAAGCCCATAGGAATTGAATGGACTTAAATAGACATCACTCATGGACATTGTTCTCAACACCTCTTAGAAATGAGACACACCCAGTGATGGCCCTTGAATGAGCAGGAGTTTCTTTTACAAGCACATGTTTAATTACACATGACTCTATCCATACTAAATATTATTTGGAGTGATGGAGTGTGGCAATTAGCAGGCAGCATGTTGGGCATGGGTGGCTGGGCCCTGCTTTGTACAGCATTCACATAACACACTGCACCTCTTCTGTGTTCTTCTACTAAACCACTGCTTTGGTGCTTCTCCAGCCTTTTTATTTTATTTGAAGGGGGTGGGGTGGGGATGAGAGAGTCCTAACCCATATCCACTTTGCCTGCTCTGCTTGAAATATTTGGAAGTTGCTGTGCTGCACAACATTTTTAAAAAGGGAGCGTGCCTTGAATTTGAAAATGTTGTGAAACACTGGACTAGGTAATTATATAACATATTACACTGTGATACTGCATTTAAGGTACTGTATTTTATATGTAGTAACTTTGTTTTATACAGACTAATAACCAATCCCAGTTTTCTTTCAGGTAAAGGTTGGTGATATAGTTAAAATAAATGGCAAAGAATATGTACCTGCTGACACTGTACTTCTGTCATCAAGGTAGAGATGCCTTCTGACACATATGGCTTAAAAACTGGTTTCTCTACCCTTTGCTGAGTTTGTTTCAAGGAAATAAGGATTAAATAATATTAACTGCCCTTAGCTTAATGATAAAATTATGTATCTGTACTTGAAAAATCATTTTGGGTATGTATTTTTTTTGACATTTCTATTTTGCCTAACACATAGGCGGATTACAAAATCTGACATAAAAACAAGAACTTTAAATAGGCAAAAACATATCTCAAAGTACTTAGTAAGCTAAAGATTTAATTGTATTGTGAAAGTTAAATATCTGGGTGCTGCTAAATTGGATTTTTCAAAGGCTAGAAATAGAGAATTATAGAATAAAGATCAGTGAACTGATTGCTAATATTTATTTGAATGTATTTGGGCCATGCACTTCAGGGATATTCTGAGTCCAAATTGTGAAAATGGATCAATTTTTCCCTTTGGCTTTAGGCTTTAAAGAAACTATAATTAGCCCAGTAGAATGTTTCTTGATTTTGACATGTGTTTGAGCCCATTGATCCTCATTTCCTGAAAAATATACTATGTAAAATAACATGCAAGAGCCATATATTTTTCAAAATCTTTTAAACTTCAGGTCTCACAGTATTCAATATTCTTGGAGCTGTTTAGTTTGCTTTCTATATTAGCTTTCATCAGTTTTGGAGTGTTAATGTTATAGTTAACATTTTAGCACAAAGATCACATTTTGTGAAGATCTGAATAAAAGAATGACTTCTGGTATTCACCACAATATGCATGCTAAGGGCCAAATTTACTAAACGGTGCTATAGCGTTATTGCACATTAACATGCGTTAACATGTTATTTACTGCGGATCCTATTTTATGCAGTAGCACATGTCATTAAATTTTATTTCTAAATGTTCTGATAATTCATACCTTTTCATTTCAATAGTGTATCAGATGCTGAATGAATTATTTGAGTAAAATGCTTATAAGTGAATTGGAATAGTAAGTTAAGCAGGTTGTTAAGGTATTTTTATTTTAAACACATTAAACTTCAAAAGTAATGTAAAATATTAAAAGTATTTAGCATTCCATGGCCTTACATCACTATCAGTGGCTAGACCTGGAATGTTAAAAAAAATAAAATAATCCAGAAACAGCTAAATATTTCCAATATGTCATGCTGTCTGACCTGAGTTAAACTGACTTTGAAAAAGTGACATTAATAATGTCTATAAGCGTATGTTTTATACCACGATTTATTACTGTCTTTTTGTCCATTTTGCTTCTGTTTCTGTCTATTAACTCATGTTCTCTGTTCTGAACATTTTCATACTTGTTCATGAAGGTGACTGTAGGGGAAATAGTGAAAGTGACCAATGGAGAACATCTTCCAGCTGATCTGATAAGTCTTTCAACGAGGTTAGGATGGAACGATTCTACAGTAAATGTGCATGTGGTTCCTCGGATATCAAATCCCAGTAATCTGCAAATATTGTTCAGTTGAACACAGCAGTGCTTGTCCTCTATTTGCTGATATGTACAGTTCTTACATTAAAAAATGATACTTCATATAGGCAGGTTTTTTAGTGAGCTTACAGTATAGCAAGGGTGTCTGTGGGCTGCATGATCAGAAATAAGTATGTGCTTGGGCTGCATGATTATTTTATCCTGTTACAGCATGATTTATTATCAGTCTTGGAATCTCTTCTGAGATTGTGACTTTGTATTCAATAGATACCTTCATATATGCTAACTCAAGTGAGGCCAGATGGGCCACATTTGGCTCTTGGACTACATGCTGGAAAACCTTCGTATAATTCATTTTGAGAGAAAGGGACGGGATAATGAAGCTTTTGTTAATAATAATTAATAAGATTGTAAAATAAAATGATACACTATCAAGGAGCAGTGATATAGGAAGCCTTTATAGATAGGTGACATCATCCAAAGGAGTTTGGGATGAAGGAAAAGAGGAGCAAAAATCTAAGCTTTCAGGAGGGGTGAATTGTGTATCTGTGGTACTTCCCTTGTTTGTGTTGTCATGTGAGGCCACCTCGGTTCGTTCTTTTCTTCAGAGTCTGGAAGATGCAGTCTAGTTCTCTTTCCTAGTAAGATGATACTTTCAAGTAAGTTTGTCATGTTGTCTTATGAGTTACCACTTCTTTATGCTCCTCATGCCTCCTAGAAACCTCCTAATTAGTTTTCTATTGCGTTTTACATTTCCTGGATTTTTGGCATAACTTCAATCTACACTGATGCATTGCATGGTATTAGTCTTTAAATATGTACCCCCCCCCCCCCCACCTTCACTTTTTTTTTACTAAGCCGTGCTAGTGGCTGCCGGTGTGGTAATTCATTACCATGCAGCTTTGTAAAAAAGGAGGGAGGGTAAATGTGTATTTGATGCAGCTTTTTTTTTGTCCAGTGTCATAGAAAATGAAGAACTTCAGCTGTTTCAAGAAATATGTGAGGCATAGCAGGATAACAGCAGCATCTGATGCCCACAAAAATATTCCTGTTGTGCCATGGACCAGATAGCAAAATACCTAGCTGTACCACATGTCAGAAAATGACACCTAGGTGTCTTTGTGGCCGTAAGGAACAAAATATTTTTTTGGTTAGATTAGGTCTGGCCCAGGTGCATCAGAGTCATGTATTTTCAAGGACCATGGAGCTACATCTGATGTTGATAATCTAAGTTGAGCATTGACAGAGGTAATTGAGACTGAGACTGACCATTGTCAAAAGCCTGCATGAAACAAAGTGAAGGATTCTGTTGCTTTGGCACTGGTGTCAGAATTACCATACTGAGTATTGAGTGAAAACAGAGGCATTGGAATCAGTCCTCACTGGTGCAAAATTCCAGGAGGCGAGGGATTTTGGCAGCTGTCATACCACCTCCCAAGCTTCCCTGCAGAGAGAATCGTTTTACCTTGGGAATGAATCAGTCTCCAAGGGGTTCCAGGGTCCAGCCATCAGTATACCTGGTGGCCCATAGAAGCCATGTTGATTCAGACTAAAGCCCGTTGAACCCGGTATCTTTTCTCAAACAGTTTCTTGTCTGGTTTACAAGCAGTAGATTGGTTTTTAATAGCTCATTTCCAGGGATAACGATCTATCTCTAGCTAATGATCTTTCATGGACTTTTCTCTCAGAAATTTGTCCAAACCTCCTTTCAGCCTTGGTAGCTGAATTATATGCAGTTTGAAAAAAAAAAAGAAAGTTTCTGTGAGCAGTTTTTAGTCTTCTTTTTTTTTTTTGTTTCATGTGATGTCTTTGTAGTGTTTGAAAGATTAAACAGCTGTTCCCTTTTTCATAGTAACATCTAATATAATAAAACTCACCCTCAACGTTCTGAAGTCACTCAGTCACTCACTGAAGGGTTCATGGATTCATGGTGGTGAAGCCAGAACACTGACCATGTCTCTCTGCCCCGCCCTCGCATGACGGACCAATCAGAAAAAAGACCCTCAACATTCTGAAACACAAAGGACCATCACAACACCGTTCCCAGGCAACACTAGGCAACGTAAAACGGACCAATCAGAGGAAACTACGTTACAATAAGGGAGGAGCATTCCCCAGCAGAATGGCTCATTATCTGTGCAGCATGGAGAGCACAGAACCACCGCTGGAACGAGAGAAGGATATTCCTGCTGTGGGTATGTGCAAAAATAGACTGGGGGAGGGGGGGAGAAATTTTTAAATGCCTAATGCCAGTACTGAAGAGTGCCAGAGGGCCTATAGCACAGACTATATTTGGGATCGCTTGACATGGAGTCAGAGGAGCCGGAAATCAACATGCCCGTCACCTTCTGGGACGTGGGCGAACAGGACAAGCTGCGGCCCAGCTGGAAGGATTACCCACGACCCAGCCAGCAGCAAGCAGCGACCAAGGAAGGGGGAGGAGTACTCCTTCCCTGCCTAGGAATCGCTGGAGACTGGCTGCCAAACTAACGAAACAACCGCACACCGACCCTCCACCTCCATCATCAACAACCTGCACACACACCGCACCCTCACACACACACACACAAAAAATAACTCTGTGACACATACACACACACACACAAAAAAAAAACCACATGCTAGCGCCCGTTTCATTGGTTTCGGAAACGGGCCTTTTTTACTAGTAGTAAATAACAGCAGATAAAGACCTGAGCCGTCCATCCAATGTGTCCAGTTGTCACACTCATTATCAATTCATGATTAAATCAACAATGAATATGATATTATATACTTTATCACAAGTCTTTCTTTGGCATTTCTGTGACTTAGACCGTAGAAGTCTGCCCGGCTCTGTCCTTGCGTTCCATCTACTGAAGTTGCCATCAAAACTCACTCCATCCTATCTAAATCCATCTTGTCATTTGCGGGACCCAGACTGTAAAAGTCTGCCCAGCTCTGTCCTCTATTCCAGCTACTGAAGTTGCCATTGAAGCCCATTCTAGCCTATCCTAAACTGGATTGCCATATATGGGCACAGACATACAAAGTCTGCCTGGCATCAGCCTTAGTTCTTCACAGCCGGAATAGCTGTCCCAAGTGTTACTCGCATTGAGCACCCTCTTTGTCAAAAAAAAAAAAAAATTCCTGACATTACTCTTATGTCTACCACCCCTCAACCTCGGCTTATGTCCTCTAGTTTTACCATTTCCCCTTTCTCTTGAAGAGATTTGTTTCTATATTAATACCTTTCAAGTATTTAAATGTCTGTATCACCCTTCACATTTCTGCCATCTTTTTTTTCCAGGCAGAAGAGCATTTCTGCCATCTTTTCTCCAGTCAGAAGAGCTTTTATAAGGAGGTGCTCCATTTTCTTTATCATTTTTCTTTCCTTCTCTGAACTTTTTCTAGTTCTGTTGAATCCATTTTGAGATGGGGCAACCAGAGCTACATACAGTACTCAAGGTGTAGTCACATCAGGGAGATATATAATAATAATTTCAGTTTATTCAAAAAGGAATGAAAAACCCATCTCTAGCATGATTCCAAAATACTTTTTTCTTAGGTCTTGACTCCTAACTCAGAACTCGGGGACTTTTTCCCTGTGTACATCCACTTTGCACATATCCTCATTAATTTTCCATTGCCACTTAGATGCCTAGGGCCTGATATTCAGAATGGTTTAACTGGACAGGAGAGGTTCCTGCCCAGTTAAACCCTGCTGTGCTGATCTTCCACTGATTTTCAGGGACACTTAGCCAGGCAGTGCTATTGAATATTGGCTCTGACCACACTGGCACTGTCCAGTTAGTGCTGGGGCAGTCTGTGGATGGAGCCAGTACTTAATCATTTAGCGGAGATGTTCAGTCTGCTAACAGGTTAAGTACAATGATAAAGCTAGGACAGCAAAAAGACTGTCCTAATTTTAGCTGTGAAGCTGACCATGCAGCAGTCTGAATATCAGCAAGTATGGGGTTACCTTCTGGATGATCTCTGTAACCTGGATATTTAATAGACCGCTGACTGCCATGGGCTGAATATTGATTCCTCCCTTTCTCCCCCATATCTTATAAGATTCTTTTGCAAATCCTCACAATCCTCAGCCATTTAAATGACTTTAAATAATTTTTGTGTCTATTTAACTGCCTTTATGAAGAGATTCACCCAGATAATCTGAGTTTTGTATACTAAACAGCACCCTTTCTTTTGTCCTACACAATGTTTTCTTGAATGTCCTCTATATCAGTGTGGTTTGAAAACTAATAAAAGGTTCACCTTGGTGCAGTTTAGGTAGATCTTCCCTTTACAGTCTTTGTGTGGGGCTTGCTTTTCTTTTTGAAGCCTCCCATCAATCAGCCTGCTATGTTTCAGGACCTTTAAGCGCATAGACTCCTGTGAATTGGAAAGTCTCATTTGATGGTACTTACTTCATTGTACAAAGTTAGTAAGCTCCAGACCTTAGTGACTAATGTACCCTAGACAACGTTTTTCAACATCCAGGTTGGTTTTGCACGTGTATCCTAAGTTCCTGCCCAAAGTAGTGTTCAGCCTTACACCTTAACAAATAATTTGTCTTCTGCCATTTTTCCCAGGTCACTTGCCTAAAGTGGTGAAGATGCTATGCATAGTTTGGATTGCTAAAGTGCCTTAACATTTTGCTTGGAGCAGCTCTTAGAAAATCTGCCCAGATTTTTTTTTTTGCTACAATAAACGTGGGACTTCATAACCATAATGTGTAATTAGATAGCAAATTGGTCATACCCCAATGAGTTTGATTTTGCAAGTTCATGTATAGACTTATATTATCAGTCATGACATTGTTGGTGATCTACTTACCTGATCTCTGTGGAATGTCCACACATTCATTTTATTTTTTTTGTTTTCTCAATCTAGCCTGTTGAATATCTCTGCAGTTTAGAATTCAGCTTCATCCCTCCTAACTTCAATTTGATTATTTCAAGGTTGCTTTCATTAACAAAATAAATAAACGAATGGAAAATGGCCTGTTGGCACTTTTTCTCCAGCTGCCTTTTTTTTTAAATTTAAATTTGAGTTAGGTAGTCTGTAGATACGCATTGTATTCTTGGAGCATTTCATATCCTGCTTTTCATTGGAGAAAATGAAGTTGCTTACCTCTGCTAGAAGTTGTTGTCTTGGAGTTTAAAGGTATATACTGAACTAAGGTGACCATGGGTGATGACTCAGACATAGGAAGCATCATACATGTATGGTCCTCTGCTCCTAGAAATCTATTAGAGCTTTGAGAGTCTTGAAACTCTTTTCTCTCTATCCCATTGGATGTCACCCATTTATGAAGATACATATCCCGCTATCTTCGAGTACCTGTTTCGGGTCAGCAGTTGTGCTTTCATGTCTTTCATGCAGTTTAACGGGCATGAACGCATAATGAATATAAAATAGCATTTTAAATAACTCTTTAAGTGAATAGCAATTTTCAGAAATGATTATAATCTCATGATTTGTCTAGGATATACTGAGGACTCCTTGCACTCAGCTAGATGTGGCATGTTTTGCAGTTGGTCTAGACTTAATGTTCTGTAAATGGCGACCATGCATATTTATGGCACATTTAGTAGCTTTTTAATGGTATTTGTGATGTTGACTAAAGTTCACTTTCATCCTACTAATCAGAAAGCTATCCTTGGTCTGTGTGTATTATGTGGTTTTACAAATTGTAGGTCTGTTTCTAATATTGCATGCTAAACCATATATATATGCCATTGATTCTTCAGAAGCTTTTGATAAAACTGAAATTCTTATTTGCTGATTTTTTTTTTTAAAAGATTGAACTTAACTTTTGCTTCATATTTGTAGTTTTATAGTATTTAAACAAAAATTCTTATTTTTCTAAATGTTTCAAATTAGCTCTTGGTCACTATGCACCTTACAACTTTTAAAATTCAAATATGTAATAGATCAAATAGTACTTTAGTGATTTGTCTGCAGTTCATAATTATGGTATTCAAAATCCTCTCCATCTTTGATAAGAACCATATTTGTAATAATTACTGAATGATGTATCATATAGTTACTATGTAAGGGATATATAGACAAAATTTTTCATATGTTGCTGCTACCGAAATAATGTAGTCATTTTATACATGCTTTTTAATGGACATGCCCACACCACATTTTTTCCACATGTTAAAATGGGCCTGATCACACAAACAATAAGACATCAAAAATGCCTTAAAAATAGACAATGGGAAATTTCCCACTGCACTCTGACCATCCCTTAATCCCAGGAAGTTGAGAATAGACTGTCTTAATAAAATAAATCCAGTATAACATTTGCTCTTAAACTTGCAAATAATGATCATCGTGGTTATGAATTAAACAAAATAAATCCCTTCTACAGCCTGACCCTCCTCAATTCTTACTAGAAAGTTTGAACAAGACTGGTTTACATACTAAAGTTCTTATTAACTAATAGGTATTAACATATACTAATGCCTAAACACATACTAAATAATACTATGTATGCACCATTATTTTAATGGGGCTATTTACTAACTGTGCATTAAACAATTCAGTAAATGGGTCCCTAAGACAGTATAATCAGAACTACACTCTCTCCCAGGCCTGATAAACTCGGAGGGAGTGTAGTTCTGATTATACTGTCTTCGGGACCCATTTACTGAATTGTTTAATGCACAGTTAGTAAATAGCCCCATTTAGAATAATGGTGCATATATAGTATTATTTAGCATGTGTTTTAAGGCATTAGTGTAACTAGCCACACACACTCAAATTGGCCAGTGCCTAACCTATTAAATGTAAACTTACCATACTTTTTAAAACCCATCCCCCCCACACTTCTATCCTTTCATATCATGGACAATGCTCCGTGCTCTTCCTCATTGGCCCTACAGGAGCTCTACAAAGGAGTGATCCCTGTTGTATCACTTCTGCTGGTAAAACAACTTTCCAGCGCTGGACCTCCAGTCAATAGTGATCCATGGGTGATGCCATTGAAGGAGCCATAAGCGAGTTCCATGTAGGGAAATAAAATTAAGCAGGCAGGCATGCAGTGTGTCAGTTGCATGGAGACCATATAAGACTACCCCCCCCCCCCCCTAAAATAAAATCTCTGTAACTTCAGCAAATATATAGCTGCTGTCTTTCCCAATAAGTGGACCTCCAGTTGTAGTCCACCACGGATAATGTTATCTAAGGTATAGAGTTACCAGCAAGGTTCAATTCAGCCAAGTATGAGGAAGTGATAAAAAGATAGTTTAAATATCTATGAATAGTTACAATCTACCACTAATGACTTTTATTTGAGGTCCTGTTTATTTCTGACATATTTGTATCAATTCAAAATCAATGCAGTTTTCTTGTAAGGTAATATTTTAATGCAGCGTCTGCTGTTACACATATACATCAAAGTGTATATTCTGGTGTTTGAGATTTATAGGTGGCTGCATGGGAGTCACTTTTGAGTCTTAAAAATCAACATCTCAATTAGATGCGTATTTGATACACGATGGAAGACACATTTACTATCAAAATCTGGATAACCTTAACATTGAAAAAAATGTTGCTTGTTAAGAAAAATAAAGAATTTCAGTTGCCTTAAATTGTTAGCCAGAAGTCTTTTAGAATTCACAGAAGTGGAAACACATATATAATCATTTTAATAATAAAACTTTGACTTTTATAATAGTGAGCCACAGTCCATGTGCTACATTGAAACATCAAATTTAGACGGTGAAACAAATCTAAAAATCCGTCAGGTAAGCCAATTTGTTTCTTGTAGTGATGCTATACAAACTTGTATTTTTGAAGTGTCTTAATATATCAGTTCTGTGGCTGTTTATTGCAGCCAAAATGTAAATGTTTAAAGGAGACAATCCAGAAAATTTCTATTGAGTAGGGTAAGTGGTAAATTAAATACAGTACTCGAATACTTTATGGTATGTGGCATATCTTCTTGTCAAACATCAGAAATATTCTCCCAGTTCATAAGCATCAGGTTCAGTATGACCTCATCCCACTTGGATTCTGTCATCATTGCTAGGACAGTTCTTCTGTGAAGCAGGATTGTCCAACCTTGGTCTTTGAGGGCTGCAATCCAGTCAGGTATTAAGGATTTCCCAAGTGAATATGCATGAGATCTATTTGCATGCACTGCCTCCATTGTATGCAAATGGATCTCATGTATATTCATTTGGAAAATCCTGAAAACCCGACTTGACGAGGGCTGAGGTTGCTATAGAGAATTTAGGATCTCTGTACTTCTAGGTGACCTCATAACAGGGATGTCCCAATCAACATCTGTCATATTAAAATCATCTATCTACTTCCTCTTTCATATCTGTATTATGACTGGCTTCGATGAAATCTGTCTACTTCCTCTGCTTGTGAGAGAGGCCTATATGTAACACCAAATAAAATAGAATCTCCCTTCCTAGATTAGCCCACAGTGCCTCCTCCTTAACCTGTAAATCCTGCAATTTCCTTGCTTTAATACTATACTTAACATTATAGTGTTATCTATCTGTATGACTGATTGGCAAACGATCTTTGCTGAGGAGGCTGAGCACCTCCTTCAATGTCTATCATTTAGTCAAACCTTCAAATGTTGCAACATCTCCACTATATTTGAGTCTTGATAGACACTTAAGTGAGAAAGGGCTTTGCTCCGGAAAAGAGAGCAGCTGCCCTGATAATTGCCAAGAGTCTCATGAGCCAATTTGCTAAATAGGTACTTTTGTTCTGTTTTCACTGAAGAAAATCCTGGGGAAGGACCGAGAGGGACTGGCAAAAGTACACCTGAGAATGAAGTGGATAGAGCACCGTTCACGGAAGAGAATGTATATGAACAACTTGAAAAGCTAAAGGTGGACAAAGCCATGGGGCTGGACGGGATCCACCCCAGAATACTGAGGGAGCTCAGAGAGGTTCTGGCGGGTCCTCTCAAAGATTTGTTTAATAAATCCTTGGAGACGGGAGAGGTTCCGAGGGATTGGAGAATGGCGGAGGTGGTCCCTCTTCACAAAAGTGGTGATAGGGAAGAAGCTGGAAACTACAGGCTGGTAAGCCTCACTTCAGTTATTGGAAAAGTAATGGAAGCCATGCTGAAGGAAAGGATAGTGAATTTTCTGGAAGCCAATAAGTTGCAAGATCCGAGACAACATGGTTTCACCAAAGGGAAATCGTGCCAAACGAATCTCATTGAATTCTTTGACTGGGTGACAGGAGAATTAAATCAAGGACGTGCTATGGACATCATCTACTTAGATTTCAGCAAGGCTTTTGACACGGTTCCCCACAGGAGGCTCTTGAATAAACTAGAAGGGCTGAAGATAGGACCTGAAGTGGTGAACTGGATTAGGAACTGGTTGACGGGCAGACGCCAGAGGGTGGTGGTGAATGGAGTTCGCTCGGAGGAGGGAAAGGTGAGTAGTGGAGTGCCTCAGGGATCGGTGCTGGGGCCGATTCTGTTCAATATATTTGTGAGTGACATTGCCGAAGGGTTACAAGGTAAAGTTTGCCTTTTTGCGGATGACACCAAGATTTCCAACAGAGTGGACACCCCGGAGGGAGTGGAAAACATGAAAAAAGATCTGAAGAAGCTGGAAGAATGGTCTAACATTTGGCAATTAAAATTCAATGCGAAGAAATGCAAAGTGATGCACTTAGGGAGTAGAAATCCAAGGGAGGCGTATGTGTTAGGTGGGGAGAGCCTGATAGACACGGACGGGGAGAGGGATCTTGGGGTGATAGTATCTGAGGACCTGAAGGCGATGAAACAGTGCGACAAGGCGGTGGCCGTAGCGAGAAGGTTGCTAGAGAGAGGTGTGACCAGCAGAAGAAAGGAGGTTTAATGCCCCTGTATAAGACGTTGGTGAGGCCCCACCTGGAGCATTGTGTTCAGTTTTGGAGGCCGTACCTTGCGAAGGATGTTAAAAAAATGGAAGCGGTACAAAGAAAAGCTACGAGGATGGTATGGGAGTTGCGTTCCAAGACGTATGAAGAGAGACTTGCTGACCTGAACATGTATACTCTGGAGGAAAGGAGGAACAGGGGTGATATGATACAGACGTTCAAATATTTGAAAGGTATTAATCCGCAAACGAATCTTTTCCGGAGATGGGAAGGCGGTAGAACGAGAGGACATGAAATGAGATTGAAGGGGGGCAGACTCAGGAAAGATGTCAGGAAGTATTTCTTCACGGAGAGGGTGGTGAACGCTTGGAATGCCCTCCCGCGGGAGGTGGTGGACATGAAAACGGTAACGTGGGATAGGCATAAAGGAATCCTATACAGAAGGAGTGGATCCACAGAAGCTTAGCTGAAATTGGGTGGCGGGGGGAAGAGGGGTTGATGGTTGAGAGGCTAGGATAGGGGAGGGCAGACTTATACGGGGTCTGTGCCAGAGCCGGTGATGGGAGGCGGGACTGGTGGTTGGGAGGCGGGAAATACTGCTGAACAGACTTATACGGTCTGTGCCCTGAAAAAGACAGGTAGAAATCAAGGTAAGGAATACACATATGAGTTTATCGTGGGCAGACTAGATGGACCATGCAGGTCTTTTTCTGCCGTCATCTACTATGTTACTATGTATGTTGTTGTGATTCATCATAATGTTTCTTGGCCATATGATAGTCACAGTGCAAGCTACTCTGTATCCATGCTTCCAAACCTATCCATCTTTTGTGAGTGCTGACATTCCAGTGAGATCAGATGGCATTTTCTATCATATCAAATTACATTGAGCTGGTTTCTTCACTCTCTTCGATGGTGGATGATGAGAGAACCTAATACAGGGTTTCATAATTGTCAGTTTCAGCATAGTTGTTCTGGTATGAGATACAGGGCACATGTCCTATTCCATTACACCCAAGGAATTTGTAGAAATAGGGAACTTGTCAAATTAATCTCCTGGAACTAAGAACAATCTTTAACTGCTCAGAACTTTGAGCAGTTATTATTGGGCAAAAAAATGTTTAATTATAGCATATAATCAGATAATGGTGTTCTGTGTAAACAAGGAGCAACAAGTTTCTTTACCCTCTGCAGATATTTTCTGTTAAATCTCAAATATAGCAATCTTTGGATATTCCTGTCAGCATTATACTTCTCATGGAAATTGAATAGTATTGGCGAATCAATATCTGGAACTTCACGAATAGACTTTACAAACAACAAATTTCAAAAATGGGGAATTCTTTCTTCAGATCTCTTTGCATCAGAAAACATTCAAACTAGTGGGGTTCATCCCAGATAGTAGCTCAAACTTGATCATGTTATCACTGTTTCCCAGGGGACCCAACACTTCCTCCTCTCGTACTATGCCCTCCATGCTACCAAGGACCAGATCCAAAATGGCTCCCCCTCTTGTTGGTTCCTGGACCAGTTGCTCCAAGAAGCAGTCATTTATTACATCTAGAAATTTTATTTCTCTGGCACTCCCTGATGTAACATTTACCCAGCCAATGTCAGGGTAATTGAAATCACCCATTATTACAGCGTTGTCCAATGCTTTCCTAATCTCTGTAAACATTTATTCATCCGTCTGTTTATTCTGTGCAAGTGAATGGCAGTACAGCCCTACAAGAACACTCCTTCCCTTCACAGATGGAATTTCTATCCATAATGATTCCACGCTGCTATCTGTGTCATGTGGAATACTTATTTTATTTGACTCAATTCCCTCTTTAACATATAGTGCAATCCCCCCTTCAATTTGATCCTGTCTATTATTGCGATACAATTTGTACCTGTTAACACAGTGTCCCATTGATTGCCCTCTTTCCACCAAGTCTCTGAGATGCCTGTTATATCTGTCTCCATCACTTAGTGCTATATATTCTAACTCTCCCATCTTATTTTTTAGACTTCTAACATTTGTATACAGGCACTTTAAATTGTGTTGTTTCCTTTGATCTATAACCTGCTTAAAAGGTGAAGGGGATAATGTGCATCCTTTATCCCGCTCTCTCATTAAGCACACCTGGCTTACTTTCAGCACTGTTGAAACCTCTCTACTGGGAGTCCCTTAAAGTCCTGTTTCAATAGTACCCTTCAAGGATACTCCACCCCGAACCGTGTGCTCCCGGGAACTGTTGGCTTCCCTCCCCCCCCCATTTAAAAACTGCTCTCCTTTTAATAGCGCCAACAGCCTGGTTCCATCCCGGTTAAGATGGAGGCCATCCTTTCAGAACAGTCTCCCCCCTTTCCCAGAATGTTGCCCAGTTCCTAACAAATCTAAATCCCTCATCCCTGCATCATTGTCTGAACCACGCATTGAGACTTCGGAGCTCTGCCTGCTTTTTGGGTCCTGCATATGGAATGGGGAGCATTTCTGAAAATGCTACCCTGGAGGATCTGGATTTCAGCTTTCTACCTAAGAGCCTAAATTTGTCTTCCACAACCTCCCTCCCAAATTTTCCTATGTCATTTGTACCCACATTTACCAAGATAGCTGGCTCCTCCTCAGCACTATCTAAGATCCTGTCTAGGTGACGCGTGAGGTCTCCTACCTTCATACCAGGCAGACAAGTGACCAGGCAGTCCTCACGTGCACCATCCACCCTACTATTTACATGCCTAATGATTGAATCACAAACTACAACAGCTGTTTTAACCCTTCCTGCCTGGGGAGAAGTTCTCGGAGACATATCCTTGGTGCAAGAGGATAGTGCATCCCCTGGTGGGCAGGTCCTGGTACTTCCTACTTCACCAGGGTGATGCTTTCCTTCTAGGAGACTTCCCTCTTCCGAGATGGCACAGGGGCTGCCAGACTAGAGGTGGGACGTCTCTACAACGTCCCTGTAGGTCTTCTCTGTGCACCTCTCTGTCTCCTTCAACTCCACCAAGTGTGGTACTCTAGCCTCCTCTCCCTCCACTCACTATCTCTGTTGATAACACCCTCATCGTCCCCGTCTCATCTGCCTGCAACCTTGGGGTCATCTTTGACTTCTCCCTCTCCTTCTCTGCGCATATCCAGCAGATAGCCAAGACCTGTCGCTTCTTCCTCTATAACATCAGCAAAATTCGCCCCTTCCTGTCTGAGCACACCACCCGAACTCTCATCCACTCTCTCATTACCTCTCGCCTTGACTACTGCAACCTACTCCTCACTGGCCTCCCACTTTGCCATCTATTCCCCCTTCAGTCCGTTCAAAACTCTGCTGCACGTCTTATCTTCCGCCTGAACCGGTACACTCATATCACCCCTCTCCTCAAGTCACTTCACTGGCTTCCGATCAGGTACCGCATACAGTTTAAGCTTCTCCTTTTAACCTACAAATGCACTCGATCTACAGCCCCTCCCTACCTCTCTACCCTCATCTCCCCTTACATTCCTACCCGTGACCTCCGTTCTCATGACAAATCCCTCCTTTCAGTACCCTTCTCCACCACCGCCAACTCCAGGCTCCGCCCTTTCTGCCTCGCCTCACCCCATGCCTGGAATAAACTCCCTGAGCCCATACGCCAGGCCCCCTCCCTGCCCATCTTCAAAGCCTTGCTCAAAGCCCACCTCTTCAATGTCACCTTCGGCACCTAACCATCATACCTCTATTTAGGAAATCTGGACTGCCCCTACTTGACATTTTGCCCATTAGATTGTAAGCTCCTTGGAGCAGGGACTGCCCTTTTTGTTAATCTGTACAGCGCTGCGTAACCCTAGTAGCGCTCTAGAAATGTTAAGTAGTAGTAGTAGTAGTTCTCTTAGAGCTAGGAGCTCTTTGCATTGGGCACACACATGTAACCGCTCACCAACTGGGAAATAATCATACATGTGACACTCGGTGCAAAAGACGATAGCACTCCTCTCGCTGCTGGACTGCTGTCTCCATCTTAGCAAGTTTTACATTATTGAAAAACTCAAAAATACTAAGTTATCCTATACTAGTAAAAAAGGCCCGTTTCCGAAACCAATGAAACTGGCGCTAGTATGTGGCTTTTTTTTGTGTGTGTACGTGTCACAGAGTTATTTTGTGTGTGTGTGTGTGTGTGGGGGTGGGGTGTGTGTGCAGGTTGTTGATGTGTGTCTTTTTTTTTGTTTTGTTTTGTTTTTTGCTTGGGGGGTTGGAGGATGTGCTGTGCTGGCAAAGTGGGATGGATTGGTGTGTGGCTTTGAGGGTGTATTTCTGTTGTATTGTGTGTGTGTGGTTTTGTCTGTCAAGGAGATTTGTGGAGAGGGGTCTTTCTGTTGGTGAAATGTAAATGTGGTTGTAGGGGGGTCAGCCTTTGCTGAGTGGTGGATTGTTTTTTCCGGGTTTTTTTTTTGTGTTATGCTGAGGCAGCAGTGTTGTTTTAGATGGGCGGAAGGTAGAGGAGCACGTTCTTGGTCTGTCGGTATTTTTGGCCGTTTCTAGGCTGCTGTAGGGAATGCTGGAAGAGAAATGTGCTGTGGGAAGCAGCGCCATCTTTTTCCATTGGGCTGGGGTTCTGGGCATCCTGGAGGTGGGAGACGGCTTGCCTGAGGATGGGGATGGTTGTTTTAAGTTGGCGGAAGGGAGAGGAGTACGGTCTCGGGCCATGGGGGGTGGGGGGGGGGGGGGTGATCCGGTATGTTCGGTCCATTTCAGGCCGGCTACAGGGGAATGCTGGAACATTTATGCGCTGCGGGAAGCAGCGCCATCTTTTTCCGGGTGCTCGGGGAATCCCCGAGGTGGGAGACGGCTTGCCTGAGGCTGGGGATGGTTGGGCACGGCCACTTTGGCAAAAGGGGAAGAGGAAGGGGGTGGGGAGTTACCTGCAGCCGCATGAGAAACCGGGTATTCTTTGTTTGTTTTGTATTATTAGTTTGCATTTCTGTTGAAGAAAGAGTGGATGCCTTTCGAATGATGGAGGTGGTGCGTCGGTATGCGGTTGTTTCATTAGTTTAGCAGTCAGTCTCCAGCGATTCCTAGGCAGGGAAGGAGTAGTGTTTCCCTACTCCTCCCCCTTCCTTGGTCGCTGTTTGCTGCTGGCTGGGTCGTGGGTAATCCTTCCAGCTGGGCCGCAGCTTGTCCTGTTCGCCCACGTCTCAGATGGTGACGGGCACGTTGTTTTCCGGCTCCTCTGACTCCATGTCAAGCGATCCCAAATATAGTCTGTGCTATAGTCCCTCTGGCACTCTTCAGTACTGGCATTAGGCATTTAAAAATTCCCCCCCCCCCCCCGGTCTATTTTTGCACATACCCACAGCAGGAATATTCTTCTCTCGTTCCAGCGGTGGTTCTGTGCTCTCCGTGCTGCCCAGATAATGAGCCATTCTGCTGGGGAATGCTCCTCCCTTATTGTCACGTAGTTTCCTCTGATTGGTCCGTCTTACGTTGCCTAGTGTTGCCTGGGAACGGTGTTGTGATGGTCCTTTGTGTTTCAGAATGTTGAGTGTGTTTTTTCTGATTGGTCCGTCATGCGAGGGCGGGGCAGAGAGACATGGTCAGTGTTGTGGCTTCACCACCATGAATCCATGAACCCTTCAGTGAGTGACTGAGTGACTTCAGAACGTTGTCTTCAGAACGTTGAGGGTGAGTTTTATTATAGTAGATAATAATTCTCACCTCCAACGTTCTGACTTGCCTGGGACCGTGGCTCATTCCGAGTTGGTCTGCTAGGCTCTGTAGATCAGGCTGACATCACCATAGCCATGGTGATGTCAACTTCAGAACCCAGGGGAAAAAACATG
This sequence comes from Microcaecilia unicolor, assembly GCF_901765095.1. Classification (NCBI taxonomy): domain Eukaryota; kingdom Metazoa; phylum Chordata; class Amphibia; order Gymnophiona; family Siphonopidae; genus Microcaecilia; species Microcaecilia unicolor. The sequence continues at coordinate 544,895,407 of NC_044032.1, read as the reverse complement.
CCTCACAGCTGAACCATGTCCAGAGGAGAGGTTGCTGGACATGGGTGGCTGGAGGGGGGGCAGGGAAGAGAGGAGGATCGCTGGACATGGGTGGCTGGAGGGGGGGCAGGGGAGAGAGGAGGGTCGCTGGACATGGGTGACTGCAGGGGGGGGCAGGGGGGTTGCTGGACATGGGTGGCTGCAGGGGGGCAGGGGAGAGAGGAGGTTCGCTGGACATGGGTGGCAGGGGAGAGAGGAGGTTCGCGGGACAAGATTGGCTGAAGTGGGCGCAGGGGTAGAGGAGGGTGCTGGACATGGTGGTGGCTGCAGGGGGAGAGGAGGGTCGCTGGACATGGGTGGCTGGCTGCAGGGGAGCCGAAGAAAACCTTGCTAGCGCCCGTTTCGTTTGTGTCAGAAATGGGCCTTTTTTACTAGTTAAGGATATGTCTAATATAAAAATGTCTTTAGCTTATATGGTATATTGTGTGATTTATTTAGTGTTTTCTTATTAGAAAGTAATGAAATATAATTAAAACTCTGTAAGAGCACTCCTCGCTTGTTAGGTCCTACTGCAGAGGCTATCTGTTAATGCTGTGGTAAAAAGTTCAAGTTTTAAAACTAGGGGGAAAAAAGCGTGGAGATCAGTTGATAGTTTGCCTTTTTTTTTTTAAATTTATTTTGCCTATCACTAACTGTAATGAATTTTACCAATGATACTCACACCACGAGACCAAGTCAGGCTTAAAGCAGTTTTTATTTCTTACGAGAGACAAATCCAGCATACCTTCATGAAGTTGTCTGCCCTCCCCATACCTTCCCGTTTCTTATATACCTTTTTAGACTCTCATCTACGTGCAGCTGTACATGAAGCAGATCTTTTAAGCTTGGATGAACATGTTACAGTTTTAGACCATTAGAAGGTTTTTACAAGCTAGCCAAAAAGCATATCTAAGAACATTCAGTTCTTCTTGTAACACACAAGGTCAGAAGCCGTTTCATTTCTTATAATCTACACTTGTTTAGTATATGTTAAAATGATTAACTCAATAATTTCCCTACACTAACCTCCTTTAAACCCCAATCTAAGTTCCCAAAGTACAAAGCAAAATAATGTTCACTTACCAGACAAATGTCCTCTTCTCTCGGAACTTCTAATTGTTTTTTTTGGACTTTTTGGACTTCATTTCTATCATGGAAGACTTTTTTGGGGGGATATACAGTTAGGAATTTTAATATCATATTTTAATATCAAGTATAACTATACTCATCTGGGAGAGAGTATTATGGAAATAGCATCATGAGAGAGTATTATGTGTTGACTAGTAAAAAAGGCCTGTTTCGGACACACATGAAACGGGCGCTAGCAAGGTTTTCCTCGGAGTGTGTTTGTTTGAGAGTGTGTGTGTGATAGTCACTGTGTGAAGGAGTGTGTGTGTGTGTGTGTGTGTGAGAGAGAGAGAGTGAGACTGGGTGCGAGTGTGTCTGTGAGAGAGGGTGTGTGTGAGAATGAGAGTGTGTCCCAGGCCCCCCTCTCTCTCCCTCCCTCCCAGTTCCAGGGTCATCTGGTCCCCCCTCCCAGTACCAGGATCGTCGTCCCCCCCCTCCCTCTGTTCGAGTGCCATGGTCATCCCCTCCCTCCCTCCGAGTTTCAGGGTCTCCTCCCTCCAAGTTTCAGGGTAGCTCCCCCCCCCCCCCCACGAGTTTCAGGGTTCCCTCCATCCGAGTTTCAGGTTCCCCCCTGTATGTGTGTGTGTTGTACAGATTGTTTGTGTCTGTCATAATCACAGAGGGGGGTTGGGGGGATGTAGTTGGTGAAGTAGTATGGGGTTGCGGTGGGGTTTGAGTGGAGTTAGAATTGTTGGATATCACTGTTCTATTGACAGAGGAGCGGTACTTGATTCTGAAGTTCAAGGCTTCATCATTGTGTGTGTCTATGAGACAGTGTCTGTGTATGTGAGACTTATATTCTGTGTGTGTCTGTGTCTGTCAGTGGCAGTGGTGGGGGTGTGTTTGATGATATTAGATGGTGCATGAGTGTGTGTGTGTGAGTCAGTAATTGTGTGTGTGTGTGGGGGGGGGGGACTGTGTGTTGTGTGTCACAGAGAGAGATTGTGTGTGTATGTGGGAGACGGGAGGCTGAACCTGGAAACAGCAAATTGAAACCTAATTAAAGGACTACCACGTAACAATATTCAAAATATACACATTTAACAGTACTGCAGAACAACCATGTAACAGAAATATGATAAATGTCAGTACTAGCCATAATACCATAATATACAGAATGGATGAACATTCAAATAACATAGATATCATACAGTGACAGCACGATACCAATGGAACACCTAATAAGCACGCATTAGAACATTCAAATAACATGATAATGCTTTTCTACAGTAATCTTATCCTTCTAAAACTGTAACACTTTATCTTATAGTGCTTTTAAAGTACTTTAGTGCAGTGATTACAAAATATTGGCTCGGCAATGTTAAATTAAAGTGTGGTATCTCATATATTGAAGCAAATGATTATTCAGACATTCATGGTGTTTGGGATAAGTGTTCTATAAATATTTTATATAAATGAAATGTGTGCTGTACTGTTATGTTGATAGACTTTTTCATGGATAAGTGTTTTTGTGTTCCAACCAATGTGATGACAGGGTTTACCACTAACATCAGATATGAAGGACATTGATAGCCTGATGAGACTGTCTGGTAAAATTGAATGTGAAAGCCCTAACAGACATCTATACGATTTTGTTGGGAACATCAGACTTGATGGACATAGGTAAGTAAAGATCTTTTTAACGAAAATTTGTAGTAACCTGTAAATGGGACAGCATAACATCACCTCCTCTTTTATCTCCGCCTCCCTAGCATGTTTGCCACAGATTTAATAAACATAACAGTGCTTTATAGGGCATATTTTTCCCCTCTAGGGCATATAGAACGGGTTGTACTTTACACCCCTGGACATTTTAACAGTGTGAATTAGGATTCCTTGGTGTAGTAGAAATCACCTATTGTTGGGGTTGGAAGGGTTAGAGGGTGGTGGTGGGAAGGAGGGTTATTATAGCTGCTCATTGTTATTATTGTTCTCTATTTGTAATTTATATACAACAGTTGCACAGAATATTGTTCCTTCTTATATTATAATAAAAAGATTTAAATATAAAATCATAAGTGTTTGAGGCTTCTGCAGATGAGGACAGAGCCCACGGGGATGAGGACAGAACCTGCGGGGAGGGGGCAGGGACGGAGACAGAACCTGTGGGGACGGGGTGGGGATGGAGACAGAACCCGCGGGGACAGAGACAAACTTTGTCCCCGTGTCATTCTCTATTTAAAACCCCATCTGGCATTTGTGTGTGCCTGGGGACAGATCCAAAAGCTAACAAGCAATTGTTTTTAATGCAAATATCTTTGTCCATTGTAAAATGGGAAGTACGTATCTATATTGGAAACCTGAAGCCAAGTTCAAGTTTATTCCAGGATTTACTATTGTGCCTATCAAAAAGCATGTCTGTGCAGCTTACAGACTAAAATTGAAGGAAGTTTTGGGGGTAGAACTACAATTTCATATAGGATAGGAGAGGAGGGCTGAAACTTGTCCACTGGGTCCAACATGTTCCATCTCCATGGTGACGCTTTCAATCAGAAGACTCTACAATAAGCAGAGATACAATTAGCCTTGACACAGGAAATTTGGGTGAAACTCTGGCCATAGTCGGTGTTTTTCTTAAGTTAAGTTTGAATGTCTTTTTGATTTTGTCGCTATATGTTTGAGTAGATCGTTGAAAGCTAGTTTGTTTGGAGTTGTAACAAATTTTTCCCAGGGTATTTTTTATGCCAGTGACATAAGAGTACCCTATGCAATCCTACCATAATTTTCTTCTGTTATATGGAAGTGGAGGAAAGGGTTCTGAGGCATTTTCCGCTTAGGAATTTTTATACTCCATCAAACAATGTTGGATATTTAAATACTGCTTGCTATCTTTATTTTGAAAAGAGTTTTGATGAAGAATTATATATCCTAAAGCACACCAAAAAGTCTGTCCCCTATGCCCCATTCCCTCTTTCCTGGCAACCTTCCACCTTTTACTCTGATGTGGTTCTCCAGTATTTAATTCCCTCTCCCACTCATCTTGACCACCCTCCAAAATATTCGGTCTCCTTCCCCCTTTCTCAAATCCCTCCATTTTTAACTATTTCTTCCTTCCTGCTCTTAGCAACCCTTTAACATTTACTGCCTTCCAATCCACATTCAAAAATATACCAATTGATTCAATAGGACAGGGGATTGTACTGATGGAAACAACATAAGAACATAAGCGTTGCTATACTGGGACAGACCAAAAAAACAGGATACTGGGTTGAAGGACCTTCGGTCTATCCCAGTATGGCAACACTTATGTACTTTTGTACATAAATTTACTTATGTCATTCCTGTTTTTTGAATTTAGACATAGGGAATGTAAACTGAAAACATATAGGTTGTTCACAAGATGCTGTTTGTTTTAACCCCGTTTTGGCAAGTCCATTTTTAAAATTAACTTTTTGTATCTTAGGATAAAAGCTGTAAAAATTGAAAGTGGAATTTTTACTGCTCGTGCATTATATATAGGACTTCATTCTATAGTGGAGATCTGTTCATTGTTTGAGCTAATGCTGTGAAGGGAAAAAAAGAGTATAAATTAATAGGTCAATGGAAATATGATTGGAGATTATTCTCTTCTTGCTGCCATTAGACTATTACATATTTAGAAGAGAAGCTCAAAATGAATGTGCATGTGCACATATCACTGATTACCCTTGAATGCAGACTACAGTTAGTGCTTACATTGCTGAGGGAGCTCTTAAATGTGGTGCTACAGGAGGGAGGACCTGATAGCCCAGGACCAGTGGGGTGAAAAAAAGCAGTTACCTTTGCAACCTCTGTCTTATATGTGTCCATGCTCGCATAGACACAGTCCTGGGGGGCAGATGGTGGTGGTACATAAATAGCCTGTGACGGTGCCTCAGGCATAGCTGCACCAGGAGCAGATTCTCTGCGATGATAAAGTTAGGCTTTCTTCTCATAGCCATGTTTCTCAGTGAATGACCGTTGGAAAACGTGCATTGCCTTATATGGACACCCATGCGTGATGGATGTCCTTACATGCACAGGTCCATATATGGACGGGTCAGTACGTGCACGTCCTGGCATACATAATGGCGCCACACATGGACGGTCGTCACCCTTGCGGGGCCTTATCTGGATGAGTACGTATTGACACGTGCGGAGCCTTCCTTATATGGATCATTATCAAGTGTGCAACTTCATATATACACAATAAAATATGTATGTTCCTTATATTTATCATAGCTGCATGTTCCGGAAGTACTGCGCATGTAGTTGCGGATATGCAGGTATGGGAAAAAATAAGGAACATTGAGAAGTATAAAGTATGTTTCTCACAGAACTGCCAAAGGACATCCCTGTTACAGGGCCGCCGTCCTTAGGTCGGCCTAGTACGATGGACGTCCTTTGGCAGTTCTGTGAGAAACACATCCTTGTTACTGTACTAAGGATGCCTTTGCAGTATTTTTCCTATACTTTGTGGGCATCCCTGATTTGGGCGTTTTCAACTGCGATAATGGAATGTCTAAGGGTGTCCTTTTTTCTGTACTTTGGATGTCCCTGATCTGGGCATTTTCAACTGCGATAATGGAATGTCTAAGGATGTCCATATTATTTTTCCATTATACCTACCTGATTTTGGCCGACTTCGTGAGGGCGTCCTCATTCAGACTTGGACGACCTTTCGAAAATGCCCCTTTGTTTGCTTCATTAACTGTCCATGGGAATGTTCCATGGTATTTACATTCTGTGATAAATTGTTTGTATCCGCTAGGGGGTTTAAGATCGGATTCAGTGAAGAAGTTAACAGCTGATTTGTTAGTGACTACATTATGCTCTTACGAGGGCTGCAGCTTTTTCAGTTGCAGGTCCGATTTTATGGAACGCTTTGCCTGGCTGCTTGCGCCTTTGTGCGAATGCAGAACAATTTAAGAAGCATTTGAAAACCTTTTTTTTTTTGCTCAGGCATTTCCATGTGAGTCAGTTGATGACCAGTAGGTATTAGTTGCTATTTTTAGAGAGGTTTATTTAGTATATGCTGTATTTGTGGTGTATGTGTTTTTATTATTATGTATGTTATGCTGTGAACTGCTTAGATTTAAGCAGGGTATACGTTTTATAGATGAATAAATTTCTCCCCTTGCCCCCTTTCTCCCGATCCAGCATTTCTCTGTGGCTGCTGCTGCTTCTCCCAGCAAGCAGCAATGGCGGGCAAATCAAGGAGTAGAAGGTGCGGGGCTGCAGTGCTCAGACACGCTTTGTTGGCTCTGCTGATCCCCTGCCCCTCTGATGTCAACTTCCTGTTCTGGGGCAGGGGAATGGTAGAGCCAACAGCGCATGTCTTAATACTGCAGCCCCGCGCCTGCTACTTCTTGGTTTGCTCGTTGCTGCTGCTCATTGGGAAAAGCAGCTGTAGATGTGGGAGAGAGGCAGGAGATGGGGGGGGATGAGTGGGGAAGGAAAATAAGGTGCCAGCACCTATACTGCGTGTACTAGCAGGTTTTTGTATCAAAATGTCATAATTCACCCATATTTGTTTTGGGATGGAGCATTCTGGTTCTATTATTGTTTTCAAATTCAAATATTTTACAACTACAAATTTTATTATCGTAAAGTGATTACATAAAACATGATATGTTTTGCTGACAGGCTACATCAGGGGTTAGTGTAGAGTACGCAGACTGAAATGCATATAACAATTTCAAAGAGAATAATTAAAGCCATAAAACATGTAAATAAAATTAAGAATGCAGTCACATATTTAAATGAACATAGAGCCAAATATTTATATTAAGGGGGAAGTTATTGTTGTCTACCATTAAGACATGTTGTTTACCCTAACTTGTGCAATTTTAGCACAGGTCCCATGTAATGTTATGAGACCTAGGGGCCCTTTTACTAAAGTTTAGCATGCGCTAATAAACATTAATGTGCACTAAGGGGGTCTTTTTCTTATTTTTCACAGCAGGCACTAAACGCAGACACCCATAAGAATATAATGGGTGTCTCAGCATTTAGCACCAGCTGATTTCTAGCATGACCTATAAACATTAGAGTACCATAGTAAAAGATTCCCTGAGTGCCACGTGGCCCATGGGTATAAAATAAGATGCATAACATTTAGCACACGCTAAGCTTTAGTAAAAGGGCCAAATAGTTACTAATAACCTTTGGTAATAGTAAAATAACCCATCTGAATTACAGCCCATGTTATCGGTCCCCCCACCCCAAACACAGTGTGAAAATAACATGTTATATTTTAAAATAAGCTTAAAATATATCTCTATTATATTTTCATAAGAAAAAATAATTACAAACTCTTGTGTGTATAAAAATCTTTCTAGCATATGTAATTTATATGAAACACTATAATGACAGTTCTTACATTAATGGCCACCGATATTTGAGACTGTAGTCCACTTTATACCAAAATTTGTTTACATTGTCACAACTTTATTCAAACAATATTATCATAAAACACTTTTACATTTATAAACAACATCTAATTTATTCATGGCTATTACTCTTGGTACTCTTAAATAGTTCAATCATTCACAGGGCAACATTTAATTGAATGAAACATAGTTATTGCACCAATCATCATAGTAACTTATCATTAGATGACACGTGTGAAGATCTTCAACCACATTTGTAGATGAGTCTTAATTCCAACTTCATCAACAGTGCGGCTCATGTCATTAATTTACTCATGCCCTGTAGTGGTTCTGGTTATTTATAGCATGGTATTTATAAATTTACAATGACAGATAAGAAATATGTAGTGAAAAGATCCTATGTCTTATTATAGGAAGTTAAATAGACACTGGGAAGGTTGTAATCGTGGGCATGTATGCACTTTGGTTAAATGAGTCATACAGTGCATGGATTTGCTTTGTAGGTTTACATTTTATACACAAGAGTTTGTAATTATTTTTTTCAAATGTATTTTAAAACAGTTTTTATAGTTTAATATAGATATTTGTGTGTATGTATATATAGATACAGTGGGGGAAATAAGTATTTGATCCCTTGCTGATTTTGTAAGTTTGCCCACTGACAAAGACATGAGCAGCCCATAATTGAAGGGTAGGTTATTGGTAACAGTGAGAGATAGCACATCACAAATTAAATCCGGAAAATCACATTGTGGAAAGTATATGAATTTATTTGCATTCTGCAGAGGGAAATAAGTATTTGATCCCCCACCAACCAGTAAGAGATCTGGCCCCTACAGACCAGGTAGATGCTCCAAATCACTCGTTACCTGCATGACAGACAGCTGTCGGCAATGGTCACCTGTATGAAAGACACCTGTCCACAGACTCAGTGAATCAGTCAGACTCTAACCTCTACAAAATGGCCAAGAGCAAGGAGCTGTCTAAGGATGTCAGGGACAAGATCATACACCTGCACAAGGCTGGAATGGGCTACAAAACCATCAGTAAGACGCTGGGCGAGAAGGAGACAACTGTTGGTGCCATAGTAAGAAAATGGAAGAAGTACAAAATGACTGTCAATCGACAAGATCTGGGGCTCCACGCAAATCTCACCTCGTGGGGTATCCTTGATCATGAGGAAGGTTAGAAATCAGCCTACAACTACAAGGGGGGAACTTGTCAATGATCTCAAGGCAGCTGGGACCACTGTCACCACGAAAACCATTGGTAACACATTACGACATAACGGATTGCAATCCTGCAGTGCCCGCAATGTCCCCCTGCTCCGGAAGGCACATGTGACGGCCCGTCTGAAGTTTGCCAGTGAACACCTGGATGATGCCGAGAGTGATTGGGAGAAGGTGCTGTGGTCAGATGAGACAAAAATTGAGCTCTTTGGCATGAACTCAACTCGCCGTGTTTGGAGGAAGAGAAATGCTGCCTATGACCCAAAGAACACCGTCCCCACTGTCAAGCATGGAGGTGGAAATGTTATGTTTTGGGGGTGTTTCTCTGCTAAGGGCACAGGACTACTTCACCGCATCAATGGGAGAATGGATGGGGCCATGTACCGTACAATTCTGAGTGACAACCTCCTTCCCTCCACCAGGGCCTTAAAAATGGGTCGTGGCTGGGTCTTCCAGCACGACAATGACCCAAAACATACAGCCAAGGCAACAAAGGAGTGGCTCAGGAAGAAGCACATTAGGGTCATGGAGTGGCCTAGCCAGTCACCAGACCTTAATCCCATTGAAAACTTATGGAGGGAGCTGAAGCTGCGAGTTGCCAAGCGACAGCCCAGAACTCTTAATGATTTAGAGATGATCTGCAAAGAGGAGTGGACCAAAATTCCTCCACCTCATCATCAACTACAGAAGACGTCTGACCGCTGTGCTTGCCAACAAGGGTTTTGCCACCAAGTATTAGGTCTTGTTTGCCAGAGGGATCAAATACTTATTTCCCTCTGCAGAATGCAAATAAATTCATATACTTTCCACAATGTGATTTTCCGGATTTAATTTGTGATGTGCTATCTCTCACTGTTACCAATAACCTACCCTTCAATTATGGGCTGCTCATGTCTTTGTCAGTGGGCAAACTTACAAAATCAGCAAGGGATCAAATACTTATTTCCCCCACTGTATATTTATATCTATCTAGATATTAGGGCTGTGAGTTAATCGCAGTTAACTCTGCAATTAATTATTAATCACAATTTTTAAAAGTTAATCATGTCGCAGTTTCTCCTGTGTCCTCCATACATCTCTTATGTTCTCCTCCACTCCTAACCACTGTCCTTGGCACGATCCAGCATCCCCCCCCCCCCCCCACCCAATGATAGTCTACCTCAAAGTGTTCTAGGGGTGATCCGGGAAATTACAGACCAGTAAGCCTGACGTCAGTTTTGGGCAAAATAATGGAAACGATTATAAAGAATAAAATTACAGAATGCATAGACAAACATGGTTTAATGGGACAGAATCAGCATAGGTTCAGCCAAGGGAAGTCTTGCCTCACCAATTTGTTTATTTCTTTGAAGGTGTGAATAGACATGTGGATAAAGTTGAGCCAGTTGATAGTGTTTCAGAAAGCTTTTGATAAAGTTCCTCATGAGAGACACCTGAGAAAATTAGAGTCATGGGATATGAGGCAAGGTTCTATTGTGGATTAGGAATTGGTTATTGGACAGAAAACAGAGGGTAGGGTTAAATGGTAATTTCTCTCAGTGGAGGAGGGTGAAAATTGCAGTGCCGCAGGGATTGGTACTGGGAGTGGTGCTATTTAACATATTAAATTTGCAGATGACCAAAACTATTCAAGGTTGTTAAAACACTTGCAGACTGTTAAATATTGCAGGAAGACCTTAGGAAATTGGAAGACTGGGCATACAAATGGCAGATGAAATTTAATGTGGACAAATGCAAGGTGATGCACATTGGTGAAAATAATCTGGATCATATTTAGCTGGTCCTAGGGTTCACCTTGGGAGTCAGCACTCAAGAAAAAGATCCTAGGTGTCATTGTAGGTAATATGCTAAAATCTTCTGCTCCATGTGTGGCGGTGGCCAAGAAAGCAAACAGGATGCTAGGAATTATTAGGAAAGGGATGGTGAATAAGACCGAAAATACTATAATGCCTCTGTATCGCTGCATCTTGCGACCACTTCTTGAGCATTGCATTCTGTTCTGTCATCGTATCTCAAAAAAAGATATAACGGAATTAGAAAAGGTTCAAAGAAGAGTGACCAAAATGATAAGGAGATGGAACTCCTCTCATACGAGGAAAGGCTAAAGAGATTAGGGCTCTTCAGCTTGGAAAAGAGACGGATGAGGTGAGATAAGGTTGAGGTCTATAAAGTCCTGAGTGGTGTAGAATGAGTAGAAGTAAATCTGATTTTTTTTTACTTGTTCCAAAAGTACAAAGAATAGGGGACGCTCAAGGAAGTTACATGGAAATATTTTTAAAACAAAGAGGAAGAAATATTTTTTTCAGTCCATGAACAGTTAAGCTCTAGAACTCTTTGCCGGAGGATGTGGTAACAATGGTTAGTGTATCTGGGTTTAAAAAAAGGTTTGGACAAATTCCTGGAGGAAAAGTCCATAATCTGCTATTGAGATTGACATGGGGAATCAATTGCTTGCGTCAGGATTGGTATCATGGAATGTTGCTACTAAGTGAGTTTTCTGCCAGGTACTTGTGACCTGGCTTGGCCACTGTTTGGAAGTTAGGATACTGGGTTATATAGACCATTGGTCTGACCTAGTATGGCTACTCATATGTTCTTATGGTCCCTGGCAGTGGCTGTGTTGCATATACACTGCCTGCAACCTGGTTCAAAAGCTTTCCCTCTGACCATGCAGAAACTGGAAGTGATGTTAGAGGAAATGGGGTGGGCTAAAGGGAAATGTTCGGACCACGTTGCAGGCATCATATGTGCGATCCTGCTGCTGGGAAGACTACCTTTTAAGGAACACTGGTGGGAGCTAGGGAGGAATGAGAGGGGGATGGCAGATGCTGAACTCTGGGTGGGGGAGGGGAATGAGCTGCAGACCAGCAAGGAGAATTTGGAGTGGCCACCAGTGGAAGCTATGACTCGGGTGGTGAGCTCCAATAGCTACAAGAATTAGCTTGGTGCTGCTTACACCAAGTTTGTGTTGCTGCTCGAGAGGGAGAAAGAAAGGGGGGAGAGAGAGATACTGGACCAAGGAAAGAGAGTGAGATAATGGACCTAGGTAAAAGAAGAGTGAGGGAAGGAAGAGATGTTTGTTTTGAAGGTGGGCATGAGGGAAGGAGATTAGAGACTTCAGGGAAGGAGAATGGATTTTGATATACTGTCTTTCTGTGTTTACAATCAAAATGGTTTATATATTATAAACAGGTACTTATTATGTACCTGGGGAAATGGAGAGTTAAGTGACTTGCCCAGAGAAACAAAGAGCAGCAGCTGGAAGTAAATGAATAAATTATCTTTAATTATGTGATTTAATTGTGATTAAAATTTTAATTGAAATGCAGCCCTTTCTCTGTATTTTATAGATTGTATTTTATATGTACATGCTTTATAGTTATAATTTTTCTCTATGTATTGTTTTATGTGTTTCAGTCATGCATACTCTACACTAAACCCTGATGCAGCCTGTTGATGAAATATGTCAGGTTTTTGTGTGATCAGTTTACGATAATGTTCTCAATACAGAACTCTTTTTGTTTTTGTTTGTTGACATACTTTTCTCTTTTGAGGACCTGGAAAGCTTGGGTTTGAATCCTACTGCTACTCCTTCTGACCTTGGACTACTCATTTTATTCCTCATTACCTCATATACACTCTTAGATTATAAGCTTATTGGAGGAGGGACATATTGTACATGAATATTTATCATCACTGTTACAGTCTGGGAGTGCTACATAAATAAGTGAAAAAAAAGCCATTTTTGCCTTTTTATTTAAATTTCTTGTTTCAACTAGTCCAGTATCCTGTTTTCCAGCAGTGGCCAATCCAGGTCATACATGCCTGTCAGAAACCCAAATAGTAGCAAGATTCCATGCTACCAATCCCAGGGCAAGCAGTGTCATGTCCCCTACCTCAACACAAGCAGTGTCCTCGGGCTGCATGGGGTCCCGTCGACACACACACTTGTCTGGCACAGCCCTGAGCCATGTGTGTGTAGTTCTCTGGCTGCAGGCTCCTTGATTGCTTTGCTTCCATGCATCTAGTTCTGCTCTCTCTCTGCCTGGCTTCCAGGCTCCTTGATTGCTTTGCTTCCACGCACCTGAGTCTGCTCTCTCTCTCTGCCTGCGTATTGACTTTACCTGTGCCTGGAATACTCTCTTGCCTGCTGCCTGCCTATTGACTTTACCTGTGCCTGGATTACTGTCTTGACCGGCTGCCTGCCTATTGAGTTATCTGTGCCTGGATTACTCTCTTGACCGGCTGCCTGCCTATTGACTTTTCCTGTGCTAGGATTACTCTCTTGCCTGCTGCCTACCTACTGACTTTGCCTGTGCCTGGATTACTCTCTTGACCTGCTGCCTGCCTGGCCGATACGTTCATCACCCTGCTTCCAGCTCCGTCCTCCGTCTCGTAAGTCCTGCAGGCCGCCTGCACCTAGGGGAACGGCGGTCAGCGCAGGTGAAACCCGGGGTTGTCCGGCTGCCAGCAGAACCTGGTCCGAGTACAGGGCTCAGGCAGCGCTCTACTTGGTACAAAAACTCACAAGTCTGACAGTCAGTGGCTTTTTTTTGTTACATTTATACCCTGCGCTTTCCCACTCATGGCAGGCTCAATGCGGCAGGCAATGGAGGGTTAAGTGACTTGCCCAGAGTCACAAGGAGCTGCCTGTGACAGGAATCAAACTCAGTTCCTCAGCTCCCCAGGGACTAAAGTCCACCACCCTAACCACTAGGCCACTCCTCCACTCCAAGGCTTCCCCTTGTCTGTCTCATAGCAGAGTATGGACTTTTTCCTCCAGGAACTTGTCCAGACATTTTTTTTAAAATCCAGATATGCTAATCAACGGTTACCACATCCTCCGACAACGAGTTCAGAACTTCATAGTCTGCATCTTCCAGTGACAGAAAGTGAGTATTTCCTATGTAAGTGGGTGAATTATGTAGGTCTGTCCTGGATAGTATGGCCCCCTGGTCATAGGTGTGACCAAACTCACTCATAGGATGTCCCCTTGGTACAATCAGGATATTCTCCTTCTAAAGAGACAGTGTAGAGAATTAGAAAGAAAATTGTCTAGAAATGAATCTAGCATTATGTTCTCAAACATAATGCTTTGGTTGAAGGCTATAAAGGACCATTTACTATAAAGATCAAATTGGTTGTAGCCATGTGATTACCTATAAACTCTTTAGCTTGATAAGTAAGTAGACTTGTTCAACTGAATATTTAACATTAGCGACTGTAGCCAATCTGTCCCGCTAGTCAATTAGCCACATTTTGAACAGAAAATAACTAAAATTTAGGGGGGGCTGTATTGCAACCTAGTGTTTACTAGCGATTGACAATACTTCAAGCAGCCTAGTCTGGTTGCTAGTATTTCAGCTGATAGACTGTGGTCCTCATTCCAACTACCCACTCATGATACTGTCAAATTCTTTTGCATAAAGAATTCTGTATCACATTTCATTTTGAATGTGAGTTATTTATTGAAAACTGCACCGACAGATTTGATTGATCTTCAAGTTCATATTTTGTTTGTTTGGTTCAGGGTTCTCTTCCTAAGCAGAAAAGCTCTATAATACTTACCCTGATCCCTAAGAGCGCTTCAGCTTCCTTAGGTGATGCCTCTACTGCAGACTAGTCGCTTCTATTTCCACTGTTGACTAAGGTAATGGAGGGAATAGTTGGTACTCAACTAATGGATCACCTTTCCTCTTTCTCCCTGTCGCATAAATTCTATTATTAAATTTGTTTATTAAATTTAAACATTACAACAAGAAAATACTTGTTATTGAAATACAGCCATGATTCATAAGAGGAAATTAAACAACATTTAAGGAAATATCGTACAATTATACAGATATACAAACCGTATTCTATCAAATTCCTATAACATAATTTTTTTGCTTCATTAGACCACATTAAGGCGAGAGAGGGGTCGGTGGAATTTAGAGAGGATTTAAAACAAGTATTTAACAAAATTAGGAAAAAAAAAAAAGATAGTGGCTTAACATTCCCACGTTATATTTATATCGTTACTGCTGCCTTGAATCAAGAAATGATTTAAGGTGTTCAGGTGAATAAAAGATGTATTTAATCTGACCCAATTTAACAATGCATTTACATGGAAATGCCAAGAAGAAGTTCCCTCCTATATCAGATGTTTTGATTTTAATGCAGGAAAGCTTTCCTTCTTTGTTGGGTAGATTTCGCTACATCAGGGAAAATCTGAACCTTAATTCCCCCAAAACAGGTTTTCAAGTTCTTAAAATAAAGTTTCATTATATTATTCAAATCCTGTTCAAAAATGAATGACACAATTAAAGTGGATCTTTCAGTATTTTCATCCATGTCTGTTCCAGTATTGCCGAAATATTATTTAAGTCCAGATTGACTTCTTGAAGCTCTTGTTTTTTTCCCTTTCTCTCCCTTAGGAACAGGAATATAATATAATTTGTTTACTGGCGGAATAGCTTCCAAAGGAATTTGTAAAACTTCGTTCACATATCTTTTGAACATATCATAGGGAGTAATCCCAGGGAGATTAGGGAAATTTAACAAACGTAAATTTAGTCTTTTATTGAAATTCTCAATCTGTTCCATCTTTCTCCGAATGTCTATATTGTCTTTAATCACAGATAATCTAAATTCCTGTAAAGAGTCAACATTCTTTTGAACACTGAATTTTTTCAACAGTTTTCTTCTTTAATTAAATCCACTTTAGAATTAAGTTCATGAAATTTACTATTAAAGGCTCTAATTTCCACCTGATGTCTGATGTAAAGTTGTATCCATTTCATTCAGCTTCTTCCAATCATCTCAAGATTTACCTCCGGTTCTTTTCCTGAGGCTCCTGCCTCTGCTCTTATCGTCTTCCTCAACGTTTCTTGACCCTCACTGGGAGCAGCAGCCAAAACACTTCCGGTAGGCTGCTGCTTCTCAACCAGACTCGTCGATGACGCTGGGCACGGAGGTTTCAGCATTGCTGGTGGTGAAAGAGACACCTCCTCTCCCAGCATGGTCTCCGCCTCCTCCCGAGGGCTGCGCAAACGGGATCCATGTCTCTGTTTCCGTGGGAAAGTGGCGAGAAGAAGCGCTCTGAGCCCCGTGCGGAATGGGGAGGACGTCGAGGTAGGTGGGGGAGCTAACCTCGTAGACCCCTTTCGTTTGGTATGAGGCTCGTCACGGAAAAAACTTTAGTGCCAAACGGGACCCCAGAGCTGCCTCTCAACGCGTCCTGCTATGCCGCCATCTTGGTTCCGCCCCCCCTGTCGCATAAATTCTAGTCAGGTTTAGGCTTGGTTGCAATACTGAGATAGTCCTGATCACCTTGGCATCTGGTTTCAGGAAATGAATTAGTCTAGGTTTAAGATTTGGTGATGCAGTTTGATATGTCCTGCGCCTTTGACCTCAGTAATCGTGAGCTACTTTTAGGCCTGTTGGACCAATTTTGATTAGGTGGGATGGTCTTCCAATGGTTCCGAGGCTTTCTGAAATCTAGATTGTATCAGGTGAAGCTGTCAGGTTTTCTCTTTCTTCTGTCCTTGTCTCCTGACTGGGGGGTACCAGAGTGTTCACCATTACCTCCGATACTGTTCAGTGTCATGATGGCCCTGCTAGGTGAAAGACTTGAGGCAGCGGAGTTTCACAACTTTCATTATGCGGATGATGTCACAATCTGTCTCTCTGTCAACTCTAGTTTTTGCTGAAATTCTTTCTAAGGTCAGGCTTGGTCTTGATTTGCTGGAATCCTGGGCTTCTATGTTCAGGTTTAGGTTAGAGATAAGACTACATTTCTCATAATAACCAACCCTTTCAACCATAATGAGTGTGATAATTTTACCATTGACATGTATCCTATCCCCTAGACCATACTCTTAGAATACTGGATTTCTGATAGTAAATAAATCCTTCAAGTCCCTTTGGAAGTTGCGAAGAATCAAATCATGTTTCTTGTCTGATGTCTTTAGATTGCTAGTTCAATCTTTTGTTTTAACTCTGTTTGATTACTGCAGTGGTATTTGTTGGATGTGAGGAGGGTATCCTAAAGAGATTGCAAGATGGCTCAAAATACAGCAGCTAGACTTGTCCTCAAAGCATCACAGTTTGATAGAGCCACTCCTTTACTATGTAAGCTGCATTGGTTATCTATCAAAACCTGAGTTATTTTCAAATCCTGTGTTTTTGTCTTTCAAATATATATGGCATGACACCGGATTACATTCAGTCTTCAATAAATATTCCCATTCATAATTTCCCAAATTGCAAGAATGTGTGTTATAAGTTGGTTCATTCTACTGGCTTTAGATATCAAGGTACTTAATGGTGGAAAACTCTGCCTATTGCAATCAAATGTTAACCTTTGAAAGCTTTCCTCTTTGAAAGATTCCTACCCATTTATTAGAGTATGGTAGGTTTGTAAATAGCTAACAATGGGCTGCTATTTAGTTCTTATCTATATCTTATTTTTTCCTTTGTGGTTACTTTGCTTGTTTTATTTTTTTGTTAGCCACATTGAACTTGAGTTTGTTTGGGATAATCTGGGGTATAAATGTCAAAAATAAACTATTCTTGGAGTGAAAAAACAATTTCCTTCTACTTAAACGCATTTCCATGTAACTTCATTGAGTGTCCCCTAGTCTTTGTACTTTTTGAAAGAGTAAAAATGATTTTCTTCTATACCACTCAGGATTTTGTAGACCTCAAACATATCTCCCCTCATCTGTCTCTTTTCCAAGCTGAAGAGCCCTAACCTCTATAGCTTTTCATCATATGAGAGGTTTTCCATCCCCTTTATGATATTGTGACTTATCTCGACTTGTAATGACTTTGTCTGTAAGATGCTTTGTGTATGGTTTTGTAGCTTTTTATATGGTTAGTTAATGTATTATTGTTTTATTTCAGTACTGTTCCCCTGGGCCCTGATCAAATTCTTCTTCGAGGAGCACAGCTGAGAAATACACAGTGGTTCATGGAATTGTTGTCTATACAGGCCATGATACAAAACTTATGCAGGTAGCATATATTTTCATTTTGAGCTATTGTTCGAGACCTGTGCTGTAGATTGGATAATACTTTGTTCTGTTCAAATGTTTTAAAAGTGTTTTTAAGACATGATATAATCACAGACTTGAATATGAGACAATATAAATACCACAGTTAACAATGATCTGTGCTTAAATATGCTAGGGATTTCACATCATAAGTCTATTTTATGTGTGTGGGGCATCAAATTCAAGTCTTTCAACCAGTTGACCACAATACAGTAAACACAATATTGTTTTACATTGAAGTAGAGGGTGATACAAGAAGTATTTTACTTTGAATCACCACTGTGTGGTATTCCTCTCCAGAGATTTCTTATTTATAGAAATGTCATTAGCCATAACTTACAAGATAAGACAAAAATTATAAAATGAAGGAAGCTCAGAAAAAAGGAGAAAGCTATTGAGAATTCCTTTTGTTCAACCGAACCCTGACTTAGGAAAATTATGAGAGGGAGGTTCTGGAAGCCAATTTAGGCACTTAAGTAGAAAGCTGAATACAGATCCTCCAGGGCAGCATTTTTTCGGAAATGCTAACCGTTCCACACACAGAACCCAAGAGGCAGGGAGAGCTCAAAAGTGTCAATGTATAGTTGAGACAACAGTGCAGGGATGAGAGATTGATTTATTAATTTTATTTATTATTAGGATTTATTTACCACCTTTTTGAAGGAATTTACTGAAGGCAGTGTACAGTAAGAATAGATCAAACATGAGCAATAGGCAATTACAGCAGTAAAAATATTCAAATAACAATACAAAGTATGGCATAGTATACTACTTAAAATGTCAACACAATACGTAATAGAACATTTTAATTGACAGTGTAGGGTATAAGCAAAGGTTGAACATATAGAGAGGTAAGAGAGGTTAGAAAGTATGGTGACTAATTTTTAAAAAAGTTGCACATGAGGTCAGAGAGATGGTTAAATATTATCGCAGCTAGGGTAGGAGTGGTCCTACTGCAGTGTGTTGCAGCCCATGTGTGTGGTGTGAGACTAACAATTTAGTTATTTCTTTCCATTAAAGGCTGGTTGAAGAGCCAAGCTTTAACCTGCTTCCTGAAGTAGAGATAGTCTTGCAATCGGAGCCTTCCAGAGTGTGGTGGCTACTCTGGAGAAGGCTCACTTGTGAGATCCTATCGTGTGATGTCTTTTGGAGAGGGTATGGTTAGTGATAGTCCTTGAGAGGACCTTAGTGTCCTTGGAGGTGTGTAGAGGATTATGCTATTCTTTGGGTACTCGGCACTATTTCCTTTTAGAGCCTTGACGAGCAGACATAGAGTTTTAAATTTAGCCCTGTATTCTACTGGTAGTCAGTGAAGTTTTTCCAAAAATGGTGTGATGTGGTCTCATCACTTGCAATCTATTATTAGTCTTGCTGCAGTATTCTGAATCAATTGGAGCTGGTGCGGGCCACTTGTATTCAGACCGTTGTAGAGTGCATTACAGTAAAACAGTCTTGATATTATCATGGAATGCACAACTGGGATTTGTTAGGAACTGGGCAACATTCTGAGAAAGGAAGAGTCTATTCCAAAAGCATGGACTCCATCTTATACAGGATGGAACCAGGCTTCTGGCACTAACATTTAAACTAAAATGGGGGGGGGGGGGGGGGGGGGGGGGGGGGGGGGGGGGGGGAGGGAACCAACAGTGGCCTGGTGCACTTGGTTCAGTGTGAAGTACTTTTAGGCAATCCCAATAGAGAGATCTCAGCAATGGTGAAAGAGTGTTTAAGGGTAAAGCAGAGTAAAGGGTGCACATTATCCCTGTCAACTTCTAAGCAGCTTATAGATGCAAGGAAAAAAATACAGTTGAAGTGTCTGCATACAAATGCTAGTAGCCAAAAAATAAGATAGGTGAGTGGATTATATAGCACTAAATGAAGAGCTGGATATAATAGGCATCTCGGACCTGGTGAAAGGAGGACACTGTGTTAACAGGGTACAAATTCTATCACAGTGTTAGAGTAGATCAAATTGGGGGTGAGGGGGGTTGTGTTATATGTTTAAAGAAGAAATTGAGTCAAACAGAATAAACATTCTGTATGAAACAGATAGTGGCATGGAATCGTTATGGATAGAAATACCATGTATGAAGGGAATGATTATTCTGGTAGGGTTGTACTACTGTCCCACCAACAGTGAACAAGAAGCAGATCAAACTCTGTAGTCTGAACTAAAAGATTCACTCTACTTCGTGTTCACCGCCTTCTTGGAGTTTACAGGTTACCTGCCCTGTTTTCTTGGGTCTTGTTCCTCTACCATCCACCAGGTCAGAATGAACAGACAGATAGATGAATAAATGTTTACAGAAATTGTGAAAGCTGGAAATTTGGGCAATAGTATTATAATGGGTGAATTGAATTACCCTAATATATTCTTTAAGTTCTCTGTATTTAAAGGGATTTATCGTATACATACAGTAAAAGAGCACAACAGTATACACGCATAGCTGTAAAGGCAAAGCACTGAAAATGTACAACAAACAAAGAATAATAATTAAAAAAAAAAAAAAAAACCCCACCCCTCCCCCTAACCTACCCAACATCAAATGAAATTCAAGCCTGTATTATGCAATAGTAGATGAATGATGTAGCCAAGTGAAGTTAAGGTATACAGAGCAAAAATTGTTAACCCAGTGAAACAAAGTCAAAGCTGTGCATAGTGTCAAACTGGTTCCCATACTTACAAAACATGCCACAGCCTTATGTTGCTTTTCAGCCACATTTCCTTCATACTGGCAAAATAAGCACACTGTATTCCACCACATATGGGACATTAGCTGATCTGGAGTTTTCCAATTATAAAGGATGTGATAAAACGCTATAGCAGTTATTATAGAAAGATGTGTGACCTGGTCATCCATGAGATCAACAGATTCCTCAAATAGATGAAAAAGTACCCCAGCGTATGTTCCAGAATATGTTAAGGTAGAAAAATCTGTATGGTGTTTTGCATCAGCTTGCCAAACATCAACCCAAAGTGCAATCAAAAAAGGAGATGATTCAGTGTGCCAATGTCCTGTCCATATGCCCAGCAAAGAGGTGAAAGCTTGTTAACAATTTTATGCGGCTTACTCGGAGTCCAAAGCACACTCCTTGCCACACAGTATAGTGTAGATGCACAGCATCATGATTGCTTGAGCCAAATCCAAGACCAATGAGCAGAGAAAATAGACTGGTGTGTCTCGCAAGACCATAGGTCACACAAACTCTGAGATGATTTAGACATGAGAATAAGAGATTTTACCACCTTGTACCATCTTGAAGCTTCACGGCCCACACTATGTATGTGAGCAGCAAGGTCATAGGTACTAGATTCTGGCTTCAGCTGATCCACATTAATCACTGTGCAATGCAACAAATGTTGAAGCTGAGCCCATCGATACCTCTGATGAAACGGTAACTCAAATTTGCATCTCCGGTGAAAGAGGGAAAAGGCATCTTGCTTAATAACATCTCCCACAGTATAAATATCTTTATAATCCATAGCTACCAGGTAATACATTTACCATCAATGCACAAAGAAGCACAAAGTGACCAATTAGTAGTCTCAACAAGCGGCACTTGCAATCTGGCATCCAATTGTTGTCAATCGAATTGAGAATAAAATTTTAGAAAAGAACCAGGCACACCCATTAAAGGGGGGCCGACCACAACCGGGCTGAAGGCCAGCAAAGACAGAAGTGTGGGGGAGGGTACAGGGAGGGCCTAGCTAGAGAGCAGAGGTAGTAATGGGAGGGAAACAAGGGGTAGCAAGGGGAGGGGGGCAGGAAAAAAAGGGGAGGAGCAAGGGAGGAGGAGAGAGGAATTTGAACTGCACAGGAAGTCCTTTTGAATTTGGAAGCAGGAGGGCGTTAGACTACAATGTTTACGCACAGCCAGCAATGGGTACACAGCAGCTTGACACATAACAGTTACAGTTTGGGGTAACTACTGCTGCAGAAAGAGTTGTGTGGAAAATTATCAAGTTGATGCAAATGGTAGGCTTGCATGTGAGCAGCCTTGTTATAAGGAAACAACGTGTATACAGCTTGTCTCCTGGCTTGGGCGGCCGGGAGGCCTAGAACGTCATTTTGTAAATGTGGTAGGTGCCTCCTTCAACGGGAGACAACGTGTATACAGCTTGTCTCCTGGCTTGGCGGCCGGGAGGCCTAGAACGTCATTTTGTAAATGTGGTAGGTGCCTCCTTCAACGGGAGACACCAAGTGACATCGGGTGCTTGGAAAACAGCACAGGGGGCCACAGGGGCTTGGTACGGCTTGGCCTGTGGCCCAGAATATGCAACTACGTGTAGAAGCTGTGTACCCGGGTAGAAATGCATGCTGGCATAATGATTAGTAGAAGATGTAATGTAATTGTTTAAGTTGTAACAATTTTGATGTTCCTGGGCTGCGGCCAAAATAAATCCAATTCTATCGAAGATATGGCTTGTAGTGTGGTATTGAAGGGGGCGGGGGTTGATACGTCTGAGTGTGTGCCGAATGCCCGAGTTGAGAACCAGGCACACCCCATTAAAGGGGGGCCGACCACAACCGGGCTGAAGGCCAGCAAAGACAGAAGTGTGGGGGAGGGTACAGGGAGGGCCTAGCTAGAGAGCAGAGGTAGTAGTGGGAGGGAAACAAGGGGTAGCAAGGGGAGGGGGCAGGAAAAAAGGGGAGGAGCAAGGGAGGAGGAGAGAGGAATTTGAACTGCACAGGAAGTCCTTTTGAATTTGGAAGCAGGAGAAGAGCAACGCCCACCCGCCCACCCACTTGAGAGGCAAGATTTGTCGCAGCGAGGCGTTAGACTACAATGTTTACGCACAGCCAGCAATGGGTACACAGCAGCTTGACACATAACAGTTACAAGTTTGGGGTAACTACTGCTGCAGAAAGAGTTGTGTGGAAAATTATCAAGTTGATGCAAATGGTAGGCTTGCATGTGAGCAGCCTTGTTATAAGGAAACAACGTGTATACAGCTTGTCTCCTGGCTTGGGCGGCCGGGAGGCCTAGAACGTCATTTTGTAAATGTGGTAGGTGCCTCCTTCAACGGGAAACAACGTGTATACAGCTTGTCTCCTGGCTTGGGCGGCCGGGAGGCCTAGAACGTCATTTTGTAAATGTGGTAGGTGCCTCCTTCAACGGGAGACACCAAGTGACATCGGGTGCTTGGAAAACAGCACAGGGGGCCACAGGGGCTTGGTACGGCTTGGCCTGTGGCCCAGAATATGCAACTACGTGTAGAAGCTGTGTACCCGGGTAGAAATGCATGCTGGCATAATGATTAGTAGAAGATGTAATGTAATTTGTTTAAGTTGTAACAATTTTGATGTTCCTGGCTGCGGCCAAAATAAATCCAATTCTATCGAAGATATGGCTTGTAGTGTGGTATTGAAGGGGGCGGGGGTTGATACGTCTGAGTGTGTGCCGAATGCCCGAGTTGTGGTTTTCAAGGGTGACAACGTGGAGGACCTGAAAAACATTTTGGTGAACCTGGAAGATGTACTGAGCCAATTGACAAATTAAAGAGTAGTAAATCACCTGGACTAGATAGCATGCAGCCTAGAGTACTGAAAGAACTTGAACATGAAATTACAGATCTGCTGTTAGAGGTTTGAAAGTTTTATCTGTGTAGCCTGAAGTTGGCTTCATCCACATATCATTCAGAGTGCTTTTGATACCTCTTTATTTAATATGCTCCATTTGCTGCAATGAATTGATTTCTAGTTAGCAATTTAATTATGTATGGCCTTTTTTTGTAGTTGTTTCTAGCCACCTGATGAAGGCTGTTTTTTGATGAGCCCTTAGTTTGGTGTGAGCCACTGTATCACTCTGGTGGAATATGTATACACAGCTATTTGATTAGTCACTATTTTTAGCACTAATGCACTTCTCATACGTCTTTTTCCTTATTAAACAACTTTTAATTTGCATGTATTATTCTGTTGTGTTTGTTTTCTTATTATTTGTGAAGTCATAACATATTTTGCATAGCTTTTCTTTCAAGTTGATTACACTTTTTCAAATTGCTGATTTCTCTGTCGATACTGCTCTCCTTTCACAGATTTGGTTGTTTGTCGTTGCGTCCTCATTTTTGCAAGCTCTTAGTATTTTGCCAATTTTCTGTAGGTTGATTGCAACGGATTTTGTCAGGTTGCAAAAAAGGGAAACAGTTGCTGCTGAAAGATGAATATCGTTTTCGGAAGGCACGGACTAATGTGGATGGGAGCA
This sequence comes from Microcaecilia unicolor, assembly GCF_901765095.1. NCBI lineage: Eukaryota > Metazoa > Chordata > Amphibia > Gymnophiona > Siphonopidae > Microcaecilia > Microcaecilia unicolor. The sequence continues at coordinate 544,871,440 of NC_044032.1, read as the reverse complement.
CGACATAGCGTTGTCTAACAGCATTTTGTAAAGGATGTTTCAAAGTATGAGACCAAAGTGTAACCACTATTTCTGAACACAACTATGCGCGCCTGATGTATCCAAGAATAAAGCAGTTTGTACTGTTGCCAAGATGAGAAAATGTGCTGAACGGAAAAGCCAAGGCAGATTATATAACAGTATACCAATGGGATTTCTCTGAAGTCAGCTGTTCATCTTCCAGCATATATAGCTTCTTAACAGGCCGTAGAGTGCAGATGAAAGCATGCTCATCATCCTTATTCTAACCTTTGGACTTTTGCAGAGAATTGATATCCCAGTGGTCTTCGATTGACATCCAGAAATTCTAACTTCCTGCTATGGGATTCAGTGTTGATAATGAGAATCAGATACTGAGGTTTGGAACGAGTAAAAATTGACATCTTCTCGAGGCAAACCCTCACTGGTTCATTGACTGTACATTTAAAGTCACCCCGGAACTGAGTGGAGAGTAGCCTAGTGGTTAGTGCAGTGGACTCTGATCCTGGGGAACTGGGTTCAATTCCCACGGCAGCTTCTTGTGACTCTGGGCCAGTCACTTAACCCTCCAGTGTCTCAGTTACAAATAAGTACCTGTATATAATACGTAAACCGCTTTGAATGTAGTTGGAAAAACCACAGAAAGGCGGTATATAAGTCCCATTCCCTTTCCCTTTTTCAAGATTTTTCGGTTCATACCTTAAATGACAGGACTGCAAACCATTAATTTATGTTCTTCTGAAGGACAAAAAGGAAGAAATCTACATGTGTGTGTTTAAAAATCTTTTGGACTTGAAGCCCGATTTGAACCCTCTAAGTTTGCTATCCAATTTTGAGAAAGCAAGTCAGAATGCAATGTCGTGTTTATTTCATCTAGGACAGTGTCTTTAAAGGAAAGTACATCATCCAGGTTTATCACAGGTGTAAAGAGATAATGAAGATATTAGGATTAATATAAAGATGCTACTTACATTGAGTTTCCTGCCATTAGAAGATGTCCCAGCAGGGTTTGAGAACATTGTCAAGACCTGTCCTCTTGAGATAACACCAGTGACTTGTTACTGGGAGAACAGTTTTATTGGTTATCAGTGTCAAAATCATAGAACCAAAGCCTTGTTATCCCAGTGCAATTTGGAATGTACAGAACTGTGTGCTGGTTGGTTTACCATGTACTAATAACTCTGCGGAAGCATGGCACCAATCATTCCAGCAAACCATCGACTGTCACCATTCATCAATACTTAAACTTGCCCTTTGTTTCAGGAGGGAACAAGATAAGTTTCTCGCTATCATTCAATACCTAGTGTCTTCTAAGTCAAAGTATATACAACTAGAGAGACAATTGAGGGTATTTGTTCCAATGTACAATGCAGATGATATCATTATCTTTAAAAAGTGTAGCACATAATCTGTCTATTTAGAGAATGATATAGTTTATCAAGATTTATATTGTATACACAGTATGAAAATGTCTTTTGATGCAGATTTTAGCATACTATTTATTGTGACATGCTATCTTAGCTCTGCCCCAGCATTATGTAAAATCCTATCTAGGTGATAGGTGAGGTCTGTCACCTTCTCCATTGGGCTCTTGAGATAGTTTCTTTTCATGCCCTCCAATCACTTTCACATGGATAATCCAACAAAAGGTTACACCACTGATTTTGTGCCACCAGGTTGCCCATCCAGTGGCTGACCACTGATTTTGTGCCACTGGGTTGCCCATCCAGTGGCTGACCAGGGTTGCACCTGCTTAGCTTCCTGCTTTTCTCCTGTGACATACACCTTCACCACTTGTGTGGCCCCACATAGGGAGAGCTTAATTTGCCATTTATCTAATCTGGAATACACACCTCCACCAGGCATTTGCCTCCAAAAAGTGGGGAGAGAGAGAAAGAGACTGACCACATTCATATATTATATATTATATATTATATATCTAATTGTCTAATTCTAAAATTGGGTTGGGGTCTTTCTCTCCATTGGGCTCTTGAGATAGTTTCTTTTCATGCCCTCCAATCACTTTCACATGGATTATGCAACAAAAGGTTACACCACTGATTTTGTGCCACCAGGTTGCCCATCTGGTGGCTGACCAGGGTTGCACCTGCTTAGCTTCCTGCTTTTCTCCTGTGACATACACCTTCACCACTTGTGTGGCCCCACATAGGGAGAGCTTAACTTGCCATGTATCTAATCTGGGATACACACCTCCACCAGGCATTTGCCTTCAGACGGGGGAGAGAGAGAAAGAGACTGACCCCATTCATATTATACCTCCAATCACTTTCACATGGATAATCCAACAAAAGGTTACACCACTGATTTTGTGCCACCAGGTTGCCCATCCAGTGGCTGACCACTGATTTTGTGGCACTGGGTTGGCCATCCAGTGGCTGACCAGGGTTGCACCTGCTTAGCTTCCTGCTTTTCTCCTGTGACATACACCTTCACCACTTGTGCGGCCCCACATAGGGAGAGCTTAACTTGCCATGTATCTAATCTGGGATACACACCTCCACCAGGCATTTGCCTTCAGACGGGGGAGAGAGAGAAAGAGACTGACCCCATTCATATTATACATCCAATCACTTTCACATGGATAATCCAACAAAAGGTTACACCACTGATTTTGTGCCACCAGGTTGCCCATCCAGTGGCTGACCAGGGTTGCAACTGCTTGGCTTCTTGCTTTTCTCCTGTGACATACACCTTCACCACTTGTGTGGCCCCACATAGGGAGAGCTTAACTTGCCATTTATCTAATCTGGGATATACACCTCCACCAGGCATTTGCCTCCAGAAAGTGGGGAGAGAGAGAAAGAGACTGACCCCATTCATATATTATATATTATATATCTAATTGTCTAATTCTAATTCTAAAATTGGGTTGGGGTCTTTCTCTCCATTGGGCTCTTGAGATAGTTTCTTTTCATGCCCTCCAATCACTTTCACATGGATTATGCAACAAAAGGTTACACCACTGATTTTGTGCCATGAGGTTGCCCATCCAGTGGTTGACCACTGATTTTGTGCCACTGGGTTACCCATCCAGTGGCTGACCATGGTTGCACCTGCTTAGCTTCCTGCTTTTCTCCTGTGACATACACCTTCACCACTTGTGTGGCCCCACATAGGGAGAGCTTAACTTGCCATTTATCTAATCTGGGATACACACCTCCACCAGGCATTTGCCTTCAGAGGGGTGAGAGAGAGAAAGAGACTGACCCCATTCATATATTATATATTATATATCTAATTGTCTAATTCTAAAATTGGGTTGGGGTCTTTCTCTCCATTGGGCTCTTGAGATAGTTTCTTTTCATGCCCTCCAATCACTTTCACATGGATTATCCAACAAAAGTTTATACCACTGCTTTTGTGCCACCAGGTTGCCCATCCAGTGGTTGACCACTGATTTTGTGCCACTGGGTTACCCATCTGGTGGCTGACCAGGGTTGCACCTGCTTAGCTTCCTGCTTTTCTCCTGTGACATACACCTTCACCACTTGTGTGGCCCCACATAGGGAGAGCTTAACTTGCCATTTATCTAATCTGGGATAAACACCTCCACCAGGCATTTGCCTTGAGAGGGGTGAGAGAGAGAAAGAGACTGACCCCATTCATATATTATATATCTAATTCTAAAGTTGGGTTGGGGTCTTTCTCTCCATTGGGCTCTTGAGATAGTTTCTTTTCATGCCCTCCAATCACTTTCACATGGATTATGCAACAAAAGGTTGCACCACTGATTTTGTGCCACCAGGTTGCCCATCCAGTGGTTGACTACTGATTTTGTGCCACTGGGTTGCCCATCCAGTGGCTGACCAGGGTTGCACCTGCTTAGCTTCCTGCTTTTCTCCTGTGACATACACCTTCACCACTTGTGTGGCCCCACATAGGGAGAGCTTAACTTGCCATTTATCTAATCTGGGATACACACCTCCACCAGGCATTTGCCTTCAGAGGGGGGGAGAGAGAGAAAGAGACTGACCCCATTCATATTATACCTCCAATCACTTTCACATGGATAATCCAACAAAAGGTTACACCACTGATTTTGTGCCACCAGGTTGCCCACCCAGTGGTGGCCACTGATTTTGTGCCACTGGGTTGCCCATCCTGTGGCTGACCAGGGTTGCACCTGCTTTTCTCCTGTGACATACACCTTCACCACTTGTGTGGCCCCACATAGGGAGAGCTTAACTTGCCATTTATCTAATCTGGGATACACACCTCCACCAGGCATTTGCCTTCAGAGGGGGGAGAGAGAGAAAGAGACTGACCCCATTCATATATTAGATATCTAATTGTCTAATTCTAAAATTGGGTTGGGGTTTTTCTCTCCATTGGGCTCTTGAGATAGTTTCTTTTCATGCCCTCCAATCACTTTCACATGGATAATCCAACAAAAGCTTATACCACTGATGTTGTGCCATGAGGTTGCCCATCCAGTGGTTGACCACTGATTTTGTGCCACTGGGTTACCCATCCAGTGGCTGACCATGGTTGCACCTGCTTAGCTTCCTGCTTTTCTCCTGTGACATACACCTTCACCAATTGTGTGGCCCCACATAGGGAGAGCTTAACTTGCCATTTATCTAATCTGGGATACACACCTCCACCAGGCATTTGCCTTCAGAGGGGGGGAGAGAGAGAAAGAGACTGACCCCATTCATATATTATATATTATATATCTAATTGTCTAATTCTAATTCTAAAATTGGGTTGGGGTCTTTCTCTCCATTGGGCTCTTGAGATAGTTTCTTTTCATGCCCTCCAATCACTTTCACATGGATTATGCAACAAAAGGTTGCACCACTGATTTTGTGCCACCAGGTTGCCCATCCAGTGGTTGACTACTGATTTTGTGCCACTGGGTTGCCCATCCGGTGGCTGACCATGGTTGCTCCTGCTTAGCTTTCTGCTTTTCTCCTGTGACATACACCTTCACCACTTGTGTGGCCCCATATGGGGAGAGCTTAACTTGCCATTTATCTAATCTGGGATACACACCTCCACCAGGCATTTGCCTTCAGAGGGGGGGAGAGAGAGAAAGAGACTGACCCCATTCATATTATACCTCCAATCACTTTCACATGGATAATCCAACAAAAGGTTACACCACTGATTTTGTGCCACTGGGTTGCCCATCCAGTGGCTGACCAGGGTTGCACCTGCTTTTCTCCTGTGACATACACCTTCACCACTTGTTTGGCTCCACATAGGGAGAGCTTAACTTGCCATTTATCTAATCTGGGATACACACCTCCACCAGGCATTTGCCTTCAGAGGGGGGAGAGAGAGAAAGAGACTGACCCCATTCATATATTAGATATCTAATTGTCTAATTCTAAAATTGGGTTGGGGTTTTTCTCTCCATTGGGCTCTTGAGATAGTTTCTTTTCATGCCCTCCAATCACTTTCACATGGATAATCCAACAAAAGCTTATACCACTGATTTTGTGCCACCAGGTTGCCCATCCTGTGGCTGACCAGGGTTGCACCTGCTTAGCTTCCTGCTTTTCTCCTGTGACATACACCTTCGCCACTTGTGTGGCCCCACATAGGGAGAGGTTAACTTGCCATTTATCTAATCTGGGATATACACCTCCACCAGGCATTTACCTCCAGAAAGTGGGGAGAGAGAGAAAGAGACTGACCCCATTCATATATTATATATTATATATCTAATTGTCTAATTCTAATTCTAAAATTGGGTTGGGGTCTTTCTCTCCATTGGGCTCTTGAGATAGTTTCTTTTCATGCCCTCCAATCACTTTCACATGGATTATGCAACAAAAGGTTGCACCACTGATTTTGTGCCACCAGGTTGCCCATCCTGTGGCTGACCAGGGTTGCACCTGCTTAGCTTCCTGCTCTTCTCCTGTGAGATACACCTTCGCCACTTGTGTGGCCCCACATTGGAAGAGCTTAACTTGCCATTTTTCTAATCTGGGATACACACCTCCACCAGGCATTTGCCTTCAGAGGGGTGAGAGAGAGAAAGAGACTGACCCCATTCATATATTAGATATTATATATCTAATTGTCTAATTCTAAAATTGGGTTGGGGTCTTTTTCTCCATTGGGCTCTTGAGATAGTTTCTTTTCATGCCCTCCAATCACTTTCACATGGATAATCCAACAAAAGCTTATATCACTGATTTTGTGCCAACAGGTTGCCCATCCAGTGGCTGACCAGGGTTGCACCTGCTTAGCTTCCTGCTTTTTTCCTGTGAGATACACCTTCACCACTTGTGTGGCCCCATATAGGGAGAGCTTAACTTGCCATTTATCTAATCTGGGATACACACCTCCACCAGGCATTTGCCTCCAGAAAGTGGGGAGAGATAGAAAGAGACTGACCCCATTCATATATTATATATTATATATGTAATTGTCTAATTTTAAAATTGGGTTGGGGTCTTTCTCTCCATTGGGCTCTTGAGATAGTTTCTTTTCATGCCCTCCAATCACTTTCACATGGATAATCCAACAAAAGCTTATACCACTGATTTTGTGCCACCAGGTTGCCCATCCAGTGGCTGACCAGGGTTGCACCTGCTTAGCTTCCTGCTTTTCTCCTGTGATGTACACCTTCACCACTTGTGTGGCCCCATATAGGGAGAGCTTAACTTGCCATTTATCTAATCTGGGATACACACCTCCACCAGGCATTTGCCTCCAGAAAGTGGGGAGAGAGAGAAAGAGACTGACCCCATTCATATATTATATATTATATATCTAATTGTCTAATTCTAAAATTGGGTTGGGGTCTTTCTCTCCATTGGGCTCTTGAGATAGTTACTTTTCAAGCCCTCCAATCACTTTCACATGGATTATGCAACAAAAGGTTGCACCACTGATTTTGTGCCACCAGGTTGCCCATCCAGTGGTTGACTACTGATTTTGTGCCACTGAGTTGCCCATCCAGTGGCTGACCAGGGTTGCACCTGCTTAGCTTCCTGCTTTTCTCCTGTGACATGCACCTTCACCACTTGTGTGGCCCCACATAGGGAGAGCTTAACTTGCCATTTATCTAATCTGGGATACACACCTCCACCAGGCATTTGCCTTCAGAGGGGGGGAGAGAGAGAAAGAGACTGACCCCATTCATATTATACCTCCAATCACTTTCACATGGATAATCCAACAAAAGGTTACACCACTGATTTTGTGCCACCAGGTTGCCCATCCAGTGGTGGCCACTGATTTTGTGCCACTGGGTTGCCCATCCAGTGGCTGACCAGGGTTGCACCTGCTTTTTTCCTGTGACATACACCTTCACCACTTGTGTGGCCCCACATAGGGAGAGCTTAACTTGCCATTTATCTAATCTGGGATACACACCTCCACCAGGCATTTGCCTTCAGAGGGGGGAGAGAGAGAAAGAGACTGACCCCATTCATATATTATATATCTAATTGTCTAATTCTAAAATTGGGTTGGGGTCTTTCTCTCCATTGGGCTCTTGAGATAGTTTCTTTTCATGCCCTCCAATCACTTTCACATGGATTATCCAACAAAAGTTTATACCACTGCTTTTGTGCCACCAGGTTGCCCATCCAGTGGTTGACCACTGATTTTGTGCCACTGGGTTACCCATCTGGTGGCTGACCAGGATTGCACCTGCTTAGCTTCCTGCTTTTCTCCTGTGACATACACCTTCACCACTTGTGTGGCCCCACATAGGGAGAGCTTAACTTGCCATTTATCTAATCTGGGATACACACCTCCACCAGGCATTTGCCTCCAGAATGTGGGGAGAGAGAGAAAGAGACTGACCCCATTCATATATTATATATTATATATCTAATTGTCTAATTCTAAAATTGGGTTGGGGTCTTTCTCTCCATTGGGCTCTTGAGATAGTTTCTTTTCATGCCCTCCAATCACTTTCACATGGATTATCCAACAAAAGGTTATACCACTGCTTTTGTGCCACCAGGTTGCCCATCCAGTGGTTGACCACTGATTTTGTGCCACTGGGTTACCCATCTGGTGGCTGACCATGGTTGCACCTGCTTAGCTTCCTGCTTTTCTCCTGTGACATACACCTTCACCACTTGTGTGGCCCCACATAGGGAGAGCTTAACTTGCCATTTATCTAATCTGGGATACACACCTCCACCAGGCATTTGCCTCCAGAATGTGGGGAGAGAGAGAAAGAGACTGACCCCATTCATATATTATATATTATATATCTAATTGTCTAATTCTAAAATTGGGTTGGGGTCTTTCTCTCCATTGGGCTCTTGAGATAGTTTCTTTTCATGCCCTCCAATCACTTTCACATGGATTATCCAACAAAAGGTTATACCACTGCTTTTGTGCCACCAGGTTGCCCATCCAGTGGTGGCCACTGATTTTGTGCCACTGGGTTGCCCATCCAGTGGCTGACCAGGGTTGCACCTGCTTTTTTCCTGTGACATACACCTTCACCACTTGTGTGGCCCCACATAGGGAGAGCTTAACTTGCCATTTATCTAATCTGGGATACACACCTCCACCAGGCATTTGCCTTCAGAGGGGGGAGAGAGAGAAAGAGACTGACCCCATTCATATATTAGATATCTAATTGTCTAATTCTAAAATTGGGTTGGGGTTTTTCTCTCCATTGGGCTCTTGAGATAGTTTCTTTTCATGCCCTCCAATCACTTTCACATGGATAATCCAACAAAAGCTTATACCACTGATGTTGTGCCATGAGGTTGCCCATCCAGTGGTTGACCACTGATTTTGTGCCACTGGGTTACCCATCCAGTGGCTGACCATGGTTGCACCTGCTTAGCTTCCTGCTTTTCTCCTGTGACATACACCTTCACCAATTGTGTGGCCCCACATAGGGAGAGCTTAACTTGCCATTTATCTAATCTGGGATACACACCTCCACCAGGCATTTGCCTTCAGAGGGGGGGAGAGAGAGAAAGAGACTGACCCCATTCATATTATACCTCCAATCACTTTCACATGGATAATCCAACAAAAGGTTACACCACTGATTTTGTACCACCAGGTTGCCCATCCACTGGCTGATCACTGATTTTGTGCCACTGGGTTACCCATCCAGTGGCTGACCAGGGGTGCACCTGCTTAGCTTCCTGCTTTTCTCCTGTGACATACACCTTTACCACTTGTGTGGCCCCACATAGGGTGTGCTTAACTTGCCATTTATCTAATCTGGGATACACACCTCCACCAGGCATTTGCCTTCAGAGGGGGGAGAGAGAGAAAGAGACTGACTCCATTCATATATTATATATTATATATCTAATTGTCTAATTCTAAAATTGGGTTGGGGTCTTTCTCTCCATTGGGCTCTTGAGATAGTTTCTTTTCATGCCCTCCAATCACTTTCACATGGATAATCCAACAAAAGCTTATACCACTGATTTTGTGCCACCAGGTTGCCCATCCAGTGGCTGACCAGGGTTGCACCTGCTTAGCTTCCTGCTTTTCTCCTGTGAGATACACCTTCACCACTTGTGTGGCCCCATATAGGGAGAGCTTAACTTGCCATTTATCTAATCTGGGATACACACCTCCACCAGGCATTTGCATCCAGAAAGTGGGGAGAGAGAGAAAGAGACTGACCCCATTCATATATTATATATTATATATCTAATTCTAATTCTAAAATTGGGTTGGGGTCTTTCTCTCCATTGGGCTCTTGAGATAGTTTCTTTTCATGCCCTCCAATCACTTTCACATGGATAATCCAAGAAAACCTTATACCACTGATCTTGTGCCACCAGGTTGCCCATCCAGTGGCTGAACAGGGTTGCACCTGCTTAGCTTCCTGCTTTTCTCCTGTGATGTACACCTTCACCACTTGTGTGGCCCCACATAGGGAGAGCTTAACTTGCCATTTATCTAATCTGGGATACACACCTCCACCAGGCATTTGCCTCCAGAAAGTGGGGAGAGAGAGAAAGAGACTGACCCCATTCATATATTATATATTATATATCTAATTGTCTAATTCTAAAATTGGGTTGGGGTCTTTATCCATTGGGCTCTTGAGATAGTTTCTTTTCATGCCCTCCAATCACTTTCACATGGATTATCCAACAAAAGGTCATACCACTGATTTTGTGCTACCAGGTTGCCCATCCAGTGGTTGACCACTGATTTTGTGCCACTGGGTTACCCATCCAGTGGCTGACCAGGGTTGCACCTGCTTAGCTTCCTGCTTTTCTCCTGTGACATACACCTTCACCACTTGTGTGGCCCCACATAGGGAGAGCTTAACTTGCCATTTATCTAATCTGGGATACACACCTCCAGCAGGCATTTGCCTTCAGAGGGGGGGAGAGAGAGAAAGAGACTGACCCCATTCATATTATACCTCCAATCACTTTCACATGGATAATCCAACAAAAGGTTACACCACTGATTTTGTGCCACCAGGTTGCCCACCCAGTGGTGGCCACTGATTTTGTGCCACTGGGTTGCCCATCCAGTGGCTGACCAGGGTTGCACCTGCTTTTCTCCTGTTACATACACCTTCACCACTTGTGTGGCCCCACATAGGGAGAGCTTAACTTGCCATTTATCTAATCTGGGATACACACCTCCACCAGGCATTTGCCTTCAGAGGGGGGAGAGAGAGAAAGAGACTGACCCCATTCATATATTATATATTATATATCTAATTGTCTAATTCTAAAATTGGGTTGGGGTCTTTTTCTCCATTGGGCTCTTGAGATAGTTTCTTTTCATGCCCTCCAATCACTTTCACATGGATAATCCAACAAAAGCTTATACCACTGATTTTGTGCCACCAGGTTGCCCATCTAGTGGCTGACCAGGGTTGCACCTGCTTAGCTTCCTGCTTTTCTCCTGTGACATACACCTTCACCACTTGTGTGGCCCCACATAGGGAGAGCTTAACTTACCATTTATCTAATCTGGGATACACACCTCCACCAGGCATTTGCCTTCAGAGGGGGGAGAGAGAGAAAGAGACTGACCCCATTCATATATTATATATCTAATTGTCTAATTCTAAAATTGGGTTGGGGTCTTTTTCTCCATTGGGCTCTTGAGATAGTTTCTTTTCATGCCCTCCAATCACTTTCACATGGATAATCCAACAAAAGCTTATACCACTGATTTTGTGCCACCAGGTTGCCCATCCAGTGGCTGACCAGGGTTGTACCTGCTTAGCTTCCTGCTTTTCTCCTGTGACATACACCTTCACCACTTGTGTGGCCCCACATAGGGAGAGCTTAACTTGCCATTTATCTAATCTGGGATACACACCTCCACCAGGCATTTGCCTTCAGAGGTGGGAGAGAGAGAAAGAGACTGACCCCATTCATATATTATATATCTAATTGTCTAATTCTAAAATTGGGTTAGGGTCTTTTTCTCCATTGGGCTCTTGAGATAGTTTCTTTTCATGCCCTCCAATCACTTTCACATGGATAATCCAACAAAAGCTTATATCACTGATTTTGTGCCACCAGGTTGCCCATCCAGTGGCTGACCAGGGTTGCACCTGCTTAGCTTCCTGCTTTTCTCCTGTGAGATACACCTTCACCACTTGTGTGGCCCCATATAGGGAGAGCTTAACTTGCCATTTATCTAATCTGGGATACACACCTCCACCAGGCATTTGCCTCCAGAAAGTGGGGAGAGAGAGAAAGAGACTGACCCCATTCATATATTATATTATATATTATATATCTAATTGTCTAATTCTAAATTGGGTTGGGGTCTTTCTCTCCATTGGGCTCTTGAGATAGTTTCTTTTCATACCCTCCAATCACTTTTACATGGATTATGCAACAAAAGGTTGCACCACTGATTTTGTGCCATGAGGTTGCCCATCCAGTGATTGACCACTGATTTTGTGCCACTGGGTTACCCATCCAGTGGCTGTCCATGGTTGCACCTGCTTAGCTTCCTGCTTTTCTCCTGTGACCTACACCTTCACCACTTGTGTGGCCCCACATAGGGAGAGTTTAACTTGCCATTTATCTAATCTGGGATACACACCTCCACCAGGCATTTGCCTTCAGAGGGGGGAGAGAGAGAAAGAGACTGACCCCATTCATATATTATATATCTAATTGTCTAATTCTAAAATTGGGTTGGGGTCTTTTTCTCCATTGGGCTCTTGAGATAGTTTCTTTTCATACCCTCCAATCACTTTCACATGGATTATGCAACAAAAGGCCATGAGGTTGCCCATCCAGTGATTGACCACTGATTTTGTGCCACTGGGTTACCTATCCAGTGGCTGACCATGGTTGCACCTGCTTAGCTTCCTGCTTTTCTCCTGTGACCTACACCTTCACCACTTGTGTGGCCCCACATAGGGAGAGTTTAACTTGCCATTTATCTAATCTGGGATACACACCTCCACCAGGCATTTGCCTTCAGAGGGGGGAGAGAGAGAAAGAGACTGACCCCATTCATATTATACCTGCAATCACTTTCACATGGATAATCCAACAAAAGGTTACACCACTGATTTTGTACCACCAGGTTGCCCATCCAGTGGCTGATCACTGATTTTGTGCCACTGGGTTACCCATCCAGTGGCTGACCAGGGTTGCACCTGCTTAGCTTCCTGCTTTTCTCCTGTGACATACACCTTTACCACTTGTGTGGCCCCACATAGAGTGAGCTTAACTTGCCATTTATCTAATCTGGGATACACACCTCCACCAGGCATTTGCCTTCAGAGGGGGGAGAGAGAGAAAGAGACTGACCCCATTCATATATTATATATTATATATCTAATTGTCTAATTCTAAAATTGGGTTGGGGTCTTTCTCTCCATTGGGCTCTTGAGATAGTTTCTTTTCATGCCCTCCAATCACTTTCACATGGATAATCCAACAAAAGCTTATACCACTGATTTTGTGCCACCAGGTTGCCCATCCAGTGGCTGACCAGGGTTGCACCTGCTTAGCTTCCTGCTTTTCTCCTGTGAGATACACCTTCACCACTTGTGTGGCCCCACATAGGGAGAGCTTAACTTGCCATTTATCTAATCTGGGATACACACCTCCACCAGGCATTTGCCTTCAGAAAGTGGGTAGAGAGAGAAAGAGACTGACCCCATTCATATATTATATATTATATATATAATTGTCTAATTCTAAAATTGGGTTGGGGTCTTTCTCTCCATTGGGCTCTTGAGATAGTTTCTTTTCATGCCCTCCAATCACTTTCACATGGATAATCCAACAAAAGCTTATATCACTGATTTTGTGCCACCAGGTTGCCCATCCAGTGGCTGACCAGGGTTGCACCTGCCTATTAGCTTCCTGCTTTTCTCCTGTGAGATACACCTTCACCACTTGTGTGGCCCCACATAGGGAGAGCTTAACTTGCCATTTATCTAATCTGGGATACACACCTCCACCAGGCATTTGCCTTCAGAGGGGGGAGAGAGAGAAAGAGACTGACCCCATTCATATATTATATATTATATATCTAATTGTCTAATTCTAAAATTGGGTTGGGGTCTTTCTCTCCATTGGGCTCTTGAGATAGTTTCTTTTCATGCCCTCCAATCACTTTCACATGGATTATCCAACAAAAGGTTACACCACTGCTTTTGTGCCACCAGGTTGCCCATCCAGTGGTTGATCACTGATTTTGTGCCACTGGGTTACCCATCCAGTGGCTGACCAGGGTTGCACCTGCTTAGCTTCCTGCTTTTCTCCTGTGACATACACCTTCACCACTTGTGTGGCCCCACATAGGGAGAGCTTAACTTGCCATTTATCTAATCTGGGATACACACCTCCACCAGGCATTTGCCTTCAGAGGGGGGAGAGAGAGAAAGAGACTGACCCCATTCATATATTATATATTATATATCTAATTCTAAAATTGGGTTGGGGTCTTTCTCTCCATTGGGCTCTTGAGATAGTTTCTTTTCATGCCCTCCAATCACTTTCACATGGATTATCCAACAAAAGGTTACACCACTGCTTTTGTGCCACCAGGTTGCCCATCCAGTGGTTGATCACTGATTTTGTGCCACTGGGTTACCCATCCAGTGGCTGACCAGGGTTGCACCTGCTTAGCTTCCTGCTTTTATCCTGTGACATACACCTTCACCACTTGTGTGGCCCCACATAGGGAGAGCTTAACTTGCCATTTATCTAATCTTGGATATACACCTCCACCAGGCATTTGCCTCCAGAAAGTGGGGAGAGAGAGAAAGAGACTGACCCCATTCATATATTATATATTATATATCTAATTGTCTAATTCTAAAATTGGGTTGGGGTCTTTTTCTCCATTGGGCTCTTGAGATAGTTTCTTTTCATGCCCTCCAATCACTTTCACATGGATAATCCAACAAAAGCTTATATCACTGATTTTGTGCCACCAGGTTGCCCATCCAGTGGCTGACCAGGGTTGCACCTGCTTAGCTTCCTGCTTTTCTCCTGTGAGATACACCTTCACTACTTGTGTGGCCCCACATAGGGAGAGCTTAACTTGCCATTTATCTAATCTTGGATATACACCTCCACCAGGCATTTGCCTCCAGAAAGTGGGGAGAGAGAGAAAGAGACTGACCCCATTCATATTATACCTCCAATCACTTTCACATGGATAATCCAACAAAAGGTTACACCACTGATTTTGTACCACCAGGTTGCCCATCCAGTGGCTGATCACTGATTTTGTGCCACTGGGTTACCCATCCAGTGGCTGACCAGGGTTGCACCTGCTTAGCTTCCTGCTTTTCTCCTGTGACATACACCTTTACCACTTGTGTGGCCCCACATAGAGTGAGCTTAACTTGCCATTTATCTAATCTGGGATACACACCTCCACCAGGCATTTGCCTTCAGAGGGGGAGAGAGAGAAAGAGACTGACCCCATTCATATATTATATATTATATATCTAATTGTCTAATTCTAAAATTGGGTTGGGGTCTTTCTCTCCATTGGGCTCTTGAGATAGTTTCTTTTCATGCCCTCCAATCACTTTCACATGGATAATCCAACAAAAGCTTATACCACTGATTTTGTGCCACCAGGTTGCCCATCCAGTGGCTGACCAGGGTTGCACCTGCTTAGCTTCCTGCTTTTCTCCTGTGAGATACACCTTCACCACTTGTGTGGCCCCATATAGGGAGAGCTTAACTTGCCATTTATCTAATCTGGGATACACACCTCCACCAGGCATTTGCCTCCAGAAAGTGGGGAGAGAGAGAAAGAGACTGACCCCATTCATATATTATATATTATATATCTAATTGTCTAATTCTAAAATTGGGTTGGGGTCTTTCTCTCCATTGGGCTCTTGAGATAGTTTCTTTTCATACCCTCCAATCACTTTTACATGGATTATGCAACAAAAGGTTGCACCACTGATTTTAGTGCCATGAGGTTGCCCATCCAGTGATTGACCACTGATTTTGTGCCACTGGGTTACCCATCCAGTGGCTGACCATGGTTGCACCTGCTTAGCTTCCTGCTTTTCTCCTGTGACCTACACCTTCACCACTTGTGTGGCCCCACATAGGGAGAGTTTAACTTGCCATTTATCTAATCTTGGATAACACCTCCACCAGGCATTTGCCTCCAGAAAGGGGGGAGAGAGAGAAAGAGACTGACCCCATTCATATATTATATTTATATATCTAATTGTCTAATTCTAAAATTGGGTTGGGGTC